>NC_134792.1:45032933-45182933 GCF_046742065.1 Oratosquilla oratoria | reverse complement strand
CAGACAAAATCCCACATCGACGACCAGACAAAATCCCACATCGACTAGACATAATCCCACAGCCTGTACCATATATAATCCACACACACCAGCCCAGCCTGTTGATTTATCACAGCTAGACCTGTGTAATTTATTTTCGGATTAATCATTGTTTACTTGTGTTCATTTAATCGTTTAGTGTATTTATTTATTTATCTTTTATTCTGTTTCATCTTACAGGTTATGGAATATAGAATGTGGATCTTTTCGTTCGATGGTTGGTGGTAGGATCAGCTCCGATATTAATCGTGTTTGACGAACATTTTGTAAACCTCTTCTTCGCGATGACGTACCCAAGTAAGTGCCAATGCCCTAAGCGTGAGTGCCATCAAGGGGTGTCACCGGTAGTGAGGTCATGCTGAGAGACGGCACCAATTTCCTGCGGCCATGAGGAATGCAGGTCCCCTATCTCAAGTGTTCCAGTAATGCCTTTTCAGATCTCACTGTCCCTCCAGCTCTTGCATTTGAATCATAGTAATATTTTGTCATGAATATGTATGCAGTATATATAATATACGCACACACACGCATAGACACACGTACACACAGACACGACTCGTGGCGCAGTGGTAGGGCTCCTGGCTGCCACTACGGCGGTCCGGGTTCGAATCCCGCCCACGGCTGAAATAATTTCAGCATAGCTGTGCTGCGGGTCGTTACTCCAACTCTCGTGGGCGGGGAGTTGGGTGTGCGTGTGTAAGGTCACAGTATTACCCATAGATTGGTCATATATGAGCTCTGAGCTCTCTTCCAGTAGGGAAATAGCTGTCGATCACGTATCCAACACGTTATCCAAGCCCGTGGTAAATACACACACACACACACACACACACACACACACACACACACACACACACGTGGCGCAGTTGGTAGAGTTCCCGGCTGACACTACGGAGGTCCGGGTTCGAATCCCGCCCAAGGTTGAAATAATTTCAGTATCGCTGCGCTGCGGGTTGTTACTCCAACTCTCGTGGGCGGGGAGTTGGGTGTGTTTGTGCGTGTAAGGTCACAGCATTACCCATAGATCGGTCATATATGAGCTCTGAGCTCTCTTCCGGGAGGGAAATAACTGTCGATCACAAGTCCAACATGTGATCCAAAGATCATGGTGAATCACACACACACACACACACGCACACACGCACACACACACAAAACCATTGGACAAGTATTGATAGCACGACGTAACAATAAACAAATAAGTAAATAATTGAATAAATAAATAAATCTGTTCCTGGCTTGTAATCACTTCTCTTATGTTACTTAGCCCCCCCCCTCAAAAAATGCTATTAAACAGGTATAAGTTTGAGTTTGTAAAAATTCTAGGCTAGCCACTAGCATTCAACCTAATAGAATTTTAGAATTGCAGTAAAAGCAATTTATGTCATATTTTCGAGTGTAATTGGTGCAGTTTGGTGCTACAACTTTTTTTTTCAAAATTTGATGACTATAGCCTGAATTGCCCTACTTACTTTATACATGGATGTTCGTTTAACATGCTTATAAGTTATACTTTCGGATCTATAAGATCCATATTTTCTGATTGCATATATTTCTATATTTTCAGATGGCTTCAAGTAGCTGCTGGCACCCCCCTGACTCCTTCTGTTATATATGCAGTGAGTATATAAAAAAAGATGGAAAAATTCTCCTTGGAAACGTCGGTGAAGGTTTGTGAAGCCACCCAGAAGTACTTCGGGATGCCAGTTGGGCCCCTCATTACTGTCGTGAGCACTGTAAGAAGACGCTGGAAGAATGGCTGCGAAGTGAGAAGAGTTCCCTGAAATTTTCCAACCCACAGACCACAAACTTTTTTTTGCATGGTGGATGGTAGCAAGTGGCGGAAAGGAAAGAATACCTCTGTTGTGCATTGCCCAGATCTCCCACCATCAGTTGCTCCAATTCCTCACTGCTCCAAATATCCCGTGCCAGTGCCACTTGCTCTAGGTGAAGTCCAATACAAATATTTTGATGAAGAAGAGGAGATGAATGCTGAGGACTTGGTTTACCTGCCTGAGGTACCAGAGAAAGTTCCTCTCTTCCCAAATCAAAAAGAAGTAAATGACTTGTTCAGGGATACGGGTCTTACCAAGTGCCAGCCGCCACTTGATCTGCCAGATCGCCTGCCTGCCAGTTAGCCTGCCGTCGCTGCCTGTCAGGTCGTTACCGACTGTCAATTCGACTCCCCACACTCTCGCCTACCACAGATATCTTCCGTCACTTGCCTGCCAGATCAACTCCTGCCATTGTCTGCCAGATTGCTTAACACAGTGACTGCCAGTTCGCCTACCAGGTCTGCCGTCGCTGCCTGCCAGGTCTACCGACTGCCCGTTCGACTGCCACACTCTCGCCTACCAAGTATCTGTCGTCATTTGTCTGTCAGATTGCCGCCATTGTCTGCCAGCTCGCCTGCCACTGTGACTGCCAGATCGACTCTCGCCCAACACAGGTATCTGCTGCCACTTGTCTGCCAGATCGCCTGCCACCGTGACTGCCAGTTCGCCTACCAGGTGTGCCGTCTGCCATCGCTGCCTGCCAGGTCTGCTGATTGCCTACTATCCCCCCTACCTCAGGTATCTGCCGTCACTTCTCTGCCAGATCGACTGCCGCCGACTGCTGTCACTTGTCTGCCAGATCGATTGCCACTGTAGCTGCCAGTTCGCCTACCAGATCTGCCGTCTACCATCGCTGCCAGCTAGGTCTGTCGACTCCCTACTCTCGCCTACCACAGGTATCTGCCGTCATTTGTCTGCCAGATCGACTGTACGCCATTGTCTGCCAGATCACCTGGCGCCGTGACTACCAGTTTGCCTACCAGGTCTGCTGTCTACCGTCACTGCCTGCCAGGTCTGCCAACTGCCTACTCTCGCCTACCACAGGTATATTCGTGGCCTAGCGCCACCACCACTAGATCATTTTGTGAACTAGAGCTGTGAGCGTCCCCACTTTGATCCACTCACACGCTCAACGGAGATCGCAAAGTCCCGCATCTCGACTCCGGTAAAGCTAATGACTAGTGGCATCGACTGTCAAGTCCACGACTTCGTGGGTGGCCTAACGTCCCATCAACCACGACCATTCTCAAGTGTCTATCTTTTCAGTGAAATTTCGTTACCACACTCCAATGCCACCGTACGACGTGATCCCAGGACGCGTTCAAGGTACGAGATCCCCTGAGCAACCTACCTAGGTGCACCAATCTCTTCGACGTCACCCTTCTAGCAAACGGACCGCCACCTGGTGCTATCCCTGCAGTCTGATGGCCAGCTCTACCCCTGCCTTCAAATTCCGGTCCAGTCGTGAGGGCAACTCCCTTGACGATTTCTAGTCGAGGCTCCACACTTCACTTCCAGCCTCGACTTCCGTGGTGGCATGTTAGGAGTAGTCCTCACGACCGGTCCTCATCTCGTTACTCCCGTCCTCACCTCTTCTCTGTCCACGACATTAGACCTCCGAGCCCCCCACCCCCCAAGGGAATTGCTCGTGGGGCCAGCAGATGACTGACCAGCGCTAGGGACTGCCACGTGACCACCACAAAACTTCTTTGAAGAAAACCGCGTGCAGTGCCAGCAGCGACCAGCCATGACTAAACCTGCACCTCAGCCAGCCATGTGACGGAACACTGGACCTATTGAAGAACACATACCCTCTGTCTTCGTGAGTCACCGGTGCCAAACGTTTTGCCTCCAACTTCCCGTGCGGCACACGTAACCTCACACCAATTAGGAGCACGGGTCATGACCTGCCCATGTATATAAGAGCTGAACGGACGCCGAAGATTCAGATCACCTTAGAACAGCATACGTGAGTCTAGCTCGCGGCTCCTTCCTTTCTCACCTCCCCCCATTCCCGCAAGCAGATTGCCCGGGGACACGACTTGAAACACAGTCGTCACCTCCCTTGCTGCCACGTCCACCTGCCTCTGGCGCCCAACATTCATTGTTGAGTAAACGCGTGCAGTGCCAGCATCGACCACCCATGACTAAACCTGCACCTCGGCCAGCCACATGACGGAACACTGTACCTATTGAAGAACGTATACCCTCTGTCATCATGAGCACACGTAACCTCACGCCAATTAGGAGCATGGGTCATGGCCTGCCCGTGTATATAAAAGCTGAACGGACGCCGAAGATTCAGATTACCTTAGAACAGCATAAGCGAGTCTAGTTCGCTGCTTCTTGCTTTCTCACCTCCCTTATTTACTCAAGAAGGTCGCCCGGGGACACGACTTGAAACACAGTCGTCACCTCCCTCTCCGTCTGTCACCCCCCCCCCCACCTGGCACCTAACATTAATTGTTAAGTAAACCCAAATTTCCAGAGTTTGCTTTCAACCAGCCTAACAGACTCGGACAAAAATGTGGTTACCAAAAGCAAAAGGGGAGGAGGAAACGAGCAGGAAGTAGCGACACTATCCACCCGGTAGGAACGAGTGCACAGTCGCATGATAGCATATATACAGGTATAATGAAAACAATAAGTTAATAAAGATAGATGAACAGAAAAGTAAATAGATATGATAGGAAATGGGATGTAAGGAGGGAAAAGAGTTAAAGAAAGGGAAAGGTTGGAGCAGAAAATATATACTGAAAACGCACACAAAATGACAAGAAAAGTAAAGAGAATAGAAAAAGAGCGTATGCATCAGCATGCTTACACACTGCACGGCTAATTCTACAGAGTTGTGGTGCAGATCCGAGGACCTGGAGAAGTTAAAGGGTCAGATTTTTAACTTTTGAAAAAAAAATGGAATACGATGAATATGACATTTTCCCTGTAAAATTCGTCTATATAAGCGCGCAAACACGTACACATACACACGCGCACGCACAGTTTTCCTTACAGATACGTCAACTCCAGGAATATCCTAGGTTATGTATATAGCCCAGGTTAGAACCGTAAACTAATTTGATTAAATCTAGGTATGATAGATGGAAAATAAATTATCCTACGAGCGTAGCTTCTCTCCAGTATAAATAAGTAGGCAAATAGGTAAACGCACACACGGGTAAATAGAATGTGTGACGTGGGAAAATAATGAATAACGGGGAAGATGGAGCGCGCTGGGTGTGTGTGGGTGGGGGGGTGGGGGGTGAGGGAGGAAAGGGAAATGCAGGGGAGAGACATTGTGGTGGTGGCGGTGGTGGTTGGAAGTGGGGAGGAAAATGAAGGGTGACGAGAACGAGGAGAGGGCGACCCGTACCCCAGGTAACCAGGGCATCCTTGCCATTCATGTGGAGATTCGTTCTCCCCTGATTATTTGTTGTTGCTGCTGCTGCTGTTATTGTTGTTGCTGTTGTTGTCGTTGTAGATGTTCTTCTTTCCCTTATCATACGCCTCCTTCCTTCTTTTTCTCCTTTCCTACTCCTGTTCCTTCTTACCTCTTCCTCCTCTTCTACCTCATCCTTTTCCTCCTCCTTCTCCTCCTCCTTGTTCTCATCTTCCTCTTGTTTCTCCTGCTCTTACTTTTCCCTACCTTCTCCTCTTCCTACCTCCCTCCTCTTCCTCCTACCTCCCTCCTCCTCCTCCTCCTCCTCCTCCTCCTCCTCCTCCTCCTCCTCCTCTTACTTCCCCCCTTTTCCTTTTTCTTTTACCTTTGTCCATCTTGTCTTCAATGCTAACGAGCCGCAAGGGTTCGCTCCACGTCCACGAGACGGCGGCGCCTCACGCCGTGGCATCGGACACCGAGGCGGACACCGCTGGTCCAGGGGTGGGTAGGGGATGAGACATGGGGTGCAAAGGGATGGCTGTACAGTTGGCAAGACTTCCGCGAGGTCCACCTGCTCGTTCAGCATGGCCGAGATGTGGCAAGGCGCGCTTGTTTGCGTGTAAACATGAAATGAACATACTGAACAGTTCATGTTCAGCAGCTTGCATAAGCATACCCTCTTCCCGTGAACACACAAGCTTTCCACATACTGTAGATGCGAAGAGTTGTGAAATAAATTGAATGAACCCATACTTCAGACCTTTATTGAATCTAGGGCAAAGTTTGGTAAATAGAAACATAGCAACGGGATTCCCATGAGCGCAGTTCGAGGCCCGTATGCTACAACGAGGCTAATACGGTTGCCATACATTGAGCCACCCCATCCCGTAATGCCGGGCCTGGACCAGGCAGAATTCTTGCCGACTCCAAAAGGTCCACGACCACTGTCATTGTTAACCGACAAGAGGTATGATCCAGGATAGGCACAACACCTTTCCCCCTCCTCCTCCTACTCCTAATCTTCCTCTTCCGCCTCCTCTTCCTCCTCGTCCTCATCCTCTTTCTCTACTTCCTATTCCTCCTCCTCCCCACCTCTTTCTCCTCCTCCACTTCTCTTTCTCCTTCTCCCCCTTCCCCTCTTCTTCTTCCTCCTCCTCCTCCTCCTCTTCTTCTTCCTCCTCTTCCTCCTCCTCCGTTTCCGGATTCTCCTTTTCTTTTCCCTCCTCTTCCTCCTCCTCCAGCAGGGCGCCGAAGCGTCCCGCGCCGTCGACATCATCCATCCTGATGCCAAAGGTGGGGGAGAAGAACGGGTTGGGGGTTGGGGGGTGGGGGGCAGTGAAATGTCTTTCTCTCCCACGGGCTTCCTTCCCCTCCGCCCCCATTTCCTCAACGCGTACATTTTGTGTGTGTGTGTGTGTGTGTGTGTGTGTGTGTGTGTGTGTGTGTGTGAGAGAGAGAGAGAGAGAGAGAGAGAGAGAGAGAGATTCACTCATGGTCTTGGATCACGTGATAGACTCGTGGTTGGCAGCTGTTATCTTTCTGTATGAGAACTGAGAGATAACACGCGCGCACACACATACACACACACACATACACACACACACACACACACACACACACACACACACTTTTTCCATGGAGAAAGTAACAGCTTGCAGTATCTTGATGCTTTTAAGGCCCTAGGTGGCTTGATCTCGGCTTTGACTTGTGTGTGTGTGTGTGTGTGTGTGTGTGTGTGTGTGTGTGTGTGCGTGCGTGCATGAGTGTAGTTGCATAAAGCGATGAGAGACCTTTGTTGGGGAGGGAGGGAGGGAGTGGTGGTGAATATTCATTTCTTACCCGTTTTGTGGGTTGTCGAGATGCACCAGTGCCCAGGGAATCTTCGTAAACAATAGCCACTTTTAACTGATATCGCCAAGTACGATGTGGGAAATTAAGCGTTTAAAGTTTAATAAGAATATGAGCACAAGCGTGCATAGACTGCAATTCTCTCACCTACTATCCCCTTCTCTTTGACTAGTATCCTTACCTCCCACTTCCCACCCCTGTCTTCTCCCCCCTTCCCCCTGTCTCCTCCCCCTTCCCCCTGTCTCCTCCCCCCTTCCCCCTGTCTCCTCCCCCCTTCCCCCTGTCTCCTCCACCCTTCCCCCTGTCTCCTCCCCCCTTCCCCCTGTCTTGTCCACCCCTCCCATCCCTTGACCTAGGTATGTGTCCGGGTGTCCAGACGATATTCTAACCACGCGAGCGCGTGTAAATAATGTAATGCACGCGTGCCCGCACACGTTTTCTCACGTGCGTGTGTGCGTGCGTTGTGTTTACACTACATGCTTGGTGTGGGGTCCCACAGAGCCCATCGCACGCGCCTGTGCTGGCGTGCGCATGCGTGTATTTGCTCAGCGTCCAGGTGGGTGTGGGGAACCCACCCTTAGTCGAAATGAAGGCCAATTGGCTATTATTGTACCTCGGTCTGAGTCACTGGTCCTCATCGTCTGGACTGTGGACCATCCCTTGATGGGTGGGTCGGGGTGGGGACCCACAGAGCTTCCCAAACGGGTCCAACAACCGAAAACTACCCATAACTTGGGTCGCAGCTACGCGCCTTCTGGCGTGTATTCTTCCACAACCACCACTACCACTGTCATGTCTTGCAAAGTGAGGGTGGATGTATGTGTACAGGTGCCTCGTGGCCCATTCATACTCATCCACAACATATTGTGTGTGTGTGTGTGTGTGTGTTTGATTTACCATTGTCTTGGATCACGTGTTAGACTCGTGATCGACAGCTCTTACCCTCCCGTATGAGAGCTCAGAGCTCATATATGACCCGACCTATGGGTAATGCTGTAACCTTACAAACACACACACACACGCACACACACACACGCACGCACGCACGCACACACACACGCACGCACGCGCACACACACACACACACACACACACACACACACACACGTACACACGCACACAACTCCTTATCCACCAGTGTTGGAGTTCCTGCTTGCATTGCAATGATGCTGAAATGTACAGTCCAAGGCGAGGCTCGAACTCTCGTCTCTGAATTAGCGGTCGAGCATGTTACCCCCCACGCCATCGAGCCAGTGTGTGTGTGTGTGTGTGTGTGTGTGTGTGTGTGTGTGTGTGTGTGAGTGAGTGAGTGAGTGAGTGAGTGAGTGAGTGAGTGAGTGAGTGAGAGAGAGAGTCAGCTAACTGAACTGCGGCAAGACTCTCCTCCCATCTGTTTGGTATTCTGACGGGGTCCATCGATACCCGCTCGATGTGATACGTGGAGAACCCTCAGGGTGCTCGGGACATACACCCCACGGACTAAACTTGAATCCTTAAACGGGAGGGGACAGGGGAGAGGTGCGTCTCCCCACAGCTGGATAAAATGGCCTGTCAACAGTTTAGGTTAAGAGACACTGCCTTATTGTCATTGCCGTTAATAGTGATACTTGTTGCCCGGAGTTTCACTGACTGGAGACCCGCAGCCTCATAGTGACTGGCAACGGTCCTCAGGGTCTCCCTGCCAAGAAGTAGGAGCCGCTGGTTGTCAGCTCTGCGACGTGAAGAGATGGAGGGAGCACAGTCGAAATTAATAGAGATCGTGATCCCGCTCCAGAGACCGAATGCCATCCACTTGGGACTGCACCTCCAAGCGAAGGAGAGGATGTTGATGGGTTTTGAAGACAGGCGCTAGAGGTGGGGGTAATTCTCTCTGATGTACGTCTTGCAGGATATGCCCCGTTCTCTCTCTCTCTTTCTTTCTCCCTCTCTCTCTCTCTCTCTCTCTCCCGAGGGCCACTTCGTGAGTCATTCGTGGCACCCTGTCATCTGGTGCCAAGGATCTTGATAACGAAAAGCTATCTTCATTTATCACTGCATCATTTCATTCTGGCTGTCGTCAGACTGTTGTATCCATCTCCGCGCCTCTCCCTCCCTCGGCAGTAAATGGCTCTGGAGACGAGATAGATAAGGTCTCCGCATTTTATTGCCTCAATTTTCACCTCCAGCCGTAGCAGAGGCGAAAGGGTGGGAAGGGAGGGGGGTTGAAACGGAGTCTAATTGAGGCGAGAAATGGTAAGTGGCCATTTACACCAAATATCATGTTTTTTTCCACCTCACCCTCGACTTGTACCCCAACCGAATCTCTTCCTCCACAATGAGCTGACACCTTCGAGCAATGGAGGTTCCTCCCAACCGAATAAGATTGCCTGGCGCCAACCAGAATAATATCAAAAGGGTAGACACTCTTGAGTGGGTTGTCGGAGGTCGTCTTTTAAGTTCACAATGTGATTGTGACGGATGGCTCGCAGGCTGGCTGGCACTGTCCACTGACCTGTGAGGTCGCGGCCGGCACCCGCCTTTGCCATCCCAGGTCCATCTGCAGAAGTCGCGTTACCACCTGGTCCAGGGGTCACGTGTCGAGTCTCACGTCTTTGCTAGGGGCTCCCGTGTTTCATAGGGTCTTACTCCTTTCCCAGGACCTCAGGCTTTTACCAGGGTCTCAAACATATGACAGGGTTTTAAAACAATTCCATTACCTCACGCGTTTGCTAGTGTCTCACATCTTTGCCAGAATCTCGCGCCCCTGCCAGGATCTGACGTCAGCCGGAATCTCATGCCTTTGCCAAGGCTTCACGTGGCACATGGCGAGGAGAGGGCATTGTTGCCACGGAAGATCGGGTAACGACATTTGGCTTCACACTTGGCACCGGCTGGCACTCGCTGGCTGGCACTGGACCCCGTGGCGCCCACTCAGTGATACTCGGTCGGTCAGTTACACAATGGGGTGGGATGGGTTGGTATGGGAAAAAAGTATATATATATATATATATATATATATATATATATATATATATACATATATATATACATATATATATCATTTCGAGATCTTGTAGTCCAAAATGAAGCCAGATGAAATAAGGCAGGAAAGGGACGGGGTTCCCTGTCACTTTTTTTTTTTTTTTTTTTTTTTTTTTTTTTACGGGTTTCAAGTCAGATGTGTGAAGAAGTATCGAGGGTAAGAGATTTTTGTTGCCTTCCAATAGAAGAGAAAAAAAAAGCGCACTCAGGTCGACTCTTGGACTTTTGAATAAAAGTACAGTTATATATTAATGGTATCGCACAGTTCGTCAGTCAGTCAGTGGATGATGGCAAACGTCTTGACGTCACACGGCCGAATCCAACTTTCTCCAGCCCTGTGGATCAAGAAATGTTTTTTAGTTCGAGGGCAGGATAGATAAGATGGGGGAGAGGGAGGGAGGGATGATTTGGGGGTTTAGTGGAAGGAAAGAATGAAATGGAAGGAAGTAAGAGTTATGATAGATGTGGGGCAGACCCACTTGATCGGTTAGTATATAGTCTTTTGGACTTTTGGACCTTGAATTGTTTTTCTTTAATTACATTGCTGAACAAGATATTATTTTTAGTTCCTCTTTTCTGAGTGTGAAAGTGAAGCACACTTTGATAAGACCCAAAGCATTACGATGTTAAATATTTCATTGTAATGAATATTTTTTTCATTAATATTTATTCACTTGTATACTTATTTATTTACTTAAAGAACACCCAAATAGATGTATTGATGTGAAATATTAGTAATTAGGGTGAAAACAATTGGTATTTTTACTTTATTTGTCCTTGAAATCTTCATATTTGTATTTGAGGTGTTAGAAATTCCATTGTTTTTATTTGTATTTAAAGTTGGATGCAAAGAAATTAGCGTATTTGTATCTACAATTTCACCTGGGGTTTTGCATTTTTAACAAAAGCTGTATTGTCCCCTCAGGGGTTAGGCCGGTGGTCCGGCAAGAGGTCCAGTACAAGTTGCCACACTATGGACACTCCATAGCTTAATGTCATTAGCCAGAACGAAATGATCAGTTTCCCCGTTGCCTGTGTGGGTGAGACAGTTCGGACATCACGATGGTCGATTAGATTAGTCCAGCTATCTTACGACACGTATGGGAACACTGTAGTGGGATTCTTGTTCCCCAGCAGGTATATGGTAGCTTCTTACATATACCTGGCATGAAGGTTGGTAGGGTCATCGGAAACGTGCTGGTCTCGCATTCACATCGTAGTGGGTACGAATCCCGCACTTCTCTCCGATTACAATCAGTGACCGGTATCTGCTCCAAGAGTCCCCAAAGCGCATTAATAGGGGAAAGGTAAACGGTTTCGGCCGCTGCTACGCGCCTCCTGGCGTAGGCTCCTCCCCCACAAGTGTTGGACTCAGTCGTATTCGAATTCTTTGGAGTGTACTGTAGCATTAGAAAAAATAATACATACATACCAAGGGCTTTCTTCCCTCCCTCCCTCCCTCTCATCTTGGTACCTCCTGGATGACAGGTCATCCCTGCATCTTGTCCACTGCCCTGGGTCAGAAGCAGTATCGCAAGACACAGCACATCCACAACAAGGCCGCTTCATATAATAATAATGTAGATAAATATTGACTAATGGATGATCTAGCTGTCAGTCTTTCCTGCTTTGGTTCTCGCTCAGCCATGCAAGCCACAGCGTGATGACCCTCGCTTCTGGATCACGACCTACATTTTGAAGAACACTAGAGAAGGTGGGAGGGGAGGAGGGCAAAGGGTTTCTCATGAAAGAAGTTAAACGTAACTGGCTCGGCCCTGTTGCGTGGTTGTGTATGTATGTGTGATTCAACACGGTCTTTGATCACGTGTTGGACTCGTGATCGACAGCTATTACCCTCCCGGATGAGAAACCAGAGCTCATATATGACCGATCTATGGGTAATGTTGTGACCACACACACACACACAACTCGTCGCCCACGAGAGTTGGAGTAACGGCTCGCAGCGCAGCGATAATGAAATTATTTCTGCCCTGGGCGGGATTCAAACTCTGATCGCTGTAGTAGCGGTTGCGAACGCTACCACTTTGTGTGTGTGCGTGGCAGTGTATGTATGCGTGGTTGTGTATGTGTGATTCACCATGGTCTTGGATCATGTGTTAGACTCGTGATCGACAACTATTTCCCTCCCGAAAGAGAGCTCATATATGACCAATCTATGGGTGATGTTGTGACCTCACACGCACACACACACCCATCTCCCCGCCCACGAGAGTTGGAGTAACGACCCGCAGCGTAGCGATACTGAAATTCTTTCAGCCCTGGGCGGGATATGAACTCGGACCGCTGTAGTGACAGCTGGGAATTCTGCCACTGCGCCACGAGTCGTCTGTGTGTGTAAACAAGTCCATTCAAGGAGGCGCATTATACAGTACTTGGAACAAAAGGGGGGAAACGAGACGGATACTCGAGCACACACAAAATCCTCCTCCCTCCCTCCTTCCCTCCCCCATCTCTCTCTCTCTCTCTCACCTCTCACACTCTTTGGTTTGAGTAAAGGTAGAGCAGGTCCTGCCTTCGAGGCTGTTCTATCCACAAACCCTTTCGCTACCGAGGTGGGGGGGGGGGGAGGAGGGGTCACGGTGCCACTGGGATGAATGAAATATCCTGACGGCAGTTGTCGGAAGAAGAGGGAGAGTGCCACCTGTGTCAATCACGCCTCACTTGGACGTTATACGGACATATGTGGGGATTTGTAACAGCTGTAGATGCTTGTACACTTGGTTGTACAGATTTCTCTTCATCCCTCTCTCTCTCTCTCTCTTTCTGAAATTCTCTAAGTCCCCAATATTGGGAACAAAGACACCATGCGCTTCTGCAATCTGGGACTGGGAGACAGGCGTCAGATAAAATCATGTCCCAGATTGTCTTCGAAATCTGTCAAGCTCTTTGGAACACGATCCTAAACAGATCTGGTTCCGACTCATGCCAGTAGATTTTATTCAGCCGTGAGGGAAATTCAAATCTAATAGCTTATTGTATATTTTTTTCGAGATCCCTCTGCTTCTGTGTGTTCTTTTGCAGATGTACAAAGAAAATAGAATGTGAAGGAGATCGGTAAGGGATTTTTTGGTCCATGGCTGAGTGAAAAAATGTTGGGGAGGACATCAAATTGAGTGTTAAAACTCTATTTATTTATATATTTGTTTGTTTCTATTATTTTTTTCTACGAACACCATGCGATTTTGTTCACTAGGGATTGGGAGAGTGGGAGGAACCCCGGATAATGGTTTGTAGTCTGTCTCTCTCCCTCCTCGTAATCTTGCTTGTTCCCCTACAGGTGCCACCATGCCGTTAGGCGATTTCAATCAGGACTGAATGGGCTTAACGTCTTGTTAATTATTTTTTATGCCATCAGTACTTGTTGCAGGATGACTGAATGAAATATTCAATCCCTTAGATGTCCAGTATAGCAAGTCAGATCACACCTCCAGAAACTCTCGCAGAACCCCTATTGTGTCGGACCTCACCCGCGGTCATTTGGTTTAGCGTGAAAGGACACCTGCGTTCTCTATTGCCACCTGCAAGTCGTCATACGACTGATATAATCTTTATTATTTTCACCATTGTTTGTATATAAAAAAAACTATGAATACTGAGTGGCCACACTCAGTTCGTGTATTGTACATTGTAGAAGTAAATTAAGTAGGAAAATAAATTGTACACAACGTTATAATTTGGCAACAACCATTTGAATATTGTATGCAAAAATGTACCATTGGCATCCGCCAGTGTTTTCCTTGTGTACTGATTTGAGATGTAGATAAGTCTAGTCACGGAGAGATTAAAGAGAACAAAACCACAACTTCGTTTGTCTCAACGCCTCCAAACCCAGTGTAGCCAACAAACAGGTCTACTTGTGAAACCTCTATGGACCACAGTCGCGCAAGATTTTACGACTAAAGACTCGTCTTTGGAGACGTATCACACCAAAGAGGAGTCATGGAGGTGATTTAAGGATGACAGCAGAGCGGAGGGAGTGTCAAAGTTAAAAGTGATCAGCACTCTTCCTTGAATGGAGGCTAGTCTCCAATCAGATAAGAATTATGGGTGGGTGTGGTCCGTAAGGGTGTCACTGACCCCTGAAAATATTGATATATATATATATATATATATATATATATATATATATATATATATATATATATATATATATATATATATATATACATAATCTAGTGCAGCCAGTACCTCTATACGATGGACTTCAGAAAGAATGCTGATGCCTCTGATAAACATGGGATAGAAGCGCTAGTGATCGTGCCTGCAGGGGTGGGCTGGCTTACCCTGGTAGAAGCCATTAAAGCAGCAGTCGAGGGGGGTAAGCTGAGAGGTGGATGAAGAGGGGGGGAAGGAGAAATGAGCGGGTGAAGAGGGCAGTGAGTGGATGAGGAGAGCAGTGAGAGGGTGAGCGGGGGAAGGGCTGAGTGGTTTGGCTGGAGACCGGCAATAAGAGGGGGAGAGATGGAGGGAGGGGGAGGAAGAGAGAGGGAATAAGAGAGAAAGGGTAGAAGGAACAGGAGGGAGATGGGAAAAGGAAAGAGGTAGAGAGAGAGAAGACGAGAAGCGAAGAGGTAAAGAGAAGGGGAGGGAGGTGAAAAGAGGAAGAGAGGAGAGGGAGGAAGGGAGAGGAGAGGTAGGCAGGTAGGAGAGAGGGAGATGGGGGAAGGAAAAAAAAGAGAGAAGAGGCAGGCAGGCAGACAGTGAGGAGAGAGAGGAGAGGTGGGTGAGTGGGGGACGTGCTCTCTCTCTCTCTCTCTCTCGGGCCACGACCACGGCCATGACGACCGGATCGATGATGACCTGAACTTGGGAACATGTTATGCATATTCATTCATTTATGCATTTATTCGTTCATTTATTCCCAGATTTATTTTACCTGTGATTCGTTGCATTTAACATTTAGTTTCCCCT
Source organism: Oratosquilla oratoria (assembly GCF_046742065.1). NCBI lineage: Eukaryota > Metazoa > Arthropoda > Malacostraca > Stomatopoda > Squillidae > Oratosquilla > Oratosquilla oratoria. Next base: position 45,167,882 of record NC_134792.1, on the reverse strand, counting down.
ATTTGTATTGTCAATTTATTATTATAATTATTCGTCATGTTTTAATGTCGATTCTATACTGGTTTATAATCATTACGGCGTTGCAAAGCTTCGTGAATGTGATGATGGGGAGGGGGGAGAGTGGCGGGGTTGGAGGTGGATGTTGAGTGTGTGGTACAGTGTCTCGCACAGCCTGTGACGTCAAACTCCGTTTTGCTCCGTCGCTTCTTAAATTTTTGTGAGCATCGACTCAAAAAGAATAAATAAAACATAAATATAATATGTAATGAACATATTAATAAGAAAGAAACAATTAATAAATACTATAAATGAATGATATATTAAACCGAATAAGTATTAGACTAAAAAAAAATAATCAAAATAATAATATTAGAATATATAAATCTCCCCCTTCTCTACTAAGGGAATCTGAATCTTTACAAGATGACTGCTACTTTCAAGTTTTCATGAAACTAGAAATCTAGACCACGAAAGTGAGATTAATGGACAGTTTTGTTGGATCACGGTTCGATTGTCATCATGAGCATCAGGTTACCACAAAGTAATCGAATTACTCCTAACTCCCCCATTGATCCACGCGGAAACCGCATAGTCTAGGAAAGAATACGCTGTTGTGTGTGAAAGTCTCCAATTACTTTCGTTGTAACCCAACCGCCGCGGTTAAAACCGTTAGTGTGAAACAGGGCCCAATGGGAGGGGAGGGGGGTCCTTGGGCCCAGTGAAATCATCGGAACGAGGCCGAAAGTCGTCGTTACAGGTGCATAGGGGGTGGGGGGGCGTTAACAACCGGGTTCCGGGTAGTTATCCGGTTAAGACCAGCCGGTGTAGCGTTTTACCGACAAAGGCTACGTTGCCCCCGGGGAGGATAGACCAGTCCTGGGAATGGAGCACCAAGTCTGATCTCTTCGTTGCTGCTTACGTGTGCATTTGTTATGGCTGCGCCAGGAGGTTTTTATCTAAGCGAAGGAACACAAACCCCCACCCACCTCCCCTCACAGCCACCCAGAAGATTATACCTATTTCCTCGATTATCCTTTCACTGCGATTCATGCCTTGTGCATTTGTCCTTGGTGCCATAGGGCGATTTTTTTTTTTATTCAGTCGAGGGAAAACCCCTGCGCTGTAAAAGTACTCTCAGCCAGCCGCCGGACGGAATGTCTCAGGAGCTCGAGTTTGATACATGAAGCACTCTAAAAATATTAAAGGTCCACACAAAAGTACAGCTTAAGTGAAAAAAGAACATTTCAGAGAAGTATTAACAGCAAGTAAAAAACATTATGAGAAATCCCCAACATTATAAAACCAGATAAAGGAGCAAATATTACATTAAATTGCTAAGGAATATCCGACAACATAATTTTGTTTAAGGAAGAACCGACAACACCAGATTACAGGAACCTGCAGTTCAACAATATATGATCATCAAATTGATTCTTTGCGAAGTAAAGTTTCGAAGTTCTTGATGAACCACATCGTTTTGTACAGTTTAATCCTTAAGCTGCGCGGTTGGTTCCCCTCTACCACACCCACCCTCAGTTGAATAAAGTACTCCGACGGCAACTTGAATAAGTACAGAAGCCGTGAAACAGCGAAAGTTAGGTCAAATATCTGGTTCACCTCTTCGGTTCGTTTGTTTTCCTCTCAGCTGAATAAAATCGCCTGAAGGGGAGAGAGTTGGTGTTGGGGTTTGTGTGGGGGGACAGGTAGTATAACAATTCGAGGTGGTCAAACAACGAAGTAGTGGCGCCACGAACAGGGAAAACCCCTCGGGGCCGAGTTCTAGTGCACAGTTTCGAAGTCTGGTGCGACTTCGAGTATATGAGAGTTGCTACCTGTACGAGTCTGTTTTCTCCCACCATGATCCTGGATAAAGTGTTGGACTCGTGATCAATAGCTATTACCCTGCCGGATGAAAGTTTAGTTAATATATAGCCTGATCTATGGGCAATACTATGACCTTACACGAGCGCGCGCACATACGCACACACACAAAACTTCTTGCCCAACAGATCGTTTGTGTGCGAGTGGGACCGAGATCCAGCCTTGCCTACATTCCGTGATGTTGTGTGGCCTTCAGTCTCGCGCAATCATTATTTTTTTCTCGTCTGCGTTGAGAATACGTGCGTCTGCATCTACACACGTGTTTCTGGTGGCAGGGTAGGCCACTGGGGTGGGTTATTGGAAGGGGGGGGGGATTGTGCTGCCTTGGGTGCAAATCTCGGAGAGAACAGCGTCCTGTTCCCTGAGGTCTGAACAGCACATTTTTTCCAACTAAAAACACAATATCTCAGTAGTAGAGGGTAGTGGCCAAGACTGTTCATAGCAATAACTGAAAAAAAAAAATATCCTTGGAAGTGTTTCGTTAAAATCTATAGGGTTCAGCTGAAAGAGTCCAATGCAAGATAAATGGGCAGTTCCTGGAAAGAAGATACAGCCTTTGTACCTGACCCCAGTTGTTAATCCTTCTTAGTAAGGTCTTTCATTAACACTTCGATTTTTTATTTTATTTTATTTTTTTTTCCATGGAATCGTCCAGTAATTTTTTTGCTATTGCCCATTTGTATCACTTTGTCAGGAGGTCATTGGTGGTCACCTAAAGGCTGTGGGCCCTCTGCAAGAAGGACCAGGGGGTAACGAATTGATTGATCCACTACTTAGCATTTTTGGTACTGGAATTCATTTTCTGCTCTTGGTTCCAGGCCTGTATGCTGTCTAATGACTTAGTCTTCTTTATTTCTCACTCTTTTCCTGACCTTTGCATCATCCACAAATATGTCCTTCATACCATTAACAGAGATAAAAAACATTACAGTTGGTCACTTTCCCCCTTCGTGGTATCTCACCCTTTACTCCTGTCCACATATACCTGCCCTTCTGAAAATCCTTCATCCACTTTGTAGTTTGCCCCTTGGTCCCCCCAAAATTATTTGATCTCCCTGTTGTGGATGTATTTACATAACTGTATTGTAGTATACTGGAAAGGAGCTATGGTCTTGGGGTGCTGTCTTTTATTCTACATTATTATGCCTTGTTTAGAATTTATGTACGGTTTTAGTTTGGGCTATATCATTATGTAGGCTATTCCAGTTTACACATCTACATAGAATACTGTGACTGATGTGCTTACATGTTTTTTCTATATTTCTATACTGTATTCATATTCCATTGAAAAAAAAAAAAGACAAGTCTAAATTCAGTCTCATCAACAAGGTTGTTCCATTCCTCTTTTGCTTTGTATGGGGAGCTGTACCATCTTATATTTTCCGTACCCATACATACATTACCAAGGCTTTTTCCCCCTTACAAGGGAGGTAGCCAAAAAGGAAAAGGCATAAAATCATTCCCACCCATTCCATCCCTGAAGACATTCCACACCCCTCCACCCTCCCTCTTATCTTAGCACCTCCTGGATGATGGGTCATCCCTGCACCTTGTCCACTGCCCTGGGTCAGAAGCAGTGCTGCAAGACACAGCACATCCACAGCAAGGCCACTTCATTAAATCGGCGACCCCCCCCCTCTCCATCCCCCCCATGCATAAAAGGAGAAGACGGGAGAAATCCCTTCGGGCTACACCAAATTTTGTTCACACATACTACCTCACCCCCCATCCCCCCCACCCATTCCACCTCATGTATCACAACATCATCCATATACAACCATTCTCCATTCACCCCTGTCTTCTGCCCTTCCTCAACAGACATTCCCCTCTTCCCCAAAGCCCCCTTCACCCCATCCATCCACCTCATCCTAGGACGTCCCCTCATGTTCACTCCCTCCACATCTGCCTTCCATACCTTTTACTAGTCTTTCTTCACTCATTCTTTCCATGTGTCCAAACCACCCTACTCTTTCATCAACCCTATCTCCCAACTCCCTTTCCACCCGTTCTCCTCCTCATTTCTCACTCTATCTAGCCTAGTAACCCCCATCATACTTCTCAAGACACCTCATCTCAAACACATTCAAACTCCTTCTCTCTTCCTCTCTTATGTTCCATGTTTCTGCCCCATACAGTGCTGTTGGCACAATCACTCCTTCATACAGTCTCCTCATAGCATCCATTCCCAAATGTCTATTCCTCATTACACTTTTTAATCCACCAAGGCATTTACTCACTTCTCTCAATCTACATTCTACCTCCACCTCCACCTCCACTCCACCTTTTCCTGCCACATTTGCACCCAAGTATCTAAAACTATCCACTTCCTCCAGTCGCTCTCCCTTAATGCTCACTTCCAGTCTGCTGCCACTTTCACCCCTTGAACATCTCATCACCTTACTTTTACCTACATTTATCTTCAACTTTCTTCTATCACACACTCTCCCAAACTGTCACCAACTTCCTCAATCCCTCCTCCGATCCTGCCACAAGCGCAGTGTTGTCCGCAAACAACAGCTGGCTCACCTCCCACTTTTCTTCATTTTCTTTAACCATCTCCAATCCCTGACCCACCACCCTTGCATTTACCTCTCACACTACCCCATCCATGTACAAGTTGAACAGCTGTACCCATCTTTTGTAATTTGAAACTATGTCCTCTCATGTTTTGGGTTCACAACTTGACACAGTAATATTCATCCATGCATTCTTCTCCTTTTATCAGCTTACACAGTGAATAATTTGTACCTCTCCCCTCTCTACTTGGTTATTATCATTATTTGTATCAGTTCCAGTTTCACATTTTCTCCTAGTGTTGGCCCCACAGTACTTTATCATATTTCAAACTGGATATGATAAACTGAGTTATCATTAAATGAATACCTCCATGAATGTTATTAATTGTGTACATGCTCCATGGTCTATGTTGTTTATTTGGTCCTTGGGGTCAAGGAAGTACTCTCATTGGGTCTTGCTTCTTTTTCTCTATCATGCTTAGTTTAGTTTTGCTTATGGTTTTAGCTTGGGCTATATCATTTGAGTTATTCCAAATGTGGGATAATGTCTGACAATAAAGGTCTTGAAGGCAACAGTGACTCACACTCACTTGTGGAATGTACCTGTAAATCACATGTAAAATGTAAGGTAATTTAACAATACATTAGCATCACCATAGAGGTATACAGTCTTGCCAGGGACTTGTGCAGTGTATTATCCGAACCACATTATTTACTATTTCAGCACAAATAAGGAAGAAAAAAAAAATGACACAGGTGTTACTATGAGATTTTTATTTCAGTGTTTGAAAAATTAACACACACTTGGATCCACATTAGAAATAAGCTGATGAAAATTTCATAACTGACAAACAGTTCCCCGTTTGGTCTTCTAATACTGTATGACCCAAATTTTCTCCATAATTTGATCATAAAAGAAGAAGAAAAAATACTGAAAATATCAAAGGAGGTCCACACAAAAGTACAACTTCAGTGAAAAAAGAACATTTTAGACAAGTATTAACAGTAAGTAAAAAATAAAGGAGAAACTCCCAACATTATAAAACCAGGTAAAGGAGCAACAGTATTACATTAAATTACTAAGGAAGATCTGACAACAATACAAAATTTGTTCACGAAAGAACCGACAACAATACCAAATTAGTTAAAGAACCTGCAATTCAACAATGTAAGATTAAAAGATTTTACAAGTAAAATAGGAAAAAGAAAGAAAGAAAAAATGTAAGAAATTGGTAAGATCTTAAAAATGAAAGTAAAAAAAAAAAGGAGGCATTGATATAATTTATCTTTCTAGACTATACAAGTTGGACAGAGTACCTGGAGTGCTCAAGACAACACTTGGGGTGCAAGGTTGGTCCTGGAGGTTGGCCTACAACTAATCGGATTCTGGACAAACAAATAAGATTGTGATCAGAGTGTTCAAGGCCAGACGACACTATGCCAAGATGGTGTATTTAACAAAAACACCTGGTCCATAGTACTGCCATGAAATTCCTTTTCAATACTCCATTTTATCTATAATACACAATTTCTTATTTTAAATATATCTAACAATACACCTTCATCAGTTAATTATTTTCAATGCTCCCTTATCAGTAAGTCCTTTAAGGCCATTGAAAATTCTTAACTGAAAAATAAATCAGATATGAATAACAAAAGTGAAAAAAAAAGTAAACTAACTTTACAAAAGGACTCCATGCTAAACCGGCCTGGTGACAGCATCCACATGGGTGTGTGGGGAGAAGGAGCTGCAAGTTTTCATATCAACATTTTGGAAAGGTGTCTTGGGAAGCAATGATAAACTGGTACGTCATTTGATTGGTGTGCAAAACCGTCAATAATTCCCATGATTACAGTTGTTGGAAGTATATGTGTATTCAAATGTTCTCAACTTCTCAAACGAGTCTGTCTCACTATGTACGTAATTTTGTTAACCTCAAAGAGTGTACCACTTAAGCATACCTAAATGTTGCTGAACTTCATCCTACAACATCTAGGACTCTAGGTATACAATAGTAAAGCCCTAGAAAGTCCATTTTCAAACAAGCATTCAATGGAATATCTAATCTCGAAGCAAAATATACTGTTATGGTGTATTTGTATTAAAAGGAAAATGTACAGTATTCTACAATGTCTAGTTATGTGACAGTAAACACACTGTTACAAAATAGCATCCATGTTCTTATATCCCCTGAAAAAAGTACACTGTATAGTCTGTCATCAAATAAGTGACCTTTCTGTCTCAGAACTGATTATTACCTAATGATCTATTTCTAAACCTGCAAAGTGTCATGTTATTGGAGATCTAGTTATGCATAGCTGTATCCTGCAGTTCAGACATGCAAGAACATGCACTCCTGTTTTTGCATGCAAAACTGAATTTTTCACTTTAGTGTACAAGTACCTGTTTCATTATCTATTTATGCACAAGTGCTTACACTGATTTAGTACAACAGATTGTATTCTCCAATCAAAATATGTAAGAATTTGTCACAATATTCCCTAATTTTGAAGTGTAAACACAGATGATTTGTTGTCGAGTGTGATCTGTTTAGGTGTACACATATGAATACCGAATACCGTTAAAGTTATCATAAGAACAGGAGACCACAACATTGGCCAAATAGTGAGAGGGCCAGATGGTGTGCAGGAGGTAGAAGGACCAGACGGGGCTATGCTTGCATGACGTGGCAAGATCTTGAGGTGAGTTGGCGGTGGTGTAGCTCAGCAAATTTTAGGTTTTGTTGCCACCAGACCTCTGCCAATCTCAACACTATCTACTATCAGTTCTTACCCCCAAAAAATGAGTCAGAGAAAAAAGGTGGACAAAGCACGTGTATAAAATTCTCTTTGTACTTGATGTGTATTTGCCAAGGAGACCTGGTTCAGGCTCTACACAACAGAGCTAAGTTGACCTGTATGGGCATCTTCTCATCGTGAAGACGTGCATGGCCCTTGAACAGAAGAATGACAAACTGTACAAAGCTCAAGTCAACTTTTGATACAGATGGCAATGAGCTTTCCACCTCTTTCTCCTTTCATTGATCCTAGTTGAAAAATATTTGTGAATTGTTTGCTGAACCACACAAAAATACATTGCTATAAATGTTTACAAACAATGAGCAAATAGTATTTATGAAGGGTTACCATATCTCTTCTGAATGGAGTCAGTTTACCATAATCATTTGGACAAAGACTGGAAGAACATTAAGTTAACCATAATTAACCATAAAAAATTCCACAGATTCATTAAATCTACTTTAGTTCTACACTGAAACAAGAAAGCCTACACTACTGAACAAGAAACATTCAAGCTCTTATGTCCTGAATGGGACTCAAATTGCACCGTCTTGCACAGGAGTCCCTTTGTGTCATGTATGTAGTGTGCTCCCTTACTGTCCATAGTAATAGCTTTAACATGAATAATGATAAATATACTTCATTTTACAATTTATTTTCTGCAAAAGATGTAAAGAAAAATATAAATTCATCATTTTTAACTTAAAACCAAACTAACTGTAGTTAAAAAAAAGAAGAAAAAAAAAGCCAATCAACTTTAAAAGTTCTTACTCCTATTTAGAATAAATAATCTCATCATTATCACCTATCCCTCAATATAAAGTATACTATCCTAATCCTCATTTAAAAGATATAACTACTTCATAAGGCCAGTGAATGAAAATTGTTTTCTGGTTGGCTGCTGTCACAATACTTTGCCATAATCTTGAAGGAAAAATATGCTGATAACTTTTACCAAATACATATGCATACATATACATTTACCAAAAGGCCTTTTACTCCCTTGTCAAGAATAAGGCCAGGTCAAAGCATATACCCACTCTACACCCATTAATTGTCCCTTCCATTTAAGCACCCCATGGATGAAAGGTCATTCCTGTGCCCTGCTACACTGCTGAAGTCAAAGGCAGTGCAGCAAGACACAGCACTTTCACTGCAAATAATTGATTAATTATTTGTGTTCACTCACATGCCATTAGTGAATAGTTATGGGAAAATATGTTCTTACCAATTATTCTTTAAAGTACTGAGATGAATCTCGGAGACTACTAATCATGGTTTACTTGCTACTGTAATATAATTCTTTGTTTTGAATCAATATATACATTACTTTCAGCACATACCACATCTGCTAGAAAAATATTCCATATTTCTTCTTGAAATATTCTATGTATTGGGCATTTACTAATTCAAGTGGCAGTTTGTTTCTTTTATCTGTTGTTCTGTTTAAGAAGCTAAACTTTTAGATTCCCTTCTTACTCTTGTTTTTATGTTTACATTAGGGAACTTTTTGGTTGCTGTTCTTGGTATTTTATCTACAATTCTTGCATCATTTTTGTCTGTGGGGTCATCACACCACTTGCTTCATACTGTAGTCTGGGGTGAAAATATATATTTTTTATTAGTCTTGTTTATGCAAATTGAGTTACTTATACAGTATCAATCAATAGTGAAACATTTTGGGTCTGATCAGTAGATTGATTGCCCCAAGGTTGCACCTCTTGGAAGAGGTGAGGGTGTTGATAGGTTTTGAAGATGGGCAGTAGAACCACAATTCTCTCTGACATCCATCTCTCAAGGCCATCATGTTGTTAGTCCTACATTTGTACAAATTGATGAGGTCTCCTGTTTCCCTTCTCTTTTTCAAAAATATTGAAATAAAGGTTTTCCAACCATGCAGTTCTAGGTCTTGTTGATTATTTGTTTTGTTGATGTTTCTCATTTTCCTTTGGACTCAAGACTGTTATCATATAATCAATACTTGTCTTTAAACTCATTTACTCATATTGCTGTTGAAGTATGAGAAGACTGTGTGGCTGATGGTGGAATTATTTTTTTTCTTCTTTATATTACCAAATATTACAAATTTTTCTTTTTGGCTACCTCCCTTGAAAGGGGGAAAAAGCCTTGGTATATGTATGTATGTATTACCAATTTTCATTTACAGTATCATAATGTAGAAGAAAGTAAAATTTTTGAGTCAAGTCTTTTGTCTCCATTGATTAAACTCAGCAAAACAGTTAGTATAACTTCTTGTTTCTTCTATCATGTAATGTAATTTGTTCTGTGTGCCAGTACCCTTGTGGTACTATCCTGATTTGTGATTTACAATTAGAGGGAGATTGCAAATGGATGAAAGGATGATGCAGTATGAAGGAATGTTCCCAACGGCTTCATAAATAATTTTGAGTGAACGAGAGATGGGGGGGGGGGGGGCATATGAAGCTGTGGGAATAAACCAGCTCTAGCTTTCAAGCCCTGCTGTGGAAGAGTTTTGCCTCGCTACTCCTTGACCTACTACCTACTTGTCAAGAATGTGCCATGTCACTGTGGCTGTTCTATGTGTACATGGATGGGGTGATGTGGGAAGTACAGGTGAGAGAGATGGAGATGGCTGAAGAAAATGAGGAAAAGTAGGAGGCGAGCTAGTTGCTGTTTGCTGATGACACACCTGTGGTAGGGTCAGAGGAGGGATTAAGGGAGTTAGTGACAGAGTTTAGGAAGGTATGCAATAGGAGAAAGTTGGAAGTAAATATGGGTAAAAGCAAGGTGATGAGATGTACAAGGGGAGAGAATGGCAGTGAGTTGGAAGTTTTAAAGGAGAGAGGCTGAAGGAAGGTTTAGGTATTTGGGGTCGCATGCAGCAGGAAAAGGAGTGGAGGTAGAGGTAAATTATAGATTGAGAGAAGCAAGTAAATGGTTTGGTAGATTAAAAGAGTCATGAGAAATAGGCATCTGGGAATTGAAGCTAAAAGGAGATTGTATGACAGGGTAACTGTGCTAACAGCTTTGTAATGGGCAGAGACATGGAATTTATGAGTCAGAGAGGAAATTTTTTAATGTGTTTGAGATGAAATGTCAGAAGTATGGTAAGCGTTACTAGGTTGGATAGAGTGAGAAATGAGGAGGTGAGAAGGAGAGTGGAAGTGGAAAAGGAGATAACAGATAGGGCTGATGAAAGAATATTGGGATAGATTGGGCATATGGAAAGAATGAGAGAAGGCTAGTAAAAGAGGTGAGAAAGGCAGAGTTGGAGTGAACCTGAGGGGACGACCATGGACAAGATGGATGAATGGGGTGAAGGGGGTGTGTTGAGAAAGAGGGGAATGTCTGTTGACCAAGGAAGGGAGAAGGCAGGAGATAGGGATGAGTAGAGAGTTGCTGTGTATAGATGATACTGCCATGCAAGGAAGGAAGGGGGCAAGGGATGGGGGATAGGGGGTGTTTATGTGTGAATGATATTTTGACACAGCCGGAAGGGATTTCTACCAGTCTTCTCTTTTTCTGCATGAGGGGACAAAGAGGTGGGGTTGCCGATTAAGTGAAGTGGCCTTGCTGTGGATGTACTGTGTCTTGCTGCATTGCTTCTGACCCAGGGCAGTGGGTGGGATACAGGGATGACCCATTATCCATGAGGAACTAAGATGAGAGGGAGGAAGGGGTGGTGGAAGGGAGTGGAATGGGTGGGATAGGTACGTGCCTTTAACTTGGCTACCTCTCTTGTAAGGAGGAAAAAGTTTTTGGTAGACAGATAGACTCCTTGACCTAAGCAGTGTGGCCAGGGACAAGGATGACCCTCCATCCAATGTGCTGACATGGAAGGGGTTTTTAACTTTGTTTTAAATTCCCTATGTGGGGTACTGACTGCATAATATGCAGTCAATATTTCAAAGACTTTAATGACATCACTACAGACCAGTATACATTCTACTGTGAGTGGAGACTACTTGCCCCTCTCCCCCAAAATATATATATATATATATATATATATATATATATATATATATAAACACATACATACATATACAGGGGAAAGAGCCATTGGTGTATAGTATATTATTCTTATGTATCGGTCTTTCATGAAATTTCTCATTCTAGGTGACTTCCATTAAGTTCCTCAATATATCCAAATGTCCACATTTGTCACTTTGGGGTACCTTAACAAAGGTGTTTGGTTTGTTTTACTATGTTTTGGTGACCATGTCACTAAAGACATTCTGAGGGATCTGAAGTTGATGTTAGTCTAGTATGTCTTCAAGTAGAATGTCATATTCATTGAATTTTTGTTTTCTGTCTTCTAAGCTTGTCAAATCTTCCCTCCTACTTTTTTTTTTCTTTCATTCAGGTTGAAGAAAGCTTCTTTCCTCAATGGGTTAAAGAAATTATTAGTCAAACCTGCTCTTCCTTTAGTCACAGGTATGTTCCTCACTTAAAACATATACGGTACTTGAAAAATAGGAATATATATATCAATTTTTTTCTTTATTATTGACATCTTATTCAAGTATTGATTTCTTATCTTTAATATAATCAAGAACGAGTTCACATTTCCCAGCTTTGATGTGCTTACCTATTGATCTTGCTTGGCTGTAGTGTGGAGTCCACAGAACAAAATATGCAATTCAAGACACTTGGATTGGGTGCTACCACAAATGAAAATGGTTTCAGCTAAAAACCATGTCACACTAGTACTCTTCACATTCTTCTTTCCATTTCATCTTGCCAACACTACATTTGCTGGTAATTAACCCTTGAGTAATTTCTGGTTTTTGTTGTTATCTCATTCAAGTTTTTTTTTTTTAGCAGGATTTCAAAATGCTCATCATCTTCTGTTCTCAATATTCTACGATCAGAAGCTAACATGTTCATATATATCTATTCCTTGGAGTAAATTATGTAAACAAACTTGAACAGTATCAGCACTAGTCACTGGAGCACCCTATTTTTTTTTCTTTCCCATTGTGCTTCTTTCTATTCACAGGTCCATTTGCCTTTATTCCAGGAATTCCTTCATCCATTCCAACAATTCTCCTATGCCTCATTTTCTCTATCTTTCATGGTAAGCATTAAAGATCCTTAATGCACAATTGTTTCTCTCTTAATATTTATCCATGAATATTATTGAAACTCAATGTAACCATTAACTGAAAGAGCACACTGTCTCCTAACATTACTGCAAGTTTCCATGGGACAAATTGGAAATAATTTTTCAGCTTTGTCATTTAAAGAAATTAATGTAAGTAAAGAAATTGGTGGGTGTAATAATGTAATTTTTTTTTATTTTTTTTTTTTTTTTTATACATAATATTGAGAAATAACTTTAGTATGGTACAGTATTTTTTTTTGTCATATATAAAAAATTAATATGAAAAAAAAAAAAAAAAAAAATAGATGCAATTTGTACCCTCTGAGTGCAAAGTGTGAAATATATACAACTCTTTTTTTTCAGTTTAGTTTTTAGTTTGCCAGGATCCTGATCTGACTTTTGCAATTGGATCACAATACACTATTTATTAATGCTGAAGTCCAGCTGTCATTTTTGGCTCGTGCATATAGACTGTTTTGATTCTCTTGTACACACTGTTGTATTTTTCAGTATTTTGGCATTACTGTGAACATATTTGTATAGCTCTGCATTATTTCTCCAAATACTAAATATAGATTATGACCACAAACAGAGCCAGCATAAGCAACCATTGATTGGTCATGTGTTTGTCTAATCTATTCAATACTGTGATTTTTGTTTTGATCTCTACAGGGTTACAGGGTTACAGCTACATTATCACAAGGTTGGGCTTCTGTACTCAGTTTGCTCTATCCCATAGCATATCATTCAATGCTTCAAGTCACTTTATTTGGGAATACTGAGCTCAACAGTGCTGACTCTGATCTCTCTACTTGAGTATTTTTGTTGTTTTCATCTACCTAAAAGTGTTCCATCCATGTCATGATGCCTTCAACTAAATATTGAACATCTATGCAGTGTGGGTGAAATTGATTTATAGTAAAATAAAGAAGTGGCAGTACAATAATGTGTAATAAATGTAAAAACATAATAATGATAATAAAAAGTAATAATAATAATGACAAAAAAATAAAAATAAAAAAGTGAATGAGGGTATGAATGTAATGTCAATGAGCCAAGGTAATAAATCAAAGGGAATAAAGCCAGTATCACTGGAGAATGTGCGCTTTAGAAAATAAATACAAACAGAATGCTGCATAATATAAGTGGGAGTTGAAAACAAGAAGGAAATTGTTGTGGGACAAAATGAAGGGCACTGGAACAGAAAAATATTCATGGAATGGGATAAAGACAGAAGGAAAAATATGGATTAAGAAATGGGATGTGAAAATAGTGAGGCACGATGTCAGAAACAGACTAGAAAGAAGTTCATGTTTGAATTCAATAAAGCATTATGCATTAATATTTGTGTTGCAGAATAAAGGTTGATGGTGTAAGTCGGGAAGTGAGTATGAAAAGTTGTTGACAAGGAATCTGAATGGCTTATTTTGAAAGACAAATGTGGTTGGAGGGAATAGCAAAATGTGGGAGAGATGGAATAGGGAGAAAGTTGGAATGGAAAATAAGGCTGGTGATGGGAAAAACACCAGGAGTTAACAAAATAAATGTAAAATGTTGAATGAAATGAAGAGGCAGGGGCATAATGGATGGGAGACATTACAGATGAATAAAATATACAACTCCATACACAGATGTAAGATAAAAACACTGGCATATTCAACATTCAAAATATCCTATTTCTATTGTTGCCAAAAAAAAATTTCAATACATGACAGGCATTTGCATTTGAACAGCAGTGCAACCAGAAACAAATTTTGTTATGATGGTGATGATAGTGTCAGGGAGGGGAAGGCCTTATGTCTTGTTAAACTAATTCATCAACAAAGAAAATAAACATACTTGGGCAAGAACAAGAGCATGACAACTTTCGTTTACAACAGAACCAAGAGGTAAAAAAAGAAAAACCCAGTTTATAAGGTGGATACATATTCTCTGTACTAGTTCATAATTTTATATAATAGAGTTTACAGACACTAATTATTCTTAAACACTTTTGAGAATAATGATTTTGCCAATGAAATGAAAACTTTTGATGATCTGCAATATTAAGACATTGGAACAAAGTTGTAAGATACAAAGGAAAAGAAAAAAAAGAAAGGAATGATAAAATATTAAGGGAAAAAATTAATTTAATGGTACACTATATCTGGAAAACATAAAAAGAAAAACAAATCCATGGTTATATTCAAATTAGGATGGAACAAATTCACAGGATGCAAAGGGAAAAAAAAAAAAAAAAAATAGTACACTATCTGGAGCAAGGGAAAAAATATATTCAAATTCGGATTGAAACTGTACAAAACAATGAAATTTGGTCAATGAAGGTTCAGGGGACAGTTGTCACATTTTTTTTTTTTTTTTTTTTTTTTTTTCCTAAGAAAAAAATTAAAAAAAGTCTCCTCCTCCTTTTACCGAGTATAGGACAGCTTTTATTTAGTTAATTCAAGCTGAGGCATTGACAGTTCCCTGAGCCCCATGCAGGTCGATATGGTAAGCCTCGGTTGGAAGGAAATGCATCCGATGCTAAGATCTAGGACCAAAGAGACATGCCACTGCTACAGCCAATGGAATCACTAATAAGGTTTATAATAATAGCAATGTCGACAATAATAATTACAGTAGAGGTGCATGACAAAAACAGCTACACACAGAAGACACATAAACTTCATTCAAAATCTACCTTGTTATCTCTTGCTGCTACTGACAGTCAAATCTCACTATGTGGAACTCTTAATAGTATATATCACATTAAAAAATACCTGAATGTTGCAAAAACCAGTCCTATCTAAACTATGATTCTGCCACATTGCTATGAATGTGTCACTTAACAATGTTTCACCTCATTAATGTACCTTTTTAAAAAAAATAATTTATCTTCCTTATTCTTAATGAAACAGCAAACCTGACACCTACGGCTCTATTTTTATCAAATTTTTAAATGCAAAAATTCTTAAACTACAAAATTATGCACACAACACAGACGACTGAGCAAGGCCATCAGAGAAGAGAGCGAGCTAAAATGGGGTATGT
Source organism: Oratosquilla oratoria (assembly GCF_046742065.1). Classification (NCBI taxonomy): domain Eukaryota; kingdom Metazoa; phylum Arthropoda; class Malacostraca; order Stomatopoda; family Squillidae; genus Oratosquilla; species Oratosquilla oratoria. The sequence goes on along the minus strand of NC_134792.1, from coordinate 45,152,570 downwards.
CAACAAATCTTGATATATAACAAGGTAGCTAGGTCTAAAAATGTCACCTATCTTCCTAAACCTATGGGAAGAAATCAAAACAAGCAAACCTTTTCATCACTGACTTACCTACATCTAGCCAAGTCTCTAACACTGAAAAACCAATTGCAAAACTACAACTTGCAAGTTGAGCATCATGTCAATATCAGAACAATTCATTCAGGGGAATGCCAGAACCGACAGCCAGGTTCTCAGCAATGGATCACCACAGCTTAAAGAATCTGGCTTTCAGTTCCAATCTGAGCTCAAGAGTAAACAACCCAGTAATAAAGAGGCCTGTGTAATTTGAATGATTAAACCAAGATATAAAATTTCAAACTTTAACATTTGAAACAAAGCAAATTATATACCGCATATGTATAAACACACCTGTATATACAGTCAACCACCCTGTCACACACACAATAGATCACTGGTTTTACTCCAGTTCTGAGTAGGCAGGTTTAGGACCATCAGCACCTCAGTGAAAGGAGTGGATGTTGGGTGTCCCTTGACAACAGTGTCTACTCATTTAAGGTGATTACACATACATACTTGCTGCACTGCTTCTGATCCAGACAATGGGCAGGTGCCAGAGATGGCCCTCCAACCACAAGGAGCTATGATAATAGGGAAACGCATGTGTGTGTGGAATGGTTGGAAAATGGGTGCATGTATTGGCTGGTTACCTTCCTTACAAGGGAAAAGAAGCCTTCTGGTATATAGACAGACACACACATACAATGTGTACATAATAAGTATATGAAGATATAAATATATATGTATGTATGTGTGTGTGTGTGTATATATATATATATATATATATATATATATATATATATATATATATATATATATATATATATATATATATATATATACATATATGCAAAAAGATCACAAAACCATGAGATCCAATAAATAACCACAAAGGAAACCGGAAAAGAAACTAAAATTCCCAAGCGTTTTCATATTTCACATCTTCAGGGGAATACAAAAGAAAAAAGTTACACATGGTATATAAAGGGTTTGAAAATAAACTGGGAAAGGTACAAAACACACCGAGAAAATGCGAAAAAAAAAAAAAATAAATAAAAATAATAATAATAATAATAAAATAATTTTGAAAAAATGTAATTTGATTACAGATTTTATCAATGATAAAGTGATCCAGTTTAAAAATTCCATGGCTAATATTAAAGTTAGAACCATCAGATTTTTTTTTATCAAATCTGAAGGTTCTAATTTTAATATTAGCCATGGGATTTTTAAATTCGATCACTTTATCATTGATAAAATTTGTAATAAAATTAATTTTTTTCAAAATTAGTTTTTTTTAGATTTATTTGTTAAATTTTCTCGGTGTGTATTGTACCTTTCCCAGTTTATTTTCAAACCCTTTATATACCATGTGTAACTTTCTTTTGTATTCCCCTGAAGATGTGAAATATCACGAAAGTGCTTGGGAATTTTAGTTTCTTTTCCGGTTTCCTTTGTGGTTATTCAGCAATGTATATATATATATATATATATATATATATATATATATATATATATATAAATATATATGTCACTCACTTTTTATGCAAGAGTTAAGAGATCTGCCAAGTAACACTTGTTATAAAATGTCTAGAATTATTATAGATACCTAGATTGGGGAGAGAGAGAAAAAAAAAAAAAATATATATATATATATATATATATATATATATATATATATATATATATATATATATATATATATATCAGTTATTTGTGACTGACAAATTATATTCATCCCCCCTCCCCAACATCAGATGTCCTTTCCCTCTATGTGGGGGATTGGCCAAGTCAGAGGAAACACTCACTTTATACACATTAAAACCCAATGAATACCTCCCATCTCAGCACCTCATGGATAAATGGTCATCTCTGTTCCCCACCACACTACCTGGGTCAACATCAGTGCAGGGCAACACAGCACTTCTAGAGAAAGGTCTGACAGGTTGCACATGGTCTGACAGGTCTGAAAGGTCTGACAGGTTGCACATGGTGGTCAGAGTCTCCCTGCTGCTCAACTTCATATCTTGTCAACCTCCTTATTTCCATTTGGAGGTACCATCCCAAGGAGCAGACACTTAGTTTTTTAACTACAACCAAGATCTCTCTTCCTCAACTTTGTCCATTTCCTCCACCTTTAGGTACAAGGCAAGCTGACAACCAGCAATGGGTCCCTGTCTGTCTACTACTTTCAGCTGGTGACATAGAAGGAATCCCACACTAAAACAATGCAATGTCCAATGTTTCTTCCCATAGAGATCTATGGGATGGCCTGAGGACCATTGCCAGCTGCTGTGAGGTTGCAGGATTCCAGTCACAAAAGTAGAGCACTTAACTGATATGAAAGTTCCCAAAGTACTGAATGCACAATACTCTTGTAATCAAAATATACACGTACATACATACCAAAGGGCCTTTTCCTCTGTATAAAGGGGTGGTCAATTCAAACCATACACCCACCCCACAAACATCCAGAATCCATTCATCTCTCCCATCTTAATGCCTTGTGGATCCCTGCCCCTGCCACATTGCTTAGGTGCATCAAAATACACACACACAGTCATAAAATTCTACTAAACCAAGATTAGTCTTCATTAAAAAAGCTGACCCATTTTCAGTATTAATTATTTCTCATCTCCACTTTTCTTGTCCAAACTATGTTTTGCCATCTCTTTCACTCACTCTTTAAACTAGGATGATGAAACTAGACCCTCCCCTTTCCCTTTCATTAAGGCTCAATCAATATGTAGCCTTGGAGCTCTTGCAGTCAACCTAGGGCCCTGGGCTGGGGAAGCAAGTTATGGCCACTATGTTGGTTCACAAATCACTTGGAGAAGAGATTTTGAAGTGTTGCCTGAAGTGAGTGTTAGGCAGTGTGAGATAACAAGCTCTGTATCTTTTGTATGGTGATTTTCTCTGTGACATGAGGTTTTTACCAGGTTGATGATGGTATTAGTGTGTGTGTATCAAGTTGTATTATACAGGAAGGGGAGCTATGCTCTTGGTGACCCATCTGTATCTTGCAACATCTAGTTTGTTCTTAAATTCTTGTATGGTGTTTGCACACACTATTGTTTCATCCAATTTGTTCCAGACATCCACCACTCTGTGTGGAAAGCTGTTTTTTTCAGATCTCTTCTATAATTGTCCTTTTTTAGTTTCTTTTCATGTCCCCTTGTTTTTCTTCTATCCCACTTTAACAGGTCTTCTCTGTCAAGGACTTCCATGCCTTTCATGATTCTGTATTAGTGTGTTTGTGAATTAGTGTGTTTGTGTGTGTATCTACCTAGTTCTATTATACGGGAAGAGAACTATACTCATAGTGACCCATCTTTGTATCTTTCCACATCTAGTTTCTTCTTAAATTCTTGTATAGTTTTTGCACACACTGTTGCCTCACCCAATTTGTTCCTGATATCTACCACTCTGTGTGGGAAACTATTCTTTTTTAGATCTCTTCTGTAATTATCCTTTTTGAGTTTCTTTTTATGTCCTCTTGTTTTTCTCTCATCCAACTTTCATCTCTGTCAAGGACTTCCATCCCGTTCATAATTCTGTAAATGGCCAGTAGATATCCTCTTTCTCTTCTTTGTTCCAGGGTTGGTAGTTCCAGTTTGGACAATCTTGTAAGTCAATTTAGAGAGTGTTGGTGCCATCTTTGTCGTTGCTTTTTGGATTCTTTCTAATTTCTTTATATTAATTTTCGTACTGGGTGTCCACAGTGTTGCAGCATACTCCAATCTTGGTCTTATCAGTGTAACTAATATTTTCTTTACCATTTCCTCATCCAAGTAGTCAAAGGCCACTTTCATTGATCTTAGTAAATTGAAGGTTTCTCAGACTATTTTGTTGATATGCTTGTCTGGTGACATGTCTTTGCTGATAATTACTTCTAGGTCCCTTTCTGAGCTAACTTTTTTTACTTCCTTTGTACCAATTTTATATTGCCCTGATATTCTATTTTTACTTTTTCCAAACTCCATTATACTACATTTCTTGATGTTGAAGTTCACTTCCCACTTTTGACTCCATTCCCAGACTTTATCCAGGTGTGTGTGTGTGTGTATTTACCTAGTTGTATTATGCAGGAAGAGAGCTATGCCCATAGTGACCCACTATCGTATCTTTCTGCATCCAGTTTTTTTTAAAGTCATGTATAGTTTTAGCACTCACTGTTTCCTCATTCAGTTTGTTCTAGACATCTATCACTCTGTGTGGGAAGCTATTGTTTTTCAGATCTCTTCTGTAACTGTCTTTCTTAAGTTTCTTCTTATGTCCTCTTGTATTTCTTCTGTCCCTTTTTAGTAGGCCATCCCTATCAAGAATTTCCATCCCTTTCATAATTCTGTAAAGGTTAGCGAATCACCTCTTTCTCCTCTTTGTTCCAGGGTTGGTAAATTTAGTTTATCCAATCTTTGTTTGTATGTCAAATTGAAAGTGTTGGTGCCATCTTTGTTGTTGCTCTTTGAATTTTTTCTAGTTTCTTTATGTTTTATTTTTTTTTTTTTGGTACTAGATGTCCATAGTGACACTGCGTATTCCAATTTTGGTCTTATCAGTGCAACTAGTATTTTCTTTACCATTTCTTCATCCATGTAGTCAAAGGCTACTTTCACTGATCTTAATAAGTCAAAAGTTTCTCTGACTAATTTGTTGACATGTTTGTCTGGTGTCATGTGATTTGAGATAGTTACTCCAAGGTCCCTTTCCAAGTTTACTTTTTTTTTTAATTCCTTTGTACCAAGTTTGTATTGTATATTGACCCGATATTCTATTTTTGCTTTTTCCAAATTCCATTATACTACACTTCTTAATGTTGAAGTTTACTTCACTCTTCTGACTTCATTTCCAGATTTTGTCCATGTCCTCTTGAAAAGATTTGCAGTCTTCCTTTGTACTTACTCTCTTTAATAGTTTTGCATCATCTGCAAAGAAGTTCATATAACATTCCATGCCTTCATCCATATCATATAAATAGCAAACATTTTTGGAGCCAGTACAGAGCCTTGGGGGACTCCTCTTATCATATCTTCACAATTTGAGTTCTTGTCTCAAAGTACCACCCTCATTTTTCTTCCGTTCAAGAAATCTTTTATCCATTCCAATAATTTTCCTTGTATTCCACCAATTATTTCAATTTTTTTTATTAGCTTTTTGTGTGGTACTTTGTCAAAAGCCTTTTGTAAGTCCAAGAAAGCACAATCTGCCCATTTGTCTCTTGTATTGTTTCTATTAATCTTGAGTAAAAGCATATTAAGTTTGTAGTACATGATCTTCCACTTCTAAAATAAAATTGTTTAGGATTTAGTATTTTGTTCTCTTCCAAGTGTTTAATCCATTTATTTTTAATAACTTTTTTGCATATTTTTGTTACTGTGCTTGTAAGGGATACTGGTCTATAGTTTGTTGGATTTTCTTTGTCTCCTTTGTATATTGGTACAATATTTGCATTTTTCCAATCTTGTGGTACTTTTCCTTCTTTGAGTGAGAAGTCAATTATCTTGTGTATTTTGTCTTTTAGTTCATCTATACATTCTTTCAATATCCAGTTCGCAATTCCATTGGGCCCGTATGACTTTCTGACATCAAGGGTCTTTATTGGTCCCTTATTTCTTTGTGTCACCATTATTTCTTTCATTTCAGGGGATCTTTCTCGAAGTCCTTTATCCCAAATTTGTGAGCTTTCAATTGTAAATACAGACCTAAAATGCTTGGTCATTACTTCAGCCATATCTACATCTTCTATATCTTCTTTATTTTCTTCACGCAGTTTCCCTATTTTGTGTTTGCCTTTTAGTTTGTCATTTACATATCTGTAAAATAGTTTAGGTTGGTCTTTGCATTTGTCTATTACATATTTTTTGTAGTTTCTTTTTTCCTCTCTGCATATATCTACATATTCATTTCTCAGTTTCATGTATGTTTGCCATTTGGTAATTTTTTTTTTCTTTTTTCCATCTTTTCCAGGCTTTGTCTATCTTTAGTGTCACTACACTTTTTGTTATACCGATACTTTATGTAAACCTTTTTTTGTTTCTTCTTAGGTACATATTTATCTGTTCCTTGTATTTTTCCTTAAATATGTTCCATTTCTCTTCCATCTTTGTTTCTTCATTTGAAAATTTTTCCCAGTTAGAATTTTGAAAATTGTTTGGAAGTTTCACAAAGTCTGTTTTGTTGTACATTAATCTTCCTTCTCTGTGTTTCTCATTTCTTCTCACATCATTTTGTTCTTTAAGTTCGAACTCTATTAGTATGTGGTCACTTCCCAATTGGTGTCTTGTAATTCATTTTGTCCACGATTTCAGGCTCAGATGTGAATATCAAGTCTAGTCTCGATGGTTCTTCATTGTTTCTATATCTGGTATTTTCCTTGACCCATTGAGTCAATGCGTAATAAATGGTCAAATCCAGTAGAATATTGCCCCAGAGTTCCTATCCACCTTTTATTATCATTTCTTCCCAATTTATTTCCTTTGCGTTAAAGTCACCTATAATTACTATGTTTCCTCCATGTATCAGTATCTCAGATAATTCATTCTTTGTGTCTTCCAGTAATTTGGAATGATCACTATCAGACCAAGCCTGTGTTTTTGGGGGCACATATATTACTATAAATTTTCTACTTTCCATAATACTATTTTCAGGTTTAATCATGATCATTTCCACATTATCTTTTCCTTCTGTTATCTTTATCCCATTTAAGCTCTTTTTAGTCAATAACATGACTCCTCCCCCCTATTTATCTGTTCTATTTTTTGCCCAATGGTTGTATTGACCTTGTCCCACCATATTTGATGATATAGGACCTTTCAATTTTGTCTCCACAATTCCCATTTTGTCTGATTTCTCTATTAACAAATAGTCGTTTAGTTCATTTATTCCAGAAATCATACCGTCCATGTTTGTGTATGCCACTTTTAATTTTTTTTCTTCTCTTTTTTGTTTCATGTTTCCTTTTTTCTGATGTACCATTTTCTCAGCCTCAGATCCAGTACTCTAAAAAGAAAAAAAAAAAAAAAAAAAAAAAAAAATTCATTGGCTTCATTTCTTAGTGCCTTATCTTTCTCTATTTCTTCATCGTTTATTTCCTTTTTTATCCTAACATTTTTGTAATTTTCACTGTGAGCTAGTTCTGCCACTTTCAATGGTATCTCTTCAGCTATCATTTGAGTTCTTAGTTTGATTTTCATTGGCCTATAGTGTTTTTCTTTGGAGTATGTACCCATTCTATGCATGTCATCGATTTCTTTCTACAACTCTTGACCCTCATCCTGAACCACTTCTCAATTTCTTTCTCTTCTTTTTCTCTTTGGTGTTTGTGTACATTATGTTTTTATTTGATACCATATACCACAATGCATTTCTTTTTATCCACTGTGTCTCTCACCCAGTTTTCCTTTTCTTTGATTACCTTAATCAATTTCCTTTGTATTTACCTAGTTGTATTTTACGGGAAGGGGAGCTATGCTCGTGGGGTCCCGTCTTCATATCTCATTTTATCTCAACTATTTTTAAATTCATGTATTGTTTTTGCACACACCACTTTCTCATCTAACTTGTTCCAACTGTCTATTACTCTGTGAGGAAAGCTGTTCTTTTTCAAATCTCTTCTATAGCTGTCTTTTTTTATTTTCTTTCCGTGTCCTCTTGTATTTCTGTCATCCCATTTTATCAGATTCTCTCTATCAGTAATTTCTATGCCTTTCATGATTCTGTAAATAGCTATCAAATCTCCTCTCTCTCTTCTTTGCTCTAGTGTCTGTAGTTCAAGTTTTTCTAGTCTCTCTTCATATGATAGTTTTGAGAGTGTTGGTGCCAATTTTGTAATTGCTCTTTGTATTCTTTCAAGTTTTTTTATACATTTTTTTGTACTTGGTGACCATATCGTTGCTGCATATTCCAATCTTGGTCTTATCAGGGTGATTAGGATTTTCTTCACCATTTCTTCATCCAGGTATGTAAATGCAACTTTGATTGTTCTTATTAAATTATAAGTTTCTCCAAAAATCTTATTTATATATTTCTCAGGTGACATATTATTCATAACAATGACTCCCAGGTCCTTCTCATTTTCTACTTTTTTTATTCCTTTGTGTGTGTGTGTATGTATTTACCTAGTTGTATTATACAGGAAGGGGAGCTATGCTTGTGGTGACCCATTTTTGTATCTCGCAAGATCAAGTTTGTTCTTAAATTCTTGTATTGTGTTTGCACACACTATTTCTTCATATAATTTGTTCCATATATCTATCACTGTGTGGGAAGCTGTTCTTTTTCAGGTCTCTTCTGTAGTTATTCTTTTTGAGTTTCATGACATGTCCTCTTGTTTTTCCTATATCCCATTTTAATAAGTCCTCTCTATCAAGGCATTCTTTTCCTTTCATTATTCTGTAGATGGTTAGTAGGTCCCCTCGTTCTCTTCTTTGTTCCAGGGTTGGCAACTCCAGTTTGACCAGTCTTTGTTCAATATGTCAGTTTTACAAGTGTTGGGACCAACTTTGTCATTGCTCTTTGTATTCTTTCTAATTTTCTTATATTCTTTTTTGTACTGGGTGACCATATCAGCACTGCATATCCCAGTTTTGGCCTTATCAGTGTGTGTAATATTTTCTTGATCATTTCCTTATACAGGTATTTAAAGGCCACCTTTATTGATCTCAACAAATTATATTTTTCTCCAACTATTCTATCTATATGTTTATCTGGCGACATGTCTTTGGTGATGATTACTCCTAGGTCCCTTTCAGAATTTACTTTTTTTACTTTTTTTCCATCAATTTCATACTGTCCTGTTATTCTCTTCTTGCTTTTTCCAAGTTCAATTATACTGCACTTCTTGATGTGTGTGTGTATTTACCTAGTTGTATTTTACGGGACGGGAGGTATGCTTGTAGTGACCCGTTTTCGTACCTCTCCATATCCAGTTTATTCTTGAAATCGTGTAAAGTTCTGGCATTTACTGTTTCTCTGTTCAGTTTGTTCCATACATCGATCACTCTGTGTGTGTGTGTGTGTGTGTGTGTGTATGTGTGTGTGTGTGTGACTGCTTTTGGGGGAAGGGAGCACATATCTACAAAGATACATGTTCAATCTCCTCAAGTAAAAGTACACCAAATACAATCCTTACTCAATGGTCAGTACCACTGATGTCCTAGTTACTGTACACAGTAAGTCTAGACTGATAAGGAAATGTCCAATTGAAGCAGATCTTAGTGCAAGCCCTTGGGAAGTGTATTGGAAGACAGATTGTTTTCTGTGGGTGCCTTAGCAAGGTAGGAGAATGGACACTTTCTATGTCATGGCAATGTGACAAATGGTGGAGGGGCAAGGAAGTAGTAATAGGGAGGAAGAATGGGGAGAATCACTAGGTGTTAGTGCAAAAATACCATATTAGCTCCATAGTTCATGACTTTTGCTTGTCCTGTGACTGAGCATACAAAGCAAGTAAGATGCACGCATCTGTACATCTTTGTGTGATGGATATGCTTTTTCTCATGCAACCAGGGTGGCTCACCATACTGTGAATCTAGTATTTGCTGTATAATTTTGTCCCTCCCTCCCGTTCTTCCCTCTGTCCCCTCTCGCTCACACACACTTTCAGATTTTCTCAACTCGCCAACTGATGTCTTTTGAAATACCTTCACCATGACATGAAAATAATGTAGACTTATAATCATTAATTTATTTTTTCTTTTTTTTTCCAATTACAGAAACACCTTGAATTTAGTATGTAGCAACATTTTAGTTTGATGTAATTTTGTTATCTTCATTTACTGGGTCTGTCTTCTTAAGCTCAAACCCTAACATCACAAAACTATGCAAAAATACATTAGAGATCATCTATTATCTTTATGTTTCTAATGAGATCAACAGCAGCTGCTCTCTCTCTGACAGGCCTCAGCACATCGCTGGCAGACACACACACGGAGCAAATATAAAGTCACAGGGAAAAGTAAACATAATCATAATAAAATAGAAAAATAATAATAATAAAAATAAAGATACCCCTCAACCTGACAATGTTTAGGCTTTTCATAATTGAATGTCACTTGATAAGCCTAAAGAATAAACTAAATATGAATTTCCAATGTACACTACTCCCCCTTTGCATAAATATGATTCCCCAAAAGAACTTTCAAGAGGAAAGTACTTTACTGAAACACATGAATACTGCTCATCCCAATGTACCCACAATTGCTGATATATTTTACTGAAAATATATATATATCTTTTTTTTTTTTTTATGGAATGGCTGGGTACTTAAATGAGTGCTTGTGGAATAACCATTTTTTTTTTTTTTATCTGATCCCTAACTCCTCCAATTTGGGATTACGCTGCTATAATTCCTTGATGTGCCAAAACACGTACCATAATGGAATGCTTTTATCTCTCAAAGGCAAAGGGATTCTTACAGTCATAGATAAGACCACTGGTTATTCAAACACAGGCATTCAAAATGAACATTCCTGTGCCTTTAAAATACATTTTCATTTGTAAAAACTGTTGTGATCATATAATTCTATAAACTATCGTCAATTCACGATCGTGTGATACCTCAATTCATAGTATAAAATTAGTGCTTACTCTTCATCTAATCCTTATGCTAATCACCCTCCAATGGTGAATGATCAACTTACACACTCAGTTCTGCACCCTGCCCTCCCTCCCTCCACTTCGCCCTTACACTAGGGCCAAGTGCTTGCCTAAGCTGCATCAGGGTCACAGGGAGGGGGTTTGTTGCAGTGCACTTGCAATTCGCTGCCAGAGCTCCTTTTTGCATGATTTGGATCTGTGAAGTCAATCAAACCCAGTCCCATTTAATAAAGCTAGAAGAACATGAAGATATGCAATTTTCCATATCAAATTTTCTGTCACTGAGTTCACTTCTTTCATCTTATCTAATCCACCAATAAATTGGCTTTCCAGTTAATGATGATTTGTGCATTATATAAACATTGCTTATCTTTGTAATACGAATAAACCATCCTAACCCAAATTTCTTAGCAATAAAGGGCACAGAATTGGGGAGAAAGGTTAGCTTAAACTAAGAAAAGGAAAAGAAGAAGAAAAAATCTAATGATTCCATTAAAAAGAGAAAAATCTGGTATTACCTTCTGAGATTATTAAGGAGATCATTAAACTGCACCATACCACCAGGGGTCATCTGGAAGGCTGATCTGGCTGCTCTTATAATGGTGATAATCTCATCATACTCTGTGGGTGTGATGTAGTACATCTTCATGTGGGTACACTGGATGAACCTACAACATGAAAAAAAGAAGGGGGTTAAAAAATGAGGACTATTTCCTAGTTAATACGACAAAAACCAACAAAAAACAAACACACATTATATGTACAAAAACAGAAAAAAAAAAAAAATCTACCGTAATTTGCGGTGTATAAGTCGAGTTTTTAAGCCTAAAAAATATTTCCAAATCTAGGGGTCGACTTATAGGGCGGGGCTAAAATGCAAACCTTTACCAACGAGCTGTAAACAAGAGGTACACGCATATTGCCACCCTTCGTAAATTACTTTTCTCCCTCCATCATCCATTTATTCCACTCTAAAATATTGTCTTTGAAGGGTTTATTTAGACAAACATCAAGAGGTTGAAGCACAGATGTTAATCCCCCTGGAATCACGGCAGTTGCAGTATTGCTTCGCTGCAGGTGTTTCTTGACGTTTTCTGTTAAGTGAGAACGAAACATGTCCCACACTAACAAGCTCCTTTCATTTCGTAAACCACCTGGACACCTATTCCATACCTTGTCGATCCATAAATAGACCCCACCTTCATCCATCCAACCCGTTGCAAAAGCAAAACCTCAACCATCATCGGACAGGTTGGTAGCGTGACGTCACAGATTGTTTACACTACTAATGCAAATGGCGGGTGTGTGGTACAGTCATACTGTGTTTTACAATAAAATAAGAGTGCAATATGCAGCAGTACTATCTAAAAACTACTTGGAATGATCTTCTATCTATGGTATTACGGTAATATCTTATAGGAGGTAATGGTGACTTGACGAATTTTATCTTCATAAATTATACCAATACAATATGCGGTAACTGCTGGTGTTTGCTATACAACACAATACAAAAATGTATCATATTATTATAGCTTTAGTTCATTTACCGGTAAACCTAGGTAAGTTTATTATAGCTTTATTTCATTTACCGGTAGACCTAGGTAAGTTTTGGGCCACTGGTAGCCCACCATATGTTTGGGGTCGACCTATATGGTAGGTATAGGCCTAAGTCAGAATCTTGAGCTAAAAATCTTGAGGTCGACTTATATGCCAGGTTGACTTGTACGCCGCAATTTACGGTATTTAGTTGCTGCTCATGCCTCTGGAACTATATATATATCCCAACTGCTTTTTTCCCCCCTTACAAGGGAGGTAGCCAAAGTCAAAATCATAAATCCACTCCCATCCATTTCATCCCACACTCCACTCCCATTCACCACCCCTCCCTCCCTCTTTTCTTGGCTCCTGGATGATGGGTCATCCCTGCATCTCACCCACTGCCCTGGGTAAAAAGTAATGTAACAAGACAGCACATCCACAACAACGCTACTTCATTTAACTGGTGACCCCCTTCTCTGTTACTTCATACAGAAAAAAAAAAGAGATGGGAGGAAATCCCTTCAGACTGCATCAAATTATCATTCACACATACTCTCTCACTCCCCCCCATCCTCCACCCACTCTGTTTCAGCAATCACAGCATCATCCATACACAACCGTTCTCCACTTGCCCCTATCTTCTGTATTCTCCCTTCCTTCCTCAACAGACATTCCCCTCTTTCCCAATGCCCCTTTTACCCCATCCATCCATCTCATCCTTGGTTGACCCCTCATGTTCACTCCCCACACCTCTGCCTTCCACACCTCTATTACTAATCTTTCTTCACTCATTTTTTCCATGTGTCCAAACCATCCCAATACTCTTTCATCAACCCTATCTCCCAACACCCTTTCCACACCCCCTCTCCTCCTCACCTAGTTTCTCACTCTATCCAGTCTAGTAACCCCTATCATACTTCTCAGGCATTTCATCCCAAACACATTTAAACTCGTCCTCCCTTATGTTCCAAGTTTCTGCCCCACAGAGTGCTGTTGGCACAATCAACCCTTCATACAATTTCCTCTTAGTATCTATTCCCAAATGTCTATTCCTCATTACACTTTTTAATCCCCCTAGGCATTTACTTGCTTCTCTCAATCTACATTCTATCTCCACCTCCACTCTTCTCTTTCCTGCCACAGTCACACCCAAGTATCTAAAGCTATCCACTTCCTCCACTCTGTCTTCCTTAATAATCATTTCCAATTTGTTGCCATCCTCTACCTTTGTACATCTCATCACCTTACTTTCACCCACATTTATCTTCCACTTTCTACTTTTGCACACCTTCCCAAAATATATCACTAGCTTCCTTAATCCCTCCTCTGATCCTGCTACAAGTGCAGTGTCAACAACTGTCTTATCTCCCATTTTTCTCCCTTTTCTTTAATCATCTCCAATCCCCTTCCCATTACCCTTGTGTTCACCTCTTACACCACCCCATCCATGTATAAAGTGAACATCCAAAGTGACATAACACATCCCTGGCAAAGTCCCACCTTTACCTCAAACCACTTGCTCTCTCCATTTCTAATCCTAACATTTATAACATGTATAAATTGAACGGGTGGGGTGGGGGGGATGGGGGGTGAGGTAGTATGTGTGAGCAAAATTTGACACAGCCCGAAGGGATTTCTTCCCGTCTTCTCCTTTTATGCAATGGGGGGACAGAGAGGGGGGGTCGCCGATTTAATGAAGCGGCCTTGCTGTGGATGTGCTGTGTCTTGCGACACTACTTCTGACCCAGGGCAGTGGACAAGGTGCAGGGATGACCCGTCATCCAGGAGGTGCTAAGATAAGAGGGAGGGTGGAGGGGTGTGGAGTGTATTCAGGGATGGGATTGGTGGGAATGATTTTATGCCTTTTCCTTTTTGGCTACCTCCCTTGTAAGGGGGAAAAAGCCTTGGTATATGTATGTATGTAAATTGAACAATCAAAGTGACACAACACATCCCTGGCGAAGTCCCACCTTTACCTCAAACCACTCACTCTCTCCATTTCTAATTCTAACACAGGCTCTACTACTTTCGTAAAAACTCTTGACGGCTCTTAACAGCTTTCCTCCTGTTCCATATATCTGCAATACCTCCCACAGTGCCTTTCTGTCTACCATGTCATAAACCTTTTCCAAATCCATAAAGGCCCAAAAACACCCTTACCTTTTCCTAAAGCTTTCTTACATATATGGAACTATAGCACATAAAAGAAAAGCCATGACAGCATCAGATACATGAACACTTTGCCCTGCATGCTGAGCAGCACCATACTCCAGTAGTTAACTCTTGGTGTTCTCCCAGTCCCCTTTCCCCTTACTGATAGGAATGACCAGTCCTCTTTTCCTATTGGAGGGAATGGTACCCCAAGATAGGAGTGTATTAAAATAACAAACTTAAGAATCATACCTCCCTTAAAAGGGAGATAAAACCTTTTGGTATACAGATAGATTATAGAATCCAGAAAACATTGTAGGACTGAGCAAAGTCCGAAGAGTGGCAGAAAAGTTAATACAATTACAAGATGGTCACCACCTGTTCTACTATAGAGGTAAGGACAAAGAAAGATCTAGCGGAGTAGGATTCTTGATAAACTGAGAGGTTGCCGGGAACGTAGTCAAGTTCAGTAGTTTATCAGACAGTTCATATTAAGTTAGCTCAGTTGTACACCCAGTGCTTATGTCAGGAAAGTGATCCTGAATCGTGGTGTAATGCTATAGTGATTTTGCTTAAAAAAAAAAAAGAAGACCAGAAGGACCTTAGTGACTATTGACTGATTAGCTTACTATCAAATGTATATAAAGTATTCTTCAAGATCCTTACAAATAGACTAAGTCGAGTTTTAGATGGAAACCAACCAAGAGAACAGGGAGGCTTTAGGAGCGGATATTCAACTTTACACCATTTGCAGGTGATAAATCAACTAATCGAGAAAACAATAGAATACAATATACCTCTTTGTTTAGCTTTTGTAGATTACGAGAAAGCCTTTGACTCGGTAGAACAAATAGCAGTATTAAACTCATTACACAATCAGGGTACAAACAGATTGTACAGGTTTTAGAAAAGATTTATACGAAATGTACCGCTATAATTCGACTACATAAAGATACAGAAAAGATCAAGATCAAGAAAGGAGTACGGCAAGGCAATACCATTTCACCCAAATTATTTACAGCTTGTTTGGAAGAGATTTTCAGAAGGTTGAGTTGGGAAGAGAAAGGTTTGAAGATTAATGGCAAATATTTGAACCACTTAAGATTTTCAGATGACATTATTCTTATTTCAGAAAAAGCAGAAGACTTGCAAGATATGCTGAGTGATCTGAACAAGGAAAGTCTCAAAGTAGGCTTAAAAATGAATAAGAGTAAAACCAAAGTAATGTTTAACAAGAAAGTTCAAAGTAAAGAGATTATTATCGATGATGAGAGTCTTGAGGAAGTTGAAGAGTATAATTATTTAGGGCAGATGGTGATAGTGATGAAAGATCATGATAATGAAATAAAAAGACACATTACAATTGGTTGGAAAGTGTTTGGTAAGTATAATAAAATCCTGAGAGGCTCTCTACCTTTATGTTTGAAACGTAAAGTTTACAATCAATGCATTCTGCCAGCAATAATCTACGGGTGTGAGACTTGGAAACTAACAAAGGCAATGGAAACAAAACTAAGGACTGCACAGAGGAGAATGGAGAGATCAATGATGGGAATAACGCTGGGAGACTGAAAAAGAACAAGTTGCGTGAGAGAGTAGACTAGAGTGAGAGATATTGTGGAGGCAGTTAAAGAGAGGAAGTGGAATTGGGCAGGTAAGTTAGTACGAACGACTGATGAACGATGGAGCAAGTGTGTTACTGAGTGGATGCTACAAGATAGGAACTGTGGAAGAGGGAGACCAGACAGAAGGTGGAGAGATGAGATAGAGAAGTTTGCAGAAGTGATGTGGCAGAGGTTGGCATGGTCGTGTGAATCATGGAATGCTATGAAGGAGGCCTTTGTTCAGTGGTGGACTTGGGATGGCTGATTTGATTGATATATCACTTACATTTGTTGACATTTCTGCACAAGTGGCTGCAGGATGGGGGATCTTAAGTGCTGAGGAAAAAGTCCTGGGGAATGTCTGCTGAGGTACTGAGCTGCCTCCACTGCCAAGTCTTGTAGCACAAATGGTGACATCACACTGTTCACTGAGCTCAGACAGAATTGGTGAAGGTAATGTGTGCCTGTAAGAAGGTAAGTCAAGTTTAAAGCGCTGGTACCATAAATACACAAATATTCTCAAGTACTAAAATAAAAGGAGATGCAAAAAATATATACATACATACATATACATACATATACCAAGGCTTTTTCCCCCTTCCAAGGGAGGTAGCCAAAAAGGGAAAGGCATAAAAACACTCCCACCCATTTCATCCCTAAATACCCTCCACACCCCTCCCACCCTTCCTCTCATCTGAGCACCTCCTGGATGACGGGTCATCCCCGCACCCTGCCCACCGCCCTGGGTCAGAAGCAGTGTCGCAAGACACAGTACATCCACAGCAAGGCCACTTCATTTAATCGGCGACCCCCCCTCTCCGTCCCCCTTTGCATATAAGGCGAGGACGGGGAGAAATCCCTTCGGGCTGCGTCAAAAATTTACTCACACATACTACCCCACCCCCCACCCCCCCGCCCATTCCTCCTCATGCAGTCACAACATCATCCATATACAACCATTCTCCACTCACCTCTGTCTTCCGTCCTCTCCCTTCCTTCCTCAACAGACATTCCCCTCTTCCCCAAAGCCCCCTTCACCCCATCCATCCACCTCATCCTAGGACGTCCCCTCATGTTCACTCCCTCCACATCTGCCTTCCATACCTCTTTTACTAGTCTTTCTTCACTCATTCTTTCCATGTGTCCAAACCATCCTAATATTCTTTCATCAACCCTATCTCCCAAATCCTTTTTCACCCCTGTTCTCCTCCTCACCTCCTCATTTCTCACTCTATCCAGCCTAGTAACCCCCACCATACTTCTCAGACACCTCATCTCAAACACATTCAAACTCCTTCTCTCTTCTTCTCTTATGTTCCACGTTTCTGCCCCATACAGTGCTGTTGGCACAATCACTCCTTCATACAGTCTCCTCTTAGCATCCATTCCCAAATGTCTATTCCTCATTACACTCTTTAAACCACCAAGGCATTTACTCGCTTCTCTCAATCTACATTCTACCTCCACCTTCACTCCACCTTTTCCTGCTACATTTGCACCCAAGTATCTAAAACTATCCACTTCCTCCAGTCGCTCTCCCTTAATGTTCACTTCCAGTCCACTGCCACTTTCACCCCTTGTACACCTCATCACCTTACTTTTACCCACATTTATCTTTAGCTTTCTTCTATCACATACTCTCCCAAACTCTGCCACCAGCTTCCTCAATCCCTCCTCTGACCCTGCCACAAGCGCAGTGTCGTCCGCAAACAACAGCTGGCTCACCTCC
Source organism: Oratosquilla oratoria (assembly GCF_046742065.1). NCBI lineage: Eukaryota > Metazoa > Arthropoda > Malacostraca > Stomatopoda > Squillidae > Oratosquilla > Oratosquilla oratoria. The sequence continues at coordinate 45,134,894 of NC_134792.1, read as the reverse complement.
CACTTTTCTCCATTTTCTTTAACCATCTCCAATCCCTGACTCACTACCCTAGCATTCACCTCTCGCACCACCCCATCCATGTATAAGTTGAACAGCCAGGGCGACATAACGCATCCTTGACGAAGTCCCACCTTTACTTCAAACCACTCACTCTCTCCATTTCTAATCCTAACACATGCTCTACTACTCTCATAAAAACTCTTGACAGCTCCCAAAAGCTTTCCTCCTATCCCATAAATCTGCATAACCTCCCACAGTGCCTTTCTGTCTACCCTAACGTAAGCCTTTTCCAGATCCATGAAAGCCCAAAAAACATCCTTCCCCTTTCCTATAGCTTTGTCACATATCTGTCTTACCACAAAAATCTGATCTACACAACCTCTACCTGTCCTAAATCCACACTGTTCCTCACCAATTACTCCCTCTCTTCCTCTCCTAATCCTCTCAATCAAGATCCTCCCATAAGCCTTCCCAAGTACACTTAACATGCTAATCCCTCTGAAACTACTACATTCACACTTGTCCCCTTTTCCCTTGTAAAGTGGAACTATACAGGCACTCCTCCAGTTCTCCGGCACTCTACCCTCTCTCCAGCAAACATTAAATAACCTCACCAGCCAGTCCACCATCACTGTACCTCCTTTTTTTTTTTTTAGACATTGTGCATGGCATCCATCCAGACCAGGTGCCTTTCCTGCTTTCATCATCTTAACAACTGCCTTCACTTCATCCTTCCTTATTTCTCCTCCATTTTCCTCACTCATCACTCTCATTTTCTTAGCATTTCCCACTGCAGCTATCTTTCCCTCCCTATCCTCCTTCACATTTAGCAACTCCCTTAAATATTCTGCCCATCTTCCCCTTACTGCCTTCTCTTTCATTATCATCTCTCCATCTGCACCTTTTACCTTTTCTTCTCTACTTGATTTGCCTCCTCTTCCTCTTAATTTCTTTCCAAAACATCTTTTTATTACTTTCAAAATTTTCTGTCATAGTCTTACCCCATTTCACATCTGCTCTCCTCTTTGCCTCCTTTACCTTTTGCTTTACTTCTCTTTTCATTTCTTTGTACCTCTCATATGACTCCCTTGTCCTATTTTGTAACCAATCTGTGAAAGCTCGCTTCTTCTCTTCTACAACCTTCTTTGTTTCCTCATCCCACCATTCACTACCCTTCCTTCTATTTCCTCCTGTCCTTCTTGTTCCACACACCATCCTTGCACACCTTGTGACTCCCTCCTTGAACCATCCCCATTCCTCCTCCACACCTAGCTCTACTCTATCCTTCACTCCCTCCCACTCCTCCTTCAGCTTCTTCTTGTACTCCTTCTCCTTTTCATTTTCATTTAAAGAGTTCACTCTAAGCACCTCCCTACCTTTTGTCCCTTTCCTCTTTCTCCATCTATCCTCCACTCTCAACTTACCTTCCACCAAAAAATGATCTGATATTCCCCCACCCTCTCCCCTTAGCACATGTACATCCTTAACTCTTCCTATCATAATCCTATTTACCACTACATAATCCATTAATGCTCTATCTACCACCCTTCCATCCACCACCCTCTCCCATGTGTACTTATGCTTGACTTTCTTCCGAAACACTGTATTTGCTATCATCAACTCTGTTTCTAGACACATTTCCACCATCAATTCTCCACTATGATTCTTTCCTGGAACTCCACATTTCCCAACCACTCCATCAACTGCACCATTTCCTACCCTAGCATTAAGGTCTCCCAGTACTATTACATTGACATTTCTCCCTAAATCCTCTATGCACTCATTTAAATCTATCCAAAAGGCCTCCCTTTCTTCTACACTCTTCTCACTGCCAGGCCCATATGCACTTACAAAGACCCACATCTCCTTTCCCAGTTTCACATTCATCCACATTATCCTTGAGGAAACCTCCTTTCACTCCACTACACGTTTACCTATCTCTTCACTTACTAGAATAGCCACCCCTTCCCTCCCTTGCCCTCTCTTCACTCCTGATAACCTCCCACTCCCACTTACACTTGGTTGGGTGACAGTGGAGTGTCTGACAAAGGGAGTGGTAGTTATAGGGAAATGGTTGGTGAGTTTAAATGGGTGCCTATGGGAAAGAAATATAACAGTGAATTGGAGGAGTACAAGTATTATTCTACTATACAAGGGAATGGACAAGTATAAATGTAATCTGTAAGGTGAATGGGAAGGTGTTAATTGGGAGGATTTAATGGGAAAAAGATGGAGTATCTATATAGAAAGATATTGATACTACAGTGATTTTTTTTGTAGAGTATATTCAAGCTTATGCCAGATGATTTATTTTGCATCATTAAACTTAACCACTTTGGTACAATGACGCCTACTTTGGTGTCATGAGGCTCGTGAGGGTACATAAGGATGCCTGCATCAGCATCTTGATTGTATGTTTTTTGTAGTTATACGTGAGTTACCCCTGGATTCTGTGAACCAGTTTGGTCACATTTTCTTTGTTTATTATTACCCACAGTAAAAGAGAACAAGAAATACAGCATTGACTTTATATTTTATAATGCAAAAAATGTGAAGCATCATTCACATGGCAACAGATGATGTGCGCAAGAATTTGATTTGTACTTAAGTGGTTAAGGGTCAGATGTGATGATGAGGTAAGATGATAACACTAGGATAAGAGGGAAACAAGGATGGTGGGTGGGAGTGGGTGTGTGCCTCTAACTTGGCTACCTCCCTTATAAGGGGACAAGAAGCTCTTGGTATTCATATAGACACTTAAAGGATAAAAACATTAAATCAAATTGACAACCAACACTTACCAAGCTTTTTAGCAATGCCTAGAAGCCATTTGACATCTTCACCATATGGAGGGTTGCGAGCATACTTGGCTTGCGGTCGATCATCATGAACTCTCCGAGCCAAGGTCTCTAGAGCCAACATTCCCACACGGTATGCACTTAGCAAGTAATGCACAGAGCCACTGCCACTTGCTTGTCCTCCAACTAACCCTCGTACCTGTGTTACAAGTGCAAAATTGTGTATGAGAAAGTAGAACAAATAAAATTGTAGACATGTTTCAAGATACTGTTAAATTTCTTCTCCAACAGTTTTCATATTCACATAAGTCTGTCACTTGAAGACTATATTCATACACATCTTACCTTTACTTACATTTTACATTTTATTACTTCTCACTTTTTTTATTACAAAAATACATACTTCAATAGAAACATTACAATCAAGTACACTGCATGTAACATTTGTTTTACCATATTTTAAAAAATAAAAAATTATCATCTAGGTATATCATAAAACCTGCTCTTTGTAGACTTCACATGGATAAAATGTCAAAATTTCCACACTAAACATTAAGATAAAGAATTCTCAGCATATTTACATACATAATCAAAAGTCCCTCCCTTTTATAAAGTGGCATGGCCATGTCAAAGCATAAACCCACCCTTCACCCATCCAAAAACACAACTGTCTTTTCTATCTTTGCCCTTTGTGAATGAGGGGTCATTCTTGTCTTCACCCTTGCTCAGGTCTGAGGCAATGTTACAAGACACAGCACCTCCACAGGAAGACCTGACAGCCATAGCAGCTTTACCCCCACCTATTTCATCACATGACAACCCTCACCTTCATCCACTCAAAGAGTTTACTGAGCAGATAAAGTTCCTTTGGGCTGCATTAATATCTTTATCTATTCACAAGCACTCTAATCACACCCTATCTTTTGCCCTCTCTCTTCGTTTGTACCGTCCCTTCACCCCATCTATCCATCCCATTCCAGCAGCAAACAACTCAAATATGTTCAACAACCTACAACCTGCACCATAATCCATTAATGTTCACCAACCATCCTGGTCCACATATAGAATGTCAATGAAGGATCAAATGTGGAATGTCAATGAAGGACCAAATGTTGAGGCACTCAATGTCAATGAAGGACCAAATGTCAATATAGAGCAAGGTGTCAATAAAGAACATAATTATAATGTAAGGCATGATGTTGAAAATCAAAACAAGTCAAAAAGAAATAATTATATATTTCTTAAAACTTTAACACTCGAAGTAGAGGTTGTGTAGATCAGATCTTTGTGGTAAGACAGATATGTGAGAAAGCTATAGGAAAGGGGAAGGATGTTTTTTGGGCTTTTATGGATCTGGAAAAGGCTTACGATAGGGTAGACAGAAAGGCACTGTGGGAGGTTATGCAGATATATGGGATAGGAGGAAAGATTCTAGGAGCTGTCAAGAGTTTTTATGAGAGTAGTAGAGCTTGTGTCAGGATTAGAAATGGAGAGAGTGAGTGGTTCGTGGTAAAGGTGGGACTTCGTCAAGGATACGTTATGTCGCCCTGGCTGTTCAACTTATACATGGATGGGGTAGTGCGAGAGGTAAATGCAAGGGTAGTGGGTCAGGGATTGGAGATGGTTAAAGAAAATGGAGAAAAGTGGGAGGTGAGCCAGCTGTTGTTTGCTGACAACACTGTGCTTGTGGCAGGATCGGAGGAGGGACTGAGGAAGTTGGTGACAGAGTTTGGGAGAGTATATGATAGAAGAAAGCTAAAGATAAATGTGGATAAAAGTAAGGTGATGAGATGTACAAGGGGTGAAAGTGGCAGTAGACTGGAAGTGAACATTAAGGGAGAGCGAATGGAGGAAGTGGATAGTTTTAGATACTTGGGTGCAAATGTGGCAGGAAAAGGTGGAGTGAAGGTGGAGGTAGAATGTAGATTGAGAGAAGCGAGTAAATGCCTTGGTGGATTGAAGAGTGTAATGAGGAATAGACATTTGGGAATGGATGCTAAGAGGAGACTGTATGAAGGAGTGATTGTGCCAACAGCACTGTATGGGGCAGAAACATGGAACATAAGAGAGGAAGAGAGAAGGAGTTTGAATGTGTTTGAAATGAGGTGTCTGAGAAGTATGATGGGGGTTACTAGGCTAGATAGTGTGAGAAATGAGGAGGTGGGGAGAAGAACGGGGGTGGAAAGGGAGTTTGGAGATAGGGTTGATGAAAGAGTATTAGGATGGTTTGGACACATGGAAAGAATGAGTGAAGAAAGACTAGTAAAAGAGGTATGGAAGGCAGATGTGGAGGGAGTGAACATGAGGGGACATCCTAGGATGAGGTGGATGGATGGGGTGAAGGGGGCTTTGGGGAAGAGGGGAATGTCTGTTGAGGAAGGACAGGAGAGGACGGAAGACGGGTGAATGGAGAATGGTTGTATATGGATGATGTTGTGATGCATGATGGGGGGTGAGGTAGTATGTGTGAGCAAAATTTGACACAGCCCGAAGGGATTTCTCCCCGTCTTCTCCTTTTATGCATTGGGGGGACGGAGAGGGGGGGGGTCGCCGATTTAATGAAGCGGCCTTGCTGTGGATGTGCTGTGTCTGGCGACACTGCTTCTGACCCAGGGCAGTGCACAAGGTGCAGGGATGACCCGTCATCCAGGAGGTGCTAAGATAAGAGGGAGGGTGGAGGGGTGTGGAGTGTATTCAGGGATGGAATGGGTGGGAATGATTTTATGCCTTTTCCTTTTTGGCTACCTCCCTTGTAAGGGGGAAAAAGCCTTGGTATATGTATGTATGTAGTATTAGGAACAAATTCCAAGAAATCCAGGCATATGTCAAAAGCAAAAATCTTGATATGATAGGAATAACCGAGACATGGTTAAATAGTACAGTTTGAAGCTGAATCTAATACTGTGGGATTTAAACACTTTCATCATGATAGAAACCAAAAGAAAGGTGGGGATGTTCTTGTATGTTAAAAGCAAGTCCATGCCTATGTTTTAGAGAAAGTGAAACATGATGCATATGATAGTTTGTACATACATATACATATACCAAAGGCTTTTTCCCCCTTACAATGGAGGTGGCCAAAAAACAAATGCATAAAAATGTAATTTTCGCAGGAAAATTAATTTTTCCCTGATACAAATCTGAGGTACTCCTTACACTAGGATACCTTCGCGTAGCGCGAATATTTCTACTGCGAAATTAAAATCCTCACTCTGTGGGTCTGGGCAGCGCTTATCCTCAGTAAGGGGCCCCATTGGGGTAAGGGGGGGGGCCCTTGCCCTCCACCACAAGTCTCGCACACTATAACCATTCTCTGAGCCAGGTATGAATTAAGCACAAGGTTTGTCAGGCAAGGAGAGGGAACTGTTTAGAGGGGTGGTTGAGGAGGGCCATTAAAGGTAAGGAGTACCTCAGGTTTGTATCAGGGAAAAATTAATTTTCCTGCGAAAATTACATTTGTTCCGAAGAATACAAACTCTTCGGTACTCCTCACACTAGGAGACTCGGACTTAGGAGGGAAGGAAGTTGTTATCTAGCCTGGGAAACCGCTGTAAGGAAAATCTAGTGTGCTAAGACTATGTTGACCAGACCCCTATACATTCCCCTCACTTTGAAGTGCACCCCTTTCTGTTCCCTGGAGTGGAGACAGACAGGTTATAATCACTTTTGTACCACTGTAGGGCTTGAATTGATTCCCTTGGAATGCTTGAGAGCCCGCGGGTGAGGTAAGGGAATGTAAGAGTATGAGAAGGACTTTGGAAAGTTATCCCTGCAGATGCCGAGCCAGAACCTGGATGAGTTGTCAGGGTCGGCTGTGTGCTCTTGAGGAGGGGTATATCATTTTCAGGACTTCTTGGGCGGCCACTATGGGGCCCATAGATAAGTTCCCTAAAGATTCCCGCATAACTTCTTTGAGGTAAAAGGAAGTGAACGTATTCTGGCTCTTCCATATACCTGCTTGAAGAACCTGGTTGACTGACAGATTCTTTCTGATGACTAGGTAGGTCCCTACTGCCCTCAGGTCATGGACAATCTGTGTGGTTCATGTCGCAGGCTCTGCGGATGACTTCCATTGTCCAGTAAGAAATGGAATTCTTAGTGATGGGCTACCTTTAGTAGAGATGAACAACCTCTTTAATTCTGGTCGAAGATGTTCGGTTCCCTTGAGGTAGGTCCGGATGGCTCGTACCGGGCATAGAACTGTTTCAGTCTATTCTCCCCCTGCAAATTCGTCTAAGGACGGAACACTAAAGGACCAGAATCTAGGGTCGGATTTGGCAGGATCTTGGTTGTTGGCAATGAATTGAGGCATGAAAGTGATGGAGACCTCTTTCCATCCTTTGGAATGGGCGACTCTATAAGAGATGGCATGTAACTCCCCTACTCTCTTGGAAGATGCCAGGGCTAGCAGGAAAAAATGTCCTCTAGGTGAAGTCCTTCAGATGTGCCTCTCGGAGAGGTTCGTAAGGGGGACCCCTCAGAGAGTTCAGGACTAATGCCACATCCCACGGAGGAGAACTGATTTCCCTGGGGGGGCATGATCTTTGAAGTGCCTGAAGAGCATGGAAATTTCCGGTGAAAGGGCTAGGACCATCCCCTTCAGAGAAAACACCTGATTTAGAGCTGCCCTATAGCCTTGTACTGCCGAGAGGGAGATCTTCTTGGACTTCCTGAGGAAGTGGAAGGAGGCGATCTCAGGAATGGTGGCTCGATCTGGGACTAACTTCCTGGAGTGACACCATTTTGCAAAGGCATTGCATTTCCCTTGATAAAGGTTAGCTGAGGAAGAGCAAATAGGAGCGGACATGTCCTCTGCCACTTCTCTGGGAAAACCCTTCTTTAGGAGGATCCGGACCATAGTCTGAATGCGTGAAGATTGAGTGCTGAAGGGTTCTTGTGCCAAGGCCCATTGATGGGTGGATACAGAAGATCTGGTCTTCCCTGAAGGGCCAGAGGCTCTTCTACTGCTAGCTCGAGGGCGTCTGGAAACCATGGGGCTTCGGGCCACCAAGGAGCGATCAAAGTCATCCGAAGGTAGGATGCGTGTCTTGCTCTCAGGAGTACCTTCTGGAGCAAGGGAAATGGTGGGAAAGTGTAGGAGTCCAGGTTGTCCCAACTTTGCAGAAGAGCGTCTTCTCCTGCTGCCAGAGGATCCGGGAAAGGGCTGAAATATATTGGGAGTTGGTGATTCCATCTCATTGCAAAAAGGTCCACTAGAGGGGAGCCCCATTTGCTGAGGATGAAGTTCGCTACCTCTCGATAGAGGGACCATTCTGTGTTGATTATCTGATTCTTCCTGCCGAGGTGGTCCGCCCAGAGATTCCTCTTCCCTGGGATGTAGCGGGCTTTGAGTGACACCTGGAGATTCTTGGCTAGGTTGAGGATGTCCATCATCAGAAGGCATAGTTCCTGGGAGACTGTGCCCCCCTTGCTCGTTCAGGTAGGGTACTACCGAGGAATTGTCCGACATTATGCCCACTACTTTTCCTGAGACTTGATCCTTGAAGTGACGGAGAGCCAGGAGTACTGCTTTCAACTCAAGCCAATTGATATGGGCTGTCCGCTCGACTGTGGACCAGGAACTGCTGATGTGATCGTCGTTGAGGTGGGCTCCCCAGCCCTCCTTGGAGGCATCGGAGAACAGGAGGACTTCGGGGGGAGATGGGCCGAGGGGCATCCCCATGAGAAGGTTGCATGGGCCTTCCACCAGAGAAGAGAATCCTTGACTTCTTCGGTGAGGGAGATGTGTTGTAGGGGTTCTCCCTTTTGCAGGGCCCACTGAGACTTGAGGAGCCACTGTAGCAGTCGCATTCTTTGTCTACTCCTGGGGATTAATTTCTCTATGGAGGCCATATGGCCCAGGAGTTGGTATTGTGTCGCTGTCAGGAACCTGGTCGATAGTGCCTGTGCAACTAGAGAAGCGAGATTCTGGATCCCCTTTTCTACTGGGAAGGACTCCATTAGGGAGGAGTCCAGGACCATACCCAGGTACGTGACTCTCTGTCTTGGTAAGAAATCTGACTTTTCCGGGTTGACTACTGTGCCCAATTTCAGGACAAAGGTTAGGACCATTCTCAGGTGTTCTTGGCATAGCTGGGCGGAATGTGCAAGGATCAGCCAGTTATCCAAGTAACGGAGTAGTTGAATTCCCCTGGAGTGGGACCACGCTGAAACGAGGTTGAACACACTGGAGAAGACTTGGGGTGCTGTGGAAAGTCCGAAGCAGAGGCAGGGGAAGTGGAAGGTGTTGCCCCTGTGGATGATTCTGAGGAATTTCCTGGAGGAGGGATGCACTGGTATGTGGAAATAGGCATCTTGGAGGTCCAGCGACACCATGAAGTCCCCTTCCCTGATAGACGCCCTTACGGACTCTGGGGTGTCCATTCGGAACTTCGTCAAGGAAAGGAACTTGTTGAGTGGAGACAACTAGATGACTGCCGGGATCGAGGCTGCTCTGAGGGTTGACCCCGATGGTGTGTAGAAGCGCTTCTGGTGTTCCAATGGGACCGGAAGCCAACGCGCCTTCTCGGTCGTCCTTGTTGCGAGAGCGTCGGAGGCCTGGGCCATGGCTCTCGCCGTCTGCGTACTCCATGGAAGGTGGAGGGGAGGAGGCTGGGCTTTCTGAGAGTTGGCCGTCATGAAGATGTCAGACTCGAATGTGGCTTCCTCTTCTCCGAACCCTCGCGAGGACGTCCGAGAAGGAAGGTGGGACCACCATCGAGGATTCCGACTGGGAAACGGGAGGGGAAAGGGAGCGTGGCCCCCCCCCCCTTCGGCGCTGTGGACATCGTCGTCGGCGTAGGAGGGGTCGGCACGGGCAGAGAGGAACCTCACGCTACCATCCTCGTCACCGATGGGTTCAGGGGGGGGCTGAGCAAGTGGAAGATGGTCGAGGGGGGCCCTTGGGTGCGGTGACTCCTCACGAGCCTCCGTGCGGTGCACGAACCGCGCTTGAGAAGCGCGGAAAAATTCCCGTTGGGCCTCCATCTGTTCCTTCAACGTAGTGACGAGTGAACAGAGAGTGGGGAGGAGGTCCGGGGAATGTCCGCTTGGTGAGTCCCGCCTGGGTGCGGATGGTCCGGGAGACGCCAAGGGGAGACTGCCTCCTCTGGACGAAGCTGAGTCACCTACGACGAACGCGCGTGTGGGTACATCTCGGGCTTCCTGCCCACCAGGCATAGAAAGGGTTCCGGTGATGACCCGGCTCGTCTGACGAAGGGTGGAAGGTGGACTGGGCTGACGCGCTCCGAATCTCCGAACTCGGTTCCTTTGTCCGTGGGGGGGGGAGGTTCCGGGCAGCGTCGCGGGGCCGGCGGACGCATCCGGGAAAAAGCTCGTACCCGGGGGGGTTCGCGGGGGCCAGAGGCGCGTGCCCGTCGAAGCTAACCACCCTGTGGGAAGGAACAGGAGACAATTTGGCCTGAGACTGACTCGGGGCGGTTATTGTACAACCTTTCCGTTTACTACGCTTAGGAGGGGGGAGACAACTGCCCGCGTCCTCTGCCGACGTAGCATGCCTTCTCTTTGTGTCGGGTGAGGGGGGAAGCCATCTTCCCTGCCCGCGTACTGTGGACATCGTCGCCGTCGTAGCTGGCGCCTGTCCGGTCAGCGAGAAACACCGCGTCTGCAACCTCGTCCCCGATCTCTGTCCTCGTGAGCAAAGGGCATGGAAGGGTCACCGTTGATCACCCGGCTCTTCCTACGGTGGGTGTTGTGTGTACTGCGGGATTCCTGAGTAGAAGAGACTAAGGGGCTCTTTGTCTTTGAACCCGGGTTCTTTGTCCGTGCCGGCGTCGAGTTTCCGGGATGCACCGGGGGCAAGCCGCAAGCGACCACATCCGGGAAAAATGTCATACAGGAGCGGTAGCTAGCGGTGGCCTGAGGCGCATGTCCGTCTACGCTAACCGTCCTGGTTGAAGGAAGAGGACAACTTGGCCTGAGAATGACGCGAAGTGGACGTTGTACCACCTTCCTGGCTACTACGCTTGGGAGGAGCGACTGTCGAGTTTCCGGGATGGGTCGAGGGCAAGCCGCAAGCGACCTCATCCGGGAAAAATCTCGTACAGGAACGGTAGCTAGAGGTGGTCTGAGGCGCATGTCCGTCTACGCTAACCATCCTGGTTAAAGGAATAAAGGACAACTTGGCTTCCTGTCTACTATGCCGTGGAGGAGGGAGAGAATTGCTCGTCTCCTCTGAAGCCGTAGTCCGCTTTCTCTTGTTTTTGGGGGGTGAAGAGGGAAGCCATTTTCTATGCTTGCGCACCTTTTCCCCTGCATGTGCTTTCCTGTGAACATGAAAGTACACGGAACACTGACTATCATCTCACTGAATGCACGTCTCACACGGGGATGAAGGTGAACATTTAAGAGCCATACACTTGAAACACCAAATGTGAGGATCCACTTGGGCTGGCGGTAAGGGGGGTGAGACAAAGGTATCTCCCTTCGGCGAAGGGACACAACCTATCTTGAACCACAACAATACTGGAACCAGATTCCATACTTACAGTGAAGGGTAGGATACCCGGTGGCAGTTAAGGGAATAATACAGGAAATGGAGAAGCACTTAATAATTCCAGGACACAGGATGGCGTAGGGAAAACCCTGATGAAATTGAAGGACGACGAACTCCTTAGCGTCCTGGGAGTGAGCTGGCGACAATCGAAGCGGGTTGCTTGATTTTCGGCCCAAATGTAAGCATAGAACCGTTGAGTGATTAACGGTTCGCTGCCGCGCTAATAATGGAGTTTGACTGAGAATCGGCCCATTAAGGGGGAAACCGATAAAAACTAAACATGTATAGTAGAGATGTTAACTCACTTTTGTACCACTGAAGGGCTTGAATTGATTCCCTTGAAATGCTTGAGAGCCCACGGGTGAGGTAAGGGAATGTAAGAGTATGAGAAGGACTTTGGAAAGTTATCCCTGCAGATGCCGAGCCAGAACCTGGATGAGTTGTCAGGGTCGGCTGTGTGCTCTTGAGGAGGGGTATATCATTTTCAGGACTTCTTGGGCGGCCACTATGGGGCCCAAAGATAGTTATGCATAAAAACCATTCCCATCCATTTCATCCCCAATACAATCCACTCCCCTCCACCCTCTACCCTCCCTCTTATCATGGCACCTCCTGGATGATGGGTCATCCCTGCATCTTGTCCACTGCCCTGGGTCAGAAGCAGTGTCGCAAGATGCAGCACATCCACAGCAAGGCTGCTTGTTTAAATCAGCGACCCCCCATCTCCGTCCCCTCATACGAAAAAGGAGAAGACATGGAGAAATCCCTTCGGGCTGCGTCAAATTTTTTTCACACATACTACCTCACTCCCCATCCCCATCCATTCCACCTCATGCATCACATCATCCACATACAACCATTCTACATTCACCCCTGTCTTCTGTCCTTCCTTAACAGATTTCCCCTCTTCCCCAAAGTCCCTTTCACCCCATCCATCCATCTCATCCTAGGTCGCCCCCTTATGTTCACTCCCTCCACATCTGCCTTCCATACCTCTTTACTAGTCTTTCTTCACTCATTCTCTCCATGTGTCCAAACCATCCCATGTGGGTAGAATTAATCCAAACAAATGGACAAAAGATATAGGTGTAATACATAGGCCAAAAACATTCTCATTTGCAGACAACAAACTGTTGTTTCAAGAACTGTCTAGTTTCTGCAACTGGGACTTATTGATAATGGGTGATTTAAATTTTACTGACACTGATTGGATGACCCTTGAACATGGCCATATAGGTAGTCGCTTGATAGATTTTCTCGGTGACAATTACTTAGTTCAGCATGTAATAGAGCCCATAAGACATGGGAATTTAGTCGATCTATTGATCACTAGCCGTGAAAATGTGATAACCGATGTAGAAGTTGGTGATACCATTGCAAATAGTGATCACAACTTAGATTCAAACTGCTAAAATTTTTTAGAACAGATACTTGTGTATCTAAAATACCCAATTTCAGTCAATCTCAGTTCATAGGACTATGTTAGGAACTTCAGTTTACAGATTGGGAGGCAAAATTAAACAAAAGACCAATAGATCAGATGTGGGAAATATTTCAAAATATGCTTATGAAGATGATACATACTTACATCCTGTTTAAGGACAGATGCACCCCCCCCCCCAATCAGGCTCACACAAAATGGCTTGACAAAGAAACAGAAAAAAGTATTGCTAAAAAGAGACAGGCTTATAAGAAATACAAGTGCTCAGGTGCACCAAATGACTATCAAAGTTATGTAATAATAGAGAAAGATTTCAAAAAGACAAAACATTGAAAACTACAATACGAAATGAATATTGCTGATAAATCCAAAGAGAATCCTAAAGTATTGTATAGTTACATTAGAGATAAAAAGGTTATTAGGAATCACACTGGCCCACTATTATCTGCTGATGGTCAATTTCAATATTCACATGAAAGAATGTTTGATATTTTAACAACTATTTCAGCTCAGTATTTGTAAACAAAACACTTCAAAGTGAACTCCAAAATAAACCTATGAAAAGTATATGGTGAACTTACTATGGCAAATATAACAAAAGAAAAAATTACAAGGTGTATAAAACAACTCAAAGTTAATAAGACACCAGGGCCTGATTGGCATTCAAGAATCTTAAAGGAAATGAAAAATGAGATTGTTGTTCCCTTAGAAATTATTTTCAAGAAATCTATCATATCTGGAGATGTTCCAAGATAATGGAAGCTAGCTAATGTTACTCCCATATTCAAAAGAGGTGACAAAAAGAAACCAAATAACTACAGGCCTATGAGCTTGACTTCAATTGTAGGAAAAATGATGGAAACTATCATCAGAGATGCTATCGAACACCATTCAGAAAGTACATACATACATATACCAAGGCTTTTTCCCCCTTCCAAGGGAGGTAGCCAAAAAGGGAAAGGCATAAAAACACTCCCACCCATTTCATCCCTAAATACACTCCACACCCCTCCCACCCTCCCTCTCATCTGAGCACCTCCTGGATGACGGGTCATCCCTGCACCCTGCCCACCGCCCTGGGTCAGAAGCAGTGTCGCAAGACACAGCACATCCACAGCAAGGCCGCTTCATTTAATCGGCGACCCCCCCTCTCCGTCCCCCCTTGCATATAAGGAGAGGACGGGGAGAAATCCCTTCGGGCTGCGTCAAAAATTTACTCACACATACTACCCCACCCCCCACCCCCCCGCCCATTCCTCCTCATGCAATCACAACATCATCCATATACAACCATTCTCCACTCACCTCTGTCTTCCGTCCTCTCCCTTCCTTCCTCAACAGACATTCCCCTCTTCCCCAAAGCCCCCTTCACCCCATCCATCCACCTCATCCTAGGACATCCCCTCATGTTCACTCCCTCCACATCTGCCTTCCATACCTCTTTTACTAGTCTTTCTTCACTCATTCTTTCCATGTGTCCAAACCATCCTAATATTCTTTCATCAACCCTATCTCCCAAATCCTTTTTCACCCCTGTTCTCCTCCTCACCTCCTCATTTCTCACTCTATCCAGCCTAGTAACCCCCACCATACTTCTCAGACACCTCATCTCAAACACATTCAAACTCCTTCTCTCTTCTTCTCTTATGTTCCACGTTTCTGCCCCATACAGAGCTGTTGGCAGAATCACTCCTTCATACAGTCTCCTCTTCGCCTCCATTCCCAAATGTCTATTCCTCATTACACTTTTTAATCCACCAAGGCATTTACTCGCTTCTCTCAATCTACATTCTACCTCCACCTTCACTCCACCTTTTCCTGCTACACTTGCACCCAAGTATCTAAAACTATCTACTTCCTCCAGTCGCTCTCCCTTAATGTTCACTTCCAGTCTACTGCCACTTTCACCCCTTGTACATCTCATCACCTTACTTTTACCCACATTTATCTTCAACTTTCTTCTATCACATACTCTCCCAAACTCTGCCACCAGCTTCCTCAATCCCTCCTCTGACCCTGCCACAAGCGCAGTGTCGTCCGCAAACAACAGCTGGCTCACCTCCCACTTTTCTCCATTTTCTTTAACCATCTCCAATCCCTGACCCACTACCCTTGCATTCACCTCTCGCACCACCCCATCCATGTATAAGTTGAACAGCCAGGGCGACATAAATGATAGCCAGCATGGATTTAGACGGAACCGTTCCTGTGTGACAAACTTACTCAAATTCTACAACACAGTCATCTCAAATTATGAAAAAAAGAAACACAAAACGCTACTTACTAAATTAGCTTCACATAAAAGTGGTAGCCTATTGAGTTGGACTAATTGGTTAAACAACTGAAAACAGTTGTTCTAAATAGCAAAACCTCTAGATGGAAAAATGTTACGATTGGAGTTCCTCAGGGTTCCGTTCTTGTGCCACTTCTATTCATACATACATATACCAAAGGCTTTTTCCCCTCACAAGGGAGGTAGCCAAAAGAGAAGGGCATAAAAACCATTCCCCACCATTCCATCACTAATACACTCCACTCCCTTCCACCCTCTACCGTCCCTCTTGAATCTTGGCACCTCTCCCTTCCACCCTCTACCCTCCCTCTTGAATCTTGGCACCTCCTGGATGACAGGTCATCCCTGCATCTTGTCCATTGCCCTGGGTCAGAGGCAGTGTCGCAAGACACAGAACATCCACAGCAAGGCTGCTTCATTAAATCAGTGACCTCCTCTCTTTATCCCCCCCCATGCCGAAAAGGAGAAGACAGGGAGAAATCCCTTCGGGTTGCGTCAATTTTTTCTCACACATACTACCTCACCCCCCACCCATTCTACCTCATGCATCACAACATCATCCATATACAACCATTCTCCATTCACCTCTGTCTTCTGTCCTCTCCTGTCCTTCCTCAACAGACATTCCCCTCTTCCCCAAAGCCCCCTTCACCCCATCCATCTATCTCATCCTAGATCACCTCCTCATGTTCACTCCCTCCACATCTGCCTTCCATACCTCTTTTACCAGTCTTTCTTTACTCATTCTTTCCATGTGTCCAAACCATCCCAAAACTCTTTCATTCACCCTATCTCCCAACTCCCTTACCACCCCCATTCTCCTCCTCACCTCCTCATTTCTCACTCTATCCAGCCTAGTAACCCCCATGATGATGATGATGATGATGATATGGTTTAACGTCACACACTCCCCCCTATCGGGAGGCTAGGACACTGCCCCTCACAGAGGGCTTTGTAGCGTGGAATTTAATGAACCATGCCCTTGGTTCAACTTCGCCGGTGGAAGGATTCGAACCGCCCTCACCTCAACCTTCGCTGCAAGTGACGACACCGTAACCCGCTCAGCCAGCGAGCTTCCCATACTTCTCAGATACCTCATCTCAAACACATTCAGACTCCTTCTCTTATGTTCCATGTTTCTGCCCCATACAGTGCTGTTGGCACAATCACTCCTTTATACAATCACTTCTTAGCATCCATTCCCAAATGTCTATTCGTCATTACACTTTTTAATCCACCAAGGCATTTACTCGCTTCTCTCAATCTACATTCTACCTCCACCTCCACTCCACCCTTCCTCCAGTCACTCTCCCTTAATGCTCACTTCCAGTCTACTACCACTTTCACCCCTTGTACATCTCATCACCTTACGTTTACCCACATTTATCTTCAACTTTCTTCTTTCACACACTCTCCCTTTCTTCTTTCACACACTCTCCCAAACTCTGTCACCAACTTCCTCATTCCCTCCTCTGATCCTGCTACAAGCGCAGTGTTGTCCGCAAACAACAGCTGGCTCACCTCCCACTTTTCTCCATTTTCTTTAAACATCTCCAATCCCTGACCCACCACCCCATCCATGTATAAGTTGAACAGCCAGGGAGACATAACACATCCCTGACAAAGTCTCAACTTTACCCTGAACCCCTCACTCTCTCCATTTCTAATCCTGACACATGCTCCACTACTCTCGTAAAAACTCTTGACAGCTCCCAGAAGCTTTCCTCTTATCCCGTATATCTGCAAAACCTCCCACAGTGCCTTCCTGTCTACCCTGTCATAAGCCTTTTCCAGATCCATAAAAGCCCAAAAAACATCCTTACCTTTTCCTATAGCTTTCTCACATATCTGTCTTACCACAAAGATCTGATCTACGCAACCTCTACCTGTCCTAAATCCACACTGTTCCTTGCCAATTACTCCCTCTGTTCTTCTAATCCTCTCAATCAAGATCCTCCCATAAGCCTTCCCAACTACACTTAACAAGCTAATCCCTCTGAAACTACTACACTCACACTTGTCCCCTTTTCCCTTGTAAAGTGGAACTATACAGGCACTCCTCCAGTCCTCCGGCACTCTACCCTCTCTCCAGCAAACATTAAATAACCTCACCAGCCAGTCCACCATCACTGTACCTCCTTTTTTTTTAGACATTCTTCATGGCAGCCATCCAGACCAGGTGCCTTACCTGCTCTCATCATCTTTACAACTCCCTTCACTTCATCCTTCCTTATTTCTCCTCTATTTTCCTCACTCATCACGGTCATTTTCTTAGCACTTCCCACTGCAACTATCTTTCCCTCCTATCCTCCTTCACATTTAGCAACTCCCTAAAATAATCTGCCCACCTTACCCTTACTGCCTTCTCTTCCGTTATCATCTCTCCATCTGCACCTTTACCTTTTCTTCTCTACTTGATTCGCCTCCTCTTCCTCTCTTAATTTCTTTCCAAAACATCTTTTCATTGCTTTCAAATTTTCTGTCATACTCTTATCCCATTTCACATCTGCTCTCCTCTTTGCCTCCTTTACCCTGTGCTTTACTTCTCCTCTCTTTTCTTTGTACCTCTCATATGACTCCCTTGTCCTATTTTGTAACCAATCTGTGAAAGCTTGCTTCTTCTCTTCTACAATCTTCTTTGTTTCCTCATCCCACCACTGACTACCCTTCCTTCTATTTCCTCCCATCCTTCTTGTTTCACACACCATCTTTGCACACTTTGTGACTCCCCCCTTGAACCATCCCCATTCCTCCTCCACTCCTAGTTCTACTCTATCCTTCACTCCCTCCCACTCCTCTCTCAGCTTCCTCTTGTACTCCTTCTATTCATAGTATATATAAAGGATATAGACCATGTACTGAAATCTATTGTCTCCAAATTTGCTGATGATGCAAAACTGTGCAGAATGGCAAATGATCGCTTCAATCAAATAGATATTCAAGAAGATTTAGACAAACTACAGCAATGGTCTGAAAAATGGCAAATGAAATTTAACACAAGTAAATGCAAGGTTATGCACATGGGTAAAAATAAAAGTAAGTATGATTACAAGTTATTTGGAAATTTGTTAAAAAAGTGGATAGTGAAAAGGATCTTGGTGTAATTATCAGTAACAATCTCAAGTCATCTAAGCAGTGTATTTCAGCCTCTGAGAAAGCAAATAAGATTCTAGGACTGATTGCATGATCTTTTGATTTCCAAAGACCATCTCTCATGAACAAGCTATATAAATCGTTAGTTCGTCCACATTTGAAATATGCTGTCTCTGTATGGTCACCAAATCTCATTAAAGACATTGAAAGATTGGAAAAAGTATATCAGGGAGCCACAAAACTGATTATCTACGAAAAAAAAAAAAAAAAAAAAAAAAAAAAAAAAAAATCATCAATCAATCATATGAAAAGCGTAGACTCAGATGTGACTTGATACAGGTCTTTACGATTCCAAAGGGAATTGACATCAAGTGATAAAATTTTCACACTGAATGAGAATCCAACAAGAAATAATGGTCTCAAACTGTCAGGAAATAGATTTAATTTGGAAGTGGGTAGAAACAACTTCACCAACCATGTAATTAATGAATGCAATAAACTTTCTGCAGAGGCAGTGCAATGCAGTTCAGTTTGAAGCCTCAAGATTATTTTAGATTAACACCTATGCAAGATGCTGTAATGCCTGCCATTTATTTCATATTATTTATTTGTCTGTTTATCATTATTTGATTATTATAATTATTTTCTGTCCATTTATTATTATTTACTATTTACTTGACAAGATGCAGGGATGACCCGTCATCCAGGAGGTGCTAAGGTAAGAGGGAGGGTGGAGGGGAGTGGAGTGTATTTCAGGGATGAAATGGGTGGGAATGATTTTATGCCTTTTTCTTTTTGGCTACCTCTCTTGTAAGGGGGAAAAAGCCTTGGTATATGTATGTACTATTTACATATACATACATACATATACCAAGGCTTTTTTCCCCCTTACAAGGGGGGTAGCCAAAAAGAAAAAGGCATAAAATCATTCCCACCCATTCCATCCCTGAATACACTCCACACCCCTCCACCCTCCCTCTTATCTTAGCACTTCCTGAATGACGGGTCATCCCTGCACCTTGTCCACTGCCCTGGGTCAGAAGCAGTGTCGCAAGACACAGCACATCCACAGCAAGGCCGCTTCATTAAATCGGTGATCCCCCCTCTCTGTCCCCCCATTGCATAAAATGAGAGGACGGAGAGAAATCCCTTCGGGCTGTGTCAAATTTTGCTCACACATACTACTTCACCCCCTATCCTTACTTGTTTATTATTTAACTTCATTTCTTTATTCATTATTATTATTTATATTATTATTTTTATCTACTTATTTATTTATCTTTATTATAACTATTTTGCATCCGATCTAGTTATGGACCAAAAGGTCTCTGTTGGCATGTTCCTCCTTTGTAATCTTCTTATATAATTGTGTGTAATAATATCCATTTCATTATACATCTCCAGTATCTGTTACCATTCTTTCCTCCCACATGTCCCACTTCTTATGCAAAAAGTTATGACCGTCTTCAATAACATTCCCCTATTTTATACAAGAATACACATATATACATCAAAGGCCCTTTTCTCTTCATTAAGAGGGTGACTGAGCTGAAACACACTTACATCCAACACAAAATCTACTGAATCATCCCTTCCATCTCAACACCTCAGTGAATGGTAAACAATATCCAGGGAAGTACAATGATGGTTAAACATAAAACAAGGAAACATATTCCTTAAAACATGTATTACCTGTTGTTGAGGTTGTGCAGTAGAATGAGGTGGAAGGGGTGGCTGATGTGGAGGAGGTTGGACCAAAGGAGGTCCTTGGGTTCTTACAAAGGGCAATAGGGCTGGCCGTGGTGCTGGTACAAATCCAGCACTTGAAACGCCTGCTGCACCTGAATATTGTAGGTGATAAAAGCCCTGAAAAGCAAGAATTATTTGGATATCAATATAAAAGCAGGAGAAAAATATGTATATATATATTTTAACTTTAATCCTGACATCCACAGAGCATCATCCCCACTACCTCTAGTCAATCATGCTAGCACAAAGGAACATACACATTGTTCTCAGACAGGACTCCGGCTCACCTAAAGCCAAACTGGGCTCTGCTAAACAAAACTGACACAGTTCACCTAAGCAGACTTCTATGCATACATACATATACCAAAGGCTTTTTTCCCCCTTATAAAGGAGGTAGCCAAAAAACAAAGGCATAAAAACCACTCCCACCCATTCCATCCCTATCACACTCCACTCCCCTCCACCCTCTTATCTTGGCACCTCCTGGATGATGGGTCATCCCTGCATCTTGTCCACTGCCCTGGGTCAGAAGCAGTGTTGCAAGACACAGCACATCCACAGCAAGGCCGCTTCATTAAATCAGTGACCCCCCTCTCCGTCACCTCATGCAGAAAAGGAGAAGATGGGGAAAAATCCCTTTGGGCTGCGTCAAATTTTTCTCACACATACTCCCTCACCCCCCATCCCCCATCCATTCCACCTCATACATCATAACATCATCCATATACAACCATTCTCCATTCACCCCTGTCTTCTGTCCTCTCCCGTCCTTCCTCAACAGACATTCCCTTCTTCCCCATCCATCCATCTCATCTTAGGTTGCCACCTCCTATTCACCCACTGTTTATCACTTGACACTCAATTAGATATATACTCTTGAATTGCAGCATCCCTTAATCCATTCACTATTATCCTCCATTCATTCCTATCTTTTTCACCTCTTCTGTTCAAGTCCTGCACTTGATTCCCAGCAGTGACTGTTACCTCACCTCTTTCCTCATTCATTCTTTCCATGTTTGAACCACCTCAACACAATACGAAAATACATACATACATATACCAAAGGCTTTTCCCCCCTTACAAGGGAGGTAGCCAAAATACAAAGGCATAAAATCCACTCCCATGCATTCCATCCCCACATACTCCACTCCCATCCATCCCCTTCCCTCCCTCTTATCTTGGCTCCTCCTAGATGACAGGTCATCCCTGCATTTCATCTACTGCTCTGGGTCAGAAGCAGTGTCACAAGACACAGCACATCCACAGCAAGGCTGCTTCATTAAATTAGCAACCCACCCTCTCTGTTCCCTCATACAGAAATGGAGAAGACGGGGAGAAATCCCTTCGGGCTGCATCAATTTATTTTATTTTTCACATATACTCCTTCATCCCCCATCCCCCACCCACTCCCCCTCATGCATCACAGCATCATCCATACACAACCATTCTCCATTCACCCCTATCTTATATTTTCTCTCGTCTTTCCTTAACAGACATTACCCTCTTCCCCAAAGCCCCTTTCACCCCATCCAATCTCATCCTTGGTCAGCCCCTCATGTTCACTCCTTCTACCTCTACCTTCCACACCTCTTTAACTAGTCTTTCTTCACTCGTTCTTTCCATGTGTCCAAACCATCCCAATTCTCTTTCATCAACAATATCTCCCAACTCCCTTTCCAACCCTGTTTTCCTCCTCACCTCCTTGTTTCTCACTCTATCCAGCCTAGTAACCCCTATCATCTCAAACTCATTTAAACTCTTCCTCTCTTACGTTCCATGTTTCTGTCCCATACAGTGCTGTTGGCACAATCACTCCTTAATACAATCTTCTCTTACCATCCATTCCCAAATGTCTATTTCTCATTATACTTTTTAATCCCCCAATATCTTGTCAATACCCTAGAATGGGGTCAAATATTTTGCTATGGTTGTTCAATGTATATATGGATGGGATGTTGAGCAAAGTAAATGTGAATATTAGGAAGAGATTTTGAGTTGGTGGGTGAGGGTAGAGGGATATATAAGGTGAGCCAAATGCTGTTTGCAGAGTGTATTTATGGGCAATTCTTAGGAGAAATTGAAGCAGTTGGTGACAGTTTGGGTGCATGAAAAAAAGGAAGTTAGGAGTAAATGTTGACAAAAGTAAAGTGATGGTAGTTGCAGGTAAGAGGAAGTGGAGTATTGGGGTTGCAATCAATCAATCAATCTATCCACTGTCCCTGGTCTCTCATGCAGGAGACCTGCAGCCCTCAATGAAATTAAAAAAATGATAAGGTACAGGTTTAGGGATGAATACAAAGATAGTTGTATGGAGTTTTTGTGCACACAGCACTGTATGGTGGAGAGTTGGACTTTAGGTAATAAACCAAAGATTGATGAGGTGGTTTGACCACATGGAAAGGATGAATGAGAAAAGGCTTTATAGGCATACAAGAATGAGGTGGATCCACAAAGAATCTCTGTGAAGCAGGAAGGGGAGTGCAGAAGATACGAATGAATGGAGATAAAATGTGCCTGTCTGAAAGAATGTTATGGCCCAAAGGAATGTTCTCATCCACAAGTTTTTTGAATGGATGAGGAGAAAGGGTCATCATGTAATAAAGTGGTGGGGGTAAACCAGCTCTGGCTGCTGGGCTCTGTTGTGAAAGTGCAGTACCTAACTGCACCACCTTGAACCTAAGCAGTGTTGTGGGGGTCAAGGATGATCCCTATATCCACAAGGTGTTAATATGGGAGGGGTACGGAATGGGTTTTGATAGATGTAGGGTGGGTGCATGCTTCAACTCAACCACCCCTCTCTTAAGGGGAAGAAAACACTTTGGTATGTATTTATGTAATGTATATCAATATCACAGTGATATTTCTCTGTAAAATGTATACCAGCTCACCTTTATATATTCTGTGGGTATATACACACTGTACACCAAAAATCTTTTTCCCCTTATAAGGTGGGATGGCCTAATCAAGGCCACATGCCCACCATTCACCAATCCCACACTTGTCCAACACCCTTTTGTTGTTGTTCCTTCTATTTTGTCTCCTTGTAGATGAAGGGTCATCTCTGTTCTCTGCCTACAGTTCAGGTTAAAAGCAATACAGCAAGACACAGCACCTCCACAGCAGGGCCTGACAGCCATTACATTGCAACACTCCCCCCCACCTTCATCCATTCTGTGGGTATATCTATATATTCAATTTTCCTTGAGTAACTTGCTTATGAAGAAGTTAGATTTCGATTTCATTGCCACCAACAGTTCTATCTATATTGCACCAAGGAACTAGAGAGAATATCAGCAACCATGCTGATTGTATGATGTATTCAAATAAACCATTTACATAATAAGAATAATTTGTACACCGTTCTATACGAAAGTCCTCAAGAACACACATCCTTTATACCACATTACAGAACCAAACAAGTAAATGAAGAAATGATGCAAACTTCTTGTGCATACCACTTCTGTCAGCAAAATATCTAATTGGTCTTCCACCGCATATGGAAACCACATTTATCATTAATCATTGAGAGGAAACGAAAATGGGATTTGGAAGTCCATGACTTGCCTGTGGAGGGGGAGTGGCACCCTGAGCAAGAGGAGGCTGCTGCCCAATGGTAGGGGGTGCCAATGACACCTGTGCCCCTATTGGCTGCTGCCCAGCAATTGAGTTAGGCACTGGTCCAGGAACACCACCCTGAAGGTAGTTTCATTTTAAGACTCAATCACTTCCATACATTACAAATACTGTAACTGATGCATTCAACACTGACTTAATATAATTTCTGCTTGACTGAACGTGACACTAAATTCCCTTGAAAGTACACTGTATAATATACCTCACTATCATAGAATTACAAATATCTATAATGCTCCAGTTCTTTAAACAACATTATTGTTTTATAGGTATCAAATGTACAACAATTTTTGCTCTGGGGTCATTTAACATACAATTTTACAGTTACAAATATACATACAAAACCTGGCACTAATTGGGAACAAAATAAAAGACAAAAACAAAGTTTATACACAAAAAATGATTTTCATGCTGAATTATACTAATCTATGCACTAAACTGACTTTACATTTCAGTTGAAACTAATGACAATAATAATGGAATCAACAAAGTAAAATTGGAGACATATATTTACAATCAAGGTAGAAGATGAACACAGTAACAGTTGAGAACAGAAACAACACAGGAATGAAGAGGAAAACAGACAGCAGAAGAGTACCTGTGCCAAACTGGAAGGAATGGACACCTGTGGGTAGTACTGGAGGGCTGGTGGTGGTAGGAGCGCCTGGGCGCTGTTGAACTGAACACCAGAAGGCTGGATGTACATCTGTTGGGGGATGTCATTATTTCACAGCTTCCAAACCTTGATCTATTTCTCTCTCCCACTCTATTACAACAAAAACACCTATGCACATGTACTCATATGAATGTATCACATGGATACATTTCTACCTTTATGAATGAAACTTGAGGAAGTCTGTTGAGGAAGGAAGGGAGAGGACGGAAGACAGAGGTGAGTGGAGAATGGTTGTATATGGATGATGTTGTGACTGCATGAGGAGGAATGGGCGGGGGTGGGGGGTGGGGGGGGTAGTATGTGTGAGTAAATTTGACGCAGCCCGAAGGGATTTCTCCCCGTCCTCGCCTTATATGCAAAGGGGGACGGAGAGGGGGGGTCGCCGATTAAATGAAGCGGCCTTGCTGTGGATGTACTGTGTCTTGCGACACTGCTTCTGACCCAGGGCGGTGGGCGGGGTGCAGGGATGACCCATCATCCAGGAGGTGCTCAGATAAGAGGAAGGGTGGGAGGGGTGTGGAGTGTATTTAGGGATGAAATGGGTGGGAGTGTTTTTATGCCTTTACCTTTTTGGCTACCTCCCTTGGAAGGGGGAAAAAGCCTTGGTATATGTATGTATGTATGAATGAAACTTTCACTTTATGAATACACCACTTGGCTTCCTGCAGTGTTTCACTTAATCTAATTCTTTTGAGTTTATGTTGTTTGAAAACATTGGGAAACAAAATATATATGAGGTGGATATATCAGGTAAAATAGCCATCAAATGATGCAAGAGGAATGTGTGTTGTGCAAGGAAGGGAGAGGGTGAGACAGGTGCAAGTGAAAAGTGGTTGTAAATAGGTGAGAAAATGATGTGCCCTAAAGGGATTTCTTCTTGTCTCTTCTGTATACTTCTTAAGTGGATGGGGCTGTTGTACCCTGCTGTGGAGGTGCTGTGTCTTGCTGCATTGCCTCTGACCAGAGTAGTGGGCAGGGGACAAGGATGACCTTCCATCCACAAGGAGCTACGATGAAAGGGACAACAGATGGGTCTTGGGATGGGTATAGGGTGGGTGCATGCTTCCACTTGGCCACCTCCTTAATTAGGGGGAAAGGCACTTTTGGTGTGTGTGTGTTTTTAATTAGATTCAACAGTTATATTTTGAATTAACATAAAAAAAGTTTCATTAAGTGGACTAACAATATAACAATTATGATCCATACTGCATTTTAAATTCTAACACCTACACATGTATGGGTCATATAGAAGGGGAGAAAACTAATGTATCTATACCTCTTACATTTCTATTTTCTCAATGCAATGAACAGGATTCTATGTTCATCTATGATACTTTAGAACAGAAGTTCTTACTGTGGTGCTGGCCCATTTAATGCTATGACATAGAACTTTCTCTTTGCATTCATCCCTAAATACCTGTAATACATCTTTATCATAAAAAATTTCATCCCACTCAGACATTCAATTGCTTCCATTACTATAATTCACTTCCACTCTTCCATCCACTGTTACATGCAATCACAAATACATTCTCCACATCCTAACTTCTCTTACCTTTCACACTCATTCATTTTGCCACTATCATAATTCCATGTACATCTCATCACTTTCTTCTCTCACATGTCTTTCCAAAGTCAATCACTAACTGCTTTGGTCTCTCTGACTCAGCAACAAGTGCAGTCTCATGTATCAATAACAACTGGTTCACTCCTATGTCCTTCAATTCTCCCTCACCAATTCCAAACTTCTGCCTAGTGAGCTTGGATTAACCTCCCTTACCACCCCACCCACTGCAAGTTCAAAACCATGGCAACATCACCCAACCCTGATGAAGCCCGACACTTGCCTCAGATCATTCATTCTCTCCACTTCCAACACTCCCATATGCCCTACTAATTGAAAATCTTGTTTAATAGGTTTTCACCTTTCACACAAGAAAATCTGACAACTGGCAACTGCTCCCTTCTTCCTATTGTTACAACCCAGTGACATTTAAATAGTCCACCCTGATAAGCATAGACAACAATTCAATATTTCTTCCAAGAGATCTATGGGAGGACCTGAAGACTGTCACCAGCCACTGTGAGAATGCAGGTTTTCAGTTGGTACAATTCAGGATAACGATTATCATTTTCTTATACCTACAACCGAGTGTATTTAATAAAAAATGACTAATTCATCTTACCTGAACTGGAACCTGCGGATTGAGGCAGGGAACCCCAGGGGGCAAACTCTGGACATAGTTGTAGCCCAGATGATAGGGCACTGTGGGTAGGCCATAGGGTACTGCTGGAGCTGTAGGAGCTCCTCCTGTAGCAGCTATGGCATAACCAGTAACTCCACTGCTGCTACTGCTACTGGTGCTACCACTTACAGCACTACAAACCTGCAATCATGGTGATGAGATTATTAGAGCCAGTCTAATATCCAATGTGCAAAGAAAGAAAGAAAGAAAGAAAGAAAGAAAAAAAAAAAAAAAAAAAAAAAAAGTGGTTTGGTTGCTACAATACTAAGCACAATCCCAAGCATAGATTAATCTCTTGAACATGATGATGCCTATGTATGCATCATGAGCCATGAGTGGGGTATATGAGGATGCCAGCATCAGCTTCCTGATTATATCAATTTTGTTGTTGTAGCTGGGTGACCCCCGTATTCTGTGAACAGGCTTGATCATGTTTTCTGTGACATTATATTTATTCAGGGTGAAAGATAACGAATGTAACAGCAGTACATACATATACCAATGTTTTTTTCCCCCTGTACAAGAGAGGTAGCCAAAGTCAAAGGCATAAATCCACTCCCACCCATTTCATCCCCACATACTCCACTCTCATTCACCACCCCTCCCTCCCTCTTTTCTTGGCTCTTCCTAGATAATGGGTCATCACTGCATCTTGCCCACTGCCCTGGGTCAGAAGCAATGCAGAAATACATAGCACATCCACAGGAAGGCAGCTTCATTTAATCAGTGACCCCACTTCTCTGTCCCCTCATGCAGAAAAAGAGAAGACGGAGTAACTTTATATTTTGTGATGATGATGATGATGATATGGTTTAATGTCACACATTCCCCCCTATCGGGAGGCTAGGACAGTGCCCCTCAGAGAGGGCTTTGTAGCGTGGAATTTAATGAACTATGCCCTTGGTTCAACTTCACTGGTGGCAGGATTCGAACCGCCCTCACTTCAACCTTCGCCGCAAGTAATGACGCCCTAACCCGCTCAGCCAGCAAGCGAATATTGTGATACATCATCGTACAGTGCGTGTGAATATTTGACTCATATTGGAGAGGTAATAGGTTTATGAAAAGGCAAATTTCAGTGGTACATACATACATATACCAAGGCTTTTTCCCCCTTCCAAGGGAGGTAGCCACAAAGGGAAAGGCATAAAAACACTCCCACCCATTTCATCCCTAAATACACTCCACACCCCTCCCACCCTTCCTCTCATCTGAGCACCTCCTGGATGACGGGTCATCCCTGAACCCTGCCCACCGCCCTGGGTCAGAAGCAGTGTCGCAAGACACAGTACATCCACAGCAAGGCCGCTTCATTTAATCGGCGACCCCCCGTCTCCGTCAGTGGTGAAAAATCTAAATACATGGACTTCCAATATATCATGGGTTGGGTTCCAATGTCCACTATGGTATGTGGGCAAGTTTCCATTTGCAATTCCTTACATTTGAATGCACATATATTTACCGATGGTTGTAGAGTTGCATGTGTACTATTATCCACATGCTGGGAACTGGTGTGGCTGGATGAACTTGCAGGATCTCTGGGTGGTGGGGGCAGGGGCAGATCTTGGGGTACAGGAGGGGGAGGCAAATCATGAGTTCCATGCTCTGCAACCCCCAGTTCCTGCCCCCCCTGCCCCCCTCTTGAAGTATGTCCTGCATGGGCCTCATACAGCTCATGCCACCGTCTGGCCACAGAGAAAAGCACCTCAGGATAGACACCTCCACCCTTAGCTGCACTCTCAACTGCTAAGCAGGCATTTTCCAGCATTGCTTCACTTTGCTCCTTGCACTGCAAACAAAAGTAATAAATGAATACTGGTGCTTTTGTTCCCAAAACGACATAGAACACCTCATAACAACTATGTGCATCATCTTCACACTAACTGCAAATGTTTCCAATAGTGAGTTATTCCCTATATTACCTATGAGAACATAAAGAAACAAGATTAGAAAAATCACATGCACTTCTTCCTAACCTGTATGATTGCTCGCTGAATTTCATTGGGATTGAGTGCATGTGCATGAGGCAGACATGAAAGGGCAAGACGAGCAGCAGATCGGATGGTGCTGCTGTCTCTTCCCCTGGAGGCTCCGTCTGCAATTGCAGCTGCCTCCTGTGGTGTCAGATGGCCTTCCCATGTGTCTATCAAGAATGACACTGCTGGAGCACCTATTTCCACAGCTTGATCTGATTCAATGCAAAATTTAGCATTACAATAGTGCATAAGAAAGAATGTATGTAGTTTAACATGTATATTAATTATTGATGCTGCATAAGTTAAATCTTGAGGCATATTCTTAAATATTCTGATATGTAAAAACACAAACACATTTAGTTCCTTTTTATGACATACATAGGAACATGGTGATGGCATGGCCCCCTTCCCCTCAGGGCATAGATGAAAGAAGAGGTAAAGTATATTCAAAGAGAGGGAAGAAAGGACGGACAACAGCAGTAAGAGAAAAAGTGGTTCATTATTCCTATATGAACAGAATTTTTTCTGACATACATGAATATATGACATTTGTCTGCATGGGGGGAGGGTCCCCCTAAAAAGTTACTAAAGTATTGACTGCATTAATTCACTATTTGATTATTTCACTGTGTTTCACTGACTGAAAACCTGTAGCTCAACAGTGGCTGGCAATGATCCTTAAGCCCTCTCATAGATCTTTCTGGGAAGAAACTTTAGCTTGTTGTCTGTGTTCTATTAGTGTGGGACTGTTTCTATGTTACCATATGAGAGTAATAGGAGATGAACTGTCACCAGTTGTTAGCTCTCCATATATAAGTGAAAGAAACAGAACTGAACCTGATGGGGAGAGATCATGGGCCCAGTCCTAAGACAGGGTGTCAGTCCCTCAGGGCTACACCTCAAAATGAAGGCAAGAGGACTAACAGGTTTTGCAATTGGGGAGCAGGGAAACGATTTTCTCTCCCATCCATTTTGCAGGATCACCACAAGCAGGTACTGATCACTGGCCCCACAAATTGTATATAATTATGCAGTCAATACCATAGTACATGTTATATACATACATATATACACCAAGGGCTCTTTTCCCCTTACCAGGTTCATCCTCACCCACCGACCATCCCTCCCTCTCATCTTGGTCCTCATGGATGATGGGGTCATCCCTGCATTTCACCCATCGCCCTCTCGCACACCTTCCCAAACTCTGTCACTAACTCCCTTAATCCCCCTCTGATCCTGCCACAAGCAGTGCCATCAGAAAATAACAACTGGTTTATCTCCCACTTTTCTCCATGTTCTTTAACCATCTCCAATCCTCAGACCATTACCCCTGCACTGACCTCTTGCACCACCCCATCCATGTATAAATTGAACAGACATGGCAACATGATACATCCCTGGTACAGTCCTGCCTTTACCTCAAACCATCTGCTCTCTCCATTTCAAATTCTAACACAGGCACTACTACTCTCATAAAAACTCTTGACTGCTCTTAACAGCTTTCCTCTGACCTCATAGATCTGTAAAACCTCCAAAAGTGCCTTCCTGTTCACCCTGTCATAAGCCTTTTTCAAATTCATAAAGGCCCAGAAAACATCCTTACCTTTTCATAAAGCTTTCTCATATATCTATCTTACCACAAAAACCTGATCCCTACAACCCATACCTTTCCAAGACCCACACTGTTCCTCACCAATTATTCCCTCTCCTAATCCTCTCAATCAAAACCCTCCCATAAGCTTTCCCAACTACACTCAACAAACTGATCCTTCTGAAACTACACTTACATTTGTCCCCTTTTCCCTTGTAAAGTGGAACTGTACAAGCGCTCCTCCAGTCCTCCGGAACTCTACCCTCCCTTAGACATTAAACCTCACCAGCCAGTCCACCATCACTGTACCTCTATTCTTCACTCTAAATGACATCCATCTAACCCAGGTGCCTTACATATCTAAATCTCATATTAGTATATCATAATTTTTGACTAACAATATCTATTAACCAAAATAATGAGATAAGTTCGTAAACATACTTGCAATCCAGGACACATGTGATGAATAAGTTCTAGAGAGCCAATTGGGGGTAACACAATTATGCAATCCTAATGCATATAATCCAATTTGAAAGGCGCACATATGAAGAGCTCTGTGTGGGCCTCGGTGGTTCTGTGAGTTGCTTGGCTGTAAAGTTATAATGTACTTGTTTTACTTCAATACTTGCTATACAGTAATTATAGGCAAAAACATAAAATAAATAAATTAGCATCATCAAACAACCACTGATTGTAAGTTATCTATGTAATTCAAACTAAAAATCATCAACTCACTTGTGTGAAGAGAGATGTACTACTATTGC
This sequence comes from Oratosquilla oratoria, assembly GCF_046742065.1. Taxonomy (NCBI): domain Eukaryota; kingdom Metazoa; phylum Arthropoda; class Malacostraca; order Stomatopoda; family Squillidae; genus Oratosquilla; species Oratosquilla oratoria. Next base: position 45,104,119 of record NC_134792.1, on the reverse strand, counting down.
CCCCTGCTTTATTCAGCACAGTCTTTGCCAACTCGAACATAAAGTAAGAACCAGCTTCAGATGGCTGGTTCGGGACTGTAGGATAGGCACGTTTGCCCTTGAAGCGCATACCCTTACTATACTGTAGGGGTGGGCGGGGTTGGGCAACACTTTCTGGAGTTGGTTGTGGTACTGGTCTTGTTAAGTGGTAACCTAAAGGTGGAGACTCCACAGGTTTGTTCATCTGTTGTGGTGGAGAGAACAGAAAATATAGTGTATGTAACATATAAGTACATATCAATCAATCAATCAATCAATCCACTGTCTTGTGTTTTTCTTGCCCAAGACCTGCAGCCTCATGGCAACTGCAGTAGCCCATAATTCATCCATGGAAGAGATTTTGTAGCATTGTCTGAACTGAGTGAATATTGAACAATGTAAAATATCATGTTCTTTGTCTTTCTGTGGCAGCACTAGGGGATACCCTAGTCTTGTTAGTCTTAAAAGCACAGCTTCCTCTGTGATTTGTGTGTCAATGTGTTCCTATTAAGAGGAATTGTGATGTATTGGGGAATAGTGGCAAAACATATGTGAACAGTATACTGCTGGTGGTGGTTTCGTGATGCATCCTTAGAGTTAGGGTATTGTGATGTGATCCATTAAGAAATCCCTTACCCAGGTTCAACAGGGCTTGTCTTTTAAGGAATGCACTTTCGCGCCCATGCCATAACATGTCTAAATTCGAAATATGGAGTGCTAAAAAACATGCACCTATGAAAAATCAAGGTTCAAATTTCATGGGCCTCAATAACGATGTTTACCACAGAATGAAGCTGAACATCCCGGTATATTAATCAAGTAAGCCTACCTCATCTCCCACTTATTATCATGTAATATTCACACATAAAGGAAAAAGACATCTTTATTTAGTGTCATGATTCAATTACAACAGTATGAAAAGAGTGCTCGCCTAGCAGTCACGGAGGAAATTTAGCCAAGTACTTTTATGCCTGCCTGCATTTTTTTGAGGACAAGGACTGCTTCAACATACTCATAATAGTTAAGTAACACACAGCTTCATACTCCATACCTTGTCTCCACTACTGGAAGATCGGATGCTATCAGAAGAGTTGCCAGAGGATCCAGAGTCAGAGCCTGGACCAGTCGCCTTCATCCATGTGGCTCGACGCACCAGTGTGGGGGAATTGTCTGAGGAAGGCAATAGTTAATAAGACAAATGTAGCAAGAGTTGTCCTGTTGCACTGTTTCTGACCCAGGGCCCTTTCATCCATAAATAGCTAAGATTACAGTGACAACTAATGGGTGTTGGATAGGTGTGGGATGGTTGAAGGGTGGGTGCATACTTTTGCTAACCACTCCCCTTAATAGAGGGAAAGTACCTTTTAGTATAAGTATTAAAATAACTGCTATACCAATACTACAACACAAATGACAGTTACAACAAATGTAATGATTAGGAAAACAAATTATCAAAAAACTGTTTGGTCCTACATGATACTTGCAATTGAAATAAAACTAAATGCTTCCCTCAAAAACTACCATCTTGTTCATAAATTATTTTGAATTATCAAGTATTATATAATGAGTGATAGATACACATACCAAAAGGCCTTTGCCTCTTTATAAGGGTCACTTCAAAGCAGGACCCCCACCATATATTAATTCCACATCCAACCATAAACCTATTCATTGTCCTACAAAAGAAAGTAATACATACATATACCAAGGGCTTTTTTGCCTTTACAAGGGAGCTAGCCAAAGTCAATGGCATAAATCCACTCCCACCTATTTCATCCCCACATACTCCACTTCCATTCACCACCCCTCCCTCCCTCTTTTCTTGGCTCTTCTTGGATGATGGGTCATCACTGCAACTCGCCTACTGCCCTGGATCAGAAGCAATGCAGCAAGACACAGCACATCCACAGCAAGGCTGCTTCATTTAATCAGCGCTCCCCCTCTCCGTCCCCTCATGCAGAAAAAGGGAAGACTGGGAGAAATCCCTTTGGGCTGCATCAAAATATCATTCACACATACTCCCTCACCCCCCCCTACATGCCTTACCTGCTCTCATCATTTTAATAACAGCTTTCACGTCATCTTTATTTATTTCTCCTCCATTTTCCTCAATCATCACTGCCATTTTCTTGGTGCTTCCCACTGCAACTACCTTTCCCTTCCTATCCTCCTTCAAATTTAATAACTTCCTAAAATACTCTGCCCATCTTCCTCTTACTGCTGTCTCTTTCATTATTATCTCTCCATCTACACCTTTTACCTTTTCTTCTCTACTTGATTCATCTCCCCTTCCTCTCTTAATTTCCTTCCAAAACAACTTTTTACTTTCAAAATTTTCTATCATACTCTTACCCAATTTCACATCTGTTCTCCTTTTTACTCCTTTACTTGCTTTACTTCTCTTTTTTTTGCACCTCTAATATGATTCTCTCATCCTATTTTGCAACCAATCTGTGAATGCATTTTTCTATCATACTCTTACCCAATTTCACATCTGTTCTCCTTTTTACTCCTTTACTTCTCTTTTTTTTGCACCTCAAATATGATTCTCTCATCCTATTTTGCAACCAATCTGTGAATGCATTTTTTTTCTTCTACAACCTTTTTGCTTCATCACTCCACCATTCACTACGCTTCCTTTTATTTCTTCCCATAATCTTTGTTTCACACACCATCTTTGCACACCTTGTGACTCCCTCTTTGAAACATCCTCTTTCCTCCTCCACTCCTAGTTCTACTCTATCCTTCACTCCCTCCCACTTTTCTCTCAGCTTCCTCTTGTACTCCTTTTCTCTCTCATTTAGGCATTTTACTTTAAGCACCTCCCTACCTTCTGTCCTTTTCCTTCTTTCTCCATCTATCCTCCACTCTCAACTTAACTTCCACTAAAAATTATATGATATTCCACCATTTACCCTATGAACAAGTACATCCAAAAATCTTCCTAATCATCTCCTGGTTACCATTATATAATCCATTAAATCCCTGTCTACCACTCTTCCACCCACCACCCTATCCCATGTGTACTTATGCTTGAGTTCTTTCATCCTAAATATTGTGTTTGCTATCATCAACTCTCTTTCTAGACACGTCTCCACCATTACTATGATTGTTTCCTGGCACTCCACACTCTCCAACCACTCTATTGGTTCATGTTACCATAGCATTGAGATCTCTCAATACCATTACATCTAAATCTATTCAAAAAGCCTCCATTTCCTCTACAATCTTCTCACTACCATGCCCATATGCACTTACAAAGACCCACATCTCCCTTCCCAGTTTCACCTTCATCCACATTAACCTTAAAGAAACCTCCTTCCACTCCACCATACACTTACCTACCTCTTCACTTACTAGTATAGCCACCCCTTCTCTCCTTTGTCCTCTCTTCACTCCCGACACCCTCCCAAACTCAAACACGCCCCTCCCTTTAAACTTAATTTCACTCAATGCCAACACATCCATCTTTCTTCTCACAAACATACTGCCTATTTCTCCCCTTTTATTCTCATCTGTACCACATCCATGTACATTAAAAGACCCAAACCTTGGGGTTCTGGTTGGAAAACTCCTCCCAGTAAATGTACATATGTAATGTATATATGATAGACAATGACATTTATGACATTCACACATGACTACCAACTTACCAGATGAGGTAGTTTCATTCACACTGGGGTCAATACCCGCAAGAGAGGTGACCACAATGGCCCTGGCACCTTCAGCACATGGTCCAGCATTTACGGCACTACTGCTGCTGTTTGTGCTTCCATGTTTCTTGGGTTGCTTGCTACTTTTACTACAGTGGAATTTCTCTTGCCATGCTTTGTACTCCTCTTCCCACGAAGGGTTGCACTCCCCCTCTGCACTTTCACAAAACCTGCAACAGTGAATAGAGAATGTTTAATCATTTAAATTTTTCAACCACTCCAAGAAAACTACATTACATTACATAAAAAAAAAGTCAAATCCTATCAGAATAAATGCTATGTTTGAAAAAGAAATTGCATAATAAACATTTCAGCAAAATAAATAGATACATACATATACCAGGGTTTTTTCCCTCTTACAAGGGAGCTAGCCAAAGTCAAATGCATAAATCCACTCTCACCCATTTCATCCCCACATACTCCACTGTCATTCACCACCCCTCCCTCCCTCTTTTTTAGGCTCCTTCTGGAAGACGGGTCATCCCTGTATCTTGCCTACAGCCCTGGGTCAGAGGCAATGCAGCAAGACACAGCACATCCAGAGCAAGGCCACCTCATGCAGAAAAAGAGAAAACAGAGAGAAATCCCTTCGGGCTGCATCAAAATATCATTCATACATACTTCCTCACCCTCCATCCCCCACCCACTCCCTTACATGCATCACAGCATCATCCATATGCAACCATTCTCCACTCACCCCTATCTTCTGTCTTCTCCCTTCCTTCCTCAACAGAGATTTCCCTCTTTTCCAACACCCCTTTTACCCCTTCCATCTATTTTATCCTTGGTCGCCCCCTCAAGTTCACTCCCTCCACCTCTACCTTCCATACTTCTTTTACTAACCTTTCTTCACTCGTTCTTTCCATCTGTCCAAACCATCCTACTACTCTTTCGTCAACCCTATCTCCTTACTCATTTTCCACTCTTGCTCTTCTCTTCACCTCCTCATTTCTCATTGCATCTGGCCTAGTAACCCCTACCGTACTTCTCAGGGATTTCATCTCAAACATATTTGAATTCTTTCTACCTTATGTTCCATGTTTCTGCTTCATACACTCCTCTCAGCATCCATTCTCAAATGTCTATTTCTCATTCCACTTTTTCATCCCCCAAGGCATCTTACTTCTCTCAATCTACATTCTACCTCCACCTCCATTCCTCCCTTTCCTGCCACATTCGCCCCCAAGTATCTAAAGCTATCCACTTCCTCTAGCTTCTCTCCCCTAATACTAACTTCCAATTTGCTGCCATCCTCTCCAATTGTACATCTCATCACCTTACACCCACTTTATCTTCAATTTCTTCCTTTCCCACCATCTCCAATCCCCTTCCCATTACCCTTGTGTTTACCTCTTGTACAACTCCATTTATGTTTAAGAACAGCCACAGCAAAGTTCGACCTTTACCTCAACCACTTGCTCTCTCCATACCTAATTCTAACACAGGCTTTACTATCATAAAAACTCTTGACTGCTCTTAACAGCTTTCCTCCTATCCTGTATATCTGCATTACCTCCCACAGTGCCTTCCTCTCTACCCTGTCATAAGCCTTTTCAAAATCCATAGAAGTCCAAAAAACATCCTTTCCTTTTCATAAAGTTTTCTCACATACCTGTCTTACCACAAAAATCTGATCCACGCAACCCTTACCTCTCCTAAACTCAAACTGTTCCTTACCAATTAGAGTCTCCCTCTGTTCCTCTCCCAATCCTCTCAATCAAAACCCTCCCATAAGCCTTCCCAACTACACTCAACAAATTAATCCCTCTGAAACTACTACACTTGCACTTGTCCCCTTTTCCCTTGTAAAGTATTACTATGCAGGCACTTCTCCAGTCCTCCCACTCTATCCTCTTTTAGACAAACATTAAACAACCTCACCAGCTAGTCCACCATCACTGTACCTCCCTTTTTTAGACAATCCACATGACACTCATCTAATCCAGGTACCTTACCTGCTCTAATCATCTTTATAACTGCTTTCACCTCTTCTTTTCTTATCTAACCTCCATTTTTCTCAATCACCATTGTCATTTTCTTAGCACCTCCCAATGCATCTACCTTTCCCTACTTATCATCCTTCATATTTAACAACTCCCTAAAATACTATGGCCATCTTCCTCTTACCACTCTTCTATTATCATCTCTCCATCTCCAACTTTTACCTTTTCTTCTCTACTTGATTCAGCTCCCCTTCTTCTCTTAATTTTCTTCCAAAACAGCTTTTTATTACTTTCAAAATTGTCATACTCTTCCCCTATTTCACAACTACATACATACATATACCAAGGCTTTTTTCCCCTTACAAGGGAGGTAGCCAAAAAGGAAAAGGCATAAAATCATTCCCACCCATTCCATCCCTGAATACACTCCACACCCCTCCACCCTCCCTCTCATCTTAGCACCTCCTTGATGATGGGTCATCCCTGCACCTTGTCCACTGCCCTGGGTCAGAAGAGTGTCGCAAGACACAGCTCATCCACGGCAAGGCCGCTTCATTAAATCGGCGACCACCCCTCTCCGTCCCCCCATGCATAAAAGGAGAAGACGGGGAGAAATCCCTTCGGGCTGCGTCAAATTTTTCTCACACATACTACCTCACCCCCCATCTCCCCGCCCATTCCACCTCATGCATCACAACTGCTCTCCTTTTTTCCTCCTTTATCTAAAATTTTCGTTCTCTTCTCTTTTCTCTGTACCTCTCATATGATTCTCTCATCCTATTTAGTAACCAATCTGTGAATGCTTATTTCTTCTCCCCTACCACCTTCTTTCCTTCATCATCCTACCACTCTCTACCTTTCCTTCTATTTCCTCCTATCCTCTTTGTTCCACACACCATCTTTGCACACCTTGTGACTCCCTCTTTGAAACACCCCCTTTCCTCCTCCACTCCTAGTTCTACTCTATCCTTCACTCCCTCCAACTCTTCTCTTAGCTTCTTCTTGTCCTCCTTTTCTTTCTCATTTATGCAGTTTACTCTAAGCACCTCCCTACCTTCTGTCCTTTTTCTCTTTCTCCATCTATCCTCCACTCTCAATTTACCTTCCACCAAAAAATCATCCGATCTTCCACCACTTTTTCCCCTAAGAACAATAGTATGCAGGTAATACCCAAGATGGGGAAATAAATGGATAAACTCAAATAATATAAAACTGCCTAATATAACCACCACACAAAAGACAAGAGCACTTTCTACCCTGTCTAAAATTTTACCCTTCCTGCCAGCAAATAATTTCTTCAGTGAGTGTCTTATGGGTAGAACTGATGGCTATAGCCAATTTTCTTTAGGCTGCAGGTTTCCTGTGAAAAAGAACTGGGGTGATGGATTGATTTGAGACCTATGGAGAGGTAAAATTTTTAACAAAGTTTCAAGGTTATCAATACAAAACTAAACAAGTTTTGTATAAATCAAAACACAAAACCAATTCTCAGGAGTAAAAATTAAATTGAATAAATAAATAAATAAATAAATAAATGAACAGGAAGACCTTTGAAACATACCTTGCCATGCCTGATGTCTCCTTACTAGACTCTGGAGCAAGTGTTTGTGACGGAGAAAGTCGTAAGCTGCCTAATGCTTGCTCCATGTCACTTGACACAGCATAGTCTGGAGCTACTCAAAAGAAATGATGGAAAATGTCAAACAACAAAAATATGAAATAATAAAGACAAACTGCATCATATGGCACTCAATATGTTAGCTTAGGAAATTACTGACATACAACTTTAATATTTTTCACATGCAATATCCTTTAATACAAGAAACATTCCTACTGAGATGACCTACTTGGCATTTTCAGGGGTTGTGTTGGTGGTGGTAAGGAAGTGTGCATTCTTGCACCTGCACTTGTTGTTTGCACCATTCCATTACCTGGGAGACTTGATGGGGACACCATCCCAGCTGGTGAAAGACTTAAAGAACTTCCACCAACAGCTCCCATTGATGATGGATCTCCTCCTAGAGCCATCCCTCCTGTTGTTACAGTTGCCACTCCTGAGGGTCCCTCACTATACTCTTGCCCACTACAGACATTAGCCTAAATGAGGAATAACCAAATTATACCAATTAGTGAATTCCCTTTCCACTCAATTTTAGTTAATTAACAACAACTAACAGAGGAGAGATTAAGGAAGTTAATGGCAAAGTTTGGGAATGTGTACAATAGAAGGAAGTTGAAGATAAATGTAGGTAAAAGTAAGGTGATGAGATGCACAAGGGAAGAAGATGCCAGCCAATAGGAAGTGAATATTAAGGGAGAGAGACTAGAGGAAATGGATAACTTTAGATAATTGGGTGCAAATGTGGTGGGAAAGGGAGGAGTGGAGGTAGAGGTAGAATGTAGATTGAGAGAAGCAAGTAAATGACCTGGGGGATTAAAAAGTGCAATGAGAAAAAGACATTTGGGAATGGATGCTAAGAGGAGATTGTATGAAGGAGTGATTGTGCCGACAGAACTCTATGGGGCAGAAACATGGAACATAAGAGAGAGTTTAAATGTGTTTGAGACGAAATGCCTGAGAAGTATGGAAGGAGTTACTAAGCTGGATACAGTGAAAAATGAGGAGGTGAGGAGGAAAGCAGGGGTGGAAAGGGAGTTGGGAGATAGGGTTGATGAAAGAGTATTGGGATGGTTTGGACACATAAAATGAATGAGTGACGAAAGACTAGTAAAACAAGTGTGAAAGGCAGAGGTGGAAGGAGTGAACATGAGGGGGCAACCAAGGATGAGATAGATGGATGGGGTAAAAGGGGCACTGGGAAGGAGGGGAATGTCTGTTGAGGAAGGAAGGGAGAAGACAGAAGATAGGGGTGAGTAGAGAATGGGTGTGTAAAGATGATGCTGTTATGCATGGATGGGAGTGGGTGGGGGATGGGGGGGGTGAGGGAATATTTGTGAATTATAATTTGATGTAGCCCAAAGGGATTCCTCCCTATCCTCTCTTTTCCTGCATAAGGGGATGGACAGGGGGGTGGGGGTTGCCAATTAAATGAAGCAGCCTTGCTGTGGATGTGCTATGTCTTGTTACATTGCTTTTGACCCAGGGCAGTGGCCAAGATGCAAGGATGACATTCATCCAGAAGGAGCCAAGAAAAGAGGGAGGGAGGGGTGGTGAATGGGAGTGGAACATGTGGAGATGAAATGGGTGAGAGTGGATTTATGCCTTTGACTTTGGCTACCTCCCTTGTACAGGGGGAAGAAGCCATTGATATATGTTTATGCATGTAAAAGCAACTTTATCTTAAAATAGCTTTGTGGTAGCATAAGTACTTTACCTGAGTGGTGGGAGTGTGAGAAGCATAATGTGTAGGCAGGGAGGGTGCCTTGTACATCTGATGGACTTCCTTGTCAAGAAGTTTGTCCATTATCCTGGCCAATTTCTCTTTGTCATCTTTGTAGTGGCATAGCAGAGTAAGAGCCAATTCTCCTCTCTATTGGAAAGAAGAATGGGAAAAGGGCTATATTGAAAATACTAATGACAATAACCATAAAAATATGACATAAAGAAAACCTGATGAATTACTACAAGGATTTCTAATTATAGGTCAATTGCAAACAATAACAGACCTACATCCTAAATCCCTCTATCCTCACCCACCAACTCCATACCTCACTAGCATTCTTGTGTTTACTTTCCTTGCTACTCAATCAACATGTATGCCGAACAATTACAGCAACATCACACAACCATGATGCAACACCACATTCATTTCAAACCATTAACTCTTAATTCCTGACTCTCATATATATTCCCCTACTCATATATCATCTGACCACCTTTAACAGACCTTCCTCTACTTCATATATCTGCAGTACAATCTACAATGGCTTTCAACCCTGTTATACACTTTTTCTAAGTCAATGAAAAAAAAAAAAAAAAAAAAAAAAAAAAAAAAAAAATAGTGATGGAAATCAAATTCATCAGACTCCTGCACCTTGTTCATATATGACAAAAGCAGCACAATACCAACCTGTCTTCTGGTTCCCTCACATAAGAGTGGATGGTCTGCTTCACACACATTTGCCTTCATTCCAATTGCAGCCACTGCTCCTTCAAAGCCTAAAGTTTCATCCTGTGGCTGCCGATAGCTTTGGTTCCCACCACGATTGCTGCTGCCTACTTGTGCAGAAGATTTAATTCCTTCTGTTACAGTAACATACAATCTATGCATTCTGAACATCTATATATTTTTAATACCTATAATGAATAAAAATGCTGGGATGGTTTGGGCATATGGAAAGAATGAGTGATGAGGGACTAATGACAAGAGTGTGGAAGGCAGAGGTAAATGGAGTGGTCTTGAGGGGATGACTGAGGGTGAGGTGGATAGGTGGAGTGAAGGGAGAGATCAAGAGGTAGGTATTAGTAGAAAGTGGTTGTGAATGGATGAGACAATAACATGGCCTGGGAAGATTTCTTATTGTCTGCTCTGGAATTTTTCAATTGGATTAGGGGTGGGTGGGCACCATGTAATGAACCATTAGGGGTAATCCTGATCTGGTTATCAGGCCCTGCTATGGAGATGTTGGGTCTTGTTGCACTGCGTCTTACCCAAGCAATGGACAGGGACAAGGATGTCTGTTCACCCACAGCAAACTAAGATGGGTGGGAGAGTGAATGGGTTTTTGGATGAGTGTAGGATGGGCATACAGTATACTTTAACTTCGCCATCCCCTTATAAGTGTGAGGGGGTCGTTTAGTATAGATATGCACATACATTTTTCTATACTTCTCTATTTTTTTCACAATGATCTTCATAATTTTTTTATGTACATCAATACCAAAGGGCCTTCTCTCCTTTAAAAGGGGGATGGTCAAATCTATATAAAATATTTGCAGTATGTCTACTCTATCATGCTGAACAAATTTCATCACATACCTGGCATGACTAGAGCTTCAAAGATGAATTGTGCAAGCATGAGGGGTAGCAATGCCTCTCCTCTTGACTTAAGTGTACTTGATCGTAGCTGTTCTGCCTTGTCTCTGATGGCTGAGAGTTCTGCAGGGCCTAATGGTAATCTCTTCAACAAGGCCACTAAATCACTCTCTTGGTTTGCTAATTTCACCTCTAAAGGCTAAACATGTGAAAAAAAAGGTAACTATCATATTCATTAAAAATGAAACAGGTTGATAACAAGAAAAAAATATTCACTTACAATTATAAGAGAAAGATAGAGAGAAAAAAAGGGCACAACATCCAAACCTTTGTTGATGCAGGTGGCCGAGCCATTTCCAGACCAAACATTGCCACTTGAAAAGCCAAATAAGTGTTTTTGGGGTTTTCTGCCAGAACAGTGCAAAGGAAGGCACATTTGGCCAAGGTAGCCGAGGCCAGGCACGAGATCTGGTGAGAGGCTGGATTCACCTTTTTCCGTTTACTCTTGCTCTGTGGTTGGGGGATCTCCACCATCAAGTTAGGAGGGTTGGCTAAGAGCTCCTGAGCAAGCTGAACAGCCAAGCAACTTGCCTCTTTCACATGCCCGTGAGCATGCAAACCTTCTGCACGTGCAAATAAAATCTCCAGGGGATCTTCCAATTTCTTAATACCTGAGAAGACGGAGTCATTTCTCTCACTGGAAGATTCACTTGCTTTGCTGACCTCGACTAGCATGTTCGCATTATAACAATACAGATCATATTCATCCACCAGTCTGTCTGCTGATGAGTATCGCACCCCACTTCTTCTATTTCGATTATCACTCTTTCTCCATCCACTTCCACTTGCCTCAGCACCCACTGACCACTCCAGAACATCCAGGTCCTCTGGGGAAGACTTATCCCTTTCATCACTATAACTAACATTATTCACCACCAAAGCTTCTGCCCCCAAGGGCCGGTCTTCTCTTGAGTTCTGTCTAGATACTTGACCGGAATCCCCTTGTTGTGGTGATCTGTCCTGACCAGAGTCACTATCTCTTCCAAGGTCTTGATCACAAAACCCTTCACTACTAACACTGCTCCTATTTCCACTTTGTCCGAGACAGAGCCGATCTTGATGGGACATGTTTCCAAGCCTGCCATCATGGTCCCCAGTGTTGGGGCTGATCACAACTCTTCTTTCTATGGGTCTCTTTATACCCCCAATCACAACATCACATTTTCTAACATGTGCTGATGACACCTGGCCCGACACTGCCTCCTGTCTGGTTGAAGAATCTTGACGGAAGCACATGACAGGGCAGTAGTACAGGGAGGAATTTCCCTGGGAATACGTTACTCCTGGAATGAAGTAGTCATTCCAATCCAGTAAGCAAGCTTCAATGGCCAGCTTAAACCCAGGAAACACCTGGGCATCATTGTTCTTTTTATTGCTGCCATTATTACTACTTCCATCTGAAATTCATGGAATAGTGAAAGTAAGTTTCGGGATAAAATTAATAGATAGCATGTGCAGAAAAAATTAACATGAGAAAAAAAATCTATGGAGATGAACATACTTATGCCAATGGTTTTTTTCCCCTTTACAAGGAAGATAGTCAAAGGCATAAAATCCACTCCCACCCATTTCATCCCCATATACTCCATTCTCATTCACCACCCCTTCCTCTCTTTTTTTCTTGGCTCTTTCTGGATGATGGGTCATCCCTGCATCTTGGCCACTGCCCTGGGTCAGAAGCAATGTAGCAAGACACAGTACATCCACAGCAGGGCCACTTCATTAAATTGGCGAGCTCCCCCTCACCTCTTCCCACCCACTCCCTTCCATGCATCACAGCATCATCCATACACAATCACTCTCCACTCATCCCTATCTTCTTTCTTCTCCCTTCCTTTCTCAACAGACATTCCCCTCTTTCCCAATGCCCCTTTTACCCCATCCATCCATCTCATCCTAGGTCGACCCCTCCTGTTCACTCCATCCACCTGTCTTCCACACCTCTCTTACTAATCATTCTTCACTCATTTTTCCCATGTGTCCAAACAATCCCAATACTCTTTCATCAACCCTATCTCCCAACTCCCTTTTCACCCTTGATCTCCTCCTCACCTCCTCATTTCTCACTCTATCCAGCCTAGTAACCCCTACCATACTTCTCAGGCATTTCATCTCAAACACATTTAAATTCTTCCTCTCGTTATGTTCCATGTTTCTGCCCCATACAAATATGTCAGCACAATCACTTTTTTATACAATCTCCTCTTAGCATCCCTTCTCAAATGTCTATTTCTCATTACACTTTGTAATCCCCCAAGGCATTTACTTGCTTCTCTCAAGCTACATTCTTCCTACACCTCCACTCCCTTTCCCGCCACATTCACACCCAAATATCTAAAGCTTTCCACTTCCTTCAGTCTCTCTCCCTTAATACTCACTTCTAATTTACTACCATCCTCTCCCCTTGCACATCTCATCACCTTATTTTTACTCACATTTATCATCAATTTTCTTCTTTTGCACACCTTCCCAAACTCCACCACTAACTTCCTTAATCTCTTCTCTGATCTTGCTACAAGCACAGTGTCGTCAGCAAACAATAAATGGCTTATCTTCCATTTTTCTCCATTCTCTTTAAACATCTGCAATCCCCAGCACATTACCCTTGCATTTACCTCTTGCTCAACCCCAGCCAAGGCAACACAACATCCTTGGGGAAGTCCCACTTTCACCTCACTGTCATTTTCTTAGCACTTCCCACTGCAATTACTTTTCCCTTCTTATCATCCTTCACATTTAGCAACTCCCTAAAATATTCTGCCCATCTTCCTCTTACTGCTATCTCTTCCATTATTAGCTTTCCATCTGCACATTTTACCTTTTCTTCTCTATTTGATTCACCTTCCCATCCTCTTTTCCTTCCAAAACATCTTTATATTACTTTCAAAAATTTCTGTCATACTCTTACCCCATTTCACATCTGCCTTCCATTTTTGTCTCCGTTGTCTTATGCTTTACTTCTCTTCTTTTTCTTTGTACTACTCATATTCTTCCTATTTTGTAACCAATCTGTGAATGCTTGTTTCTTCTCTTCTTCAACCTTCTTTGCTTCATCATTCCACAACTCACAACCCTTCCTTCTATTTGCTCCTATTCTCTTTGTTGAACATACCATCATTGCACACCATGTGACTCCCTCCTTAAAACATCCCCATTCCTCCTCCACTCCTAGTTCTACTCTATACTTCACTCCCTCCCATTCTTTTCTCAGCTTGTTCTTGTACTTCTCCTTTTCTTTCTCATTTAAGCAGTTTAGTCTAAGCACCTCCCTACCTTCTGTACTTTCCCCTTTCTTCATCTATCCTCCACTCTTGACTTACCTTCCACCAGAAAATGATCTGATATTCCACCACTCTACCCTACAAAAATGTCCATCCAAAACTCTTCCTACTCTTCTCCTAGTTAATACTATATTGTCCACTAAACCCCTACTTTCTACCCTTCCATCCACCACCCTATCCTATGCTTGACTTTCTTCCTAAACACTGTATTTACTATCATCAACTCTCTAGATGCACATTCACCATCAACTCTCCACTACAATTTTTTCCTGGAACTCCACATTTTCCAACCACTAAATCTATTGGTTCATCTCCTACCCTAGCATTGAGATCTGGTACCACTACATTGACATTTCTCCCTAAACCCCCTGTGCACTTATTCAAATCTATCCAAAATGCTTCTCTTTCCTCTACCCTCTTCTCACTACCATGCCCATATGCACTTACAAAGACCCACATCTCCCTTCTCAGTTTCACCTTCATCCACATAAACCTTGAAGAAACCTTTCACTCCACCACATGCTTGCCTATTTTTTCATTTACTAGTATAGCCACCCCTTCTCTCCCTCGTCCTCTCTTCACTCCTGACACCCTCCCCACTACACTCCCAAACTCAAATTCACCCCTCCCTTTCAACTTAGTTTCGCTCAATGCCAATGCATCCATTTTTCTTCTCACAAACATACTGCCTATCTCCTCCCTTTTGCTCTCATCTGTACCATATCCATGCACATTAATAGACCTAAACCTTAGGATACTGGTTGGAAAACTCCTCCCAGACCCTCTTATGCCTTTGATTTTTTTTAGGAATGTCCCCTGTGGGCTACAGAGTAGGATGTCTAGTCCTATCCCTGTCCTGTTTTTGTTGCCTTTTATGACTCAAGTGGGAACACTTGGTGGCAGTATTCTTTCTCCCCTACCACAGGGTTTGGCAAAAAAGGAAATGTATATTCAGAGAAGTAGTAGAGGACAGTATTAAGAGTGGTGGGGCAGCATAACAGAGGGATAGTTACAATATAATAAAGTATAGTAAGTCCTCATTATACAGTACATATGCGTTCCTGAAAACCTTACAGCAAATTGAAATTACTGTATGCCGAATGCGGGAAGAGACTTATTGTTGTGGTGGCTGCATGGCATGGTGGCGCTACGGTACGGTGTAAACAAAACACAAGTGGATAATGTATCTGTGAATTTTTCTTACCGTAAATAGAATCGAGGGTATTAATTACCAAATACCGTAATTGTGAATTTACCGGATATAGAATTACTGTACAAAGGAGGACTCATTGTAACATAATTTCTCTGTAAATAGATATTTCATCTATCATAGACAAAATGATGTGTGCCTCTGATCCATATGGGCACCCCATATAGACCCTTAAGTATCAGCTGCATGCTACTGAGCAGGTTTGAACCCCTACAATAACATGCAGCCAATACCCCACATGGGCGAGATGAACGTGAATAAATCATTAAGAACTTGCCAATATTTAAAGAGTGCAAAGGGTATGTTGTGTACAGATCCACTTAACCCTCTTCCCTCGCCCCACTCCCTCTATTCACCTCAAACCACCCAATCTCTCCATCCCTTACCCTCATACATGTTCTACTACTCACATAAAAACTTTAGACAACTTCAACATACTTCCTTCTATCTTCCACATCCTATAATGTCTGTTAACCATGTCACAGACTTCCAAGTCCACAAAAACCTTAATGTTATCCTTAACCTATGCCAAAAACTGCTTGCATGTTTGTCTTTATAAAAAAAAAATTATCTAGGCACCCTTTTCCTCTCCTAAATCTAAAATGATGTCTGCCAATTACTTCTGTTCCCCTCCTTAACACCTTCTCATACACCAGATTGATCCCTCTTAATACTATTACATTCCTAGTGTCCCAATAATGCATAATTAAGAAAATAATAATAAATACTTAAAATAAATCAATAAATTACAATCTAGATTTTCCTTATCAATAATTACTAACCTCTGTTCTTGGCCACTTTATCCAACACCTTGAGATGCCACTCCTTGAACTGAATGATGAGCTGCTCTCTCTCCTGTGGTGACAGTGCAGGGTTGAGCGCTGCCAGCTTCCACAAGAGCACAATCTCATCACAGAGTGATGAACAAGCATACTGACTACCATGGCTATTGGAGTTCATGTTGTTTTTACCACCATGACCTGAGTGGCCCACATGGAGGGCAACTTTTGTGTTGACCCACCAACCCAAGATCTGTAAAGTCACAATGGTAAAAGAAATTGTAAAAAGAATAGTGAAAATGCAATAACAATAATCAAAGTATTCTATGACAATCTATCAATCTCATGCATGTGCAGCCTCAGATCTCTTTTGCAGGAGTGAGCTTGTGGCAGTGCCAAGCATCATGTCCTGTACTTCTGTGTGGTGACTCCACCTGAGGTATATGGTGTCTGGCCAATTCTGTGTTAGTATAGTTTTAGTGCCACGTGAAGACCAAAGCCTTTGTGAGCTAGTCCCATTGTGCCATTCTTGTGCCATGGGAACATTTTCTTCTCTGGGTTTTTATCACGGGGTTCCTGATTTAGTAATGAATGTTGATATTGACAGTAGTGATTGTTTGGGACCAGTGTATATAATTCTCTAAGGTTACTAAGGATGTGTGCAGTAGGTTAATTACAAACATACACCAAAGGCTTTTCCCCCTTAAAAGGGAGGTAGGCAAAAAACAAAGGCATAAAAACCACTCCCATCCATTCCATCCCCACATACTCCACTCCCATTGACCTCCCTCCCTCCCTCTTATCTTGGTTCATCCTGGATAACTTGTCATCCCTGCATCTTGCCCATTGCCCTGGGTCAGAAGTAGTGTTGCAAGACACAGCACATTCGCAGCAAGGCAACCCCCCCTTTCTGTCCCCTCAAACAGAAATGGAGACAAAAGGAAAAAATCCCTTCAGTCTGTGTCAATTTATTTTTCACACATACTCCTTCACCCTCTATCCCCCACCCACTCCCCCTCATGCATCACAGCATCATCCATATACAACCATTCTCCATTCACCCCTATCTTCTCTCCTCTCCCTTCCTTCCTCAACATAAATTCCCCTCTTTTCCAATGCCCCTTTTACCCCATCCATCCATCCATCCATCTCATCCTCGGTTGACCCCTCATGTTCACTTCTTCCACCTCTGCCTTCCACATCTCTTTTATTAATCATTCTCCACTCATTCTTTCCATGTGTCCAAACCATCCCAATACTCTTTCATCAACCCTATCTCCCAACTCCCTTTCCACCCCGGTTCTCCTCCTCCCCTCCACGTTTCTCACTCTATCCAGCCTAGTAACCTATCATACTTCTCGGAAACCTCATCTCAAGCACATTCAAAGTCCTCCTCTCTTTTGTACCATGTTTCTGCCCTGTACAGTGCTGTTGGCACAATCACTCCATATAATCTCCTCTTACCATCCATTCCCAATACTCTATTTCTTATCATAATTTTTAATCCCCCAAGGCATTTGCGTGCTTCTCTCAATCTACATTCTACCTCCACCTCCACTCCTCCCTTTCCCACCACATTCACACCCAAGTATCTAAAACTATCCACTTCCTCTAGTCTCTCTCCCTTAATACTCACTTCCAATCTGATGCTACTTTCTCCCCTTGTACATCTCATCACCTTACTTTTACACACATTTATCTTCAACTTCCTTCTTTCACACACCTTCCCAAACTGTCACTAACTTCCTCAATCCCTCCTCTGATCCTGCTACAAGCACAGTGTCATCAGCAAACAACAACTGGCTTATCTCCCACTTTTCTCCATTTTCTTTAACCATCTCCAATTCTTGACCCACTACCATTGCATTTACCTCTTGCATCACCCCATCCATATATAAATTGAACAGCCAAGGCGACATATCACATCCTTGACAAAGTCCCACCTTAACCTCAAACAACTCACTCTCTCCATTTCTGATTCTATCACAAGCTCTACCACTCTCATAAAAACTTTTGACTGCTCTTAAAAGCTCTCCTACTGTCACATATATCTGTAATACCTCCCACAGTGCCTTCCTGTCTACTGTCATAAGCCTTTTCCAAATCCATAAAAGTAAAAAAAACATCCTTACCTTTTCATAAGCTTTCTCACATATCTGTCTTACCACAAATATCTGATCCATGTAACCCCTACTTGTCCTAAACCCACAGTTCCTCACCAATTACTCTCTCTGTTTCTCTCCTAATCCTCTCAATCAAGACCCTCCCATAAGCCTTCCCAACTACACTTAACAAACTGATCCCTCTGAAACCTACACACATACTTGTCCCCTTTTCCCTTGTAAAGTGGAACTATAAAGGCACTCCTCCAGTCTGGTACTGTACCCTCTGTTAAATGAACATTAAATAACCTCACCAGCCAGTTCACCATCACTGTACCTCCTTTGTTTTAGACATTCTGCATGACACCCATCCAACCCAGGTGCCTTACCTACTCTAATCATCTTAACAACTGCCTTCACTTCATCCTTCCTTATTTCTCCTCCATTTTCCTCACTCATCACTCTCATTTTCTTAGTGCTTTCCACTGCTTTTCCCAGTGCTTTCCCTCCCTATCCTCCTTTACATTTAGCAACTCCCTAAAATACTGTGCCCATCTTCTACTGCCTGGCTTTTCTTCCATTATCATTTCTCCATCTGCACCTTTTACCTTTTCTTCTCTACTTGATTCACCTCCTCTTCCTCTCTTAATTTCTTTCCAAAACATCTTTTTATCACTTTCAAATTTTTCTGTCATACTCTGACCCCATTTCACATCTGTTCTCCTCTTTACCTTATCTTATGCTTTACTTCTCTTCTCTTTTCTTTGTACCTCTCATATGATTTCCTCATCCTATTTTGTAACCAATCTGTGAAAGCTTGTTTCTTCTCTTCAATAAGATTCTTTGCTTCCTCATCCCACCACTCACTACCCTTCCTTCTATTTTCTCCTGTCCTCCTAGGTTAATTAATAAATGTTAAAGAAAAGATACTTCACCAGCAAAAACATTCTTTAGTAATCCTTCTTATAAGCACCGAAACTATCTCTACAAACTCAAACATAAACTAGAAAAACACTATTGTGATAAACTTGAATTTCAAGCTTTTTTTAAATACAATGTGAACCTTTATATTAGCTGTTAACCTAATATTCCAGCCAAAATGAAAACCCATAACCCACCTTGTCAGTTGCCAAACATTCTTCTGTAATGATGTCCAACAGTGGAATAGCATTTCGATCATTCCTCTTGAACATCTCACGCACAATGGACAACAAGTTCCACATGCCCTCTGGTTCTCTTCCTCTCAGTGGACGAAGAAGCGAAGCCCATTCTGCGGCTACTGGTGGTGCCGTAGTACTTAAATAGTTCACATCACTGTAATGAAGCAAATCCAAACATATAAATTTTATATCTGAACACCATTCATACAGTACATCTTAACAAATACAATATACAAATCTTTGTATGACAACATATTTGTTTTGCCTACCTGAAAACTATGGGAGATGGTACACAAAACTTGACCAAAATTTTTCGAATATTTTCATGAAGATTGTTTTCATCAAGCCACCAAGCTGTCTGCTCATATATCGAGGCACCTGCAGTGGGATCTGGGGCCCCTGACACCTATGAACACAAAGTTAAACATTACTAAAGTAGTGAGTTCTAACAACTTCAAGAAACAAAACCATCTATTATATCATCATTTGTGCAATATGAAAATAATATATTGTATAGAATGACAACATTATAGATCACTTCCTTTTGGAAATACAACTAAATCTACAAAAATGTTCAGGTTACACAGTCCATGACAAAATAGAGATATACAGTAGTGAAACTTACTGTATTGATGTCAAGGGGCTGACTAGAAAGGATTTCATCAATTAGACGCTGTGCAGTTGGCAATATTTGCTGAGGTAACTCGCTAATCAAATACTGTGCAAATTTCTGCAGTTGGTCTCTTTGAAGTCTTGAAAGGGATTCGCTTACAGGAGCTCTTAATTTCACTGTATTATGCTGTTGGGAAGAAATAAACATTGTTTTACAAACCTGGCAGTGGTGGTGGTGGTGGAGGAACAACAAGAACAAAATGATGAAGACAAGGTAAAAGTGAAACACAAATCTTTGCACAGCACTTCTTGAATGGTTGAGAGATACATTTAATAATTTAAACTGTAACTGGTGGCAGATTTTGATATACTACTTGTGAGCCATATGTTGTAGAAGTGGATTTTGTTTCATTCTATGTTGTAAAAACTAATGTTACCTTAAGTTTGGATATTCATACCTGATGTACTACCATTGTAGTTATTATAAAAAAAAAATGTAGAACAGATATGCATGGCTTTAAAGATTTGATATGTTCCAAGATCTTCAAGATTGCAATTTTTCAGTTGTCCAAAGGTATTGATAATATTACTTGCAGATTTCTACTCATTGGGCATGGTTTTGCATGAAGAAGAATAAACCTATGGTGTGCTGCCTTCCTATTGTAGTTTCTATTTATCTATTTTGAAGCCATGTGTACTATGAGCATAGGCTACACCAATTTTGTTGGCAATTCTAATAAAAACTAAAATAGACATACTATCATTGGCAATACATCAAATACAAATACCTAAACTGTGGCCAATTCTGCATTACTAAACTAATATATACCTAGATGCCCACATATTTATGCAATTTAATTTTCCATTACTAGCCTATATAAAAAAAAAAAAAAAGTGTCACACAATATACACCTGATGAATCCGATGCAAACAAACGGCTACAACATGAGAACACCATGAGGCAGTTGAAGTACATGTACAATTACATGTTGTTATTCTCCCTCTATCAAAGGTGACTGCAACATTATACTGGCCTTTGGTGCCTGATGAAACAATTACGGTTGCACACAAATGAAAACCTGAAAAAGAGAAGAACTGCTCATTCCACCATCACAACTTACAGGTATTATCATTACAAGTATCCAGTATGCACGACAAGTTGACACAGTTATTACAAAGCTTTAGTCTTTGGGTTGTACAACATATTCACATACCAATCTGCAATGGATCATGGACACTCCTGTGTTTATACAGATTCTCCCCTTTTGTAAACTCCTCTGCATTGCCATTGGCCAGACAGCTGTACAGTCTGATGTCCTCTTCATTCTCTGGAAAGCTCCAAAAAGCAATCTGCAGCTGCAATTGCTCTGGTACAGGTGGCATCATCTGTTCAACAACCTCAAAGGGGATGTGTGCCGCAATAGTGCGAGCACACATTTCTGTGAGGGACATAACTTTGCCATCTATAAGAAAGGAAAAGAAAATAATTATGAATGATTGAGACCTAATGTGGGAATAGAATGCTAAGAGCTCTTTCTTCCTTTCTCCAACTATCATTTCTAGGTTAATCACTGGTTTCAGCAGTGGAACAATTCCTTGCTTAGACTATATTGAACAATGTCATAGGCAAGAAAAATAAATCTTTACCTTTCTGACCAAATCTGTTGCGTCCATAGTTGATAAGGAGGGAATTGTTGCCTGGTCGTCTCCAGCCCCTCCAATTATTGCATAAGGACTCAGGTTCACTGATCCAACTACATAGCGAGTCTTCCTCAAACCGTTCGGAATCTTCAAATGAGAACCGATCTCCTTCCTCCCAATCAAACATTTGTGGTGAAGAAGCAATCTTGGCAGTGAGTAAGTACAGGGAGCTATTATGACAACCACTGCACTCTTATGGTCTGCCTCTTGCAATGTAATACTCTTATCTCTTCCTCAGTGTCTCTGGTTCTATGGTTGGCTTCACACAACCGCGATAAGATGCCAATCAATTTACACATATTCTATACGAGTGTTGAAATTCCACGGACCTACAAGTTTCTCTGAAAAATAATGATACAAAATATAAATATTCTAACTTTATTTTCAATCACAGTAATTTTGTAATATTAATGAACAATCTCACCATTGACCAAACTTTTATGTTATCAAATACAAATTTTTATTACTGCACAATTACAGCAACTGAGATTCTTGCCAACCCTTTGGAAATAGTGCCACATCTCGTTAATTTTGTTAAGCCTCTCATCACAAATGGCAAATCATATCATTATTCTGACTACTGTCGGGTAATTCCAATCAAGAAAGAGAAACCATCAGCATAGCAAAAGACTTTATGCTGGGCAATCTGTCAGAGTGATCTAGTCTTTTTGTCACATATTCCCTGTTACTGTTTTTCAGCCAACGGGACAAGATCACTTTCACACTACAAATAATCATTGTGCATCCATTCACTACCACTAGTTATAGGACTGTGGCCCCCTAGTGGTCCATGAACCACAGGTTGAGAATCAATGATTTAACCTAATTGAAGAAAAGGCCTACTTCCCACTATAGTCTAGTGTCCATCCTTTAGTTGATTAGATTAACAATTACAATGGAAAATTACACTTATAAAAGACCTTTCATGCCATAACAAGGCCATGTGAAATCCTCACCTGCCCCTAAAATCTTGCCACTGATACTGGTTACAAAGAAAACTCAACTGACAGCTGTCTAAATACAAAGCTACTTAATTTGGAAATAGTTCCAATTATTTCTGGTTAATATTTTGGATTCATTTCTATACAAAACATATTCAGTTCCTGTTTCATAAAGTGGCTATCACAGAACTGCCTTGGGAGAACATACACAGATAGAGACTGCAATTTCATGTCTCTTTGGTCATTTTGTATGCAAAATCATGTCTATATTACATTTTTGCCCCAAAACAGACCTAAAATTCTTGCTCAGTGCTTTAGGTAAGACACCTTGAAAAACCAACGTGGGTACATCTATACAATATTTTGATATGTTTAAAGTTCATGGAGGAAGCCGAAATGACAAGAAACTTGCCCCTCAACCATTGAAAAAGCAACATTACAATAATTTTCAACTTCTAAAGTCATGACATATGAGCTATCAGCAACTTGGAAGAGTACATATTATCATCTTGAGGTCAAGCCTACTGCACAAACAACTAGCAACTTCTTATTGTACTATTGGAGAAGCTGGTCTCAAAGAATCAAACTGCATGTACGGTACCGTTATCATGAGATCAACATGGCTTTAGAAAGCACCATCCCATCTGTATATTGTTCCTGTACAGGATACTGATATGTTTTATACAGTCAATATTTTATCAACTTTATTGACATCCCTACAGACCAAGTCATTCAGCATTCTTCTGTAACAGAGGCTTCTTCTTCTTCTTTTTTAATTATTATTATTATTATAAATAATAATAATAATAATAATTATACATACATATACCAAAGGCATTTCCCCCCTTACAAGGGAGGTAGCCAAAAAGAAAAAGGCACAAAAACCATTCCCACCCATTCCATCCCTAATACACTCCACTCCCCTCCACCCTCCCTCTTATTTTGGCACCTCCTGGATGACGGGTCATCACTGCATCTTGTTCACTGCCCTGGGTCAGAGGCAGTGTCGCAAGACACAGCACATCCACAGCAAGCTGCTTCATTAAATTGGGGACCCCCCCTTTCTGTCCCTTCATGCAGAAAAGAAGACAGGGAGAAATCCCTTCAGGCTGCGTCAAATTTTTCTCACACATGGTACCTCACCCCCCCATTCCACCTCATGTATCACAACATCATCCATATACAACCATTCTCCATTCCTCCCTGTCTTCTGTCCTCTCCCGTCCTTCCTCAACGGACATTCCCCTCTTCCCCAAAACCCTTTTCACCCCATCAATCCATCTCATCCTAGGTTGCCCCTCATGTTCACTCCCTCCACATCTGCCTTCCATAACTTCTTTACGAGTCTTTCTTCACTCATTCTTTCCATGTGTCCAAACCATCCTAATACTCTTTCATCCACCCTATCTCCCAACTCCCTTACCACCCTGTCCTCCTCACCTCCTCATTTCTCACTCTATCAATTCCAACCTAGTAACCCCCTTCATATTTCTCAGATACCTCATCTCAAACACATTCAAACTCCTTCTCTCTTCTTCTCTTATGTTCCATGTTTCTGCCCCATACAGTGCTGTTGGCACAATCACTCTTTCATACAATCTCCTTTTAGCCTCCATTCCCAAATGTCTATTCCTCATTACACTTTTTAATCCACCAAGGCATTTACTCGCTTCTCTCAATCTACATTTTACCTCCACTCCACCCTTTCCTGCCACCTTCGCACCCAAGTATTTAAAACTATCCACTTCCTCCAGTCGCTCTCCCGTAATGCTCACTTCCACTCTGCTGCCACTTTCACCCCTTGTACATCTCATCACATTAGTTTTACCCACATTTATCTTCAACTTTCTTCTTTCACACACTCTCCCAAACTCTGTCATCAACTTCCTCAATCTCTCCTCTGATCCTGCTACAAGCAGTGTCATCAGCAAACAACACATCCCTGACGAAGTCCCACCTTTACCTCGAACCACTCACTCTCTTCATTTCTAATCTGACACATGCTTTACTACTCTCATAAAAACTCTTGACAGCTCCTAGAAGCTTTCCTCTTATCCCGTATATCTGCAATACCTCCCACAGTGCCTTCCTGTCTACCCTGCCATAAGCCTTTTCCAGATCCATAAAAGCCCAAAAACATCCTTACCTTTTCCAATAGCTTTCTCACATATCTGTCTTAAAACAAAAATCTGATCTACGCAACCTCTACCTGTCCTAAATCCACACTGTTCCTCACCAATTACTCCCTCTCTTCCTCTCCTAATCCTCTCAATCAAGATCCTCCCATAAGCCTTCCCAACTACACTTAACAAGCTAATCCCTCTGAAACTACACTCACACTTGTCCCCTTTTCCCTTGTAAAGTGGAACTATACAGGCACTTCTCCAGTTCTCCGGTACTCTACCCTCTCTCCAGCAAACATTAAATAACCTCGCCAGCCAGTCCACCATCACTGTACCTCCTTTTTTTTTAGACATTCTGCATGGCATCCATCCAGACCAGGTGGCTTACCTGCTCTCATCATCTTAACAACTCCCTTCACTTCATCCTTCCTTATTTCTCCTCCATTTTCCTCACTCATCACTCTCATTTTCTTAGCACTTCTCACTGCAACTATCTTTCCTTCCCTATCCTCCTTCACATTTAGCAACTCCCTAAAATAATCTGCCCACCTTCCCCTTACTGCCTTCTCTTCCATTATCATTTCTCTATCTGCACCTTTTATCTTTTCTTCTCTACTTGATTTGCTTCCTCTTCCTCTCTTAATTTCTTTCCAAAACATCTTTTTATTATTTTCAAAATTTTCTGTCATACTCTCACTCCATTTCACATCTGCTCTCCTCTTTGCCTCCTTTATCTTGTGCTTTACTTCTATTTTCTTTTCTTTGTACCTCTCATATGACTCCCTTGTCCTATTTTGTAACCAATCTGTGAAAGCTTGCTTCTTCTCTTCTACAACCTTCTTTGTTTCCTCATCCCACCATTCACTACCCTTCCTTCTATTTCCTCCTGTCCTTGTTCCACTCTTTGCACACTTTGTGACTCCTTCCTTGAACCATCCCCATTCCTCCTCCACTCCTAGCTCGACTCTATCCTTCATTCCCTCCCACTCCTCTCTCAGCTTCTTGTACTCCTCCTTCTTTTCATTTAAAGAGTTCACTCTAAGCACCTCCCTATCTTTTGTCCTTTTCCTTTCTCCATCTATCCTCCATTCTCAACTTACCTTCCACCAAAAAATTATCTGATATTCCCCCACTCTCTCCCCTTAGCACATGAACATCCTTAACTCTTCCTATTACACTCCTATCTACCACAACATAGTCCATTAACCTCTTCACTCCGGGGCACATCGCATGTCTGGCAGCATTAGCTGCCCGACGTGCGATGTTGCTTCATAATAATCGCATTATAAAAAATAAAGTCAGTGCTCAATTGTTTGTTCTCTTTCACCCATGAATTTTGATAACCATAGAAAATATGATGAAGCCAGTTTAGAGAGAATGGAGGTTACGTAGGTAAGACTACAATAAATATAATCAAGACGCCGACGTTGGCATCATCGTGTACCCACTTGCTCCTCATGACGCCTACGTAGGCGTCAGCGTATGGAAGTGGTTAACACTCTATCTACAACCCTTCCATCCACCATCCTCTCCCACGTGTACTTATGCTTGACTTTCTTCCGAAACAATGTATTTGCTATCATCAACTCTCTTTCTAGATTATTATTATAATAATAATAATAATAGTGATAATGATAAAGAAATTAATATCTTACTATTCCTTTGTTCTGCTACCCTCCTAAAATATCTTCAACATAGCTTCTATGGCAACACCTCTTCAGTATGATAGCCGTACACCCAAAATCCCACAAATCAAAATCCCACATATTTAAATATTCCAGGATGTTGATAGTATGAATATACACTACATTTATGTTAAAGTATACTTTCATTTGATAAATTTATTAACGAATATAGGACTGGGTTAATTGGTTAGGTGGTTAGGTTATGTTAGGTGTGAGATTTTGACCAGTGGGATTTTGTATATGGGAATAATGAGCCTATGGGATTATGTCATGGATTATTATGATATTGTCCCCAAGGATAGAAGCACTGTTTATTCCTGAAAAAAGACACTCCTGTTATAAATCATTAACACGTGTACAAAAATCACTATAAATGGCTTACATACTAGCATCTCTCAGAGACCAAAAAACTCCATGAGGAATAATAACCAATTAATCTAATGCCCAGGCTTTCTCTTGCAGAATGGCCCTCAGGGAACGAGCCACAGCCACCAGCTCAGTCCATAAGTCACTCAGTGAAGAGAATTTGTGCTGATGTCTTGAAAGAGAAAGGCAGTGTAGTATATTTATATATGTTAGACAGATGAGTGGTAAGGTGGTGAGGTAAACACAGAAAATTGTTGTAGTTTTAATTCTGACTTTTTGTCCTTACCAGGACAAAACATAAAAAATAAAAATACAACAGCTCATTGTATTTACACCACTATCCTGCCACAGTGTTGCATGTGATCTGTGTCTTTTGTATGGTAGTTGCACCTAAGGCAACTGGTATTTGTTGCCAGGCCAATTCTGTGCTAGAACTGTTAATGCAGGGTGATGACCTGAATGAAGGTGGGCCAGTGCAATTATTGCTTGCATTGGAAGTGATTTCCCTGCTGGGTCGATTTCCGAGGTAATATGGAGAAATACAGATTATGTCAGTCTTCTATGAAGTGTTTTGTGACCTGTGTGTGTGCCAAAGGAAGTAGGGTACTTGGGATAGGTTGCTGTAGATGGGAGTAGAATACTGCTAGGTAGCAATATTAGTCAACAATGTTTAATCTATTCATGTGTTACCTATCCAGACTGAACCCAGAATTCAATATTGAAGTATCATAATGCACACAACCTGATCATATTATAACAAAACTACAAGGCCAGTGCCAAGTGCATACTCTATGGAACTGAAAGTAAGTTGTGCAAATTATGTCAGCATTCCCCCCAACAAATCCTCAGTTACATTAATCCTCCTCAGACAACCAAAGCATCTGGCTGTCACCCTAAATTGAATCTGCTTGCCAATGAACAAGGACCTAGCCATCTTGAGACTCATTGTTGACTTGCAAGACCTTGAGCCCCTCTCCCATTAGAGAAACACTGGGAAAGCAAATACGAAGCTAAACATGCTCAGAACTAAACTATTGAACTATACACTCTGTCTGCTTCTCTATGTCAAGGAGGGCTATGATTATGCCACATTAGAGAATTTTTTAAACAGGGAATTTAATGTAGTATGCCCTTACTATGAACTTGCTTTCTGCCAGGCAGACTTGACCCATTTCAATTATAACCTTGGACCCAAAATGTGACACTGAATCACTTGGCCAGTGAGCATCCCCATCTGCATATAGGCCACAAAAGTCATTACAAGTAAGCCATCTTGATAATCTATCTTCCAGATTTTAATTTTCATTTCACATTCCAAATAGCTCCTTGCTTTTCTTCAAATTTTCTCTTGAGGGCCTTGTAAAATTCCTTCTGTTTGTTATTTTTACTATCCTAATTTTTCAGTGACTATGCTTTCTTCACAATTTCTTAGTCACCACTTTCAAGGAGATATATTGTTAGTTTATATATTTTTCTTATCTTCAAGCTGTTTTGTATATTAACTAATCTTTTTAAGTAGCAATGATTTGTTGTGTTCATAAATCCTGCTATTTCTGTTTACTATAGTCTATACTATACTGCTTGTCCTTTGTGGTCCTGCAAGACAGCAAAACTGCCCATTTACCTTCATTCCCTCATCTCCATCAGGAATCACAGCCCTGAGAAACTGGCACTCAGTCTCATGACTGGGCCAAAGATCTCTCCATATCACCTTCAACTGGTCTTCTTACACCTTTTCACATGTAGAGAGCTGATAATTGTTGACAGCTCCCCTTCCCCTACTCCTTTCTGCTAGTGATATAGAAACAGTCTCACACTAATAAAACATAGATAACAATCCAAAGTTTCTTCCCAGAGAGATCTATGGGAGGCCCAATACACTGTTGCCAGGTACTGTGGGGCTACAGATTTTCCACTTAGTGAAATACAAGCCAACAATTATAATTCTTGTCAAAAACCACCACTACCATAGTATGTCACTGTCTATAGTTCCAGGTGAAACCAACTGACTAAACTTTATTCTGACCCATTCAGAAATTTCATGAAGAGGAAACAGTTATTGTCTAAACAAAAGCCAATGTTACCTTAAATTGCTTAATAGGTTCTCTTTGCATGTGGTGAGAGCAACAGACTGATCTAAAATCAGTGCATAGATAAAATAGCATAGTCACGTGTTTCTCTAATATAAGACATCATGACAACAGGTGAGGTAATTACTATCTGTGGGATAAGATTGGATTTTTTATGATTAAGATATTTAATGTTCACTGCTTTAGCCTTTGAAGGTTAATGACCTCAAATATTAGGCATCTGAATGAATTTTAAACCTTGACTTAGGTATCACTTGAGAGAATTAAAATCTAAAACTAATGATTCTTATCATATAAAAGAATACACTATCTAGCAATCCTAGTTAAACTACCCTTGGTTCATGACATATTATCAAAGATCACCTCTATTAAGTATGGCTTCTAATACCTGTTTTCACAAATTTGGAAACCAAAAGAAAAAGCATAAGTCCTGTTGATAAAGTCTTACTTCCTCCTTATGTAATTTTCCTTAATTTAATTCAAAATTATTATTTTTAAATATTAAACTGATTAACTAAGAATTCATGATTCTCAGATCTATTTACATTTTTTTTTTCATTCCTAACATTTTTTTCAGATTTCAACTAATATGCATGAAGAATTGTCCAAAAATATACAATTGTAGTCACTTACAGGAAAGTAAATGTGACCAAGTCACCAAGTGTCAAGAAACTTGGTTCTCAAGTACTCCATTGTGAGGGGCCAACGATCTACTACCAAGACTTGTTATCATTCAAAGAGCAATCCTTTGTCTTATTGACTTAAACTGGCAGCAAAACCTATAAATATTGGCTGTTTTTCTTTTATGGGACATCGTTAGAATATTTGGCGTGGGTCAAGTTCCGTTCCATTGTTTGTTTTCTGACGTGTTTTCCTCAAGCAAACCTATACACTTTGTCACTGACACCAAGCTTAAGGCCTAACACGAATGGACCGTGCAGTTACTTCTTTCAAAGACGCAAGCCTAGTAAGGAATTGGTCAGACGGCAGCCCAACAAAATAATGTTGAGTTAAGATGAGTTTTTGCCCAAAGGTGAGAGTGTTAAGCTCTCGTGAGGTGGGCTAGGGTCAGAGGCCTCTGTCTTGTCTCCTCGGTCACCAACACAGCTGATTCCACAAACAAAAGACCTTACCTGACTCTCTTCTCTCCCTTCTTCTGAATGAAAACCACCGAGTTTACATGACAGCTTTGACACTCACAACTTCAATTAACACATATATCTCCTTTTCAATAAAAGAAGGGTTTACAGAGTAATATAGACAAAGATATTGACTATCACTTTTGTTTTGTCCCTTCTTACTCGATAACAAACAATATCCACGTTCCAGTATGATTTTGTCCTTATCGATAGTCAAATTAGTACTTATTTCAGGCTTATTCTTTCCATGTTTTCACACTAGTAATATACGACACCCATGATAATTTTTTAAATATTATTCATTGCCGAAAGGTCTCAATTTTCCCTAGAATTGTTTAATATGTTGGTGCCTTTATTGTATTTTTGACCTCGCATTCCAACGAAATTATGCAGAGGTTGCTGAAAAGAAACTTTTATTTTAGGTTTATCTATTGCATTCAGTTTGCTATAAAATTTATCAAATAAAATTTTTCAATAAAAATAAAATAGTAAAATAATTTTCTATTCTCAAATAGAATACAACAAGAAAATAAATTGTTTTTTGAAGTAGTAAGTATCCCTCAGGAGATTCTCGTAATCCCAAACGTTTCCAGTATTCCTTCTTCCAAGAGTCCTCTTCATCTAGTGAGGCAAACTGTGAGTACTGCCAAAGATTATCGTGAAAAATTTGTTCCATCGTGTAAAACTAGTGAATTCTTAAACTACAGAGATGGCCTAGATATACTTAAAAGTGGTATAATCATGTAAACGGTCGATATTTGTTTGTATCGACATATAAATAAAACAGTACAAATGTCAGTGTGAAGTGGACGTGGTAAACAGTAGTGGGGGAATCGTATATATTGGTTCATTTGAAGCCTGTGTTGTATGATTCGGCAGTATATTGCAATTTGTAATGCACTTGCAATTAGGACGTTATAGTTCAGTGTAAATAACCTTAGTAATCGGAAAATTGGCAGTACACCATGAGGACAGTCGGGACGATTTCAGTCGATAGGAAGGTGTAAGTGCTGGTATGGGAGTGTAAACGTGTAGTAAATATGTCGAGTGGTGAGAATATTGAGTGCTATATGCCATATTTATTGGGGTTATATGTTCATGTTGGTATACTGTAGGTATATAGGTATTAGTATTGCATGGCAGTGTTTGGATAAATTGTTTTCTCCAGGCTATTTACTTGCTTATTTACTAGTTTCCGTCTAGAAGCGCTGTTTCACAGGCATGGTGGTACGCCGCTGCTGCCCAACATGTTTTTCTTGCAGAATCACTTGGTCTGGTATTGTGTTGAAGGTTCTATATTGAGCTGCATACCCTAGCACATGGGAATTCATCTGGTAATGTTCTCAGGAATCTGTCTAGTGCAGCTTTGAACTTTACTGTGCACCCAGACATGCCTCTCTCCTTTGGCATTGAGTTGGAGATTTTTGGTCCTTCGTAAGGGAGACTGGCTGCCAGCATGGTTCTGATCTCTGGGGCTATAGATGGCTAGCTGTGTCTTTTGCATTGGCACCCCTTTCTCCCTGTCATGTAGGGCTGTAGCCTTGCTGTGTTGGGTCAGGCTCTCAAGGTTTAGGACTTGACAGATGTTGATGGCACAATACCTGTCTCCAATGCTAGGAGTACAGACCCAGGTTCTGCAGTCTGTGCTAGTAACTAAGGTTCTTTGTTTCCTAAATTTTCCTGGTGAAAGACCTCTACTGCCTCTTGGTGTTATGTCTCCTTTCCTGTGGTTTGACCAGGCTGCAATAATCTAGCCTTCTATAGTCAGCACCTAGCCAGCCATCATCGCAGCTTTCTAGGTTGTATCCTTCACCCAGCCAATTGGGTATTATTTTAGTTCACACCTATGTGATAAAGCATTAGAAAATTAAATTAAATTTTGTTAATTATAATACATGAATGCAATACATGATTTTCTTGGTGGAAATAAAAAACAAAACCTTGCTACAAGGAAATTTAAGAAAGCAGCTAGGATACAGTCCAGTCACTATCAGATGATAGCTTTCACATTGTGGATGGGGTGTTCTCCAATAGATAAATGCTGTTACTAAGACAATAGGGCTTCCTTGGACTTTATGAGAGAACATGGGATTCTACTGGCGTCTGGTAATTGCCCAAGGTACAATAATCAGGCCGTCAACATCCGTGATGACCATGACCAGGATGATCTTTAGAATTTGAGGTACCAAATTACTAAATATAGGTTAAGTAGGTTAGGTTAGAATAGATTAATTTATCAACATTTCATTTCTTCGACCTCTGCATCTATGAAAACGAACATCATATATCATTTAGCCGCTGCGATTTCATTTGTTAGTAAATAGGTTTTAGCAACTTTTTTTCTGCCAAGAAAATCATTGATTTATCATAATTTACAAAATTAATTAATTTTCTATTGCTTTATCGCTCAGATGTGCATAACTAAAAATTTACCGCCACTTGTTCCATCTTATTCCTAACCTTTCCTGTTCACAGACATTTGGTTCACTTTAACCTATCCTAGTATCCAGTGATCCTACTTCTCTCCCTCCCATTGGTAAATGTTCAGTTGTGTACATGGAAGTGATATGGCGTTAGAAAATTAAATATTAATTTTGTAAATTATAATGTATGAATATAGTATGCAATATTCTTGGCAGAAATAAAGTTGCTAAAACAGATTTCGTAAGTAATGAAGTCGTGCCGGACGAATGGTATGCCATGTTTATGATAGATGCCGACGTCGAAGAAATTAAAGGATGATAAATTTGTCTAACCTAACCTAACCTAACGTGTTTAGTAAATTGGTACCTATAATTTAAGGTCATCTGGATCGTAGTCACGGATGTTGGTGGCCTGTTCAATCACTGAATGTGGGGTATATAGGTTTTTCATAGCTTGAAGGAATGCATGGTTTTCAGCTCCATAGCATTCCTTTAAGAATATATACCTCGAGAGGTACTGGCGGAAGTACTGAGGGCGTACACCAGGCAGACAACACTTGATAAACGAAAAGATGGCATCCCGATCCTAGACTAACGACTTCATTTGTTAGTATATTTGCTTGTAGCAAGATATTTTTTATTTTTATTTCCGCCAAAATAATCCCATACCGGTATTACGTTCATGTATCATAATTTACAAAATTGGTATTTAGTTTTCTAACGGTATATCACGTCCATGTACACAACTGAACAAATACCCTCCCTCCCCCGATCTTCTTATATCTCAGTTGTGTGTATTAAGACTGTTTGAAAAAGCTGTTACGAGCAAAATGTATTAATAAATGCTCTCCTCGCATGGTGTTTATTTTGGTATTTCTTGACTCTTGTTGCTGAGGTGCACTCCCAGAGATCATGGGTTGTCTGCAATTTCATGGCCCCCCCCTTTATCATACAGCATTGTCATCTTGTTTATTTCATGGTTGTGTCCATATCTCGGCATTTCAACATTTTTCTCATTGAAGTGCATATTGCTTATAGTCCAAACATACACCTCATCTAGGTCTTGTTGAAGGCAGGACACTTGTGGTGGGGAGTGGTGACTATTCAACCACATTAATTCACTTCCATTCCATGCCATCACAGTCGAAACTGACAAGGAGTTAGATGGGAGCATATATATGGAAACTGATATGTGGTCAAGCTAAGGACTCAAACCCTGTTCAGACATAACAGTGACTTTGCGCAGTGGGCTAAGTCACTGTCACTTGTTACATCTGAGCTGGGTTCAAGTATTGAGCTTGACCACATATCAGTTTCCGTATATATGCTTCCATTGAGCTCCTCATCAGTCTTGACTGTGATGGCATGGAATTAAGTTAACGTAGTTGAAAAGATGTAAATCTGTTAACTGGGGGCCATTTAGTGTATGCAAAAGTATGTAAGTGGAGTAAGAAACACAGGAGTCTTAGTCTGAGTTTATTCCTGACAAGTTTCGCAGGTATGCTTTGAAAAAGCATACCTGCAAAACTAGTTGGGAATAAACTCGGACTCCTGTGTTTCCTACTCCATTTATATATATATATATATATATATATATATATATACACACACACACACTCACACTCACACTCACACTCTGCCACTGTGGCCATGACTGACTTTATTTGTTTGTCTTCATTTTCTTTCTTTCTCCTCGCTTTCATCACACTGACTCAATTCCTCTTCTTCAAATGAGTGATATTCAACTTGCTGCACACCAACATATTGTGACTAAATGACCAGGGTGACTATTTAGTAGGTGACTAAATGACTGTGGTGGTCAGAGTGGAGTGTGATAAAGTGCTGGTAGTAATGATAATGGTAGTGATGATTATGCTGATGATAATTATGATGGTGTTAATGGCAGTGATGATGTGATGATAGTCCATATTTGGACAAAGCAATCACATTACATCACAATTTTGACTACTACCATCACACCATCATGAAAAAATATAATGGTGTGTTTTGTCCAGGGGTGATTTCTCCTACATTTGGGTCATGTTAGAATCAAACAGTGAGGGTCAGTAAGTACTCATAATTATAGGCATGTGTCTACCAAGGTTGCAGTGCATTCCTGAGCTTTTGACCTTGTCCCTTGGCTGAAAAATTAAAATGGTTTGATATTGAGTCTTAGAGGAATTTGTGAAGTTTCATCTCACCCACTGGTATAGCATTTTGTATATTTTTTGCATCTGTATTATGGGGTCACCCTAATTTGCGTCCAACTGCATCCAACAATGAAAATATGCTTTTTATACACATTAAATGGTAAATAAACTTTTTTTTATTAATTTTCATCTATATCTGTCACATAGATTAAAATAAATTGTTCAATTTGGTCATGTTTGCTTGATGTCATCACTTTCCATCTTTCCCATTGCGTCCAGTTGTGGTTGCTGTGGTGGACATCCCGTCAAACATGTTGAAATAAAAAGAAAAAAAATGTTATTTCAGGTACCCAATCTTGTATATATTTCACATCAGTACTGTTATTAATTTCACACAATCACATAATAAATCTGTTGGTTACAAAATTACAAGCTTGCAGATATGTATTAGAAATATTTTCACCTGATCATATTTTATTCAAGTAAATTACAAATGATTAATTAGAACAATACAGGGATACAACAATACCATATAGCACAAATCCAGAGCAGTTGTCCTTAAAATCACAGATATGCATAGGAAATATTTTCACACTCCACCTTTAGACTGTATATAACTACCATTAAAAATGTTCATTTATCTGTATATCACGGATGTTATATCATGTATAGGAACAAGTCATTTTGTAAATAGGATAAATAAAATTATATCTTATTTATCTTATTTCTAATTTTTGCTCCATGGCCCAAATGTTCACCATTGGGTCATATTTTATTCACATCAATTACAAACATGTTCGGCAGGGTGTCCACCTGTGGATGCAATGGAAAGATGGAAAGTGACGACATCAAGCAAACATGACCAAATAGAACAATTTATTTGAATCTATGTGACAGATATAGATGAAAATGAATTAAAGAAAGTTTATTGTATTTAATGTGCATAAAAAAGCATATTTTCGTTGTTGGACGCAAATTAGGGTGACCGGTATTAGAACAGATACAACAACTTTTTGTAGTACCTTTTCTTGCTGAAATTGTTGAGGGGTGGTGAGAAAATCCGGCAACCTTCCTGGTCCAATAAAACACCATTTTTATTGCAAGCATCACCCACTATTTTGTGAAATGTATATTTTTCACCCGAATCTAACCTAACCTAGAAATGTGTGCTGGGACACGATCTTGCACTATGGACAGCCATAACACTGCTTCAGCGTGTGGATGGAGAGAAAGTTGCGGAAATTATTTTTTCATCGTCCCTTAATATTAATTTGAGGGGAAAATGTTACTAAGAAAAGTTGGAGTTGTATAAATGGAAAAAAATATATCCAAATTGCTATGCGAATATGTGAGACAAAATGGCATGTAGTGGGAAGGTTGCAGGAATGAATTTTTCACCATCCCATAATTTTAATTTCTGCAAGAATCATTATGAGAAAAGTTGTTGGATTTGTTGTAATAGAGATGTAAAAAAAAGTATACAAGTTGCTGCACAAGTGGGTGAGATGAAACTTCACAAATACCAATCTAGAAATCAGGAGAAACATTGATTGTGTGTGTGTATGTATATATATATATATATATTATTCATTTATTTATTATTATAATTTTTTTTCTTTCTATCTTTCTTTCTTGGCTCAGTAAACACTTGTACTGGTGCAATAAGAGCTGGCACATTGTCTTGCAAACATTCCCATTGCCCTAGCAAGGGTTATGCCAGCAAGCTTGTGTTTGGGCCTACCACACACTTGAAGATGATGTCAACATAAAATCTGCCTAACAAGGCACTTGTTGC
This sequence comes from Oratosquilla oratoria, assembly GCF_046742065.1. Taxonomy (NCBI): domain Eukaryota; kingdom Metazoa; phylum Arthropoda; class Malacostraca; order Stomatopoda; family Squillidae; genus Oratosquilla; species Oratosquilla oratoria. The sequence continues at coordinate 45,067,891 of NC_134792.1, read as the reverse complement.
CTCACCACACAGGATACACAGAGCACCACACACTACACATTCCTGTTCTCTTTCTAAATACCATGTTAAATATAAAAATTCCAGAATCACTCGGACATGAATATTTAACATGGCTCTAATGCCCAATAGCTCCTAACCAAACCTAACTTAACCTTATCCCTAACGAAAAAAATATATCTTGGAAAAAAAAGTGAATGTTTGCATGATACAGGAATAGAACCCATGTAATATACTCTTGATTTATTTCTGGGTAGAACCAGTATGTGTGACCAGATTGCTGTGTTGCCATGTGTATGCCATATGACATTTTTAATGCTTTAAGGTACAATTTGGTTGTTTCTGGCATGGTACTGAGATATATTTTTGACAGGGAATAGGCCAGGCATGATCATGTAATACACTGGCACCCATATCTTTAGGTTAGAATAGGTCTTATCTTGGTTTAGGCATAATGACAACTGCTACCACCTGCTGCTTCTCATTTGATGGTTTGCTAAGTATTAATTGTATTTTATAGATATTTCTGTTCAGATTAACTTTTTCCATGTACACAATCATGGATTTTTACTTTCCTGTTTTCTGTTTATAAACACCTGGTTTTTTCTCCCTTAAAAGGGAGGTAGCAGAGTCAAAAGGAACATACTCCCACGCATTCCACTTGCATCTACCATGCTTTTCTCCCTCTCATCCTAGCTCCTTAGGGATGAAGGGTCATACCTGTATCTTGCCCACTGCCCTGGGTTACTTTCATGTTGTAGCTTGACCTTTTTTTTTTTTTTTTTTTTTCTCTCTCCTTAAATTGATTTTTATATTATAAATTGTTGCAAACAATAATCCCCAATATTTATGACAAAATACAAAATATTTGATACAAACAGCAGATTGTAGGCCCCCCAGTTGTGCCAGAATTTTGGGTATCATGCATGCCAAAACATCAGAATAACTTGCCAAGAGTCTAGTTGGCCTGGCATTCCAAAATATGTAAAGCTTAAACTTGATCGTACAGGTGAGGCATCGCACCAGGACTTGATATCAGTTGCCCATGAATATACAGTTATAGTAGTGGCCTGAGGAGTGGAGGTAGTTTAGGATCAGTGCCTATATGGAAAAGTATGCACAGCCAGCTCAGTGTCATTATACTTATTTGTGGCTATAGTAATGTAATTTGCAATATGTAAGTTGTCAAAAGTACTAGAAATAATGCTGATGATAGTACAGATTGATCATGGAATATTCTGTATATAACAGTAATGTCACCAGAATCTATCAGTACCGGGGTCAACTACCCATCCTTACCTTACAATATTTTGCAAAAATTTTGGTGAATGCATCTCAGCTGCAGGAGCTGCTGCTGCTTCCTCCCTGGCAGGATTGCCTCCACTAAGATAGAATACAATGTAACGGCTTGTGAGGTCGTGTGTTACTATAGGATAGTGTTAGGAGGTGGGGTCTTCAATTTTATGTAGGAAGGCAATCATCCGTCTCATAAATACTTTTTGCAAGATGAGTTCTTCCAGGGTGGTGGAATGCTAGGCATTTCTCACTAGTATGCTACTAACTTTTGGTACTTGCTTTGCGAGCAAACTCTTGCATATCCATTACACAGGGAATGTTTTGCTCTTTATAGGGTAAATTTTATGACCAGGCAGGAATACTGGTCATTTTGAGCGGATGTATGTTTGAAACTCGTCATGTACTTACTGTCGGAACTGGTTTTGGGTTGAGGATTAAAAATAGGTATGTTGATAAAGGAATGATAATTGAATATGTGGAATTTGGTAATTAGTTGTGTTTAATAACCTAACTGCTTGTTCAACACAATCAAGTCCCATCGGTATGCAAAACAATTAGGCACAAGTTCAATGAAGTTGTAGTGATGGTTTTGTCGGAGAAAGTAAACAACCCCTCCTTCAAAGGCACAGTTACATTGTTGTATCTGCTGTAACTCAAGGAGGAAGATTAATGAGACTGCATCCACCTGGGTTGTGTACTATACATGACCCAGACTAAAGTAGTCCAACAAGATGCACGTGCTAGTATCTGTTCTGAGCCCATATTATGTCATGCAAACAATGCCTAGCAACATTAGAATAAGAACAGGTGCTCCTTTTGTTTTGGAACTTCAATATTCTAATAATGATTGTTAGTAGCTAAAGAAGTCAAAAGGAATATGTCTACTGGTTTTGGGTTGAGGATTAAAAATAGGTATGTTGATAAAGGAATGATAATTGAATATGTGGAATTTGGTAATTAGTTGTGTTTAATAACCTAACTGCTTGTTCAACACAATCAAGTCCCATCGGTATGCAAAACAATTAGGCACAAGTTCAATGAAGTTGTAGTGATGGTTTTGTCGGAGAAAGTAAACAACCCCTCCTTCAAAGGCACAGTTACATTGTTGTATCTGCTGTAACTCAAGGAGGAAGATTAATGAGACTGCATCCACCTGGGTTGTGTACTATACATGACCCAGACTAAAGTAGTCCAACAAGATGCACGTGCTAGTATCTGTTCTGAGCCCATATTATGTCATGCAAACAATGCCTAGCAACATTAGAATAAGAACAGGTGCTCCTTTTGTTTTGGAACTTCAATATTCTAATAATGATTGTTAGTAGCTAAAGAAGTCAAAAGGAATATGTCTAAGTTCCCTTCCTCTTTAAAAGGGGTCTTGAGTTGAAACCATGCACACTTTGTCCAGTTAAAACCAATTTGACATCCTTGCCCATCAAGCACCTTGTGGATGAATTGTCCAAAATCTCCTTTAGTGAGGGGTTGGGATTAAATGTGTGCTCACCATTCCATTCCAAAATATTTCATTTTCAACATTGTCTAGCAGTATTGGAGTAAGATCACTAGTGTATCAATTCAAAGGAAATTGTTTTGAATTTGCTCACAAGTGCTTCATTTGCTGTATGGTGAAGCAGTGGAGGTGAACCAGCCTCGGAAGAGCTGTTCCTTCCTGCATTGTTTTTGTGGCACAAGTATTGTGGCAGGGGACATTTTGACCCATTATCCTTGATGAGTTGTTACAGGAGTGGTGCTATAAAGGATTTTATTGGTATTGAGAGGATTAGGAGGGGAACTGAAGTGATTGGGAAAAAAGTATTGAGAGTTTTAGAAGAATAAGAGGGTCCTTTGGTTATCTGTGGTAAAACAGGTCACAGCAGGCTATGTATGTTTTGAAGATCACACATTGCTCTTTATAATTAATCTGACTGAAAAAACTTACTTTTTTGTGGGAATGAGTGCTCTTGAGTAAAACTTGAAATTTCATACTTTCAGGTGAATCATGGCCCCACGTAAAGGAAAAGTTCAAAAAGAGGAGGTCCAGGTTTCCTTGGGCCCACAAGTGCGAGAGGGAGAGAAAGTTTTCGCTGTCTGCCACATCTATGCAAGCTACAATGACACATTTGTTCATGTGACTGATCTTTCTGGTCGTGAGACCATAACTCGTGTCACTGGTGGCATGAAAGTTAAAGCTGATCGTGATGAGTCTTCGCCATATGCTGCTATGTTGGCTGCACAGGTAAGATTGTTGCATAGATTTGCCTAATTTTCTGCTTCCAATTTCCAGAAATATGTGTTAGGACAGTCACTGGATATGTTGTATATAGTGGCCAGAGCATTATATCATATTGAGATAACAACCTCCCTCTTCTGCTCCCTCATATGTATTATCTTTTATCTCTCTCCCTTCCCCCCTTCCTTCCCCTGAAATACCATCTAGGTGTTGACAGGTTTTGAAGATTGAAAGATGTGGTGTTTGATGGGAATAGGTCAACAAAAGAAGTCTCAATGTAATGACTAATCTTGAAGAGCAAACTGCGAAGAAAAATTCTGTATTGGGTAGAATTATTTAGTTACCAGCCTCCAAAGCAATTATTAGGGTGCAGATCTTGTTGAGGCTGTACCCTAGATATTTTGAGGTATATTGAATTGGCAACATCCACCTAGTCTTGATTATATATTTAGATTGGACTAGATTGCCAGACAATTAACTCTCTCATTCTGGTAATACATTTCATTTGTCTTCCGGCCTCTTGTTAGCCATGTATGCACCTTGATAATTAAGGTCTTATGAAAAACTTGTGTTTTTTAGGCATCAGCCATGCTGTCTTGTTATGCTTTGTTTTTTCAGAAGTGAAGGAGTTGAAGTTGTTTAAATTTCCTTTTTCAGTTGTTTCTTGTCTCTTGTTGCTCGTCTCACCTCTCCTCCTTTTTCTCACTCCCCATGCCTCTCTCTCTATCCATCTCCTTCCTCTCCATCTCTTTCTCTTCTTTTTGACTTCTCATCTCCTCCCCCCCCCCCCTGCAACTTCATATATAGAAGGAAATGAAGTTATATGTTACAAAGATAGCTGGGAGTTAGATGATTCTAATATCCATCATGCTGGAACAAGATGGTTGATTGAAAATTGTTTGGTTATGGCAACATCAGCAAGGAAGGCAGATTATAATGTACAGTCTTGAAGAGCAAACTGTAAAGAAAATACTTTGTGTAAAATCCCATTGGATTAACCTCTAAAGCTGTTACTAGGGTGCAGCTCTCATAAAGACTGCACCCTACATATTTGGAGGCATATTAAATTGGCAACATCCACCCAGTCATGAATATGTATTTTGATTGGACTAGATTGCCAGACAAACTCTTACTGGGCAAAATATATATGCATTCAGTCTGTCTTTCATCATGCTCGTGTTAGCCACTATCTTGATTGTGAAATGATACTTTTCGTTTCTTATTAGGGCTTCAGAGATGTGAAGTGAGGGAGTTTAGATGGTTTAAAATTTCACACACATTCACTCCTCACCCCCCTCACCTTTCTCTATTCTTACTCTTTGTTTGTGTGAGCACTTTTTCTTTATTCTATTTTCCACTCCATTTTTATGATTTATTTTGATTGGACTAGATTGAGAGAGAATTCTCTCTTACTGGGCAAAATATATATTCTTTGTTTTCCACCATACTCTTGTTAGACATGTGTGACTACTTTGATTGTGAAAGGGTTATTTAACATTTTTCCAATTTTGTTGTGTGCCTGTACAGTTCCACTTTACAAGGGAAAAGGGGACAAGTGTGAGTGTAGTAGTTTCAGAGGGACCAGTTTGTTGTGTGTTGTTGGGAAGGCTTATGGGAGGGTTTTGATTGAGAGGATTGGGGGAGAAACGGTGTGGGTTTAGGACAGGTAGGGGTTGTGTGGATTGGATTTTTGTGGTAAGATGGATGTGAGAAAGCTTTAGAAAAAGGTAAGGATGTTTTTTGGTTCATTATGGATTTGGAAAAGGCTTATAACAGGGTAGACAGGAATGCACTGTGGGAGGTGTTGCAGATATACGGGATAGGAAGAAAACTGTTAAGAGCAGTCAAAGAGTTTTTATGAGAATGTGTTAGAATCAGAAATGGAGAGAGTTGTTTTAGGTAAAGGTGGACTTTGCCAGGGATGTGTTATGTCACCTTGGCTGTTGTTGAAGTTACATGGATGGGGTGGTCTGAGAGGTAAATATAAAGGTAATGGGTCGGGGATTGGAGATTGGTAAAGGAAATTAAGAAATAGGAAATAAACCAGTAGTTGTTTGCTGATGACACTGCACTTGTAGCAGGATCAGAAGAGAGTTTGGGAAGGTGTGTGAAAGAAGGAAGTTGAAAATAAATGTGGGTAAAAGTAAGGTGTGGAAGGTGACCAAGGATGAGATGGATGGATGGGGTAAAAGGGCTTTGGGGAAGGATGGGAGAGGACAGAAGACAGGTGAATGGAGAATGGTTGTATATGGATGATGTGATGCATGAGGTGGAATGGATGGGGGGTGGCGAAAGGAGTATGTGTGAGAAAAATTTGATGCAGCCCAAAGGGAATTCTCCCTGTCTTCTCCTTTTCTGCATGAGGGGACGGAGAGGGGGGGGGGGTGTTGTTGTTGATTTAATGAAGCGGCCTTGCTATGGATGTGCTGTCTTGCGACACTGCTTCTGACCCAGGGCAGTGGACAATATGCAGGGGTGACCTGTCGGCCAGTAGGTGCCAAGATAAGAGGGTGGAGGGGAGTGGAGTGTGATAGGGATGGAATGGGTCGGAGTGGTTTTATGCCTTTGTTTATGGCTACCTCCCTTATAAGGGGGAAAAAGCCTTGGTATATATATATATATATATATATATATGTTTGTATATGTAAAAGTAAGGTGGTGAGATGTACAAGGGGAGAAAGTGGCAGCATAGAACATAAAAGAGGAAGAGAGGAGTAGTTTGAATGTGTTTGAGATAAGGTGCCCGACTCCTTAATTGCCGACCTCAACCAGACCATGACGGTTTTTGCTCAAATGCACAATTTTATATAAAAAAAAATAACATGGTTGCATTATTTGACCTATTTTCTTTAAAATGTGTGATTTCCATGTAATTTGATCAAAGAAGTTTTTATCCTCTGCAAAATTACCAACAACAGCTAGGAATACCATACGGTTTTTGCAGAAACGCACAATTTTATATAAAAAATTAGCATATGGTTGCATTATATGACCTATTTTCTTTAAAATGTGTTATTTTCATGCAATTTGATCAAAAAGTTGTTTTTATCCCCTGCAAAATTGCCGACCGACTCGCTCAGTCGACCAAACTCGAACAAGAATGGTTTTTGATGAAATGCATGATTTTATATAAAAAATTAGCATATGGTTGCATTATTTGACCTATTTTCTTTAAAATGTGCGATTTCCATGCAATTTGATCAAAGAGAAGTTACATTTTTATCCTCTGCAAAATTACCAACAACAGCTATGAATACTGTCCGACTCACTCATAGCCGACCAAACCCGAACAAGGACGGTTTTTGCTGAAATGCATGATTTTCTATAAAAAATAACATATGATTGCATTATTTGACCTATTTTCATTAAAATGTGTGATTTTCATGTAATTTGATGTTACATTTTTATCCTCTGCAAACTTACCAACCACAGCTACGAATATCGTCTGACTCTTTAATAGCCAACCAAACTCGAACAAGAACGGTTTTTGCTGAAATGCATGATTGTATATAAAAAATTAGCATATGGTTGCATTATTTGACCTATTTTCTTTAAAATGTGTGATGTCCATGTAATTTGATCAGAGAGAAGTTGCGTTTTTATCTTCTGCAAAATTGCCGACCACAGCTATGAATACCCTCCAACTGTTTTTTCTTAAATGTATGGTAGGTCAAATTACATGAAAATAGCACATTTTAAATAAAATAGTCGAAATAATTTAAATATATGAAGTCTATTACAATTACACTAATAGCACAATAGTAAGAAATGCAGTCTATTACAATTACACTAATAGCACAATAGTAAGAAACTTAATAGTGTAGTTTGATCCATACCACCAGTGATCATAGATGGTGGGCTGGGCAAGTCATAGCTGTGGTCGGTAATTTTGCAGAGGATAACAGCGTAACTTCCCTTTGATCAAATTATATGGAAATCACACATTTTAAAGAAAATAGTTCAAATAATGCAACCATATGCTAATTTTTTTATATAAAAAATTGTGCATTTGAGCAAAAACTGTCATTGGTTGAGGTCAGCAATTAGTGAGTTGGATGGTATGTGGTTGGTAATTTTGTAGAGGATAAAAAGTAACTTCTTTTTTATCAAATTACATGGAAATCACACATTTTAAAGAAAATAGGTCAAATAATGCAACCATATGCTAATTTTTTATATAAGATAGTGCATTTCAGCAAAAACAGTCCTCAACACTCATCACTCATTCTCGCTAATCGTTCGTACATCCTTGTCGAGCACTGTGTGTGTGTGTGTGTATATATATATATATATATATATATATATATATATATATATATATATATTCTCTCTCTCTCTCTCTCTCTCTCTCTCTCTCTCTCTCTCTCTCTCTCTCTCTCTCTCTCTCTCTCTCTCTCTCTCTCTCTCTCTCTCTCTCTCTCTCGTCTCCATCCATTATGGATTGTCATATTATCTTGGTAGGCTTTCTGTTTCTTCAGAAATGGAGAAGTTGAGATATCTTAAACTTCCACTCTTCCCCTCTCCCTATCCTCATTCCACCCCCCTGCATGAGACGGGGGGGGAAAAGTAGAATAGGGCACACTGAAATGGTAGTGTGCATGGCATCACGTCTGGAAGGAAGGCTGATTGTAATGTATGGTCTTGTAAGAGGGAACTGTGAAAATAATATTGGGCATAAGATCCCAGTAACCAGCCTCCAAAAGTCTTTAACAGGGTGCAACTTGCATAAAAACTGCACCCTAAATATTTGGAGGCATATTAAATTGGCAACATCCACCCAGTCTTGATTATGTATTTTGATTGGACTAGATTGCCAGACAATTAACTCTGAGAATAAACACCGTGTGAGATCGAAACCTTTATTGGTACAACGTTTCGCTTGTTACAGCTTTTTCAAGTACAGACATGGCAAACACTGAGTATATATAGGCTGACGGGGAAGGAACTGGGAGAGGTTATCAGGGAGTGGTGGGTGGAGGGGCAGAGGGGTGTGTGTGAGAGAAGGGGGACGGGTGGGACTTGGTGGAGATACAGGAGGACATTTTGGACAGTTTGTTGAAGTGGACTAAGGGGGACATTTCATACATTTGTATAATGTGGGTAACAGATGGATGATAGGAGGGGCGATGTTAAACATGCCTCTGTTCTGCTCAATGGTTTTGAAGCTTTGAATGGCGGCCGCTTCGAGGCATTTCCTCCTCACCCTGTCTGGTTCACTAAAAAGAAGCTCTGCGTTATCCCAATCCATCAGGTGGTCGTTGGTGTTCCGGTGGATAACACAGGTATTGGTGGTGATGTTGTTCCGGGAATCATAGTGATGCTCACGGATCCGGGTCTTCAGGTCACAGGAGGTCTCGCCGATGTATATTTGATCACATCCAGCACAGGGTATGCAGTAGACACCAGCGTTTTTTCCCCACATCTCGTCCTGGCTGTCACTCCTTCTAGAGAGCTCTTTGATAGTTCTGCTGGACTGGCCCACTACCTGTATGTTGCAACACCCAACCACCTGATGGATTGGGATAATGCAGAGCTTCTTTTTAGTGAACCAGACAGGGTGAGGAGGAAATGCCGTCGTACCAATAAAGGTTTCAATCTCACACGGTGTTTATTCTCGCAGTCTTGTCAGCGTTTGCCATTGTGTTCCACAATTAACACACTCATATTGGATAGCAAGTATGTACATTCAGTCTGTCTTCCGCCATACTCTTGTTAGACATGTATAACTGATTGTGAAAGGGTTATTTAACATATTTCCATTTTTGTTATGTGCCTGTACTGTTCCACTTTACAAGGGAAAGGGGACAAGTGTGAGTGTAGTAGTTTCAAAGGGACCAGTTTGTTATGTTGTTGGGAAGGCTTATGGGAGGGTTTTGATTGAGAGGACTGGGAGAGGAACAGTGTTGGTTTAGGACAGGTAGGGGTTGTGTGGCTCGGATTTTTGTGGTAAGATGGATGTGAGAAAGCTTTAGAAAAAGGTAAGGATGTTTTTTGGGCCATTATGGATTTGGAAAAGGCATATGACAGGGTAGAGAGGAAGGCACTGTGGGAGATGTTGCAGATATATGGGATAGAAAGAAAACTTTCAAGAGCAATCAAAGAGTTTTTATGAGAATGTTAGAGCTTGTGTTAGAATCAGAAATGGAGAGAGTGAGTTGTTTTAGGTAAAGGTGGACTTTGCCAGGGATGTGTTATGTCACCATGGGTGTTGTTGAATTTATACATAGATGGGGTGATCAGAGAGGTAAATATAAAGGTAATGGGTCGGGGATTGGAGATTGGGAAAGGAAATTGAGAAATGGGGGATAAGCCAGTAGTTGTTTGCTGATGACATCGCACTTGTAGCAGGATCAGAAGAGGGATTGAGGAAGTTAGTGACAGAGTTTGGGAAGGTGTGTGAAAGAAGGCAGTTGAAAATAAATGTGGGTAAAAGTAAGGTATGGAAGGCAGATGTGGAAGGAGTGGATGAGGGGCAACCTAGGATGAGATGGATGGATGGGGTAAAAGGGGCTTTGGGGAAGTACGGGAGAGGACAGAAGACGGATGAATGGAGAATGGTTGTACATGGATGCTGTTGTGATGCATGCGGTGGAATGGGCGGGGGGTGAGGGAGTATGTGTGAGAAAAATTTGATGCAGCCCGAAGGGATTTCTCCCTGTCTTCTCCTTTTCTGCATGAGGGGAAGGAGAGGGGGGTCGCTGATTTAATGGAGCAGACTTGCTGTGAATGTGCTGTGTCTTGTGACACTGCTTCTGACCCAGGGCAGTGGACAAGATACAGGGATGACCCATCATCCAGGAGGTGCCAAGATAAGAGGGTGGAGGGGAGTGGATTGTGATGGGGATGGAATGGGTGGGAGTGGTTTTATGCCTTTGTTTTTTGGCTGCCAACCTTATAAGGGGGAAATAGCCTTGGTATATGTATGTATATGTAAAAGGTGATGAGATGTACAAGGGGAGAAAGTGGCAGCATGGAGCATAAAGGAGGAAGAAAGGAGTAGTTTGAATGTGTTTGAGATGAGGTGCCTGAGAAGCATGATAGGGGTTTTTAGGCTTGATAGAATGAGAAATGAGGAGGGGGGTGGAAAGGGCAATTGGAGATTGGGTTGATGAAAGAGTATTGGGGTAGTTTGGACACATTGAAAGAATGGGTGAAGAAAGATTAGTAAGAGGCATGGAAGGCAGAGGTGGGAGTGAACATGAGGGTGCGACCAAGGATGAGATGGATGGATGGGGTTAAGGGGATATTGGGAAAGAGGGGAATGTCATTTGAGAAAGGACAGGAAAAGACAAGATAGGGGTGAATGGAGAATGTGTGGATGATGCTATGATGCATGAGGTGGAATGGGGGGTGATGAAGTATGTGGAAAATGGTTATTTGACGCATCCCAAAGGGATTTCTCACCATCTTCTCTCTTTCTGTATGAAGGGATGGAGATGTAGGGTCGCTGATTTAATGAAGTGGCCTTGCTGTGGATGTGCTATGTCTTGCAACGCTGCTTCTGACCCAGGGCAGTGGCATGATGCAGGGATGACCCATCATCCAGGAGCCAAGATAAGAGGGAGAAAGGGGTGGTGGTGAATGGGAGTAGAGTATGTGGGGATGGAATGGGTGGGAGTGGTTTTTATGTCTTTGTTTACCTCCCTTGTTTGGGGGGAAAAGCCTTTGGTATGTGTATATTATGGCTTCAGACATGTGAAGGAATTGCACAATGTTTATCTTCTTGCCTCTTTTCTCTTTCTCATATATCAGTTCCTATTCATTCTTTTCTTTGCTGTCTCCCTTTGCAACTACAAATTGAGGTGAGAGTGTTAAGTTTTGTAAATAACTAGGGGATAAAGGACTAATACCCTTGTTGCTGGACCATTACTAGCATAGTACCATCATTGGTTTCCAAATCAGACTTGCACGTTGAAGAAAAACCACTCGAGGGTTGCACTCACAAAAATATATATTGTACAACAGACCAAGCACCTGCATCTTGAAACTAGTCATCCTTGACATGAACTCATACACCTTGTATTTTTTTTCCAACATTTCCTTGGAGTGAACTTTAATAAAGTCCATACATGACCACACCAAAAACTGCTTGGTAGGGCCAGCTATGAATAAAACAAGTAATGTTCCTGTGAGATAGACATTAGGATACTATCCCTGCTCTCATGTTTAAAGTCATAATATCCAAATCTATAACGTAGGTACAGACACTTTGTAACCAGGGCCAAGCTCCACTTGTATCAGGTTCATCAGTATTTCTTTGTTATATGAGAGTTGACAAATGACAAAATAAAGAACAACAAGGTGTGTCAACTGATAAAGGTATTAGATAGGATCGGGTTGATTAGAACGGTCTAAACTAAGATGGTCAGTTAAGAAGGGGGCGTGGCAAGACATTGGCAAGGAAGGCAGATAGTAATGTAGTCTTGAAGAGTGAACTGTGAAGAAAATTGGGTGTTAAATCCCATTTGGTTACCAGCCTCCAAAGCTGTTACTAGGGTGCAACTCCTATAAAGATTGCACTTAAAATATTTGGGGGTATATTAAATTGGCAACATCCACCCAGTCTTGATTATGTATTTTGATTGGACTAGATTGCCTGACAATCCACTCATACTGAGCTACACGTATGTACATTCAGTCTGTCTTCCACCTGGTTCTTGTTAGCCATGTATGACCTACTTGAAGGTGAAAGGCCAGTTTGATATATATGTGTGTGTGTGTATATTTTATCTGCGTCCATTATGGATTGTCATAATATCTTGTTAGGCTTTCTGTTTCTTCAGAAGTGGAGAAGTTGAGATGGCTTAAACTTCTATTTCTTTAGAATTGAAGAAGTTAAGATTACTTAACTTCCACTCCTCCCCTCTCCCTTTCCCCATTCCTCCCCCCTGCATGAGACGGGGAGGGAAAAGTAGAATAGGGCAAACTGAAATGGAAGTGGATATGGCAGCATGTCTGCAAGGAAGGCAGATTGTAATGTACAGTCTTGTAAGAGGGAACTGTGAAGATAATATTGGGCACAAGATCCCAGTAACCAGCCTCCAAAACTCTTAACAGGGTGCAACTTGCATAAAAACTGCACCCTAAATATTTGGAGGCATATTAAATTGGCAACATCCACCCAGTCTTGAATATGTATTTTGATTGGACTAGATTGCCAGACAATTAACTCTCATATTGGATAGCAAGTATGTACATTCAGTCTGTCTTCCACCATACTCTTGTTAGACATGTATGACTACTTTGATTGTGAAAGGGTTATTTAACATATTTCCATTTTTGTTATGTGCCTGTACTGTTCCACTTTACAAGGGAAAGGGGACAAGTGTGAGTAGTAGTTTCAAAGGGACCAGTTTGTTATGTTGTTGGGAAGGCTTATGAGAGGGTTTTGATGTTGGGAAGGCTTATGGGAGGGTTTTGATGTTGGGAAGGCTTATTGGAGGGTTTTGATTGAGAGGAACTGTGTTGGTTTAGGACAGGTAGGGGTTGTGTGGATCGGATTTTTGTGGTAAGATGAATGTGAGAAAGCTTTAGAAAAAGGTAAGGATGGTTTTTGGGCCATTATGGATTTGGAAAAGGCATATGACAGGGTAGAGAGGAAGGCACTGTGGGAGACGTTGCAGATATGGGATAGAAAGAAAACTTTCAAGAGCAATCAAAGAGTTTTTATGAGAATGTTAGAGCTTGTGTTAGAATCAGAAATGGAGAGAGTGAGTTGTTTTAGGTAAAGGTGCACTTTGGCAGGGATGTGTTATGTCACTATGGGTGTTGTTGAATTTATACATGGATTGGGTGATCAGAGAGGTAAATATAAAGGTATTGGGTCGGGGATTGGAGATTGGTAAGGGAAATTGAGAAATGGGGGATAAGCCAGTAGTTGTTTGCTGATGACATCACACTTGTAGCAGGATCAGAAGAGAGATTGAGGAAGTTAGTGACAGAGTTTGGGAAGGTGTGCGAAAGAAGGCAGTTGAAAATATATGTGAGTAAAAGTAAGGTATGGAAGGCAGATGTGGAAGGAGTGGATGAGGGGCAACCTAGGATGAGATGGATGGATGGGGTAAAAGGGGCTTTGGGGAAGTACGGGAGAGGACAGAAGACGGGTGAATGGAGAATGGTTGTATATGGATGATGTGATGTATGAGGTGGAATGGGTGGGGGGTGAGGGAGTATGTGTGCGAAAAATTTGATGCAGCCTGAAGGGATTTCTCCCTGTCTTCTTTTCTGCACGAGGGGAAGGAGAGGGGGGGTCGCTGATTTAATGAAGCAGACTTGCTGTGGATGTGCTGTGTCTTGTGACACTGCTTCTGACCCAGGGCAGTAGACAAGATACTGGGATGACCCGTCATCCAGGAGGTGCCAAGATAAGAGGGTGGAGGGGAGTGGATTGTGATGGGGATGGAATGGATGGGAGTGGTTTTTATGCCTTTGTTTTTTGGCTGCCAACCTTATAAGGGGGAAATAGCATTGGTATATGTATGTATATGTAAAAGGTGATGAGATGTACAAGGGGAGAAAGTTGCAGGATGGAACATAAAGGAGGAAGAAAGGAGTAGTTTGAATGTGTTTGAGATGAGGTGCCTGAGAAGCATGATAGGGGTTTTTAGGGTGGATAGAATGAGAAATGAGGAGGGGGGTGGAAAGGGCAATTGGAGATGGTGTTGATGAAAGAGTATTGGGGTAGTTTGGACACATGGAAAGAATGGATGAAGAAAGATTAGTAAGAGGCATGGAAGGCAGAGGTGGGAGTGAACATGAGGGTGCGACCAAGGATGAGATGGATGAATGGGGTTAAGGGGATATTGGGAAAGAGGGGAATGTCAGTTGAGAAAGGAAAATACAAGATAGGGGTGAATGGAGAATGTGTGAATGATGCTGATGCATGAGGTGGAATGGGTGGGGGGTGAGGGAGTATGTGGAAAAAGGTACTTTGACGCAGCCCAAAGATATTTCTCTCCATCTCCTCTCTTTCTGTATGAAGGGATGGAGATGTAGGGTCGCTGATTTAATGAAGTGGCCTTGCTGTGGATGTGCTATGTCTTGCAACGCTGCTTCTGACCCAGGGCAGTGGCATGATGCAGGGATGACCCATCATCCAGGAGCCAAGATAAGAGGGAGAAAGGGGGGATGGTGAATGGGAGTAGAGTATGTGGGGATGGAATGGGTGGGAGTGGTTTTTATGTCTGTTTACCTCCCTTGTTTGGGGGGAAAAGCCTTTGGTATGTGTATGTTATGGCTTCAGACATGTGAAGGAATTGCACAATGTATATCTTCTCACCTCTTTTCTCTTTCTCATATATCAGTTCCTATTCATTCTGTCTTTTCTTTGCTGTCTCCCTTTGCAACTACAAATTGAGGTGAGAGTGTAAGGTTTGTAAATAACTAGGGGGTAAAGGACTAATACCCTTGTTGCTGGACCATTACTAGCATAGTACCATCATTGGTTTCCAAATCAGACTTGCACGTTGAAGAAAAACCACTCGAGGGTTGCACTCACAAAAATAAATATTGTACAACAGACCAAGCACCTGCATCTTGAAACTAGTCATCCTTGACATGAACTCATACACCTTGTATTTTTTCCAACATTTCCTTGGAGTGAACTTTAATAAAGCCCATACACCACACCAAGAACTGCTTGATAGGGCCAGCTATGAATAAAACAAGTAATGTTCCTGTGGGATAGACATTAGGATACTATCCCTGCTCTCATGTTTAAAGTCATAACATACAAATCTGTAACATAGGTACAGACACTTTGTAACCAGGGCCAAGCTCCACTCGTATCAGGTTCATCAGTATTTCTTTGTTATACGAGAGTTGACAACTGACAAAATAAAGAACAACAAGGTGTGTCAATTGATTAAGGTATTAGATAGGATCGGGTTGATTAGAACGGTCTAAACTAAGATGGTGTGTTGAGAAGGGGGCGTGGCAAGACATTGGCAAGGAAGGCAGATAGTAATGTAGTCTTGAAGAGTGAACTGTGAAGAAAATTGGGTGTAAAATCCCTGTTGGTTACCAGCCTCCAAAGCTGTTACTAGGGTGCAACTCCTATAAAGATTGCACTCAAAATATTTGGGGGTATATTAAATTGGCAACATCCACCCAGTCTTGATTATGTATTTTGATTGGACTAGATTGCCTGACAATCCACTCATACTGAGCTACACGTATGTACATTCAGTCTTCCATCTGGTTCTTGTTAGCCATGTATGACCTACTTGAAAGTGAAAGGCCAGTTTGATATAAATGTGTGTGTGTGTGTATTTTATCTGCGTCCATTATGGATTGTCATAATATCTTGTTAGGCTTTCTGTTTCTTCAGAAGTGGAGAAGTTGAGATGGCTTAAACTTCTGTTTCTTCAGAATTGAAGACGTTGTGATGGCTTAAACTTCCACTCCTCCCCTCTCCCTTTCCCCATTCCTTCCCCCTGCATGAGATTGGAGGGAAAGAGTAGACTAGGGCAAACTGAAATGGTAGTGGATATGGCAGCATGTCTGCAAGGAAGGCAGATTGTAATGTACAGTCTTGTAAGAGGGAACTGTGAAGATAATATTGGGCACAAGATCCCAGTAACCAGCCTCCAAAACTCTTAACAGGGTGCAACTTGCATAAAAACTGCACCCTAAATATTTGGAGGCATATTAAATTGGCAACTTCCACCCAGTCTTGATTATTTATTTTGATTGGACTAGATTGCCAGACAATTAACTCTCATATTGGATAGCAAGTATGTACATTTAGTCTGTCTTCCACCAGACACATGTTGTCCATGTATGACTTGCTTAATAGTGGAAAAGTTGTCCCCCCCCCCCCTCCCCACACACACACACTTTTCTTTTGCTAAGCCAGTGGTTCTTAGCCCTTGGGTCACAACCCAAAGTTGGGTTGCCAAGCAATTTGAATGGGTCACCCAGGATTTGTGGACTTGTTTTCCCAATATTACCATTCAAAGTATTAATCCTTATTGTAGAATTCCTAAGTCATGATTATCTAAGGGAAACAAAATTGTCATGTTTTTACAAGCACAAGTATTTTATGATTTAAGTAGGTGTTTATGAAGGTAAAGGTTGCCATGGTTGATCTGGACGGGATTTTGGGGTGCAGCCAAAAAAGGTGAACCCCTTCCATACGATGACACCTATGTAGGTGTCATGAGGCATGAGTGGGTATATGAGGATACTGGCATTAGCATCATGTTTATATTTTGTAGTTGTTGCTGAGTGACCCCCATATTCTGTGAACTGGCTTGATCATGTTTTCTGTTATTAATATTCATCATGAAAGAGGGAGAGTAATACAGCTGTACTTTTATATTTTATAACACGAGTATTGTGGTGCATCATCGTACAGCTTCTGCTGCCCATGAGAATTTTACTCTTATTGAAAAAGTTAAGAACCACTGGCTTAAGCCATACTATCATGCTAGGCTGTGTTTCAGAATTGGAGTGGAGATGGTTTAAACTATCCCCTTCCCTTCCCTTCCCCCAGCCCTTTTGTGTGTATTTACCTAGTTGTATGTTATGGGAAGGGGAGCTATGCTTGTGGTGTCCCATCTCTGTATCTCGGCATATCTAATTTGCTCTTATTGTATTGTTGTTGAACACACTATTTTGTCTAATATGTTCCATACTCTGTGGGGAAAGTTTTTTATTTATTTATTTGTTTTTTCCCAGGTCTCTTCTATAACTGTCCTTTTTGAGTTTCCCTCCATGTCCTCTTGTGTTTTTCTTATCTTAATTTAGCAAGTCATCTCAATCAAAGATTTCCACACCTCATAATTCTGTAGATGGTCAACAAGTCTCCATTTTCTCTTCTTTGTTCCAGAGTTTGTATTTCTAATTTTGATAGCCTTTTTTCATATGACAGTTTTGGTAGTAATGGGGGCATCTTTGTAGTTGCACAATGGATTCTCTCGATCTTCCTTATATTATTTTAGTACTGGGTGACAATAGTATCACAGCATACTCCAATTTGGGCCTTATCACTGTGACTAGTATTTTCTTTAATATTTCTTCATCCAAGTAAGTAAAAGCCACTTTTATTGATCTTGGCAAGTTATAGGTTTCACGGACAATTTTGTATGTTTGTCAAGGAACATCTTCTGTGATGATCACCTCCAGGTCTTTTTCAGGTCCCACTTTTATTACTTCCTTTTCACCAACTTTATATTGTCCCTTATATAGATGTATCTCTCCTTCCAAATTTCATTTTGTGTGTGTGTGTACATGCATGCCTTCCAGCCTATGAGAATAGGAAAAACTGAGATGGTTAATGGGCATGGCAGCATGTCTACAAAGAAGCCAGATTGTTATGTACAGTCTTGAAAAGTGAAGTGTGAAGAATATATTGGGCATAAAATCCCAGTAGCTTACCAACCTCCAAAGTTATTGATAGGGTGCAACTGCTATTAAGACTGCTCCCAACATATTTAGAGGTATATTAAATTGACAACATCCACCCAATCTTGATTGTGTATTTTGATTGGACTAGATTGCCAGACAGACTTGATTAACATTGTTGATCATTCATGCTATATTGTTATGCATCCTTTCTTCAGAATTGAGGGAGTTGATTATTTAAATCTTACTCCAGTTTCAGCAGTATTTCTCCTATTTCATATGAAGAGAGCTGACAACTGGGAGTTTTCTTATAATGACTGCCTAAAGTAATACCATAATTTTAATATTTCAGGATGTGGCTGAAAAGTGCAAGGTCCTAGGCATCAATGCCCTCCACATTAAGATCCGTGCAACAGGCGGAAACAAGACCAAAACTCCCGGACCTGGTGGTCAATCTGCTCTGCGTGCTTTGGCCCGTGCTGGAATGAAGATTGGACGCATTGAGGTATGTGTGGGCTATGTCTTTTATTCATTAAGCACAGCTGATGTAGATGAATACTAAAAGGTGCAGATAGCTGTTAATTGGAACATTTTAGTTTAGAACAACAATCCATTGCCCCAGGTATCTTGCAGGGTTGTGGGAATATGAGTGATGAGACAGAGTACAATTGGTGGAGTTGGGGTTAAGCATAGTAACAATTTTTGAGAATGTGTGAAGTTTGGGGTAGAGAGAGCAGGGTTTTTCAAGTGAATGCTTGTTTTATGCAAGGGGTGAAAAAGGATTTGGGAGATAGGGTTGATGAAAGAATATTAGGATGGTTTGGACACATGGAAAGAATGAGTGAAGAAAGACTAGTAAAAGAGGTATGGAAGGCAGATGTGGAGGGAGTGAACATGAGGGGACGTCCTAGGATGAGGTGGATGGATGGGGTGAAGGGGGCTTTGGGGAAGAGGGGAATGTCTGTTGAGGAAGGAAGGGAGAGGACGGAAGACAGAGGTGAGTGGAGAATGGTTGTATATGGATGATGTTGTGACTGCATGAGGAGGAATGGGCGGGAGGGTGGGGGGTGGGGTAGTATGTGTGAGTAAATTTTGATGCAGCCCGAAGGTATTTCTCCCCGTCCTCGCCTTATATGCAAAGGGGGACGGAGAGGGGGGGGGTCGCCGATTAAATGAAGCGGCCTTGCTGTGGATGTACTGTGTCTTGCGACACTGCTTCTGACCCAGGGCGGTGGGCAGGGTGCAGGGATGACCCGTCATCCAGGAGGTGCTCAGATGAGAGGGAGGGTGGGAGGGGTGTGGAGTGTATTTAGGGATGAAATGGGTGGGAGTGTTTTTATGCCTTTCCCTTTTTGGCTACCTCCCTTGGAAGGGGGAAAAAGCCTTGGTATATGTATGTATGTATGTATTTTAAATTTTATCATGGATTAAATTGTGTGGTGATGAGAGAAGTGAATGCAACAGTTGTGAGTAAGGGACAATGTTGCAATAGGTAGTACAATAAAACACAATGACAAGGGGTCAGGGATCTGATACATAGAAAATTGTAAGAAAAAAATCAGATTGAGTGAAGGGAGGGATGTATGGAATATTAAAAGGATGTCAAGAGAAACTATGAAAGGGATTTATTGTAATGTACAATGATGTTCAAATATGAAAGAAAATATTGGGTATGAAGTCCCAAATAGAATTGAGTAAGTTTGTTGATTTACTAACCTCCAGAGTTATAAATGTAAGTGCAAAGTTTATCAATACAGCACTGTGGATATTTGGAGGTATATTGAATTGGCAACATCCACCCAGTCTTGGTTATATATTTTGATTGGACTAGATTGCCAGACAGTTAATGTTATCATGATAAGTATTTTCTAGCAGTTCCCAGATATTTGAGCATTACAAACTTGCTTTACAGGCAACTCACTTATGCACACAAATTACTGCTTTGCCTTTGACCCAAGCAGTGTAGTAGTACAGTAAGTCCTTGTTATATGGTACATATGCTTTCCTGAAAACCCTTACCTCAAGTTGGAATTACCGTATACTGAACCCATTATAACAAGTTATAATAGGATATGGCAGACCCTTTTCCCTGCTCTTTCATTTTCAAAACACAAACGGATACCGTATCTGGGAATTTTTCTTACCATAAATAGAATTGAGGGTAGCAATTACTAAATACTGTAACTGTGAATTTACCGGATATAGAATAACCGTATAAGGACTCACTGTAGTAGTAGTAGTAGTTGTTGGGGGGGCATACCTTGTCTTAAGATAGTAGGTAAGTCTTAATTGATGTGAAATGCGTGTGTACTTTGACTAGGCCATCTCCAAGTGTGGAAAGGCTCTTTGGTATTATTGTATGTGTAATACCAAAGACACCCTCCTTCTTTGTAAAGGGAGGGAGGCAGTTTCCTAACATTTGTGTATTTAGTACATATTTCAACATCACCTCTTCTTGGCACCTCATGGATGGTCATCCAAGTTTCCCACTATTTGGGTCATGGGCAAAGCAGTAAGGCAACACTTCCAAAGCAATTACCCCCACTTCATTTTATGATAACCCCACTCCACATCCACTCAAGTAATGAGCAGATGGAATGAGCATACTTTTGGACCTCATCGTCCTTTCATTTATTTAGTGTTCCATTCCTCTTCACTCATTACACTCATTCCTGCTCAACAGGCATTCCATGTGCATCCTAAACCATCTGCCTCTTTCTCAGTCTTCCTTTCAAGTTCATTCCATCCACTTGTGCTTTCCACACTTGCAAGTTTTTCCACGCTCAAAATTTCCACGTGCACAGACCAGATCTGCACTGATCTATCCTGGTAGCTTCTTCACTCTCACATTTTTCAATGTACATTCATTTAGCACCTGTTATGTTTCTCTAAGTCTTGTAATTTCCACATGCACAGGCCAGATCACTTTGATCTAGCCAGGTTCCTCCACCCTCCATTCTTTGCCTCATCCACACATTTTTCAGTGTCCATTCTTGTAGCACCTGTCATGTTTTTCAAGCCATCTCATAAAGATGGTATTCTTTCTATATACATACATACCAAGGGCTTTTTCCCCCTTACAAGGGATGTAGACAAAGTCAAAGGCATAAATCCACTCCCACCCATTTCATCCCCACGTGTTCCACTCCCATTCACCACCCCTTCCTCCCTCATTTCTTGGCTCCTTCTGGATGACTTGTCATCCCTACATCTTGCCCACTGCCCTGGGTCAGAAGCACTATCAAAACACAGTACATCCATAGCAAGGCCACACCATTTAAGTGGTGACCCCCTCACTGTCCCTTTATACAGAAAAAAAGAGAAGACTGAGAGAGTCCTTCTGCTGCATCAAAACTTCATTCACACGTACTCCTTCACCCCCCATCCCCCACCCTCTCCCATGCATCACAGCATCATCCATACACAATCATCCTCCATTCACCCCTATAAAGGAGGTAGAAAGAATACACAACAGTCATCTTTCTACCTGCTTTATATTCCAAATTTACTTCATAGTGTCACAGGTACAATAATTCATTCAGAGAACTCGTCTGCATTCATTCCCAAATAACTGTCTCTTGTAACACTTGTAAAGCACCACCCCATATATCCTTTACTCTTTGGGCTGCATCTCCTGTAAAGATGAGGATAGTGGTAGGTATTGAAAATAAGCTCGAGGGCAGAGGTTCATCAGATTTGTCTTGTTGGCCAATGTGTTCATATATCAACATGTAAATATGCATGCTTCTTCCTTGGCAACCAGAGGTTTCACTGACAAGCATGCACACACGAGATAGACATGTGGACTACTGCAGGAAATTAAAGTTATGAAAATACTCATTGAAACCCTGATATGTCCAAGACTGGAATACTGTATGTGTCAGTAGTATAGTCCCCACACAAGTGAAGGATATAAGCAAAATTGAGAGAATACAAAGGGCATCAACCAAACTGGACCTCAGCCTGGTTGGTAGATAAACCATACGAGGAAAGAATAAAAGTACTTGGTCCGCCAACTTTGAATGATTGAAGAGAAAAAGGTGACATGATTAGTGTTCAGGTCACTAATGGGGAAAGATTGCATTGATAAGAAGAGATTTCCTGATTAAAGATGGGAGTCCCTCCCATCTTTAATCAGGATGTGAAGAAATAGTTTTCCATATAGATGCATAAATATGTGGAATAATTTAGGTGATATAGCCCAAGCAATAGACGATTTCAAATCTAAATATGATAATTGGAAATCAGAGATGTAGATTAAATCAGAACTGTTTACATGAATTGAGTTTAGGTATGTGAGACAATTAGAGAATATGAGAGGGGACCCAATGAGCATTGCTCCTTTCATGTATACTATAATTAGGTAAATACACATACGTGCACACACACACACATTTACAGCATTATGAAAGGGATGGAAGTTCTTGATTGAGATGACTTATTAAAATGGGACAGAAGAGAAACAAGACATGAAAAGAAGATAAAGGAGGACAGTTACAGAAGAGACCTGAAAAAGAATAGCTTTCCATATAGAGTGATTGATGTCTGGAACAAACTAAACAGAGAAACAGTGAGTGCCAAAACTACACAAAGAAGAATAAACTGGATGTGGAGAGATATGAAAACGGGTCACTGCCAGCTTAGATCTTGTCTTGTAAAATGCAACTAGGTAAAACTAGGTAAATACCATGCTCATGCACTCGTACTTGCTTATTTGTATTGTTGGATTCAGTATTGGCTAATACTCATTTATTTGATCTCTTTCCAGGATGTTACCCCAGTTCCCTCAGACAGCACACGCAGGAAGGGTGGTCGCCGTGGTAGGCGTCTGTAAACACCTTAAATTAATGCTTTAAGTGATGGAACATGTATTTTATTTTCCTTTTGAGTTCAAGTTTTTGCACATGATAAAGATGGGTTAGTAGAAAATATGAAAAATGCCCAGTATTGTCTTTTAACCCCAGGCAGGGAGCATATCTGTTCAGCCTGGTCATGTTTACATTAGTTAGTGTTGCCTCCTTGTTATGCTGACAATCAACATTTGACCTGAAACCTTAGAAAAGCAGTTGCAAATATATGTCAAAACCTAACCCATATATCACATACATCTTGGACCTCGGGAATGAAGAGGCATACCAGTTCCACCTCTACTTGGGATAAGAATATGTGACCATCCACGAGGGGTGTTAAATAGAATTTATAGTCGAAGTTATTTGTGCGTGTGTTTGTGCATACACTTTGATACATGGAAGCAGAGAAACATCAAGTTTTGGAAAAGAGCAAGAAGGCTCTGGAATATGGAAAGCAACTGTAGGAAAAAGTCTAAAAGGGGGGGTGGGGGTAAAGCAAAATTGAATGACAAACTAGTAGCTCAAGATCCTGACATTAGCAACAAGACTGGAAAAGGAAGTAACGGATTGGGATAGACAGCAAAATCCAGTCAAATTAAGTGGGAAATGTAGCTAAATAGTGAGGGAAGGAGACATCAAGATAAAGAAATGAAATGATGCTTAAAAGTGGCAGTCTGCCGACAAGATTGACTAGATAAACACCATATGAGGACGGAGCCTTTATTTGTACGACGTTTCGCTTATTACAGCTTTTTCAAGTACAAGTTGAGATACATATGCTTCCCTCCTTTCCCCTTATTTAATCTCAAGCATATGTATCTCAACTTGTACTTGAAAAAACTGTAATAAGCGAAACGTCGTACAAATAAAGGTTCCGTCCTCATATGGTGTTTATCTAGTCAAATGAAATGATGCCACTGGAAATATACCAAAAGCTGCCATCCTCAAAATGTGGTCGAGACAGTGCACAATTTACAACCAGCCCATAGCACCTTGTGGATGAAGTTGGCCCTTTACATCTGTTATATGTAAGCACCTCCCACAGCAGGGCCCAGTGGAATTAAGTTGAAGTACCTGGTAAATGCAGATGACACCATTCAGGAAGTAGTGGGCCTGCAGAGGGCAGTGATATTTAAAAACAATGCAAATTGTCACTTGCATTTAGTGTGACTTAATAGGGAACCCACAACCCCACATTAGTCAAGATAGAGCTCTGGGAAGAAACAAGGATGGTATTGTGCACGTGTTGGTAAGTTTCTATCGTAGGCTGGAAGGAGTAAGGGGTCAGGGTTGTTGGATTGATAAGGTAAGAAATGGGCGGGGGTGGATGAACAATGTTGCCTTGAGGTTCGCTGACTAGAAACTTGCAGCTCCCCAGCAGTTGGCAAGGGTCCTTAGTCTTTTTCATAGGTCTTCCATGGGAAAACCTTTGGGCTGTACACTTGTATGGGGCAGCTTGTCACTGAATAATAGGAGGATGGGAGAAATTGCCAGTACCTTTGCTCTAGTGGAAAGCTGGAGGATATATGACAGGTTGACAAACCTTTGGCTCAGTCCAGAGACAGTGTTGGCTCCTTCGAAACTCTGTTCCTATGGAGGTGAGGGTGTTGATGGGCAGGAGGGACATTATGATTTGCATCTTGCAGAACCACTACTAGCAGGTACCCATCATTAGTTCCAGTAAGACAGTTTTCGATAGATATTGGTCCCAGACCTGAGACTGAGTAGTGCTGCACCTCCAGATAAAGGTGAAGATGTTTGCCAATCTCGTTCAGAAGGTTGAGTTGGGAAGAGAAAGGTTTGAAGATTAATGGCAAATATTTGAACCACCTAAGATTTGCAGGTTACATTCTTATTTCAGAAAGAGCAGAAGACTTGCAAGAGATGCTGAATGATCTAAGCAAGGAAAGTCTCAGTAGTTTTAAAAATGAATAAGACCAAAATCAAAGTAACATTCAACACTAAAGTTCAAAGTAGATTGTAATTGATGGTGAGAGTCTTGAAGTTGAGGAGTATATTTAGGCCAGGTGGAGAAAATGACAAAAGATCATGATAATGAATACAAAGACGTATTATGGTTGGAAAATGTTTGGTAAGTATAACAAAATCCTGAGAGGCTCTCTACCTTTGTTTGAAATGTAAAGTTTACAATCAATGTATTCTGCCAGCAATAATCTACGGGTGCGA
Organism: Oratosquilla oratoria; assembly: GCF_046742065.1. Classification (NCBI taxonomy): domain Eukaryota; kingdom Metazoa; phylum Arthropoda; class Malacostraca; order Stomatopoda; family Squillidae; genus Oratosquilla; species Oratosquilla oratoria. Next base: position 45,042,985 of record NC_134792.1, on the reverse strand, counting down.
GACTTGGAAACTGACGAAGGCAATGGAAACAAAACTAAGGACTGCACAGGGAAATTGAGAGAATGATAGGAATAATGCTGAGAGACCATAAGAGAGGAAACTGGGTGAGAGCAGACTAGAGTGAAAAATGTGGAGGTGGTGAAAGAGAGGAAGTGGAATTGGGCAGGTAAGTTAGTGCAAAAGACTGACGAGCGATGGAGCAAGTGTGTTACTGAGTGGACGCCGCGAGATAGGAAGCGTGGAAGAGGGAGACCAGACAGGAGATGGAGAGACGAGATAGAGAAGTTTACAGGAGTGACGTGGCAGAGGTTGGCGCGGTCGTGTGAATCATGGAATGCTATGAAGGAGGCCTTTGTACAGCAGTGGACTCGGATGGCTGATTTGATTTGGAGATGATTGATATTTGGCAGAGGACCGCCAAGAACAGGTCTTGTTGACTTGTAAAAAATTTATGGATCCAAGAATATGGGATACAATGACTACCGTCATGTACTGCACACCTACAAGCAAATGTTCGTAGACCATTCTTGCCAGGCAAACGATGTTTCCTGATGTACGTTCATAGATTGAACATCGGTCACCCACCAGACTAACAAACGAGAATAGAAGCGAAGGATAGTGGGATGCGGGGGTAGGGGTATAAGTCACATGTACACATTTTTTTTTTTTTTTTTATCATGGTAGAGGATCGTGCAGGAAATAAGCATATCAGTCAGTGGAAGGGGAAAGGGCGCGTTTCGGAGAAGGGTGCAAGTCGGGTTGATGATTGTGTAAAATTAAAAGTTGGGTGAGAAGGATTGGTGAAGTGAGGGACATACAAAAGTGGCTAGTTGTGGGTGAATAAATACATCTTAAATGTGGAATGCATGATTTCACGAAATTATGTATTTCATAACATGCAAAACTTGTTAGGTAAGGAGACAGCGACACTAGCATTTTTATATTAGGATAGACAAAAGTGTCATATTCAATTGTTGCATTGCCAGTCTCGTTCATTCAGTGAGCGTGTGGTTCGAGAGTACCTGGCTAGTGCTCAAAGTGACATTTCTGACTGCATTACAGTACTTGACTGCACGTCAATTTACGTGTATCGTGTATTCTCTATGTTTATGGATAGATTCTTGATCTTACCCTGAATATGGCCTTGATACCCGTAGGGCGGAGCCCTTTTGAATGAGGTTTACGTAGACCGCGACCCCTCCGTGAACGGGGTCACTACAAACAGCGACCATGGGTCTTCATACGGTGAGTGCTTGGTTGAGACGACGTGATTCACAGTTTCTAAAACAAACAGCTAGTTTCGTGGGAGTGGGAAAATTATATTTTTCACACGGTTGCATTTGATGTATTGTCATCATAACTTTAACCAAGGGATATTCATTTTTATTGCCGTTCACTTTGACGTGTTTTAACGAGATTACATACCACTCCACCAAATGTAAAATGTTTAAAAAATTTTTTTTACAGTACAGTAGATACAACTAAACGTGTGCTGAGGTTTCCAAAATATAAAAGAAAGAATTCACTAATGATTAAAAATGTTTTCATTCGAAAATATTAAAAATTTTCATTTGATTATCGTACTGCTGACCACGACAATCTCATCGAATTTTATTGAACTATTTTATATTTATTTAAAAGGGCTAAGGGTGTATGATTTAAATAAGCCACACTTCTGAAAGGGGATTGCGGCTGTGGTATATATAGAAAGTGTACGTCCTTTCAACTTGACGATTATTTGGTGAAAGTCGGCGAAAATTGCAAGGTGCATCGCGGTCCCCAGACGAGTCATAATTTTTGGTCAAACATATTGTATATGTATTTAAGAGAAATTATACTACCTGTATTAAGCCAGTCATACGTGCGAATGTTTTGCCAGTCACTATTTGCAGGGCCCTCACATTGGGAGGTGGGGATGCATATGCCTTGGGGCAGTACATTTTGGGGGTGGGGGTGGCAATTCTAGCCTGGACATGCCGCCCACAAGGCTGACAAAATAATTATAAAAAGGTCAAAGAAGCTCTGAATATTCCACCGTAATAGACGAATTTTGCGTTAGAATCAACAGAATATGAAATATTTTCCTCTTATCCTCTCTGCAATAGGGACATTAAATGACATTTTTAAAATATGTTTAATTGTTTCGCAAGCCAATAGCTATAATAGGCAGTAAGGAATGGTGGTGATAGGGGAAGGGGTGGGCGTCACTGAGAACTGCTACGGGGCGGCACTTGGCATGTAGGACACTTGCATTTCTACGTATTGTCATCTTTGCGTACCACCTTGTGATACGATATGGTGCAACAGGGTATTGTACCCACTTGTTGCGTATCCGCCTGCTGTATACGGATACGCAACAAGTGGGTACAATACCCTGTTGCACCGTATCGTATCACTAGGTGGTACGTAAAGATGATACGATACGTGGAAATGCAACAAGTGTGGACCCGGCTAAGGGCTCTGACTATTTGCGCTGGGTAGTGCAGTCGCCTGAAATGATAGTGCGGAGCTTTTCTCAAGTCAACTGCGTCGGGTTAATGAGAAGTGAAGATGATTTAGCTGAGCACCTATAATTGGTAGCCTATTTCGTTGAAATCCACGTGAATGATAATTATAATTCATGATGAATAGGTTTGAAATATCAAGTATTTGTAAATTTTAGATCATTAATCGATTATCATAATTTTAGACTTACCTCTACTTCCGATTACATGGGCTTCAATTGAACACTTAGAGAAAATTGTGCCTCTCAAAAGTATTTTATATTGAATATATTGAAATTACACGTGAACCAATGCAGTTGTTAATGGGAAATAGGCCTGCGAAGTAAAGTAAATTAAAATTACTATTTTTGTGGAAATGAATTAAAGAACTTAAAAATTGAAATGGCCCATTGTCTTTCAAAGACTTCAAGAACAAATAATGATAATTTTCATAGGGAAAATAATACTGCGCAAGTAACTACAAGATATGTCATTGCTATTATCTTTTTTTATATAAAAAAAAACTAAAATCTGCGAGATAGTATGACGGCAACGTTGGGTTGTTTGAGTTGTGGGACTGCAGGTTTTCTGTGACAGTACTCCCAAACAGACACTGATGGGACTGTACGAACTATGTGTAGTCGAGCCTTGAGTGGCTTGTGTTGTACTCTGTGATCGTGTGTGTGTGTGTTTTTTTCGGGAGGTATTGATATACTGGGTGAAGTAGATTTGCAGATACGCTGCACTGGAGTCTTCGGGTGGGGCAGCTCGCCGTTTCAAGGTAAGTGCAGAACAACTATGCTGAGCTTCACACAAATACAACACATTGATATACCAGATGTTTTGGATGCTGATTGATTGATAGATCGTGTTAGAAGAGGATAAGTCGGGGGGAGGGGTTAGTCTGTGACTTGAAATTTTTTGATAACTTACTGAATGGATTCTTATTTTTTTCACAAATGGGAACTATGTTCAGTGTTGAAAGTGAACACAGACACGCTGAAGCAGGCAAAATGTGATTCGTGCGTGATCAACTTTGACTGAGCAAAATGTAGTTTTACGTCTTTTCGATAGGTTATGGAGGGGTATGATTAGGTGTTATTTGTTAATTCGGTGTTATTTGTTAATTCTTGATAAGAGGGCGGTCACTCGTGAGTTTACAGACCATACGCTTAAATGAAAATGCAGGGCACAAGACCACACGACATCTTGTCAGCTATCATAAACCCTATGGTTAAGTGAAATACGGGAGGTATTTGATATAGTGATTGCATTATTAGGTCTCATATTCTCGTATAAACATACGGCACAATGCCTTTAACTTTACCTGACAAGGATTATATCCAATCATGCGGGGCGAAACTTGGAACTGAATACTAGTAGACCTGGCAGTAAAGCGACGACTTCGCCAATTGAATACAATTATTTCACTGAGCTTAGTTTTTGCGTCCTGTACACTGTACTTTTTCCCGATGCACTCGCTCTTGTTATCAATATTAATTTTAGGCTTTAAAAGACTATCAATACTTTGAAAATTGTCGTGTCGTTTGTGTAGACCGGGTATAATAGACGGTACCGTCTCTATTCTCGTATTAGCACCCTGAGTTACTACCTTTACTATTCAGTAAGGATACACAAGAGACACCCTGTCTCGTTATTGTGTACTGTAGGAGTGACTTATATTTCATAAAAATGCGCAGTCATGTTGATCATGTATGGATCCATGTAAATGACACTTTCAGGTACACACCGTGGGAGCATTAATCAGCGACAAGGAAATGTGGTGACGTACAATTTTTTAATTGTGTTTTACTAACACTATCGTACTGTTTTCTAACACCAGAAAGGCAAGTTTGAAGGCAAAATCCCATGGTGCCTGTTAGTTAGGAAATGTTACCGATAGGCAATAGATTCTGTGGTGTACATCGACGGTTTGGGAAGGCTAAAGGAAGAACAAAATAACGAACTTTCTTGGTGCAGCGACAAGGGTCACCTGGACAAATGGAATTGACAAGTGAGCATAAATTATTTGCTCTGACATGCTCGAATGAAATTTTGAGTATTTCCACCATAGTATTACGTTACACGAATATGGTTCTCATTATCATTACTATTATTTTTTTCAGTAAGAGTAGAAAGTAGACCTTTGACTCCATGGAAGGAGGAAGCTCGGTAAAACACACTCAGTAATTTTATTCCGTTGATCACTTGAATTTATTTATTAATCTATTAATTTTTTATTGTTTTATTAATCAGTTTATATATCTATTTTTCTTTATTTTAATTTATTATTTATCTCTTGCCTGTGAAAAGAAGTAAGGTTACTGGAATGTTCTAGGAAATGCATATGGTGAATGAACTTTTCTTATCAAAGGAATCATTTAGTTACTCTGACCGGTTTTCTAAAGAAACTGAAATGGATTTTGTGTGTCGTTTAGTGAATTCATGATCAGTTCATAGTGCATAAGGGGTCCTCGGGTGGGTTTGTGGGTCGCGGTCCATAGTGGTCCCGTTCAAAGGGGACCACCGTCCTTTGTGACTCAATTCGAGGAGTTATCTTCAAATAGATCGTGGTCCTCAGTGATCTTGTTCAAAGGGGGGTCCATAGTGGTCTACACACGCATATATATATATATATATATATATATATATATTACTGGTGAGAAATGTAATCACACATTTGTCAATCACGTCAAAACCACTGTTGGAGTAGAAAAGACTGGAGACGGGGAATCTATATATTTCGATTGCAAACTGCAATCCTCTTCAGTAGATACAAATAAGAGTAGTGAGTGGTACTTAAGTAGCACACTTGACATGAGAAAGGGGAACACTGGGAGAGGTCTCTACCCTCGGCTCACTCCGTATGTGAGGTCAGGAGGCAAATGTGTTTTTTAATAGGCTGGTGATAAAAAGTCCTGAAATTATATCCGGGGACCATTGCCCCTTTGAAATATTCATATTGGGCTGGTATTCAATTATAGTAGATTCTACAATTTTTCTCCTGAACTCACATCTGGATTTATAAATAAACTCAGCTTTGTCCCAATCTAAACATGTTGGAACACAGCTGAGCTTTCTTGTCCATATTTAATGGAACGTTTATGTTCGATCATCCTAGTGTTCAAATCCCTTCCAGTCTGTCCGATGTAAACTAAGTCACAACTTTTACATGGAATCGAATATATGGGAAGAACAAGGTAAGCTACCCTTTTTAAATGTTCTAATTGTTCGTGACGGGGATAAGCTTGCTTTTACCATCTATAGAAAAGAAATCCATTCTGGTAGTTATCTTCATTTTTTTCAGCAGTCACCCAGACAAAGTAAAAAGTAGCGTCGCCTCAGGATTATTTCTTCGAGCTCTTAGAATTTGCAGCCCCCAGTTTCTTGAAGGAGAACTAAACATTATAAAATCTCAACTTAGTAAATTAGCTTACCCGGATTGGTTCTTGGTCAAAGCCCTCAGCCGAGCGAGATCCAATTTTTTCAACACCGCCCCCATTTCCTCTAAATTTTTATTGGACAAGAGCTCCTTAATAGTTCCCTTCTCTAATTCATTTATTTCTTCGACCAAGTTTCTTCCCAAAGACAAATTAAATTTGATTAATTATTACCCTAACACCATTAATAAAAAGGTGGTAAATGTCCACCAAACGTTGAAAGAAGAGCATAGTCAGGGGGTATTTTCGATTCCATGTAAAGGTTGTGACTTGGTTTACATCGGACAGACTGGAAGGGATTTGAACACTAGGATGATCGAACATAAACTTTCCATTAAATATGAACAAGAAAGCTCAGCTGTGTTCCAACATGTTTAGATTGGGACAAAGCTGAACTTATTTATAAATCCAGATGTGAGTTCAGGAGAAAAATGGTAGAATCTACTATAATTGAATACCAGCCCAATATGAATATTTCAAAGGAGCAATGGTCCCCGGATATAATTTCAGGACTTTTTTTTATCACCAACCTATTAAAAACACATTTGCCTCCTGACCTCACATACGGAGTGAGCCGAGGGTAGAGACCTCTCCCAGTGTTCCCCTTTCTCCTTTCTCGTGTCAAGGGTGCTACTTAAGTAACTCTCACTACTCTTATTTGTATCTACTGAAGAGGATTGCAGTTTGCAATCGAAATATATAGATTCCCCGTCTCCAGTCTTTTCTACTCCAACAGTGGTTTTAACGTGATATATATATATATATATATATATATATATATATATATATATATATATATATATATATATATATATATAAGCACATAAGAATGAAGGAGACTGCAAGAGACCATAAGGCCTACACTAGGCAGCTCCGTATCCATCACCACTTGTCATCCCCATCCATAAAGTTGTCTAATCGTTTTTTAAAACAACTGATAGTTTCAGCGCTTACTACATGGTTACTAAGTTTATTCCATTCGTCGACCACCCTATTAGTAAACCAATTCTTGCCTATTTCCTTCTTAAATCTAAATTTGTCCAATTTATAGCCATTATTGCGAGTCCTGCCCTGTTGCTTTAATATGATGACCTTGTTTGCATCACCCTTGTTAAAGTCTTTGATCCACTTGAACACCTGTATTAGATCACCCCGCACTCTGCGTCTTTCCCGAGAGTGTAAGTTAAGGTACCTAAGCCTCTCTTCGTAAGGCAAATTTCTGAGTCCATGTATCATTTTGATCATTCTTCTCTGTACTGATTCTAGTGAATTGATGTCCATTCTGTAGGACGGAGACCAAAACTGTACCGCGTAGTCAAGGATGGGTCTAACTATTGCTAACAAGAACACGGGTACATGTGTTTTCTTATGCAAAGTAAACCAATTGAAAAAAAAAACTAACGAAGCAGAGCGCTTTCATATATTACATCCAGTGCAAAAAGTACATAGTTGAATAGAAATACGTAGTTCATATATGCATGAAGAAGGAACAAGGACACTTTATATAAGGGTAGAGGACATTTACCCCGTACCGCTTTCCAGGGGGTAAATGTCCTTTACTCTCATGTAAACTGTTCTTGTTCCTTCTTCATGTATATATAAACTAAATATTTCTATCCAATTGTGTACTTTTTGCACTGAAGATGTGATATACGAAAGCGCTCTGCTTCGTTAGTTTCTTTTTCCAAGTGGTCTACTTTGCATATATATGTATGTATATATATATATATTATATATATATATATATTGTAACGTAATATTAGATATTACGTCATATGTGTAATTATGTTATAGAATTGTGTTCCTTTGTATTACATAACTATGTTCATATTTCTTGTCTATGTATGTATTGTAACAATGTTAAGCAGTAACGCCCGTCCACTATATGTAATCTTGCCTACGTGCGGAGAGGTGCGCACTCTTGTAGAACAAACAGACAAGCGAAATCCTGAATAGTTCGGAGCGCACAGATTTGACAGTTACTAAATAAATAGATTGTTCAAGCGAGTCGAGGGTACTAAAACTACCCATGTTGACGTGTGTTAACTTACCCTCCTCCTCACCCGCACCCTTAACCGGAAGTATCCCGCTTCCGGTCCAATGGTATATAAGCGGTGGAAATCGCTGACTCCTTGTCATTTCTCGCTCTATTGATCTCTTGATAAAAATACAAGTTTGGACTCGTGAGACGATTGGTGTGAAGTGATCAACCTTTTGTCCTACATTACGTGTCTGATATACATTGCATTACTTATACTTATATTTGTACTTATTACTTATTTTGATGCATGTTCCTGATCTCTTTGTACTTAGATAGTACCATATTGTATACTTATCTTGTGTTTCTTATTTGAACGATAATTTCCATATTCTTATAATCATGTAACGGTCCCATTGACCCTACTGCCCATTCTCTTTTGTGTTGATTGCCTGTAAATATTTTCCATTAATAATTTCGTTTACTAGTTTTATCGCTAGTTTAATATTCCTTTCCTGGAATCTTCTTTGTTACCTTTACTTCTAGTCTTACGAATTATCTAGGCCCTGACCAGATAGTTCAGTCCTACAGTGGCTTCTAGAAGTGAGCTGGTTCTTAAGCACTTATCCGTTATACGTAACGTATCTTCACATACCAGCCGCCCGTAACAATATATATATATATATATATGTATGTGTATATATATTTTTTTTTTGTCAACCACAAATCACATTTAATTCCATGCCATCGCAGTCGAGACTGAAGAATCGCTCGATGGAGGCATCCGTTGGAAATTTATAGCGTATTGGTTTAAGTCACTGTAACTTTGTTACGGGTTAGCTGGGTTCGAATCCTCGGCTCGTCCACGTTTCAATTTCCAACGGATGCCTCCATCGAGCGATTCTTCAGTCTCGACTGCGATGGCATGGAATTAAAAGTGATTTGTGGTTGAAAAAAGATATTAATTGATCACTGGGAACCATTCAGTGTGTATATATATATATATATATATATATATATATATATATATATATATATATGTATATATATATATAAATGGATATATATGTATGTACTTGTATATACTGTATGTGTAATAAGACCACTTGGAAAATAAAATATAAGGTGACCGAACGTTTTCGTCTATTTAAGACATTTTCAAAGGTCTTGAGAATATCTTAAATAGGCGAGAATGATTGGTCACCTTTCATTTTATTTTCCAAGTGGTTTTATTACACATTTTGTAAATCACGTGTTTTTGTGATTTATTCGCGTATATGTATATATGTGTATATATATACACATATTATATATATATATATATATATTATATATATCAATCCATCAATCAAATCAGCCATCCTGAGTCCACTGCTGAACAAAGTCCTCCTTCATAGCATTCCATGATTCACACGACCGCGCCATCCTCTGCCACGTCACTCCTGCAAACTTCTCGATCTCGTCTCTCCACCTTCTGTCTGGTCTCCCTCTTCCACGCTTCCCATCTTGCGGCGTCTACTCAGTGACACACTTGCTCCATCGCTCATCAGTCGTTCGCACTAACTTACCTGCCCAATTCCACTTCCTCTCTTTTACTGCTTCCACAATATTTTTCACTCTAGTCTGCTCTCTCACCCAACCTGCTCTCGGTCTTTCCGCGTTATTCCCATCATTGATCTCTCCATTCTCCTCTGTGCTGTCCTTAGTTTTGTTTCCATTGCCTTCGTTAGTTTCCAAGTCTCACACCCGTAGATTATTGCTGGGAGAATGTATTGATTGTAAACTTTACGTTTCAAACATAAAGGTGGAGAGCCTCTCAGGATCTTATTATACTTACCAAACACTTCCCAACCAATTGTAATACGTCTTTTTATTTAATTATCATGATCTTTCGTCACTTTCACCATCTGGCCTAAATAAACATACTCTTGAACTTCCTCAAGACTCTCATCATCAATTACAATCTCTTTACTTTGAACTTTCGTATTGAACATTACTTTGGTTTTACTTTTATTCATTTTTAAACCTACTTTGACACTCCTTGTTTAGATCACTCAGCATATCTTGCAAGTCTTCTGCTCTTTCTGAAATAATAATGTCATCCGCAAATCTTAGGTGGTTCAAATATTCGCCATTAATCTTTAAACCTTT
>NC_134792.1:45015433-45020433 GCF_046742065.1 Oratosquilla oratoria | reverse complement strand
GTGAATATATATACGGTTATATATATATATATATATATATATATATATATATATATACATGCAATGCACGTATGCTGTGCATCGTATCATTCGAGAGTGCGGTGTGAATATATATACGGTTATATATATATATATATATATATATATATATATATATATATATATATATATATATATATATATATACATGCAATGCACGCATGTTGTGTATCGTATCATTCGAGAGTGCGGCGTGAAACGTTTCATTAAATGCGATGTCCTTTCGATATCGTAATATGACGCTAATTGCAACCACTCATGGGGAAAGCTGCATTCGCCACGGGGAGCGGGGGTGGGGGTTGTCCAGAACGCAACAAAACTTTGGTTCTCATATAAGTTTTGACGATGGCTGGGTAGGAAATTGCGTCTCGAAAAACCAATTAAGCTTTTACTTGTCGGTTGAAAAGAGCGTGTGGGGTGCCAGTTTCGTGGAACCGCGATGAACGGGATTGGGCTTAGTAGTAAATTCGGGATTCGCGGAAGGGACACTACGCGGGCACGACGCGAAGGTATACTATAGTCAGTCGACTCTAACTTGAGCCCTTTAGCGTGACCCAGGGAAACCCCATTGTTTATACATCCAGCGATGACCTACGCATAGGAATCTCTCATTGTTCTTCTATACGTTATCTATTTATGGAATATATATATATATATATATATATATATATATATATATATATATATATATATGTATATATATATATATATATATGTATATATATATATGTATATATATATATATATATATATATATATATATATATATGTATATGCGTAAGTGACCACTAGGAAAAGTAAACTAACGAAGCAGAGCGCTTTCGTATAATTACATCTTCAGTGCAGATACAAAGAAAGAATTATAAAATGAAGAAACAAGGTACAGAATATATGACTGAGTGAGACATGGTGAAGAGGGCATTCGGAGAGGTAGTGGAAGAAATACACGTGACGTTTGAACCGTCCTGGTAACCCATGAAATTTAAAAATTATTTAAATTGTAATATAAGTTATGAGCAATTGTCCCATACTTGTTGGTTACCAGGTACGGTTCAAACGTCACGTGTATTTCTTCCACTACCTCTCCGAATGCCCTCTTCACCATGTCTCACTCAGTCATATATTCTGTACCATGTTTCTTTATTTTATAATTTCTTCTTTGTATCAGTACTGAAGATGTAATTATACGAAAGCGCTCTGCTTCGTTAGTTTACTTTTCCTAGTGGTCATTTACGCATTTGTGAACACACGTTCCTAGTGTTTTTATTGCATATATGTATATATATATATATATATATATATATATATATATATATATATATATATATATATATATATTACAAAGGCGGAGCATGCCGACAGGAGACCTTTTGATCCATATCTAGGTCGGATGCGAAAAAAAATCATTTTAATAATAAAACAATAAATAAAAATTATAATAATGTAAATAACAAATAAAATACATAAATGCATAGGTATAGTTAAATAATAAACAAACAGGTAAATAGTAAATAATAATAAATTTACATATAACTAATAATAAATGAAAATCAGACAGACAAATGATAACAAAACAAAAACAAATAATATAAGATAAATTATAATCATTACAGCATCTTACTTAGGTATTTATCTAAATGATTCTTAAAGCTTCGAACTGAACTACATTGCACTACCTGTGCAGGAAGTTTATTCCATTCATTAACTACACGGTTGGCAAAGTTGTTTCTACCTATATGTATATGTATATATATAATATATATATATATATATATATATATATATATATATATAGAGAGAGAGAGAGAGAGAGAGAGAGGGGGGGGGGAAGTAGCGAACCTCTTATAGGAGAGTGATGGAGTAATGTGGCAGCAGCGCGGTCTCACCAAGGCGCGACTAATGGTCAAGTTAAAATTGATACAGTATAGCGTGCGGTAAAACAGTGACTCATCATAGGTTGCTTCACAAATCGTAGGGTGTTGGATGTTTGCTTTCGCCTGTCACCTAAATCAATTGAAAAATGATGAAAGGATGAAAAATATATATTCTTGTTACTTTTGTAAAGTTATTTTTGATAATATATTTTTCGTATCTGTGACCAAAGTTTACTCAGTATAACGCAGGCTTAGCCAAATCTAACTTTGCTAAAGCAACTCCGTTTCAGCCAACATAAAAATAAATAAATAAGTAAAAAATAAATAAATAAATCAGTCGGGGCACATACATTTGGCCCCGTGCCCTTGTGCATGTGATGGGGCCCCTCGCCTGTAAATTGCGTCTACAATTGAGAAGTTGCTGGGCCACTGAACAAGCACAACAGCTCTTTTGTTTGTACATCACATTATGCTTATGGTAGGGCCCTGATAGCATTATTGTTAAGGAATTCAAGCTAAAAAAAAATCTCAAAAGTTAGATTGATAAACTTGTTTTAGTTTCACAATGTTTACAAGCTGAAATGTTTTATTGCTGTCTCCGCTGAAAAGGGAGTAATATACAGGCAGATTACACTGAAACGAAATGTTTTCTGCTGTGGGATTCCATAAAATGATTGGAAGTGTCAATAACACACACAGTGTTGGCAATGGAAGTTTGATGTGACATTTGCAGATTTAGATATAACTTTCATTATTGTTGCTCGTAATTATCACTATCATTATTATTTATTACTACTATTATTAGTGTTATCATTATCATTACTTTTGTTATTATTACTATTATTTTTGTTTTTATTTCTATTATCATTATCATTATTATTATTATTATTATTATTATTATTATTATTATTATTTTGTTTTATCATTAATTCTTTATATTATTAGTTATGTTATTCTAAATTCTATTCATTATTCATTCTTATTGATTTTTATTATTAATTCTTATGTATCATTACTGTAAATGATGGGGAGAGAGAGAGGAAGGGTTGGAGGGGGAGTGGGTTTCGAACCCTTGACTTGACCGCCTGTGACAGCCTCTTACTTGTCCCAGGACCTGTGATCTGTGACCTGATTTGTGACCTGTCCAGGACTGACCTGCAACCTGTCCCCTGACTTGTGACCTGTCCCCTGACTTGTGACCTGTCCCCTGACTTGTGACCTGTCCCCTGACTTGTGACCTGTCCCTGGACTGACCTGTTCCTCGCTGATCTCCTGGTCCGGCAGGCTCCGTAACTTGCAGGGCAGGAAGGCTGTGTTCCCGACCTGGATCGTGACGTTGACGACGGAGTTGTTGTCGAAGCGGGTCTCCGGAAGGAGGTGCCGGATCTCCCAGACGGGGTCCTCCGTCCGGCCCTGGTCCTCCCCATAACCGGAACTCTTACCCGGAATAATGAAACCTCTCTGGCTGCCTGGCCCGGACTTTGTCATCGTGGCTGTGTTAGGAAGAGACGGTGCTCGTTAGTGGGGTCGGTTTAACGAGTGGTTTGACCAAGTGGAATTAGGTTAAGAGATATGCTATATTGTAGGGTCCCTTTGCTGTTGATGGAACCCAACTAAGTGGTGTCAAGTGTGTATACAATAGGTGTGTGTGTGTGTGTGTGTGTGTGTGTGTGTGTGTGTGTGTGTGTGTGTGTGTGTGTGTGTTTGTGTGTGATTCACCACGATATTTGATCACGCGTTGGACTCGTGATTGACAATTATAACCTTCTTCGATTAAAGTTCACAGATTCTCCGAGCTGCGGGGAATGCTTGTGCATTCACCTTGGTCTTTTGGATCACGTGTTAGACTCGTGATCGACAGCTATTTCCCTCCCGGAAGAGAGCTCAGAGCATGTATGACCGATCTATGGGTAATGCTATGACCTTGCACACACACACACACACATCCAACTCCCCGCCCACGAGAGTCGGAGTAACGACCCAAAGCGCAGCGATACCGAAATAATTTCGCCCCTGGGCAGGATTCGAACCAAGTGCTGACGCACCTCCGTGCTGACAGACCAGTACTCTATCAACTGTGTGTGTGTGTGTGTGTGTGTGTGTGTGTGCGTGCGTGCGTGCGTGTGTGTGTGTGTGTGAGAGAGAGAGAGAGAGAGGGAGAGAGAGAGAGAGAAAGAGCGGGGGTCAGTTGAAGAGAAACGACGTAGATAAGAGATTTGAAATAACGGGATGGAGGAGCAACGAGGGGGGAGAAATGACAGAAAGTCAAGAATTGTGTGGTACTTAGAATCGAAAAAACAAAATCGACTTTTCATATCTGATTTAAAACTAGCAAATAGAACAAGACAGTAATGAGAAAGTAGGAGGGAAATTTCGGACACTTTATCAAAAGTAGGGGTGAAGCAGGCAGGTAAAAAAAGTGTGTTTGAGACACTTGGAAGAGGAGCTTGTCCAAAAAAAATTCTACTGTTACTTCGAAGACAAAATTTGAAGAATATCCCAGAACACGGCCGACCAAAAACAACAGGAAACCTTGTGTAATGTAAGAACCTGAAGAATCTGTATTTAGACAAATATAGTTTACAAGAATACGTTGACTACAAAAATAAACATACAAAGTAAATAGAAAAAAATGTGCGAGATGGTAGACGTTTTGTTTTGAATTTTTTTTATAGAAAACGGTGCGCTCAAAACAACTGAGGCACTTATGTAAAGCAGGACTTTGAAGACAATGTGCTGTGTTACCTGCCAGACAAAACAAAAAATGTAGACAAAGAAGATACACAGAGTGGTCCCTATTTTAGTCTAAAAAGGAGAGAAAAAACAGCGTCAAAAATAAAATTAGATATAATAAGTAAAATCTAACAAAACTTGGCAACAATAACGCCATTGAGGGAATGCCACAGAAACGAATAAAACCGCCTGGCGGCAATTAGGATAAGGGGGAAAAGTGGCAACAGGGACGGAAGTGGGTTAACCAAGCCTATTGATCTCTTGATCCCTTCACGACTTCGGCTTCACTCTGACTGAATGAAATCGCCCGGCGTCAGCCAGGACTATCCATGTATTGATCCGGTCCCCCCTTCA
>NC_134792.1:45000433-45010433 GCF_046742065.1 Oratosquilla oratoria | reverse complement strand
CATAACTGCGGGAGGGGGCGGGCTCGGGGAGATTTTGTTCATTCTACTCTTGAAGAACAAAAGAACATCGATAGATCTGAACCTGGAGAACATACGAGGGGTGGGAGTGAGGGGCCGGGATCTCTCACTCCCACTCCCACGAAGGAGTGGCATCTAACCTGGTGTGGGAGAGAGGGGGTGCGCCTCCCTTTCCTTCCCTTGGGGGATTATACGTTATCGCTTATCACCTGTGCTTCTGTTGTTCTATGTTGGTTATCTTCAATTTCGATTTTTCCTCTTTTGATCATTCTCGAACATCTCCAGTGGGAGAGATAATTAAATTAAAAAAAAAAAAAAAAAAAAAAAAAAAAATCCCCCTCCCCACCCCCACAAACAAAGTTAACTCCCCACCCACCCACTAAGGATAGAAGCGCTAAGAAATTGTCCCCCACTTCCTCAAACTTGATTTGTGGGTATATATGCACTATCAGCATGCAAAGAGGAGCATACGCCGGGAGAAGCTTAGTAGCTCCGACCGAAGTTCTCGCATCTGCACCGAGGTATTAGACAACCTGGGCGAGTGGCAGTTACCGGGAACTGTTGGGGATCGAGCTCGGGTTACACTCTTGATCGTGGAAGACCCCTGAGGAGGTGGGTGGGGGAGGAGGGAGAACCCCCCCTGACGTGGAAAGTTGACCTGTCTGTCTGTCGGTCTGTATAGGTCCCTGTCTGTTTGTCGGTCGGTCTGTCAGCCTCCCAAGATGCCCGCCTGTCTGTTTTTGTCTCTCTGTTTGTCTGTCTGTTTATCTATCCGTCTGTGTCCGTCTAACTGGTCGTCTGTCTATCTGTCTAGTTGTCTAGATGCCTGTCTGGCTAAATCCGTCTGCCATTACGCATGTTTGTCTGTATATCTGTCGTCCTGTCTTTTCTCGTGTGTGTGTGTTTGTATGTGTATGTATGTGTGTGTGTGTGTCTGTATATTCATGTGTGCGTATGTGTGTGTTTGTGTGTGTGTGAGTGAGAGAGAGAGATAGAGAGCGAGAAAAAGAAAATAACTAACTGTGGTATACCTGGGAAGGAGTAACACTCGTGGGGTCCTGACTCTCCCCCACCCCCCACCCTCCCACCCCCTTCTGTGTTCCTGCCTTGGCCAGGTCCCCCTTCCGAAGGCGGCGCTGACGGCGAGGACAAACTCGCGGAGTTGGTTTCCCCTCAAGTAAGGAAGAGTTTAGCCCGGCTGTAAGGGAGAGGTAATTAACGGTGCCTCCTGGTGTGGTCGGAGCCATCCCGGGAGCTTTTCCAGAATGATAAAAAAAAAAAAAAAAAAAAGCGGTGGTCGGGCCTTAAAAAAAAAAAAAAAAAAAAATCGAGAGGTTTTAACGTCCAGCCACATTACTGCTCGTCCTTAAGGATAGAGGCGCTGGTCAAGTGCAGACCATAATGCGATTGCGAATGTGCGATACGGACATCGACTATTCACAAGTGTTTCGGACTTACATGACATAGATATTTATTGGCAAAATTGGAGTAATTTTATGAATATTGACCACATGCTGCGTGAATCTGGTCCGTAGGGGGGGGTCACTGAAGTCTCCCCTTTAAAGAACTGACCACATAAAACATAGGCAATCAGTACCTCGTACGTGTTCAACAAAGACCAGTTTACGTTGTTTATTGAGCTCAATGTTGAGAATTTGCTTTGGATGCACCCTGGCTGAAGTGGGTGCTTCCTACCTTCCAGGTTTAAGTCCGGTTTTCCCACCACAATCATTCTCATTCTTTCTTTCTATCTTTCTATTTTTATTTATATTTCTCTTTCTTTATCACTTTCTCTTTCTTTTATATCTCCTCTCTCTCTCTCAGTATTTTTTCTCTCTCAGTATTTTCTCTCTCTCAGTATTTTCTCTCTCAGTATTTTCTCTCTCTCTCATTATTTTCTCTCTCTCCTTCTCTCTCTCTTCCCCCCCCTTCTCTCTCTCTCTCTCTCTCTCTCTCTCTCTCTCTCTCTCTCTCTCTCTCTCTCTCTCTCTCTCTCTCCTCTACCTCTCCCCTTCCCTCTCTCTCCCCCCCTCTCTCTATCTATCTATATCTCTTCCTATGTGCCTTCTCATAGGCCCCCTCGTACTTCCAGCCATCTCGGACCGGTCGGTCCTTCCTTCACTTTTGTCTGCATCCCTCCTCCTCCTCCTCCTCCTCCTCCTCTGGGTCGTCCTCCCTTCGTGCTTCCTCTTTTGTTTTCATTTCCTCCCGCATCTCTCTCTCTCTCTCTCTCTCTCTCTCTCTCTCTCTCTCTCTCTCTCTCAATGCATCCTTTTGTTTTCGTAATGTTTCGCTTCGACTTTTCCTTCTTTTATTTGTTTCGTGTATCTCTACCTCTCCCTTTCGCCATCACCCCTCTCTTTCTCTTTCTGTGTGTGTGTGTGTGTGTGTGTGTGTGTATGTATGTTTGTGTGTGTATGTATGTTTGTGTGTGTGTGTGTGTGTATGTATGTATGTATGTCTATCAGCCTGTTTATCTCTCGCTTTCTTTTCCCATCTGTCTGTTCATTTATCTTTCATCGTTTTCATATAGCTTCGCTCATGAAGGCTTATGTCATTACTTTCCTCATTTTTGCAAATGATTTTGTTAGCGTCCCATATTGTTTCGTGTCGTTTATACTTTATGTCTACGTGTCACCTCAGTCTCTGGTTTCATTAACTTTCAGAAATGTCATATGGTTTCGTTTCTCAATTGACACTGTGTCATGTCGTTTTGTCATTAATCTTCGTTCAAGTGTCATAATGTTTCGTTCGTATGCCTTCTCTATGTGTCGTATTGTTTCGTTCTTATTCCTTCTCCATGTGTCATATTTTTACGTTCATATGCCTCCCCTATGTGTCCTAATTTTTCATTCATATGCTTCCTGTACATGTATTATTTGGTTCATATATCTTTCCAGTGTGTCATATTGTTTCGTCGTCATGCCTCCTCCATATGTCATATTGTTTCGTTTATATGCTTCCTCAATGTATCACATTGTTTCGTCCTTATGCCTCCTCCATATGTATTGTTTTGCTCTTACGCATCCTTAATGTGTCATATTGCTTCGCTCACATGCCTCTTGTATGTATCATATTTTTTCGTTCTTGCACTTCCCCCGGTTCGTCAATTGGTGCTGCTTGGCGCTCCTCGTATTTCATATCGCGGCGTTCCAGCGCTTTCTTTACTTTTCATAATGTTTCGTCGCTTTGTCTGTGTCACATTGTTGCGTTGCTAGTCCTCACTGTGTCACATTGTTTCGTCCGAACATCCTCAGGCTTCCATATTGTTTCGTTGTAATAGAAGCTGTTTTATGTTTTGTTTTCTTAAAAAGCAATGATAAATGAATCAATAAGATAATGCCGTGTTATCCTTTATACTGGAACTTTGTTAGAGGCTTAGTCGCCCTAGATGGGAGTCGAGTTTGGGGGATTGACCGAGTGTTTGACGAACGAAAAGTTTCGCAGACTTTCGTTCAGATCTCTTCAGGGTTCCACACTCGTTTTCCTTCACAATACTATCTCTATAGGCTTTACAACCTCAGACCCTAATAACGTTTACAACAGCCTTTATGGTCAAGTGGTGATTACCATAGTATAGAAAAAATGGCGACTGGGATGGGGGGGGGGCTGTCTGGGGGGATTATGTGGGGGATATTTAAGGAGGGGCAAGGGGGCATTATTCAAACAAACTTACCCAACACGCATGTGGAACTAATTGCACGATTAAAAAATCGGACTACTAAAAAGTTGGTTGTAAAGTGTGTTGACTGATAAGAAATTTGTCAGCGCATTTTGTGGGATTCAAACACGTATATTTCATTTTGACAATAAAAATGTTGCTCAACTAAAAAATCGTCAGTGCTCCAGGTCAAAGAGTTGCGCGGTAGAGCAAATGGACAGATCAAAAGTTAGTTGCATAATTCTGAAAAAAGTACCAAATGCCAACTTTCTAACCTAATAATAGATACAAACATACGTACATGTTTGTATGTTAAAGGCTATTTCCTTTTATAACAGGAGTCGCCGAGTCAAAACATATCCCTACATCACAAGGAGTTAAAGGCAGTGCAGCAAGGCACAGCTCTACCATAGCCTGACTCGACAGAGAACAACATCCCTTGGGTCCGCTTCATCCAGTCTCCCTCCATTTACTCCTTTATTTCCCTCTCTTTTCCCTGCTCGACAAACATTCCTCTAAAAATGTTGCCTCAGTGCTTGTTGCCCCGTGGGTCCTTTACATATATTGTCTCAACTAAAATAAAGAACTAAGACGAAAGGGAGGGAAATGGGTAACGGATGGGGTGGGCTAGGTGGAGGGGGTGGGTGCATGACTTGTCTAGCTACCTCCCTCATATGGGGGAAGAAGCCTATTAGCAAATATATACAGTTAGTCTCGACTAAGTCGCCAGGTGGAAATTGTTTCCTCATCTACTCTTGCTGTGTATTTTTTTTACCTCTTCTGCGGCCGGTCTGGTCAGAAATCCAGTTCAGATATTCAGAAATTCAGTTCAAATGCTGGTTTGTTTCTCCCCTTCACAGGATTTCTAATATTTATAGAAAATGGAAACGTACATGATATGTTGGCAGGGTGTTCTAATATATATATATATATATATATATATATATATATATATATATATATATTGTGTGTGCGTGTGTATGTGTATATACAAAATTACCACAAGAGAAAGGAAACTAGAAGATAATCGTATGTAATTTCGTGTATTACATACACAGACGGAGTACTTACTGTCTCCATGTTTTTTTGCTCTTGTAATTTTGCATACATTGTTTCACGTTAATGTGAAAGCCCTGGGTATATCAATATACATACACACACACACACACATACATATATATGGACCTTAGAGCCCTTCCAAGCATGAGACAAACCGTTACAAATAAAAACATGAGACATAACACCACAAACGCCAATACGAGACAAAACGCCACTCGTCCAACTACGAGACAAAACGCCACATTCCGCCACAACACAAACCCGGAGGCTCCCTAGCGCACGTGACATTTCGTCCCTGCCCGTAACACCAGGTGACCTCCCCCAGTGATTAGCAAGTATAGGAACTCTAGTATAAAACTTAGATCTTTACTAGAATCTTCGGATTAATTCTTATCCCTATAGCTACTGAAGAAGGGTCTTGAACCCGAAATCGCGATCTAGCTAATATGACTACATACAGCCAAGTCATAAATTTCCTTCCTAAGGAAAACAAATCCTTAATAAGGTATATGGAAAATACCATTAAGAAAATTATTAATGCACAACTAGCCATCACTTTTAATGAAACATGCATTAGAGAAAAACTCCTGCCCAAATACACTGACAATATATATATAATGTGTGTGTGCGTGTATAAATACACATTGTTTTATTGTGAAGTCGTAAAGGCATTTCTGAACGCACCCAATTCTCTCTTTCCCTCTACCAAAGCTCAGACATTCAGGCATCCAAGTTAAATTTTCCTTTGTTTGTGTATAGAATTCCGTTCTCGATTAACAGTTCTTTTGTTCAGCCTTTCGACACTTGTCATCACATAACCGCAGCCAGCGAGACATAAGAGAAGAGGTTGTGCTGAAGCAGGAAATGTTTTGTTGTGGACTTTCACCAGCGCCTCTGTCCCTGTGGACAGTCTTGCACCGCTCCACGCACGGGAGAGGGACTTGTCTTGTTCATCAAAGTTTGACCTTTGATATCTAGTCTGGTGCAGCGAGTCCCAGTTCATTCTTAATTGTTCATATAAATGCAATGATCACTCATAAGAGAGTTATGCTTAACTAAATCCTCGACTATTTTCACGGCGTTAGTTTACTCTTCCGTAAATAGTCATGATTTAATCATAAAGTTAATAATAACTCATCGTTGAATGTTTTCACTAAGGTCATTTAATCTCTGTGCAAGGATCCGAGTTTTTCCCTGCGACGTCGCTTGATGAATCCGTAGGGATTAACCAGCTCCGCCTGTTGGACGCTGCGGCTCATACGCTATGCCACCCCCACCACCGCTCCAACTCTTCCAACAGCCAGTGGGGGGCATTAAACCAAGCGCAACATATGTAAAGATGCTGTCCATCGCCCGCCTACCCACAGCCGATTGAACCAGTAGGAACACTGACATGCTCCGTCAGATGTAGCTCCTACGCCTCCCAGCACTCGTCCGATCCGTCCCTGGGAAGGTGAAGGACAAAATCACCACCGCAGCAGCAGCGCCAGCTAACAGGCGCCAACAACAACAAAAACGAGACAAGACCACCGCGATCTGAC
This sequence comes from Oratosquilla oratoria, assembly GCF_046742065.1. NCBI lineage: Eukaryota > Metazoa > Arthropoda > Malacostraca > Stomatopoda > Squillidae > Oratosquilla > Oratosquilla oratoria. The sequence continues at coordinate 45,004,154 of NC_134792.1, read as the reverse complement.
ACACTCCAGACCTGCATCTCACCTTCGGGAGTCGTCACGATTCCTGGAGCTTCGTCCTGGTAGACGTCCGGACGCCCCTCACCGGTGCTGACATTCCTATTCATTTCAAGTTACTGGTCAGTGTCGCCAACTGCCGTCTGGTCTGCGCAACAGCTCTCGCCTCGACGCACCTCCAAACTGCATCGCAATCAACTACGGCTAGCGCCATCGACTCTATACATTTCCACTTCCATCGCTCACCGAGGCCATCTGGGGCAAACTCATCATGTATCCAGCAGAGATGGCCCATCTCAACTCCGATACAAACAACACCGCAATCAGCTACGGCCACCGCCATCAACACTAGACATTCCTACGCCCAACGTTTATCGAGCCACCTGGGGCAGCCTCATTTTGTCTCCAGCGGAGATGGCCAGTGACGATCCCGTCGCATGCTGAATGCCCTCACCAAGGCCATATTTGGAGGGGAGTATTGTAAAAAACAACGTGGTGTGAAGAGCACGTTGTCTCATCCACGCGACTGAACCTGACGCGCTAGCCACGCACACCTATGGCAGTGCGACCCTGCTTGACCCGACTTAACCTAATCAAGTGCAATTATGTATTTACGCACCATTGGTAACTAATAATAATAATGATAATAATTATAATAATAATAATAATAATAATAATAATAATAATAATAATAATAATAATAATGTATATAACCCATTAATTGTCAGGCTGTAAGCACACACGTTGAAGGCAACAACCCTCTATGCCTAGAATACACACACAACCATATCGCAAACAAAAATAACACAACTACATGCACAAACATCTACATATGTATATGTATATATACATATGCATATATGTATGATTATATATGTATATATATATAATGTATATATATATAATATATATATATGTACATATATGTATATATGTGTATATATGTATATATGTGTATATATGTATATTGTATATATATATATATGTATATATATGTATATATGTATATATTTATGTATATGTATATATATGTATGTATATATATAATTATATATATACATATATATATATATATATATATACATACACATATCTATTATAATAAAGTAGTAGCCTCTGTCTGTCTGATTGTTTATCTTTTTGTACACGAACTCCTAGGGTTTTACAGATAGACCCCCATAACCATATATATTCTAATACCCTATCATTCCAGGTACTTGGATAACTATATTTCATTTCGAAAAAAAATTGGTTAGGGTTAAGGGTTAAAGTTAGGAGGTTTATGTAGTATCCCCTGAAGTCGCGTAGTATTTTTTGTGACTTAAGAATTAATATGATTAAACAAACCATTGTATGTATCCATAAATATTATTTACATTTGTGAAATTAATGTTGCCACAAACCATGATAGCTTTTGTAAGAAGAAAGCATGTTTATGGAAAATTATTGTATAATTTTACCAAATGTTGAAATATTGGTTATTTTCATTTAATTTTTGTGCGGGCGGAAATAGTTCATTCACAAACTCCTACGTTTTTGCAGATAAACCCCTATAACTATATATATTCTGAAGATAAATAAACTAGATACATTTCTTCACCTTTCAGCTGTAGACATTTATTGTCAATCCACACACGCACACAAAAGAATGTGTACACATGATATTTGTGTTTGTGTATGCATGCATTTTCAAACTAGGGTTTCCCAACTTCGTGAGGGGGAGCGCACACCTGGGAGGGAGAGTATTTAAAGCTATGTTTAATAAAAAAAAATTTGGTTAGGGTTAAAGGTTAAAGTTAGGTGGTTTATGGTGAAGGAACACGCCACTACTGTAGTCCCCCCATAAGTTATTATTTTTGTAAAATAAGAATCAATATAATTAAACAAACCATTGTATGTGTTCATAAATATTATATATATTTGTGAAATTAATGTTGCCACAAACCATGATAGCTTTTGTAAGAAAAAATCATGCAAATGTAAAATGACTGTATAATTTTTACCAAATGTTGAAATATTGCTTATTTTCATTTAATCTTAGTGTGGCGGAAATTTATTTAAAAACAATTCCTAAGTTTTTCCAAATAAACCCCTATAACCATATATATTCTGAAGATATAGTAGATACATGTCTTCATCTTTTAGCTGTAGGCATTTATTGTCAATGCACACACACTCACGCACGCAAAAGAATGTGCACATGATATTTGCGTTTGTGCATGCATGTATTTTCAAACTAGGGTTTCCCAACCTTTGGGTAGGGGGGCGCTTATCTGCGAGGGGGAGTGTAAGCTATGTTTCATTTAGAAATATTTTGGTTAGGGTTAAGGGTTAAAGTTAGGTATAGTATGGTTAGGTTAGGGATTATTCACGAAGACACACACACACACACACACACACACACACACACACACACACACACACACACACACACACACACACACACACACGTACTCGACTTATAACTCTCTTGATAGCGTATTGGTTTAAGTCACTGTAACTTTGTTACGGGTTAGCTGGGTTCGAATCCTCGGCTCGTCCACGTTTCAATTTCCAACGGATGCCTCCATCGAGCGATTCTTCAGTCTCGACTGCGATGGCATGGAATTAAAAGTTATTTGTGGTTGAAAAAATATATTAATTGATCACTGGGAACCATTCAGTGTATATGTATAAAATTTTCCCACGTGCACATACTAGCAAAATGCACTATCATAGCGGAGGTGGGTTGAACGCGATATTTCGTGTAGGTTTATGTAATTCGAGCATACAAATATAAGAAAGTCGTACTCAACTTATGTCTCTCTTGATAGCATATTGGTTTAAGTCACTAACTTTGTTACGGGTTAGCTGGGTTCGAATCCTCGGCTCGTCCACGTTTCAATTTCCAACGGATGCCTCCGTCGAGCGATTCTTCAGTCTCGACTGTAATGGCATGGAATTAAAAGTGATTTGTGGTTGAAAAAAGATATATATTATATATATATATATATATGGTACTAGCGAATGTCCCCAAAGATACAAAGATTCTACCATCAGCGCTTATATTAGAAGAGCTCTTAGTCACTGTAATAATTGGGAAACAGTACATAATGAGTTAGAAAGAGCTTCTCAGACCCTTATGAATAATGGATTCGCCAATAAGGATATAGAGCGAATCACAAAAAGAACTTTAGACAAATGGTACCAGGACAAAAGCCACCCAGACAAAATCCCACAGGACAAAAGCCACCCAGACAAAATCCCACAGGACATTAACGCCAAAAACCTGATTAAAATTTACTATAAGTCCTTCTTCTCCACAGCCTACAAAGAAGATGAAAGGGTTATGCAACAAATTATTAAAAGAAATATTAAACCTAAAGAAGAAAACTCTAAAGTACAACTGATTATATATTATCAAAATAAAAAGACATCTCAACTGCTACTAAAGAATAATATAAGAGAAAGTAAAAGTGACCTTCAGAGAACTCACGTCATATATAGGTACACGTGTAAACTTGGGAACTGTGCATCCCAACCTTCAAACTATATTGGCATGACAACAATGAAGCTCTCACGCCGGTTATCATACCACCTCTCTTCAGGAGCTCCCAGAAACCACCATCACTCTGCTCACAAAATAAATTTAAATAAAGAAACTCTAATAGAAAACACAGAAGTGCTGGCAACAAATCAAGACCATAGAAGGCTACCTATCCTCGAAGCTCTCTTTATTAAAGAAACA
>NC_134792.1:44972933-44995433 GCF_046742065.1 Oratosquilla oratoria | reverse complement strand
GTCCTAGGTAGTCTATAGTCCGTAATCCACTCCTCACCAGCTCTCTTAAGTACAACAAACCATCTTTACACCTAATGAAGTCCTCTCCCCCTGAAGAAGTCTTTTAGTGAGACGAAGAAACACCGAGTTTTTGGTGTTATTGTCAATTTTTTTTACATACTGTTACATATTCAACAATAGCATTTATCGGTATTCTTGAGCGCCTTTCCTTCTCCAAAGCATCATTGATAATTTTCGTTCATAATTTGAACGATGAAGGTAAGAAGTTCTTTCTTAAACTGAAGAAAATACAACTTAGAATAGTTATATATATATATATATATATATATATATATATATATATATATATATATATATATATATATATATATATATATTGATAGGTTTAAATATTAGTATATATATTAGTATATTTTGGCAGTAAATTTTCTTGTAGACATGTCTTGTTAAAAATCAGGGCTAAGTAATTTTCATTGGTATTCTTAGCCTTTTTTCCATTCGTCTTGTATGCTTTTTATATTCCAGTAGATGAAACACGTCTACCGACATCCATGGTATATTAACACTAGTTATATAAATACAAATGCAAGCTTTCGGTTGTTACATACAACCACCTTTATGGCGAATAAATTGACAGGAAAAGGTACATGTCAAATATGCTAAGGGTTTTAGAGTTCACAGGGCTTTTATGGTTCGAACTGAGGTGGAACTGGGAGAAGTTAAGAGTCCGATCAAAGGACTGGGAGTGGGGTGGGTTACAGGGAACTGGGATAGGATGTCATTTGTTGTTATATTGGCCCGGGGGGAGTGGGGGTAACCCATGTGCGATGGACTTTTCTTTATGTGCTTTGTTGTCCAGAGTGTTTTGTCCTGGTGCAATGGAATATTTGTTTAGGAGTAGGATTTCTAATGTGTTTGTGTATTTATGATTTGTGTGTGCTGTGAGATGTAATCTTTCTCGAGGATGTGCAATTTTTGTGGTTGTTACAGCGTTTAATTATTTTTGTATTGTTAACTAAGTCTTGTCTTGTGGGATTGAGTCATGTGTTTTTGTATGTTACCCTCACGGGCATGCATTGAAAGCCTCCTGCTAAGCGAAGTAGTGGTAACACCAATGTAAGACATGTTGGGGAGAAGTTTACAGCCTTCATCAGGATAGGAGTATTGGTATACCACGTTTGCATGCTTAAGGGTATTGTGATCATGGTGCCACCGCTCTACATGGAAACATTGGAAAGGGAATATTTTCTACATATCATCCCAGATAACTCCAAGTGGTACCGTTATGTTGACGACATCCTCTTCATTACACACAAAACAAGTAACACAAGAAACCTAGTAGAACAACTGAATGACGCAGACAAAAGAATTAAATTCACAGTAGAGGAAGAAACCAACGGTTCCCACCTTTCCTAGACACTGTCATCATCAGATCGGACGACAGCGATAGGTTCAAGATATACCGGCGTAAACCGACAAACAAAGACGACTTCATCCACTATTTTAGCGCATATGACGAAAAGACCAAATTAGGAGTTTTCATTGGGTTTTACCTTAGGGCTCTTAGAATATGCAGCGATGACATGTTAGGGACATCACTACGAAAAACCATTAAAATCAGACAGAGGAAAGAAAGTGAAGAGACGACAGATTTACGATACCTTGTGGTTACTAACTCTGGCCTCTCTCACATGCTTTCCAAAACGTTGAAACAGACAGGATTTATCACTTGATCACAAACAAAACCAAGACGAACCGTGACAATAGCATCGTATACAAAATTCCCTGCAATGGATGCGACAGTGCATACTACGGAGAGACATACGACTTAACAATAGACTCAGGAAACACAAAGCGGACATTAGACACGACCGAGAAACAAACGCTCTAGTTAACCACATTGACACAGAGGGACACCTACCAAACTGGGAGGGATCCACCATTCTAGCCAAAGGACTACACAAGAAACAACGGAAAATAATTGAATCTCTTTACATTGCCAACCACTAAACCACAAACAAGAGAACTGGTGACTTGAAATGGACAAAATCTACTGCGACACTTGCCCTCCAAGAATGGCTTCCCAGACTCCCCGACTCTAAGTAGACACCTTTTTCCCACTTCTGCCTACCCTTTCCAGCTTTCTTCCTTTTACTTTGACAATTCTTCTTAAACCATGCTACCATATCTTATTTCATATGCTACCAAATCACGTATCCTCCATTATTTCTATTTTGTTCCTTCACTACTTAAAAAAGATTCATTCTTTATTGTTTTTATTCTCTTCTTTTTATCATTATTATTTTGTTGTATTATTAATCATCTATTTTCACTATTATTATTGTTATTATTATTATTATTATTATTATTATTATTATTATTATCATTATTATTATTTTTTATTATTACTATTATTATTTTTATTATCATTATATTATTGTTTCTATTATTCTTATATTATTATTTTTATTATTATTATTATACTATTATTATTATGATTATTATTATTATTATTATTATTATTATTATTATTATTATTATTATTATTATTATTATTATTATTATTATTATTATTATTATTGTTATTATCACTGTTACAATTACTATTATTATTTTCATTGTTATTATTAATGTTGTCATCATCTTTACCACTTGCTAAGCATTATCATTATATGTAATGTTCACACTTGTCGCCAACTATGGTAACACGGAGAGGTAGTGAGGTCCACCCCATGTATAAAATGCCCACAGCTTGTTTGTACACCATTCCTTTGAAAAAGCATACCTGCGAAACTAGTCAGGAATAAACTCAAGACTAAGACTCCTGTGTTTCCTACTCCACTTACGTCAACCTCTCAGAATGTCTGAATATATATATGATGCTCGATGTGTGATATATAAATTTAATATCATGGTATCATATGATAATCTTGCTTAAGTTGGTATAATACAGTACGCTAGGTTAAAGATGAACTCTAAAATGATCTAGTAATCATGTGCTGCAAGTCAGGGGCGGTGGAGGATCGGGTGGGGGCGTGGGCGGGGGGAGTTAACCTGACTCACTCGTGTTACAGGAATCTGCCTTCGATCGCCTTCCGCGGATGAGCGCTCTCTCTCTCTCTCTCTCTCTCTCTCTCTCTCTCTCTCTCTCTCTCTCTCTCTCTCTCTCTCTCTCTCTCTCTCTCTCTCTCTATCTGTCTATCTCTCTCCCTATCTATCTCTCTATACCTATCTATCTCCTTATCTCTATCTATTTATCTCCCAATCTATATCTGTCTCCCCCCCTCTCTCTCTCCATCAATCTATCTCCCTATCTCTCTATCTCCCAATCTCTCTATTTATCTCCCTATATCTATCTATATCTCTCTATCTCTATATCCGTATCTCTCTATTTATCTCTCTATCTCTCCATCTCTCTCTCTCTCTCTCTCTCTCTCTCTCTCTCTCTCTCTCTCTCTCTATCTGTCTATCTCTCTCTCCCTATCTATCTCTCTATACCTGTCTATCGCCTTATCTCTATCTATTTATCTCCCAATCTATATCTGTCTCCCCCCCTCTCTCCATCAATCTATCTCCCTATCTCTCTATCTCCCAATCTCTCTATTTATCTCCCTATATCTATCTATATCTCTCTATCTCTATATCCGTATCTCTCTATCTATCTCTCTATCTCTCCATCTCTCTCTCTCTCTCTCTCTCTCTCTCTCTCTCTCTCTGTCTTTCTCTATCTCTATCTCCGTGCGGAATGTAATTATTCTCGATCTCGACTACCGACCCAGCATTGCTCACATCCTACAACTGATTATTATGTATCCCTGTGTTTCTTTACCTTATTCACATCATGGGACTCATGACTGCGTTACATAGTCCTCCCATACTCAGACAGGGCGCTCCAATCTCGAAAGGGCCCTTACTCCCTTAAGAATCACTTGACCAAGTGCTTGCTAAGTGTAGGTTGATGCGATACTGAGTGTCGAGGATCCATAGATTTGGGCGCTGATATATATATATATATATATATATATATATATATATATATATATATATATTATATATATATATATATATATATATATATATATATAAATCACGGTCATTGTAGTACAAATGTTTAACGACGTATTACGCATCGGACTTTGATTATCCCCATTAACCCTCGGAACAGGGAACAGAGCCGTTGTCGTCTACTATAGGGGTGGGTGTTTGCAGTCAGTGAAATTTCGAGGTTACAATTAATAGATTTTTTTTTTTTTTTTTTTTTTTTTTCCAAAAAACGCCCGATGCTCATTGGTCGCATTCGGAGACTGGTATGGCTAACGGCTGCCTGTTCTATTCAGCTTAGCAAGTTTCACTAACTAGTGATAATTAATGGATGCTTAGTGATTATATTCAGTGTTGCATTGGTCTTCTCCAGGAGCCTAAAGAAGAACAGAAATAGGTAAGTATGGATTTACAAAATAAATGAATGAATAAATGAATGAAGGAATGAATATATGAATTAGTAAAAAATTATGGGTGTGTGAAAGATCTAGGATATAGACTATCCTAGTATGACCGAATGTCTAGGTCAAACAGGGTCATCCTCAACCCACTCTTTCCCCCCCCCCACCCCGGTCTTCTCCTCCTCCTCCTCCTCCTCCTCCACCTCTTTCTTCTCTTAGACGACACTACCTTATCTATAATCATTTCCACAGGAAAAAATGTTTATATTTCCAAAACCCTTTACCTCCTCTATTCATTTGGTTACTCGCAGCAGCTGCTAATTGCAGCAATGCACCCTCCCCCTCCCCCACTCCTCCCCCTCCTCCTCTCCTCTCCTCCCCCGACGGCCATCTCCGAGGGGAGATATTTTCTCTCTTTCTTTCTCTTTCTCTCCATCTCTCTCTCTCTGTCTCTCATTCTCTCCGTCTCTCTCTCTGTCTGTCTCTCTCTCTCTCTCTCTCTCTCTCTCTCTCTCTCTCTCTCTCTCTCTCTCTCTCTCTCTCTCTCTCTCTCTCTCTCTCTCTCTCTCTCTCTCTCTCTCTCTCTATACCTACCATCCCTCTCTCTCCCATCTCTCTCTCCCTCCCCTTCTCCCTCTCCCTCAGTGTATATAACAAGAGTCGATTCGGATGCAGATGCTACGCATTAGTAACGATACTAATGAAGATAATAATAATAATGATAATAATATCAATAATGATAATAATGATTGATAATAATGATTGATAATAATGATAACAATCGTGATACATTAATGATAATAATAGTAATAATAATAATACGATAATGATAATGATAATAGTAATAATGATAATGGTAATGATGATGGTAGTGATGACAACTACAGATGCACCCTCCCATCTCATCCCATCCTCATTTAGGAAGATAAAATATTATCCAATGATTTCTTCATCCTTCCGCGCTCGTGAAAACGTAAAATTTCAAGTCAGAATGCGGAGCATGTCGGACCAAGAAAATATATCGGTGTGTGGAATATTTTCCTTTTGTTCCTGGGGGATCCCCTTGGGGAGGTCGGGGGGTGGGGGGGGAGGTCGGGGGGTGGGGGGGGTGAGGTCGAGTCCGCGATCGAACTATACGCGGACTGAACGGTTGTTCTTCGAAGGGTTTTATGTATTTGTTTGTTTGTTTATTTGCTTGGTTAATTTGAATGTGTAGGTACTTGTTTTGATATATAATGTTTCATCTTTATTTCATATTGTTCGTATTGGTATTTTTTTCTTTTATTATTGTTTTTTTTTCTATGATTTTTAATTGACATTATTTCATTATCATTATTATTCTCATTATCATTATCATTATTATTGTTGTTATCATTATCATTATTATTATTATTATTACAATTACTATTGTTATATTATCATGATCATTATCATTGTCATTATTGCTATCACTATTACTATTGCTATTACTAATATTATTATCATTATTATTATTATATTTATTTATTTTTGTTCTGTCGGTTTCCTTAAAGATTTAGCATTGAAACTTGTGATCATTGTATCTCTTGTATGAGCACAGACATAAGGGCGGCAAAAGAACTTGACTTTGTTGATCTGAACAAGACAAAGGTTTGCTTCAATGTTACGGTAAGTTTTGTTCAGTCGTCCTCAAACATGATTAAGATAGTTTTACATGATTTCATTTTATTTTGGACAAGGTGCAGGGATGACCCGTCATCCAGGAGGTGCTAAGATAAGAGGGAGGGTGGAGGGGTGTGGAGTGTATTCAGGGATGGAATGGGTGGGAATGATTTTATGCCTTTTCCTTTTTGGCTACCTCCCTTGTAAGAGGGAAAAGCCTTGGTATATGTATGTATGTATGAATATTTTAAGTCGATAAATTATGAGAATTAAAGGCGAAATTGCCACAACATTGAGGGAAGTAATTATTATTTTTTTTTTATAAAATCTAGTCCGACTTATAAAGCGGCTCTGTCGGTGATAAACCTCATGTTTTGGCAACATCTTCATAATAACTGTTGCTGATTGGCTGCTGAAAACGGGCTCTCCCTTCTTACCTCCTCTTCCTCCTTCCTTCCCCTACCTCTACCTTCCTTTTTCCTCTTCCCCATCCTCCCCTTCCTTTCCTCTTTTTCCCTCTCATCTTCTCCCTACTCCCCCTCCTTTCCCACTTCCTTCCCCTACTCCTCCTTTTTTCCCTTCCCCTCCTCCCCTTCCTACTCCTCCCCTCCCCACTCCTCCCCTCCCCACTCCTCCCCTCCCCACTCCTCCCCTCCCCACTCCTCCCCTCCCCACTCCTCCCCTCCCCACTCCTCCCCTCCCCTCCCCACTCCTCCTCTCCCCACTCCTCCCCTTCCTTCGTTGTGCTTCTTCCCTTCCCACCCCCTCCTCTGTCCTTTCCCCGGGCTCCTTTCCCACACCTTCCCTTTCTTTCCCTTCTCATCCCTTCCTTGCTCTCACTTCCCTCAGACTAACCTCCTACTCCTCCCCATTCCCAACCCTTCCCTCTCCCCTTCCCTCTCCCCTTCCCTCTCCCCTTCCCTCTCCTCTTCCCTCTCCTCCTCTCCCTCCTCCTCTCCCTCCTCCCATTCCCTCTCCTCCCCTTCCCTCTCCTGCTCTCCTTTCCTCTCCTCCTCTTCCTCCTCCCCTTCCCTCTCCTCCTCTCCTTTCCTCTCCTCCTCTTCCTCCTCCCCTTCCCTCTCCTCCTCTTCCTCCTCCCCTTCCCTCTCCTCCTCTTCCTCCTCCCCTTTCCTCTCCTCCTCTTCCTCATCCCCTTCCCTCTCCTCCTCTTCCTCCTCCCCTTCCCTTTCCTCCTCTTCCTCCTCCCCTTCCCTCTCCTCCTCTTCCTCCTCCCCTTCCCTCTCCTCCTCTTCCTCCTCCCCTTCCCTCTCCTCCTCTTCCTCCTCCCCTTCCCTCTCCTCCTCTTCCTCCTCCCCTTCCCTCTCCTCCTCCCCTTCCCTCTCCTCCCCTTCCCTCTCCTCCCCTTCCCTCTCCTCCTCTTCCTCCTCCCCTTCCCTCTCCTCCTCTTCCTCCTCCCCTTCCCTCTCCTCCTCTTCCTCCTCCCCTTCCCTCTCCTCCTCTTCCTCCTCCCCTTCCCTCTCCTCCTCTTCCTCCTCCCCTTCCCTCTCCTCCTCCTCCTCCTCCCCTACCTCCTCCCCTTCCCTCTCCTCCTCTACCTCCTCCCCTTCCCTCTCCTCCTCTTCCTCCTCCCCATCCCCAACTTTTCCCTCTCCCCCTCACTCTACCTTTCCTACTCTTCCCCTTCCCCTTCCCCTCCTTTTTCCCTTCCTTATTCACCCCTTCCTCCTTCACCCCTTCCTCCTTCACCCCTCCTCCTTCACCCCTCCTCCTTCACCCCTCCTCCTTCTCCCCTTCCTCCTTCTCCCCTTCCTCCTTCACCCCTTTTCCTTCTCCTTCTCCCCTTCCTTCTTCTCCCCTTCCTCCTTCACCCCTTCTCCTTCTCCTTCTCCCCTTCCTCCTTCGCCTTCTCCCCTTCCTCCTTCTCCCCTTCCTCCTTCACCCCTCCTCTTTCTCCCCTTCCTCATTCACCCCTCCTCCTTCTCCCCTTCCTCCTTCACCCCTCCTCCTTCTCCCCTTCCTCCTTCACCCCTTCCTCCTTCACCCCTTCCTCCTTCATCCCTCTTCCTGTTTCTTCCCCTTCTCCTCTTTCTCTACCTCCTCCTCTTTCTCCTCTTCTCCCTCGTCCTCCTCCTCCTTTCCCTCCTCCTCTTTCTCCTTAACTGCCCCCGCGTGCCCGTCACCCCCCCCCCTGCCCCTCCCCTCTCCTCTCCTCCCCGTCCCTCCCTGTTCGCCATGTCGACGCGCCCTCGGAAAGCACGTAATTGCTTCGTGGTCAGAATCTAATTGCTGGAAGCACTACGGGCCGACAGGATTCTCTCTCTCTCTCTCTCTCTCTCTCTCTCTCTCTCTCTCTCTCTCTCTCTCTCTCTCTCCACTCTGTATCGCTCTCTCTCTCTCTCTCTCTCTCTCTCTCTCTCTCTCTCTCTCTCTCTCTCTCTCTCTCTCTCTCCACTCTGTATCGCTCTCTCTCTCTCCACTCTGTATCGCTCTCTCTCTCTCTCTCTCCCTCCATCCCTCTCTCTCTCTCTCTCTCTCTCTCTTTTTTTTTTTTTTCCTTCCCTCCTTCTCTCTGTCTCACCTATCTCTCTTTTTTTCTTCCCTCCTTGTTGCCCCGAAATAATTGCTTCGGCCATTACCGGACTTGTTTGCTCAGTGGGGGGAGGGGGAGGGGGAGGGGGTTTGGAATTGGAGGGGGAGAGGGGTGGGGATAGAGGCGGGCAAAGAGGGAGCAGAGCAGTAAGTGCCCGGTGGGCCGTGGCTTGAGATTTCTTAGAAAAAAAAAGTGAGAATGACAGTAAAAAAGAAAAAGAACGAAGAAAAGAAATGGAAGAAAGAAAGCGAAAGCAAGCAAGAGATAGATTATGAATGAATGAATGAATGAATGGAAGACGGGAGAAAAAATAAAGTTAAAGAAGAAAAAACTTTGGGTGTCAGAGCAAATACGACGCCAAGATACTTTTCGCAGTTTTTACAGAAATCATCACCCGGACAGAATTTTACTATTTTTTTTTTTTTTTAGCTATTTACTTATTTATCTATGTAATTTATTTATTCATTTATTTGTGTATTTAGTTCTGTTAGTGGTATCTGATGCTTCTATCATTGGGGAGACTATCGAGCCGAAAAGAATGCTACGTCACTCTGGTCCGTAGGGTAAATACATTGGGGATTGGACAATAGGCTCTGGCAACACGGACCAAGTGTTAGATATCACTGTATCACTAGGGCGCGAGTGAATCACGTTCATGAAAAAGGACACATGATTAAAAAGGGGGGAAACAAGCGGATATGACGATAAAAGGTCTCGTCGCGACAACAAGGGAGGACATTAGCAAATCATGTTGATGGAAAAAAGGACGCTTAACCCATATGGCAACACAACGGACGTGAAAAAGGCCCGTCACAAATAGAAAGGGGAAAGTAATAGAAGACCTATACATAGCCGTCAGTGACAACACGAACACGCCAGTGGCGGACATCAAATGGACAAATGGACAACAGCAGCGGTGACAGCGAGTGGACGGTATCACACGGAGTGCCACATGCAAGCCGGCGCGCTTGCCAGCGTGACCCTATCTGACCTACCTCTTCAAAACCAGCACGATCCTATCCACAGACGTGTATGTGTGTATGTGTATATATATATATATATATATATATATATATATATATATATATATATATATGTGTGTATATATATATATATATATGTGTGTATATATATATATATATACATATATTTCTATCCTTGACTGTTGTTTCTCTGAAGAAGACTTTTGTGAGAGTACTGGCCGGGAATAGGCTAGAAATGTAACTTGTATTTGTAAATTGTAACTAGTTTTTACTCGTTATAATGCCTCAGTGCACGTAATCACATGCACAAACACACACAGACACACACACACACACACACACACACACACACACACACACACACACACACACACACACACACACACGGAGATTTGTATATTTAAGTAGAAGCGCAAATGCATAAAAAGTATGTTTATGAATAAACAATTCCAGGTAAAGTTTTAGCCGGAGAATGTACACAAGATTATGCATTGCAAATATTAACCACAGTCCCTCCACTCATCTTTCTCCCTCACTCTCTCTCTCTCTCTCTCTCTCTCTCTCTCTCTCTCTCTCTCTCTCTCTCTCTCTCTATGTTCAGTCCTCCTTTTCATTTTTGGTACTCTCAAATTCATTCCTCCCTTGCTGTCTCTTCTCTCCCCTCTTCCTCCCCTCCCTTCCCCTCCCTTCTATCGCCTCCCCCTTTTTCTTTCGCCTCTTCTTTACTTCCTTCCTTCGTCTCCGTTCCCCTCGAATCCACTGCTCTGTTCCCTTTCCTTCCTCCACCGCCCTATCCTCCATCCCCTCCATCCCCCTCATCTCCACCCCATCCTCTTCTCCCTCCTTTTTATCGCCACCCCCTCCCCTTCCCTCCTCTCCCCCAATCATCTTTCCTCCCCTCCTATCCCCTCCAATTAGGAACGTCATGTGTGTGTGTGTGTGTGTGTGTGTGTGTGTGTGTGTGTACGCACGCGCGCGCATGTGTGCTCATTCGTGATTACAGAATTACTTATTAAATATCATGATTATCTAATTAGCGCATTAACTGAGATTTGCAGTTTCAAGGCGAATTAATATTCTATTGTAGCTTCTAATTAGTGTACGTGTAGGCGTGACTGCCCATTTCTCACACGCACACGCGAACGCACACGCACACATACGCACACGCACTGCTTTTTATATACGTGCATACAGTCACACATACTTACACGCACATGCACGCACAGTCTCGTGCACACAGACACACACTCACGCATGTTCACACACACACACACACACACACACACACACACACACACACACACACACACACACACACACACACACATACATACATACATACACACACCCATATATATATATATATATATATATATATATATAGTATATACATATATATAGTATATATATATATATAGTATATACATATATAGTATATATATATATATATATTATATATATATAGTATATATATATAGTATATATATATATAGTATATATATATATATATATATATATATATATATATATATATATATTTGAATATCTGGGGAGCAGATTCTCTTGTATGCATGCATTGTTAAAATCGACAGCGTTAGTGAGGTTGTTGATCTTCTTGTGAGTATTCTCCAGTTTTCTAACCAATATTCTGCCATTTAGAGGGTGGGCATAGACCAAGTTGCCAAAATGATTCATTTATTTCAACGTTTCGTCTAACAAAGAGACATCTTCAGGAAATTCTGTAACATAGATAATAATGACGTACAGAAATAAAGAAAACAACATGTAAATCTAACCAATTATACAAATATAGAAGTAAATATCAATAAATGCGCAAATTCACACAAATTAACACTATACATGGGCTGATGGGGACCGTTACTTACAATAGTTAAAAGGTCCGATGAAATGACGAAGAAAACCCTTCGCTCGGTGACATATATACGCACCTTGCGGGCTGGGGTGGTGGTGGTGGGGGGGTGTGGGGGGGGGGGTGGTATCTCATTAATACGTGAAGAAGAGGGTTGGGGGAGGGGTTGGGGGGTTAGGGGGTTGCGGGGTCGGTTGGGGGGAGGATGGAAGGAGTGGGTAGGATGGAAGGAGTGGGTAGGAGGAGATGGAGGGGGGGTTAGAAAACTGGAGAATACTCACAAGAAGATCAACAACCTCACTAACGCTGTCGATTTTAACAATGCATGCATATATATATATATATATATATATATATATAATATATATATATATAAGATTGAAAGTGAAAGAAGTTGATGAGGAGATATGGGAGAATTTACGCCTTAACGTTTCGACCCGCAGGGTCTTGATCACAAAGCTAACAACTCAAACGTAAAACGTAATATAGTTTACGGCCTACAGATAGGAAGTAGACACTTTCCGAAGGATTATCAACGATGGAGTTGTACCAAAAGAACCCTACGAGAGAGTTTTGCTGAGAGTCTCCAGCCGTCCCAATCTGGTAGCCTCCTTAATAATGAAAAATAACTCCACCCCTGCAGGACCCAAGGAATCGAAAAACGGCGTAGTCTACAAATTTAAATGCTCTGAAGAGGCATGCAAGCCCCTCGACATGAGCTACGTCGGACACACGATGACCACCTTAAGAAGGCGACTGCTAGCACACCGAAATAACGGAGCTATTCACCAGCATTACATTGACACACATGACAAGAAGCCGCGTTTGGAAGACCTCATCAGGGACACCGAAATTATTCACACAGACTCTAATTACGGACGCTTAATAATTGACGAGACAGTTAGTATTACTTTACAGCAGCCTACATTAAACGTCCAGAAGTCATCGGATCATGTCCTCCCTTCCAATAGAAAAAACAGACTCGCACACCGTGACATTTGCCCACTGGAAGTTCCAAGACGACAAGACGTGACATTAGCTCCCCGTAGGTCCCGGCGAGAGGGTGCATCTAGACATTTGCTCACCGGAAGTGACAACCCGACAAGACGCGACATAAGCCCATCGTTGGACTAGGGCCCCCCTCCTGGCCCCGCCCACCCGCATATTCCCACCAATCATTTTCCACCATTTCTATTTCTTCTGAGTTGTTTGTACGGCCCACGGTCCTTTATATTCTAATGTGTTTCACATTTGTAATCAGTTTTACCCTGAAGACGACCATGTGAAATGGTTGAAACAGCTGTCGGTATAAAATGGAAAACCACTTTGACGACTTTCGTACTTTCCTCCAGAGTTTGAACCATGAAGAGAGAATGATACTTAGAAAGTTAGAGAAATGTTCTCTAAAAATCATTGATGCCACTTGTGCTTTAGCATTCAACAGTAATTGTTTAGAGATAGACTTTGCCCAAAATGTATATATATATATATATATATATATATAATATATATATATATATATATATATATATATATATATATATATATATATATAAATAAAGTGGAACCATATTTCATTAAGATTTTTGTCTAATTGTTGAAGTTGATGGCGGAAAGAGGTAATGGAATACAGTTCACCCCACTTCCACGTGGCAAGAAATTTGAGGAGGAAAGAGAATGGAGGAGGAGGTATGGTGAGAGGAATAGGCAAAGAAAAGAGAGAAAGAGAAAAAAGAGAGATAAAAGCGTGGTCAATAGGCTAGTTTGATGAATAGGGAACAACCAAGTCCAGACAAACACACAACGCAACACTTCAGAAAAGGAAAGGGACAATGCTCCGCGCTGTGACGGCGTCACCGTACGTCACGTGGAGGTGTCACCCGTGTTATGGTTCCAGTAACGCACAGTCCACAGACTTGCTTCTATACTTCCCTACTTGTGTGTTTGTCTATTCATTCACTTATTTGATTATTTATGTATTTTTATTCTTTTTTAAGTATTTATTTATTTATTCATTTCCTGGGTCTGCCCTTGCCTTGGACCTAATGGTCTCCTGCTGTTCTTAGTTGTTGATGAGCAGCCAACCCTCATTTCTCCTTACCTTCACCATACACCAAATGACGTCACCACAGCATGGGTATGACGTCAGCGTAACGTCACTATCGCATCATGTGACTAGGCGAGACGTAAGCCAATCAGCACCAGGGGTTCCTTTAAGGTGAATGGAATCGTCTGAGGTTAGCCCGAATAAAATCTTTGAGGTACGTCCTCACAGGGATAGGATTATGGGTAGTTGGTGACGCACTCACGGTGCGTCATAAAGCGACACGACGCGACAATAGTCGACACGACGCGACAATAGTCGACACGACGCGACAATAGTCGACACGACACGACAATAGTCGACACGGCGCGACAATAGTCGACACGACGCTACAAGAAACGACATGATGCGACAAAAAGCGATACGGAGCGACAAGAAGTGACACGGTGGCAGAGGACGCAATAAGACACGACAAGAAGCGACACGATGCTATAACAAGCGACGCGAGTCGACAAGAAGTGACTTGGCGCGAGAAGATGCGACACGACAGGACAAGAAGCAACAGGACGCGACAAGAAGCAACACGACGCGACAAGAAGCGACGCGACACGACATTACGCCTGGCGCCGTCCAAGCTCTCGCTTGGCATCCAGCGTCCTCTTGCTTTGCCCGGAGCCAGGAGCCACCGCCCTCCCTCTCTTGGCGCCAGGGTGATGGACTGACTCCAGACAGACACTATCTCTCTCTCTCTCTCTCTCTCTCTCTCTCTCTCTCTCTCTCTCTCTCTCTCTCTCTCTCTCTCTCTCTCTCTCTCTCTCTCTCTCTCTCTCTTTCTCTCTCTCTCTCTCCTCTCTAATGAACTGTGTCACATTTGTTTGGGGAAGTGGAGAGTGACACATGACACAGAACTCGATCCCTGCCCCTTCCCCCCACCCCCTTATCGCCTCCTGCTAAGCCCATCCCCCTGACTTAGACTGCTCTCATCACGAAGAGAAAAAAACATATCTCATCTTTCACTAATTACTTCAAGGTGTCACCCTTGCCCTTACCTGTCGCCAGGGTCAAATTCCCCCCCCCCAAACACTCCCCCCTTTCTCCCCCCTATCCCATCTCTTCGCCCCTCCTCCACCACTCCATTCGGTTCACCTATTTCTCTTCCTTGCCTTCATCCATTCCCCATTACCCCCTTTAGGGCCCTCCTTCTCCCCCTTCCAATCCTCTTTACTTTCCCTGCGTCGCCCTTCACAGCCTCAGCACAAAGTCAGCGTCACAACTCAGCAGAACATAACACCAAAGTCACACAAGCTACAGCACAACAAATTGTAACAACTCATCACCTGGATTGTTCAGCGTCATGGACTGACGACAGGGCTAAGGTTCCATAACACAAAAACACGCAAAGGCGACACGCACAGGAGAAATATCTCCTCTGGAGTTATTATTATAACCAGACACTCCGAAAAAAAAAATGTACCTCCTACGGAAGGTATTCTGAGAAAAAAATGAAACGTGTGTGTGTGTGTGTTAAAAGAGAGAGAGAGAGAGAGAGAGAGAGAGAGAGAGAGAGGATGGAAACGTCTTTGAGTCTCCTGGTTACAATTCTTGCCGAAGCATACCTCGAACTGCGGTCCTTGAGGTCAAGGGTGAGGTAGTGTTGAGGGTGTTGGGTGGGGGACCTCACAAGCATAGTACCTAATTCAACGATCTCCTAGAAGAACTCATCTACAGTTCACCTCGTAAAGTTGGAAAACTTGGAGAACTACGAACTTCGTCAACTTCGAGAGGAAGGACACCTGTCGGTGAACTTGTGCAGAAGAAGGATCCCCAACTTCGAATACACACTTTGAGAACCTCTTGGAATACAACCGACAATAGAAGAACTTCTCGGTCACTTCGGGAAAGTGTTCGTGAGGGTGTTTCACGGTCAACTACGTCTTTTGGGGCACTTCGGCAGAACGATGCCTGATCCCCGAAGACGCAAGTTTTCGGCTTCGAAAGCCTCCAGGGGTCACCACCGGGAGGAGGAGGAATCCTGGATCACTTCGGTAACATCTTTGGGAGAGGATCTGTCAGTTATCTTCAGCAGGAGCTCTTCTGGAGTAGGATGAGGAGGAAGAGGAGGGAAGGAGGAGAAGAAGAAGAAGAAGAAGAAGGGGAGGAGGGGAAGGGGGAGGAGGGGATGGGGGAGGAGAAGAAGGGGGAGGAGAAGAAGGAGGAGGAGAAGGAGGAGGGAAAGAAGGAGAAGGAGGAAGAGGGGGAGGACCAGAAGGAGGGGGAGAAAAAGGAGAAAGAGGAGGAGGAGGAGGAGGAGGGGGAGGGGATCTTCCCGGTTACAAAGCCATTTTCCCGGACACCAGACACTGCGGCAGCCCCATTTCCTGGAGGAGAGAGACCCCGGTGCCGGTGGAGGGCAGGGAGCAGCCGGCGGTTATCAGAACGGACACCCCATGGCGACACCTTCCGGAAGCTCACCGGACAACCTCCTCCGGATAGGTCCACGCCTCTAATTGATTCGACTTCTGGTTGGCAATGAACCCAGGGACGGGGTTGGCATTAAGACTTGGAGAGGAACGAAAAAGAGATGGGGGGGGGGGAGTTTTTTGGGGACACCACCAAGAGGAGATGTCTTGTTAAGACATAGGATTTTTTTTTTTGGGGGGGGGGCACTTGCTAAAGAGGGAGTAAATAAGTCTTGTTAAATCTTTGGGGGTTAGGAAAAAGAGGTGGGGGATGATTATGAGGGTAAGGAAATGGGGAAGCTGGAGAGAACGGGAAGAGGAGGAAGAGGAGGAGGAGGAGGAAAAAAGAGGGAGAGCGTAAAAGAAAACTCGACTTTGGAGAAAGAAAAATGAGGAAGAGGAAGGAGCCTGAGAAAATGGAGGGAAAAGGGAGGAGTGAGTGAGATAAGAGGGTAGGAGTCATAATGGAGGGGAAGGAGGAAGAGAAGGAGGGGAGAGGGAATTGATGAATAAGGGTGATAAACAGAAGGAAAGAAATGGGAAATGATGACAGGGAAAGAGAAGAGAAGAGATGGGGAAGGGGAGGGGGGAAAGAGAAAAAGAAGAGTTTTAGGGAAGCCGGGAGGGAAGGAGGGAGAAGATGGGAAGAGGGAAGGGGTGGAGGAGAGGGTAGGGAGGGGAGGAGGAAGGAGTGGGAGAGGGAAAAGGTGAGAGGGTAGGAAGGGGAGGAGGAGGTGGGAGAGGGGAATGGGCAAAACACGAACAGAAGGTTGGAATGGAGGGGAAGGGATGGAGGGAGAAGGAGGGGAGGAGATGTGGAGGAAGGAGAGAAAATAGTGTTTGGAGAAAATGGGAAGAGTAGTGAACGAGGGAGAAGGAGAGAAACAAGATTAAAAGGGAAGAGAGGGTATTGAGTAGAGTTCGGGAGAGGGAAGAGGGGAGAAGAAGGAAAGGGCGAGGGGATGGTGGAGGGGAGGGGAGGGGAGGGGAGAGGGGGAGGAAGAGGGGAAAAGGTGATAAAATCTCAGGAGGGGAGACCAAAAGGGGGAACGGGGAAGGGAAGAGAGAGAGGCCCTGGAGACGAGGGGAAAGAAGAAAATGAAGAAGAAGAAGAAGAAGGGAAGGAGGAGTAGGAAGAGGAGAAAGTGAGACGGGAGGAGGAAGAGAAAGGACAGAAGAAGAAACAAGAGCAGGAAGGGAGGAGGGAAAATGACAAAGAAAGAGGAGGAAAAAAAATAATAGAATGGGAAAGAGAGAAATGAGGAGGAGGAAGAGTACAAAGAGAAGGAGAGAGGAGGAGGAGGAAGAGTACAAAGAGAAGGAGAGAGGAGGAGGAGGAGTATAAAGGGAAGGAGGGAGGAGGAGGAGGAGGTGGAGCTAAGGCGTAAGAGGAGGAGAGGGGGAGCGAAAATAATGAGTAACCGGAAGAGGAGGAGGACGAGGGGAAGAAGGAGGAGGAAGAGGAGGAGGAGGAGGAGGAGAATGTGGGAGTGAGTTAGGAGTGCCTGATTTTAAGGATGTCATTCTAGATGACTTCAGGCGATTTTATTCAGCATTAATGCACAAAGCGAGGAAGGAGAGGAACGTATAGCCAACTAAAGAAGAACGTGCTGGATGAGCGGGCGTGAACGTATAGCGAAGAAAGAAGAGAACGTATAGAAAGGGAATAAAGGACCGTCTGGAAGGGGAGGAGAGGAACGTGTTGGAACGTAAAAGAAACGTTAAATGAGGTAAGAGAAGAACGTTTAGCGAGCCAGGGAGAAGAAAGAAAGAGAGAGAGAGAGAGAGAGAGAGAGAAGGAGGGAGGGAGGGAGGGAGGGAGGGGACAGCTTTGCGCAATGCTATTAATACATCGGGACTGATTTTATTTGTTGTCAGTAAAATTAATTGATAATTTGTTAAAAAACATAAACGCGTGTGTTGTTTGGCTAAACTACAACTGGGGACTAATTGGTGTGGTGCGGTGGTACCATTGGAGGTGGTAGAGACGATGTGGGCGTGAGGATGGGGAGCTTTGTGGTAGATTTGGTGGTGGTAGTGGTAGTTGTGGTGGTGAGCGTGATGGTGGTGATAGAGGAAGTGATGTTGATAGTGGTGGTTGTGGAAGGTGGGGTGTTCCTTATGGTGATGATGGAAGAAGTTATGGTGATTGTGTGTGTGTGTGTGTGTGTGCGTGTGTGTGTGTGTGTGTGTGCGTGTGTGTGTTTGTGTGTGTTTATATGCTGAGAAGGCCTCCCCTTGCCAACTGGGTCACATTGTTCCGTCCCTTTGCCATCGTTAACCTTGAGATCACGACCTCTCTCTCTCTCTCTCTCTCTCTCTCTCTCTCTCTCTCTCTCTCTCTCTCTCTCTCTCTCTCTCTCTCTCTCTCTCTCTCTCTCTCTCTCTCTCTCTCTCTCTCTCTCTCTCTCTCTCTCTCTCTCTCTCTCTCTCTCTCTCTCTCTTCCTCTCTCTCTCTCGCTTTCTCTCTGTGTCTGCCTCTCTCTGTCTGTCTGTATCTGTCTGTCTCTCTCTCTCTCTCTCTCTCCCACCCTCTCTCTCTCTCTCTCTCTCTCTCTCTCTCTCTCTCTCTCTCTCTCTCTCTCTCTCTCTCTCTCTCTCTCTCTCTCTCTCTCTCTCTCTCTCTCTCTCTTTCTCTCTCTCTCTCTCTCTCTCTCTCTCTCTCTCTCTCTCTCTATATATATATATATATATATATATATATATATATATATATATATTTCTGATAATTATGGTCTTTTGTCCCCACAAAGGACGACAACGAATAAGTAAATGAATAAACAAACAAATTCATTAATTAAGTAATCAATAGAAATGGCGCGCTGTTGGTCATGACCTATATTAATTTTATTAATCTAAAAACGAGAAAACGTTGCTAATATCTGTTTCCGATGAATTGTTATTGAATAAAATTTCTTTAGAAAAATTTGAATATTTTAAGAACATGTTAGAAAAATAGTGAAAATGGCGACTGTCCGAATCACCATATTTACTCTCTTTTGCTCTCTTTTTGCTCTCTTTTTTGCTCTTTTATTATATTCAAACGCAGGACCCGATTATCTTTATCTTTCCACCGGATGTCACGTGTTAACAAATTTAATATTTGACTAGTCTTTTTGTCAAGGGGGTCTTGAAATATTGACTAGTTTTGTAAGATATTGATTAGTTGATAATAAGAGCTTTCATTTGCCTAAAATCATCATGAGGTCAAGGGTCGATTTGAAACTAAACTTTGAAGTTTATGAATTATAAAATCACTCTTGTGATAACATGGCGTCCGCATTCAGGGATTAAACTCGGGCTAGGAACTCGGGGATAAAGGTGAAGAGTTTACGCCAGGTAACTGCAGTCACTGCTGGGAATCAGAGAGGTATGTGGGATTCGAACCCACAACCAAGCGAATGCGAGACCAGCACTCCCGATTACGCCACTTGCGGACTTATATGCATACCCTTACTGCCGTCACGCGTTGATTTTCTAGTGGGATTCGAACCATCTTTTTCGTCCTTATCCTGTCATCATTCGCACTCGATCAGAATTCTATCGGTCAGTGAGCTTGAGGTCTTGCAAATAAAAGAACGAAATAGAAATATGAAGAAGTTTATGTTTTTAATACTCAGTATAGTTCTACCGAGCTGTTGCTCGCTCCTTTGCTGCAAAGGTTATCGGTTAATAGATCATGAAGTGTGATAAAAGGTGGCCTTCTTTTATTCGTTAGGTTTACGCAAATAACCAAAGTGAGCTGGGTCGCCTTTCCTTCGAATTGTTTGTATACATGTGCACACTTACACACACACACACACACACACACACACACACACACACACACACACACACACACACACACACACACATACACACACACACACACACACACACACACACACACACACACACACACACACACACACACAGACACAGACACACACACACACACACACACACACACACACACACACACACACACACACACACACACACACACACACACACACACACACTCGAAAATGAAATGAAAAGAAACCAAACCTTTTAGTCTATTACGGCATCTTTTGGTCCTCTCCATCATTGTAGTTGGGATCGGTTTTCTGACAAATTTTCAATCTGGCTCTAATTATGATTTGTGGGAAGATGTGGTCGAGACCGCTCTCTGTGTATCTAGTGGGTTTGACTAGGCCACCCCTCTGGTAAGGGGGAGAGGGTCTTTTGGTATGTGCGTGTGTGTGTTTATCTGTGTGTGTCTATGTGTGTATGTGTGCGTGTATATATATATATATATGTGTGTGTGTGTGTGTGTGCTTGTGTATTTACATGATTTTATTTACCTTTCATTTGTGTGTGTGTGTGTGTATGTGTGTATGCATATGTATTGCATGTTTGTTCATGTTTATATATATATATATATATATATATGTGTGTGTGTGTGTGTGTGTGTGTGTGTGTGTGTGTATGTATGAATCCCAACTGTCTCCAGTTAATGTGTTGCCACTGGAGTATTTGTTCTTAATTGTTAGGTAAAACCGACTGATGACCTCGTGAACATTGATATATAGATACATAATTAGATTGATTGACAGACACAAACGGACAGACAGGGATAGACACACACACCTGCAGAGGTATGAGTATATATATTATCTAAAGTGACATATTTACATGTGCAAATGTCTATATGTTTGTACACATGTATGTGTACTTGCAAACACACACACACACGTACACACAAATACACATATATACTGTAGATACACATATAGATACACAGATACATAGATACAAAGAGGTTTATAGACCCTAACCTCGTACATCACGGGCGAAACTGCGAAATGCAATCGCGGGTAAAATCCGGCAAGCCGGAACGACCTCCCGGGTCCCCCCCCCCCCCGGATCGCCTCGCAAGCAAATCAGTCCAACTTCCGGGAGGAGAGTGAGACCCAGGCCGAGGCCCAGGCCCCCCTCCCGGGGGTCCGGAGGCACTCCCCGGACGGCAATGCAAGTCCACCAGAAAACAAGCCTTTCTGCCAAGTCCCCGGACGCCAATCTAAAACCCTCCCCGGAGGATGCCGGACCTTTACCGGACTTGTGGAATGGAGCTAGAAAGAGGGCGTTGTTATCCGGGGAGCTTACGCCACGAGGCGCTTAGCTACCACCCACGCCTTCGTCTTGGGATTATCTTCACGCAGAGCCGGGGGAAGTGGCGGTCACTGGCACCCACTGGAGATCGGATCCAGGGCGGAGAAGAATGTGAATTCGGTCCACCAATCATGTCTTGGAAGAAAGATTAAGGGGAGGAGCCTATTTGCCAAAACAATCCGTAGAGGTTGCGCTCTCTTCCCCGCCCCCCCTCTCTCTCTCTCTCTCTCTCTCTCTCTCTCTCTCTCTCTCTCTCTCTCTCTCTCTCTCTCTCCCTCTCTCTCTCTCTCCTTCTCTCTTTCCTTCTTTCTCCTCATTATCAACTCTTTCACACGAATAAGGTCGCCTGTCGACAGCCAGAATAACACCTTCAAAGGAAGCCAAAATTGATGACGTCACTATGGTGCCTCCTCCTCTCCCCCTCCTCCTCTCTCCCTCCTCCTCTCTCCCTCCTTCTCCCCTTGGCTGAATAGAATCGTTAGGCGTTCGCCAGAATAAAAATGGTAAAGTGTGTCAATGAAGAAGAGGTTGATTTAAAGGGATCTGTTGTGGGCGTGTTCGGAGTGGGCAGAGGAGGGATTTAAGGCTACGGGCGTGAGTGTGGGTGTGGTTGTGGGTGTGGTCGCTCAGGGGAAAGGCACAGCGGAGGAGTGGGTGGGCTGTTCGTTTCAGTAAACATTATCGTGTTTTGCGGGTATACGGTCGTGGGGATGTCCATAGGCGTGTTTGTGGGCGTGTTTTGGAGGTGTGTTCGTGTGTGTACATGCAGGGCGTATCCATATGTACGCCCGTGGGCGTGTGCCTGTGGGTGTATGTGGGCGTGAACGACAGTTCCTTGCCCGTGATGCTTTGCGTGTGCAAATTGCGTGCAAAAAAACGTGGTTTGCGTGCAAAGGAAGCCTACTTCCTTCCTCCTTCTCTTCCACCTCCTCCTCCTTCTCCTCCTCCTCCTCATCGCGTGTGTGTGTGCGTGCGTGCGTGCGAGCAAGATGGACGATTGGACTGGAAATAGCGACTTAAGAGAGTTGGAGGAGGAAGTGGGGAAGGGGCGAGGAGGAGGGGTCGGTGGGAGGAGGGGGAGGGGAAGGAGGGGGAGGGGAAGGAGGGGAGAGGAGAGGAAGGAGGAGGAGGAGGAGGAACAGGAGGATAAGAAGGGGCAATAGAAAAGGGGGAAAGAAGAGGGGCAGGAGGAAGAGGAGAGGGAGGGAAGAGAAGAAAGAAGAGGAGAAGGGGAAATGATAAGGAGAAACAGAAAATGGAGTTAGGAAAGGGAACAGAATGAGAGAAGGAAAAGGAAGACGAGGAGGAGGAAATGGAGGGAGGAAGAGGAGGAAAGATGGAGAAGAGAGGAAGGGAGGAGACATAGGAGGAGGAGTG
>NC_134792.1:44944746-44952246 GCF_046742065.1 Oratosquilla oratoria | reverse complement strand
TGTAGTTACCATCTCCATTTTCTAACAATATCTCCAAATATTTCTCTTTTCCAGCATAATATCTCAGGTTATTTCTCTTCTTCTACACAATATCTCCTAATATCTACTTGCTCCAACATATCCTCATATCGGTTCTCCACCATAAGATCGCCTACCATTTCCCTTCTCCCTCGTGTTGTCTCGCGCCATTTTTCTTTCTCCAACATAATATCTCCAACCTTTTCCTCGAGGCGCCATCCAATTTCCTTCTTTCCTTCCTCCTCCTCCTCCTCCTCCTCCTCCTCCTCCTCCTCCTCCTCCTCCTCCTCCTCCACCACCACCACCAACTTCACCAATTCCTCTTCTCCCGTCTCCTCCTCTTACCCTCCCTTCTTCTTCTCCTACTCCACCAACTCCTCTTCTCATTTCTCCTCCTCCTCCTCCTCCTCCTCCCCTCCTTCTGCTCTCCAATTCCTCTTATTTCCAAGCTTCCTCTCTCTTCCCTCTTTCTCACTTCCTTTTCTCCCCTCTAACTCCCCTTCTTAATCTACCCCTTTCATCTTCCCCCCTCTCCTTCAA
Source organism: Oratosquilla oratoria (assembly GCF_046742065.1). NCBI lineage: Eukaryota > Metazoa > Arthropoda > Malacostraca > Stomatopoda > Squillidae > Oratosquilla > Oratosquilla oratoria. The sequence goes on along the minus strand of NC_134792.1, from coordinate 44,951,688 downwards.
TTCCTCCTCCTCTTCCTCCTCCTCCTCCTCCTCTTCCTCCTCCTCCTCCTCCTTCTCTTCCTCCTCCTCTTCCTCCTCCTCCTCTTCCTCCTCTTCTTCCTCCTCTTTCTCCTCCTCCTCCACGTTCTCCTCCACCACCTCCTCTTCCTCCTCCTCCTCCTCCACTTCCTCCTCCTCCTCCTCCTCCACTTCCTCCTCCACTTCCTCCTTCACCTCTTTCTCCAACCAGCTGGATATAATTGCTGCTTGACCGCAAACAGAATAAGCATAAAAGTCGAGTTAGGTGGTTAGATGGTTAATCTACATTTTTTAATCAAATACGCGCTCTGCGAGATGGCTAGGGATTATAGCCATTACACATGTAACATATTTTTGTTCCCCAGTTATGTCATTTCCTGGTTTGTTTTACCCCATTATTATATATATAAAAAAACAATATAATGTAATCAAACGTTTGGGTTTGTGATCAGGACTTTAATATTTCGAATTTTTTATATTTTTCAAAATATTTTGTTAATAGATCAATTCATATGATTAAATTATTTATTTTTTGACTATTTTTTGACACAAGCTTATCAAAAACAAACGAGTAAAAACAAATGACGGTTATAAAGCAACTTAAACACGTCGGAAACGACTGGATTTTCTGGATTTGTGGTTGTAGTCCAGATTGCACTCCCGCATCAGCCCCCACATATAGTCCCCCCATCATTTTTCATTGTTCCGCTCCATCTCCTTTACATCTTGGTAGAATCGCTCGCCTTGTTCCTCTGAGTAGGCTTCCATATTGTCCTTGAATTTGTCCGGGTGAGCGTCCAGCATATGAAGTTTTGTTATCATTTGTCCATTTGTTTATTATTATTTGTTTGATTCTCATTTATTATTAGTTATGTCAATTTATTATTATTTACTATTTACCTGTTTATTATCTAACTATACCTATGCATTTATTTATCTTATTTATTATTTACATTATTATTGTTTTTATTCATTTATTTATTTGTTTATCATTATTATGATTTTTTTCCGCATCCGACCTAGATATGGACCAAAAGGTCTCCTGTCGGCATGCTCCGCCTTTGTAATCCTTTGTAATTAATGGACATCCTGCATCCCTTGTCGCCAAAAGCCTATACCAGATCCTGCACCAGCTGCTGGTAGTTTTCGGCTCTGTGGTTGCCCGGAAAGCTTTTGGCAACTGCTTTGAAACAGTTCCATGCTTTTCTCTCAATCCTACTGAGCTTATTGCAGAACTCGTTGGACTCAAACATCTTCTTTATCTGAGGTCCAACAAAAATCCCACCTTTAATTTTGGCCTCAGATAACTTGGGGAAGAACTCAAGAAAGTACTTAAAAGCAGCTGATTCTTGGCTGAGAGCCTTCACGAACTGCCTCATCTACCCCAACTTAATGTGTAGTGGCGGCATGAGCACAATCCTGGGATCAACCAGTGGCTCTCACATGACGTTTTGGGTCCCAACTACAAATTTTGTTCGCTGCTTCCAGTTCTTCCTGTTGTGGTGGTCAGAGGCGGCTCTGCTGTCCCAAAGGCAGAGGAAGAATTGGAATTTGATAAAGCCTCCCTGGAGACCAAGCAGGAAAGAAGCCAACCTTAAAGTCTTCAGTGACTCCCCAATTGTAATGGCTGTATTCCAGGGCTTCCAGGAGGACTTTCACAATGTTGTGGTCTGCCTTCAGGTAGGCTGAATGGGCTAGGGGCAGCGTCGGGAACTTGCCTCTATTGTGGAGGAGGACAGCCTTCAAACTTGTGATGGAGATGTGTATGAAGAGCCGCCACTCCTTGGGTACAAACGGCAGCCCAATAACGTCAAACAGCCCAGGTACATCATGACAGAAGCAGAGGCCATCCAGATGAGTGTAAAAGCCTGAGAAAGGTCCGTGCCGACCTCTCTGACTTATCATCTGCACTTCCTCCTTGACCAGGTTCCACTGCTTCCTCCTGGAGATGAATAGCTCTGTATTGGACTTAGTTAGACCCATACCCCTGACCAAGTCATTTCCTTCTTTTTTATTTAGGAAGAGAGGAACTTTGTCTCGGACAGGTAAGCCAAGTCCTCAGTATCAATCTCCTCTCTCTCAAAATATTTGTATTTGTCTTGGAACAGGTGGCACTGGCACGGGATATTTGGAGCAGTGAGTAATTGGAGCAATTGATAATGGGAGATCGGGGTAATGAACAACAACAGCAGTCTTGCCTTTCCGCCTCTTGCTAACATCTACCATAAAAAAAAAAAAAAAACGTTTGTGGCTCGTCCTGGTCCTCAACAAGCATCCCGAAGTACTTCTGGTAGGTTTTACAAACCTTCGCCGACGTTTCGAAGGAGAATTTTCTGTCTTTCTTTTTTACATATTCACTGCATATATAACAGAAGGAGTCAGAGGAGTGCCGGAAGCTCCTTAAAGCCATCTGAAAATATAAAAATATATGCAATCAGAAAATATGGATCATATAGATCTTAAAGTATAAATTATTAACATGTTAAATGAACATACATGTATAAAGTAAGTAGGGCAATTCAGGCTATAGTGTTCAGAGTTTGAAAAACTAAAACTAAAAACAATTGCATCAAAGTGCACCAATTGCGCTCGAAAATATGACATAAATTGCTTTTACTGCAATTTAGATTTTTATTATGTTGAATGCTAGTGGCTCGCCTAGAGTTTTTATAAACCTAAACTTATACCTGTTTATTAGCAATTTTTTTTGGAGGGGGGGGATGGAACCTAAGTAACATAAAAAAGGGATTACAAGCCAGGAACATATATATATATATATATATATATATATATATATATATATATATATATATGTATAAATATATATATATATATATATATTTACATGGTGTTATCAGAGCAACTCCGGATTATAATACCATTTTATGCCTTTACTGCCGTCACGCGTTGACTCTCCAAGTTGAACTCGAACCACCTCTCAGTTCAGCTCCTCGCCCCCAGCAGACGCCTGTCGCTTTGAAAGAAAAACGAAATTTAATTCTTGGGGTCCAGTTTGACCTGGAAAGGATTCTGAGGTCAAGACAGGTCACCAGGGTCAACGAAAGTAGAATTTTGTGGGGGAGAGTTGGAGTCTTTTCTTCACAGCGGCGGTTGTGAGGTCATACGCCAGGAGACGATTAGTAGCGTTATCATGAATGCTCGCTGGCCGAGCGGGTTAAAGCGTCGCTACTTGTGACGGAGGTCGAGATGATAGCGGTTCGAACTCTGTCGCCAGCGAGTTGGGTCAAGGGCATGGGTCATTAGATTCCACGCTAGAAAGTCCTCCTAGCCTCCTGATAGGGTGGGGGGAGTTTGAGACGTGAAATCGAAACCGAGTCATAATTAACTCAAAATGCCAACAGGATAAGGCGCCAGTGTCAAGAAGGAACTCGACGATGTCCTTCTCGTCCTTCCGCTACGGGTTCCTTCATCCCCATATATGTTGTGGTCGTCCCTGCCTGAGGTCGGGCGGTCGCCAGAAGGAAGAGTGAAGAGGGTGTCGCTGCATCCAAGGTCAGGCAGCGAGGCGTCCGTATGAAACCATTTTCCAATATCTTGCCTCTTTTTCCCAGTGGGGAAAGGTCTGATAAATTGCCCATAGTGCTTATCCTTCTCCTCCTCCTCCTCCTCTTCTCCCTCCTCCTCTTCCTCCTCCTCTTCCTCTTCCTTCCCCTAACTAACGTAAAAGAGTTTGTAATTTTTTAATACGCTCGTGGATTTTTTTTTAATTTTTTGTCTATGATCGTCCACGGCTGAACGATAATCATTCTTGACTAAACGTCCATGGCTCAACGATGATCGTCCATTACTCAACGATGATCGTTCATGGCCCAACGATCATCATCCACGGCTAAACGATGATCGTCCACGGCCCAACGATGATCGTCCATGGGTCAACGATGATCGTCCACGGGTCAAGGATGATCGTCCATGGCTCAACGATGATCGTCCATGGCTCAACGATGATCGTCCACCTGCCAAGCGATGATGTAACCAATTTACCACCGGCCCGCCCCATCTCGGGAAATGGCAGATTTTATTTTTATTAAGTATAAGAAACGTCATGACTGAAGTCTTCTTGCCTTCCGTAATCATCCGGGTGTTAATGCAGGACAGATAGACCCACAAGATCAGTGCCCACCTTGAAGACGCCAAGCGATTTTATTCAACCCAGATGGAGGTTTGATCCCTTGGGGTAGGGGGAAGGGGAGGGAAGGAGGGTGGAGAGATACCTTTTAGGGATTTATTATGGTTGTCGCCACGCGATTCTATTCAGCAAAGATAAGCTTCTGGTTCCTGAAGGCCTGGAAGAGTTCCGCCACACTTGAAAATTTCATTTTGGTGAAGGCCAGATATTTTTCATATTTTTTCATATTTTTCATATATTTCATTTTGAAAACTTTTCCTAAAGAGCCTGTTGAATGTGGTCTTATAATTTATTCTGGCTACCGGGTGATTATTTTATTCGGTATAAACCAACCTTGACTCTTGTGGGAATGAAAGACTGTTTCTACCAATTCGGGTTGACACACTTGAAATATTTTATTCTGTCTAACGGAAGACGACTCTATCAGTTCTGAGGAGGCTCAAATTTTGTAAGAAAGTAAAGATTTTGATGAGCTTAGAGGCCTAGAGGACGCCCTCGTCAATAACGAGTTAGGTTGGTGTTATCATTAGGACTCGAATGAGGATGGGTGATAAGCTTAGTTAAGTAATTGGTTAAAAAAAAAACACTAATGAGGTTGAAACCAGGTTACATAAGTGATGCGGCAAATGAAATGAAGGAGATACTTGGAAACGAATCGTAATCAGTTTTCGAAAAAGAAAATCCGTTAAATTCCGTTAAATTCCGTTAAACGGTCGTCACACATCCGCGCACAAAGATTTCCTTTCCCCTCAGTATCAGAGGTCGGTGATGATGGTGGTGAGGGTGATAATGATGACCCACAAGACAGTAACGATGATTGGTGATTATAATGATGATTTTAATGGCTGTGATGATTATATTGATGATATTGGTGATTACCCAGATATTGGTGATGATGATGGTAATGATGATCACGGTGATGGTGATGATGATGTCCACTATTACGATGACGATGGTGATGATATAAGTAGTGACAGTCACTGGCGGTGATGACGATGGGGATGATGAAGCACCGATGACAATGATAATGGAGGTAAAGGTGATGATGATGATGATGATGATGATGATGATGATGATGATGATGATGATGATGATGATGATGATGATGATGATGATGATGATGATGATGGTGGTGGTGGTGGTGGTGGTGGTGATGATGTAGGATGTGCCCCTCTAGAGGGAAGACTTTGTGTGGGTAAACGAAGCTGGGATGAGGGGGTGGGGAGAGGGGAGAGCGGTGTGTACTTGGGTGGCCGCTTGTACTACACGGGGAGGGGCACATGTACACACAGTAGCCTACGTAGGCTAACAAGCGGTGGTCGAGGGCTGTTGTTGTTGTTGTCGATACTTTCGTTATTGTCGTTGTTATTGTTGTTGATACTTTCGTTATTGTCGTTGTTTTTGTTGATAATTTCGCCATTGTTGTTATTGTTGATACTTTCGTTATTGTCGTTGTTATTGTTGCTGTTTATACTTTCGTTATTGTCGTTGTTATTGTTGCTGTTTATACCTTCGTTATTGTCGTTGTTATTGTTGTTGTTATTATATCTTTCATATCGTCGTTATCGTTGCTATTGTTATCACTGTCGTTATCGTTCTTTCTGTTCTTGATCAACTCCGAGAACAGATAGACTGGTCCCTGACCCAGAAAAGAAGGCTTCGAGCCTCTTGTCCGTAGGGGTGCCACTGATATCACTTGAAAATGCACACCATATGGGGTCAGTTCCCCTGTGGGGTTCCGCTGGTAGCCTAAGTGGGACCTTTGGGACTCGCAGCAGAGCCAACGTGACCAGAAAGGAACACAGAGTTTCTTCTCACAAGAGCTTGTCCAAAAAAAAAAAAAAAGTAAACGAATAAATACATAAATTTTAAAATAAACACTTAGGAATGAGAAAAGTTAAAAAAGATATAGAAAATAAAGAAATGAAAAACACACAAATAAAGACAACAGGCAATAATAAATAGAAAATAGAAAATGGAAACGAAAGCAAGGAAAAATGAAAGAAATGCTTGGCTTCTTTCAAACGAGGAAGGAACTGCACGACATCCCTCCCCACCTCCCCCTCCCACTCCCTCCTCCCACTCCCCCTCCCACCACTTAAGTTCGGATTGGTGAGTGTGTGCGTGTGTGTGTGCGTGATTCACCATGGTTTTGGATCACGTGTTGGACTCGTGACCGACAACTATTTCCCTCCCGGAAGAGAGCTCAAAGCTCATATATGACCGATCTATGGGTAATGTTGTGCCCTTACACGCACGCACGCACACACACACACACACACACACACACACACACACACACACACACACACACACACACACACACACACACACACACACACACACACACACCCAACTCCCCGCCCACGAGAGTTGGAGTAACAACCCGCAGTGCAACGATATTGAAATTATTTCAGCCCTGGGCGGGATTCGAACCCGGACCAACGTAGTGGCAGCCGGGAATTCTACCAACAGCGCCACGAGTCATATGTGTGTGTGTGTGTGTGTGTGTGTGTGTGTGTGTGTGTGTGTGTGTGTGTGTGTGCGCGCGCACGTGTGTGTTTGTGCATGTTCATATTTACTCTTCCTTTTCTTCTTGCTGGAGCAATCCTTTGCGGATAATCTTTCTTTTTTAATGTTTTTTTTTTATTATTGTTTGCCGCTCTTTGAAATATATTATAAAAACTTATCCAGTTTGTTTATATAATTGTAATCTTGCTCATATCAGCTTAACGTCTCTTCCCACCTGTTGACGTCATCGCTCTTTTGATGACGTC
>NC_134792.1:44932246-44937246 GCF_046742065.1 Oratosquilla oratoria | reverse complement strand
GATAATAGTAATAGTAATAATGATGATAATTATATTAAGTTAATTATAATCGAGAACCCTTTACCAAAGAACGTAAATAATAACATTGTAAAACTAAGTCTTTTAAGAGAGAAGAAACCTTTTGGTACTTAGGTAAGTCTATAACAATTCAATTGATTTGGTGACTTGTTGATTTCATTGATCAAAATCTTAGGTTGTCTTTCCTTGCAGTGATTTATTTCACTACTGAATCAGAGCACACGCCCAATACATACACACTAAAACACAGTCATCAGGATAGAAGCTCTGGTAAACTACAGGCCATAACAACCACAACAGTACCCCCCCCTCGTCACCTTAGCTCCTCTTGGATGAAGGGTCATCCCTTTCTCCTGACACAACGCTCGGATCAAAGGCATTGCAACAAGGCACAGTGCTTCCATCGATAACAGTGAGACTAGCTTTTGTCTTGACTCAAGTCTCAAGAAGTCTTTCTCTTCGTAGATGAGCGATGTGACTTGAGAATAGAGATCCACGGGGCCTGGCGGGGCTTCGGGGGACTTCGGGGAACTTCGGGGGACGTTGGGAGTTGAGACCTGGGATTCAGACCACCCGGGGGCACGTAGGCCGACAGGACGCGTCAGCTCTCCTCCACCTCCACCGCTCCCCCCAGGGGATTTGGTATAATCATCATGAACAAAGAACAACACCATCAACAATACCAACAGCAACGACGACAGCAACGACACCACCAACAACAACGACAATAACTAGCAAAGCAACATCAACAAGAGCAACACCAAAAGTAACAGCAACAAGAACAAGAGCAACAACACCACCACCACCACCACCACCAACAACAACAACAACAACAACACCAACAACAACAACAATACCAACAACAACAACAATACCACCAACAACAACAACAATACCAACAACAACAACAACAATACCAACAACAACACCACCACCACCACCAACAACAACAACAACAATACCAACAACAACAACAACAACAACAACAACAACAAGACCTCTACATCACCGCCAATGAAGAGATGTCGAACACGACCCAACACAACACTGCCCACCACCCATACAATCTACATCTCGGAGACCACTCTAGCGTCCACTTGGTTGGTCTGTCCAGACCGGGTCGTTCACCCAAAGGAGGCGGAATGAAACTCTATTGGATAAACATTTGAGCGGGAATCGGGGGGGGGGGGGTTCCTTTTCACGCCCGCTCTCGTTAAGAATCAATTGGTTTCCTGAAGAGCACTCCTGCTTTTTTCATGGAACTCTTTTGCATCACCATCTCATTGCTGCGGCTGTCTGTGTGTATAGGTATGTATGTATGTGTGCGAATACTTAACTCTAAGTTTTTACCTAATTGTAATATACAGGATAGCATCCATGCTCGTGTGTGTGTGTGTGTGTGTGTGTGTGTGTGTGTGTGTGTGTGTGTGTGTATGCGTACGCGCTTGTGTAGTTTAACAAAGATAAATTCCCCAAAGAAATTAATTCTGAAAACATTTGATCATCGTTAGAGTATGTAATTAAAAACATTTTTGTTTCAATCGAGGAAGAAAAATTAATTTTTTAGTCATTATCTGCAATGTGTGGTGACTAGGCCTTTGTTGTAACAAGCCGAGGGGTGGGAGGGGGAGTTACTGCCGCCACGTGTTGACTCTCAAATGGTGTTCGAACCACATTGGTAGTGGTCTGAATCTGAAGTCGATGCTAGGGTGGTGATCTTTTTCTAATTTCAGGATGCTGAATTGGATTCAGATTTTTTTTTCGGAGGTCAAAGTCATGTGATTTCATATTATCGCGTATAAGGATTACAAAGGATTACAAAGGCGGAGCATGCCGACAGGAGACCTTTTGGTCCATATCTAGGTCGGATGCGAAAAAAGTCATAATAATAATAAGTGAATAAATAAAAACTATAATAATGTAAATAACAAATAAAATACATAAATAAATCCATAGGTATAGTTAGATAATAAACAAACAGGTAAATAGTAAATAATAATAGATTGACATATAACTAAAAATAAATGAGAATCAGACAGACATATGATAACAAAACAAAAAACAAATAGTATAAAATAAATGATAATCATTACAGCATCTTTCTTAGGTGTTTATCTAAATTATTCTTAAAGCTTCGAACTGAACTACATTGCACTGCCTCTGCAGGAAGTTTATTCCATTCATTAACTACATGGTTGGCGAAGTTGTTTCTACCCACTTCCAAATTGAATCTATTTCCGGACAGTTTGAGACCATTGTTTCTTGTCTGATTCTCATTCAGTGTGAAAATTTTGTCACTATTCATGTTGTCAATTTCCTTTATTATTTTAAAGACCTGTATCAAGTCACCTTTGAGTCTACGCTATATATATATATATGTATATATATATATATATATATATATATATATGTATATATATATATATATGTATATATATATATGTATATGTATATATATATATATATGTATATGTATATATATATATATATATATATATATGTATATATATATGTATATATATATATATGTATATATATATGTATATATATATGTATATATATATATATATATATATATATACATATATATATATACATGTATCTATATACTGTATATGAGGTGCGCCGCGGCAGAAGGTACTAAGCACCAACTTCATTATTCGCCAGAAAACGAGGTTAAAGTCTTAGAATGTTTCGGAAAGGGCTAACAGCTGTACAAGAGAGCTAGAGTAGAGTTGTATTCACCAAACGAAAGCGCTGAAACACACATATAACATGTATTAAAGCAGAGGAAACCACAAATCATCATCTGTAAAAAAAAATCATTAGGGGTACGTAATTTTTTAGTCTGTACTCACCTATGTTGAATGATTTTGGTGTCTTGGTATTTTGTACTTCTTTCACACAATCTTGAGGTAACACTAACTTTTACTGTCTTTATACACACGTTTCCTCCTCCCTCCTTCCCCCACCCTTCAATGCCTTTAAGACTCGTACTTCAAAGATCAGACCATATATGTTGTGATCTTACACACACACACACACACACACACACACACACACACACACACACACACACACACACACACACACACACACACACACACACACACACACACACACACACAGAGAGAGAGAGAGAGAGAGAGAGAGAGAGAGAGAGAGAGAGAGAGAGAGAGAGAGAGAGAGAGAGTTCTGCCTGTGCTTATCCCCCAACCGAGTCACCGAGGAGTCGCTAAGGAAAACGTACCGTTGTAAACAATGGGATTTTAGACCTTACAGGATGGTGCAAGAAGGGTACTACCTTCACCATAATGTAGATCGAGAAGAAGATGGGAGATGAGTCGTATATTGGGAAGTTTGGAGTAGGTGAAAGAAATGACAGAGGCGAGATGCTAGTCAATTTTGCAGAGAACTACATCATGAGGATAATAAACACTTTCTTTCAAAAGCGTGTAGATCGCAAATGGACCTGGAGAAGTCCAAAGGGAACAACAAAGAACGAAGTAGACTTCATACTAGGAGATGAAAGCAAGAGCGTTAGCAATGTTACGGTCATAAATAAAGTCAACATAGGTAGCGACCATTGAATATAATAGGTTGCACAGCTAAATTTAATTTCAAAGCAGAGAGAAATAAACTAGTTATAAAAAAGAAAATCAGCCTTGCAAAGGTTAAGGATAATAATAAGAAATTTCAAATAGAAATCAAAAATAGATTCGAAGCGCTAAGATCCAACGAGGACACCGTTGAAGTTATTTTAAATTTAGTGAATATCATTAGGGAATCGGCAGAGAAAGTAGGAAGTACAAAAAGTTTTAAAGAAAACAAATACTCTAAAGCTACAAATGACCTAATTAAAAGAAGAAGGACCATACAAATTAAAAGCAGGAAAGACGAAATAGAAAGAGTAGAACTAAACAAACTTATCAACAAAAGGCAGAGATTACAGAAAAGAAAGACAAACATGGATGAAATTGAGGAAACTATTCGGAAAGGTAAAAGTATTAAAGTGACCGAGCGCAGACATGCTTTAGGAAGACAGCAAATTATATGTTTGAAAGATAGAAATGGAGAAATCATTGACTGCAGAAAGAGAATGGTAAAAAGAGTAGAAGAATTTTATCAAGAGCTTTACTCGTCGAAGACCGTAGTTGAGTCAGTAAGTTCATCTGTAGACGTTAGTAGAGTACAAGAGATTACAAAAGAAGAAGTAGAATTTGCTCTAAAAACTATGAAACGAGGAAAAGCACGTGGGGAAGATGGTATATCGATATATCTGTTGAAAGACGCAGGGAAAGAAGTTCATATTAAGTTAGCTCAGTTGTACACCCAGTGCTTACGTCAGGAAAGGGTTCCTGAATCGTGGTGTAATGCTATAGTAATTTTGTTTCATAAAAAAGGAGACCAGAAGGACCTTAGTAACTATCGACCGATTAGCTTACTATCAAATGTATATAAAGTATTCTACAAGATCCTTACAAATAGACTAAGCCAAGTTTTAGATGAAAACCAACCGAGAGAACAGGCAGGCTTTAAGAGCGGATATTCGACTCTAGACCATTTGCAGGTGATAAACCAACTAACCGAAAAAACGACAGAATAAAATATACCTCTTTCTTTAGCTTTCGTAGATTAAAAGAAAGTCTTTTACTCGGTAGAACAAATAGCAGTATTAAACTCGTTACGCAATCAGGGTACAAACGAACATGTCGCAAGGGTTTTAGAAAAGATTTATGCGAAAGGTACCGCAATAATTCGACTACACAAAGATACAGAAAAGATCAAGATCGAGAAAGGAGTACGGCAAGGCGATACCATTTCACCCAAATTGTTTACAGCTTGTTTGGAAGAGATTTTCAGAAGGTTGAGTTGGGAAGAGAAAGGTTTGAAGATTAATGGCAAATATTTGAACCACCTAAGATTTGCGGATGACATTATTCTTATTTCAGAAAAAAGCAGGAGACATGCAAGATATGCTG
>NC_134792.1:44919746-44924746 GCF_046742065.1 Oratosquilla oratoria | reverse complement strand
CGGTGTCGATAGTAATTAGACGCGTTTGTTTTGGGTTCGTTCCGGGCGCCAGGACTCCTTTGATGTTCCGGGAAACCCGGTATCAATGCGAATGCAGTTTAGCACTCCCTTAGGCGGGAGTGGGAGACGGGTGGAAGAGAAAGGGGGAAGGGAGGGGAGGGGAGGGGGGAATCCGTGCTTGTTGCAATGTTCACGGGAACTGTTGCAAGGTTCTGTGAGTGTGAGTGTGTGTGTGGGGGGGAGGTGGACCTGTACAGGGAGTGGTATGTTAACAAGAGAAGGGTGAGGGAAGGGGCAGTCTGGAGAGAAGGGGGGGGTGCTTGCTACAGAGCAAAGTTGCAAGGGGCTGGGGGAAATTGTTGCAAGGCGTTGGGTATGATTGAATTTGAATTGAATATGTTGGTACTTCAGTAATTTAGCTCTTGTTGCTTTTGTTGCTGTTTTCTTGGGTTTTGCTATTCAGGGTCGTGCTAAGGTTGTCACTAAAGGCCTCATTAAACCTCTCACAAAGGTCTTACTAAGTCTTTCACTTAGGCTCTTGTTAAAGCTCACATTAAGGCTTTTTCTAAGGTCTTACTAAGTCTTACTAAGGCTTTCAGTAAGGCTCTTGTTAAGAGTCATCAAGGCTCTTTCTAATCATTTAGACTCTCACTAAGGTTTTCACTAAACTTGGTAACACCTTCCGTTGCTTAGATTTATTCACAAGTGATGTTTGACGACAAATTACCTGAAGTGAGGCAAGGCAGTAGTGACGATCGAACTGACGACTCACTCGAAGTGACGCTGTCGGAGTCTCGACTTCGTGGGGGGAATGCAGACACGACCGAATGTATTCATTTACGAAATGTTAAGCATTTGGACAAACGCTCGAAAAAATACACGGAGCGGTCAAGAGTGAGCCTTGTATTGAGCTAGTCTTCAGTCTTTAGTTTTCAGTCTTTGATCTTCAGTATTCAATTTCCAGTCTTCTGTCTCAGTCGTCAGTCTTCAGTCTTCATCAGTCTTCAGTCTCCAGTCTTCTGTCTCAGTCTTCATTCCTCTGTCTTCAATCTCCAGTCTTCATACTTCAGTCTACAGTCTTCAATCTTCACTCTTCAATTTTCTGTATCCAGTCTTCAATCTTCAGTCTTCAGTCTTCAGTCTTCGGTCTTCAGTCTTCAATTTTCAGTCTTCAATCTTCTGTCTCAGTCTTCAGTCTTTATTCTTCAGTCTTCAATCTTCTTAGTCTTCAGTCTTCAATCTCCAGCCTTCATACTTCAGTCTACAGTCTTCAATCTTCAGTCTTCAGTCTTCTGTCTCAGTCTTCATTCTTCAGTCTTCAATCTTCATAGTCTTCATTTTTCAGTCTTCAATCTCCAGTCTTCATACTTCAATTTACAGTCTTCAATCTTCAGTCTTCAATTTTCTGTATCCAGTTTTCGATCTTCAATCTTCAGTCTTCGGTCTACAGTCTTCAATCTTCAGTCTTCAAACTTCAGTCTTCAGTCTGCAATTATCACTTGGTGTTTATTTCCCGCCCTTGATGGAAATCTTTCTCTGGAGGGTCTTGTGATTTAATTATCATTATTTCTTATTTCTCATTTGAATTTCTGTGCGTCATTAACAAATTTCAAGTAAAAAAAAAAAAAAGAAAGAAAGAAAAAAAAAACTCCAGCAGATTTTTTTTTAGACTGTTCCTTCGTATTGTTCAAATTGAAAACCTCTCGTGACAGTCTCCCATTATTTGGGTTATTTCTTGTGTACACACCCGAGCTCTGTGAGATGAAAACCGCAATGGAAAGGTTCCGATGCTTTGTGGGTCCAGACCTGTCCGATAGATAGTCAGATCCTCTGCGACCCAAGTGACCTACAAAGCGTAATAGAAACGAATGCTTTTATTTAGTCAAAGGGAGGAGGAAGAGGAGGTGGAGGAGGAGGAGGAGGAAGAGGAGGTGGGAAAATAAAACGAAAAAAGTATATATAAAACTGGCCTTTGCAGTATTCCTGGATTACATCGAACAATCTAAAACAGAAATGTATTCTTGCGGGACTTGGGTTTATTGTAAGTGACGACGGCAGTTATAGGGGATGGGTAGTAGGAGAGAAGGACAAAGAGATAGAATTCTTTTTATTTATTTATTGATTGATTGATTTATTTACTTATTTATTCAATGCTGCATTTTGCAAAAAAGCTTCGGGTGTTGTCACCTCTTTGCGTGATTGTTACTTCCTATATCCTGACTGGAGGCAGTTGATCCAATTTCTAAGAATTTATCATTTTCTCGATGACAAGCAGTACTTTATATCCTTGGGGGACCTCTCTCTCTCTCTCTCTCTCTCTCTCTCTCTCTCTCTCTCTCTCTCTCTCTCTTTCTGTGTGTGTGTGTACGTGCGTGCGTAATTACGTAATGTACGTACATGCACACATGTACGTATATGCATGCGTAATTACGTAATGTACGTACATGCACACATGTATATATATATACGCATGCTTTGGACTCATAAAGAAGAAGTAGTCACCGCTTCGGAAATAAAGAGGAGTCCTGCATCACGTTTTGCGACTCTACGGCACTTTGTCCTCCCATTGTATTGCTTGGTCCAATAGATCAACATTATCTGCTTATGGGCTGACATCTGGCCATAAATCAGTTCTTACCCTTAATCTGGTCCTTTGCGGCTCATTTTTGGGACTGGCATGCAAACGGCCCACAGGAATAGAAGAGTTGGTAAACTACAGTCCCTAACGACGACGAGGAGGACAACGACGACGACAGCAGCAGCAGCAGCAGCAGCAGCAGCAGCACAGCAGCACAGCAGCAGCAGCAGCGGCAGCAGCGCAGAAGCAGCAGCACAGCAGCAGCAGCAGCAGTAGTAGTAGTAGTAGTAGTAGTAGTAGTAGCAGTAGTATTAGTAGTAGCAGTAGTAGTAGTAGTGGGGTCTGTGGCGCTATTTTCCGTCCTATTCCGACTCATTCCGATTTCGTCTTGGGCCGGATTCGGCCAGAATTGTTGTTTTCATGCCGGGTGGCTGTGGTGATTAATAAGAACATAAGAATGAAGGAGACTGCAAGAGACCATAAGGGCTACACTAGGCAGTTCCATGTCCTTTACCACCTTTCATCTTCCTCCATAAAATTATCTAGCCTTCTCATAAAAGAATTTCAGCGCTGACTACATGGTCATTAAGTCAAATGTTCAGGATTTCCTAGTTATGTCACTGTTCTTGTTTATTAGGTCTTCGCAGTTGATCTATTTATTAATCTTTTATTCATTTATTTGTCTATATATCTATTTATAAATTTTTGGTCTATTTACCTATATATCAATTTTTGGTTTATTTTTCTTTTAGTTGATTTATTTGTTTATGTCTATTTCCTTATTTATGTATTTACTTACTCAATGATTAACTTATTTATTACGTTCTTTATCAAGGATTTAAGTCGCTCAGCTACAAAAAAAAAAGGAATAGAATCCGTATATTATCTTTTTGTCACGTAAATGAAGCAAAATAATTTTCGTTGTAGGTTCACCAAGCCCAACCTCTTGCGGAAGCTTCAGGCATTAATACGTCACCACTTCAGCCAATGACATGATCGTTTCGGGTCACGTGATCGACCCCTGCCAATCGCAGGGCTTATCCTTCAAAACGAAAACAGAAACGGATGGCGCCATCTTAGTTTTGAATTGGCTTCTAATGAGTTAGAGTGTTACTTCTCAGTATTTGTGATTTTTTTTATACGTTTATCTATTTGTTTATTATTATTTTTTGTGTGCTGAAGAAAATTAGTGCTTTGAGTGCTTTTAGAAAGATCAGATCGTTCCTTCAAATTGTGCCAAGTGCTTTTCATGTTGATCGTAACTGCTGTTGCTGAAATGAAAACAAAATTAGATTATTCTCAAGACTGGTCAGCAACTGTATCCACATAAAAACGAAGGTAAGTTAATTTCTGACAAAGATGTTTTCTTACGCTGTTTCCAGAAGACTTTACCAAGTCAAATAGTGAATGTACCTTGTGTGCATTCTTTTGAAAATTGCATAGACAAATACTGGAAATATCAGGAAATGAAATTTAATTATGATGCCGACTACAACACACGACAATTTGACTTTAAAGTTGATATGGAAGATCGTTTAATGCACCCGGGTCCAGTACATACAAAAGTAAGTGAATAATAGAGGGGTTAGGGGGGAGGGATAATATTAGATTAGGTCTGTGGTCAATGACTTGTGTCCGGCAGGTAGGGTTACTAAGGTAGCCCGGTAAGAGGTTAGGTTAGGACAGGTTGCCTAGTTAACAGCGCACACCAAAACGTACCCATTTCTACAGCAGTATTTTTTCTTGTAGATTTATTGACTTGTTTGTTTATTGCTTATTTTTTATTTGAATATGATTTATTTTGGTTTCATTACTATAATTTCGTTCTAATTTGTTTATTTGTTTTTTCTATTATCTAATTGTTTCATTTATTTGTATATTTACGTATTTATTTATTTTATTTATATAATTATGTATGTATATATGTCTGTATGTATGTATGTATGTGTTTGTTCTCTGTGTACATCTATTTGTCTAACTATTTATCTATTTATCCTTCAAGGGGGGACGGAGAGGGGGGGTCGCCGATTAAATGAAGCGGCCTTGCTGTGGATGTGCTGTGTCTTGCGACACTGCTTCTGACCCAGGGCGGTGGGCAGAGTGCAGGGATGACCCGTCATCCAGGAGGTGCTCAGATGAGAGGGAGGGTGGGAGGGGTGTGGAGTGTATTTGGGGATGAAATGGGTGGGAGTGTTTTTATGCCTTTTCCTTTTTGGCTACCTCCCTTGGAAGGGGGAAAAAGCCTTGGTATATTCATTCATTCATTCATTCATTTATCTATTTAGATATATAAGTATTTGTGTAGATATTTACCTGTTTACCAATCTATCTATATTATAAGGAATCGACGTCAAATTCATTCGGTACACCCAAACTATTTCTTATATAGAACAATAACTATGAAAAAGGTGTTATCTGGTAT
>NC_134792.1:44909746-44914746 GCF_046742065.1 Oratosquilla oratoria | reverse complement strand
GAAACTTTATGAGCCAGTTCTGATGAACACTTAAACATTACGTTCTTATTCCCTTTCCTTTTCTTTGTTTTCTTTCCTGTTGATGTATTTTTTTTTATTCAATTGTTAATTTTGTTTCTTGTGTTTTTTATTCTGTTGTGCTGGCCAGCTTGATTTAGGTTCATTTTCTCTAAATATTCCTTTAGATCTTTGCTATTTTCCTAATACAAAATTATTTGTGAAAACACGTGCTGTCTGTGCAGGGAGCTCCCTTGTTCTGGTTATGAGCTTTTGGAAAATAACATCAACATCAAAACCATCAATTCCAGCACCATTAACACCAAATCCAATACCAAACCCCAAACCCAACCCCCACACCAAAATCAACAACAACAACATACCACCAACACCCCTACCAACATCATCACCAACAGTAACAGCCGCAAGAACACCAAACCAAACACCAAATGTAATACTAAACCCAACGACAACACACCATCAACACCAATACCCCACACGACCATCAGCTGAACTATGTACAACACCATCAACACCACAAGCAAACAACAACGACAACGGCCCTTCCCCCCGAAAGTGGAAATGTTCCCCAGGTGATGCAACTTCCATATGCACCAGAGATAGAGAGAAAAGAGAGAGAAAGAGAGAGAGAGAGAGAGAGAGAGAGAGAGAGAGAGAGAGAGAGAGAGAGAGAGAGAGAGAGAGAGAGAGAGAGAGAGTCTTCTCCGGAGATAATCCTGATGGAGATAATGGTCTCACATCTTCTTTCCTTAATCCTCAGCACTCCGTTTTACGGTTCTCGTGAATGCTCTGGGTGTCGCCGGGCAATTTTATTCTGTTGAAGGAAACCCCAGTTCTGTAAAGCGAGAGGTGTTAACTTCTACTGCTTTTGACTCTCTCTCTCTCTCTTTATCTCTCTTTATCTCTCTTTATCTCTCTCTTAATCTGTCTCTCTTTATCTCTCTCTCTATTTATCTCTTCCCCCCCCCTCTCTCTCTCTCTCTCTCTCTCTCTCTCTCTCTCTCTCTCTCTCTCTCTCTCTCTCTCTCTCTCCCTCTCTCTCCCTCCCTCCTTCTCTCCCTCTCTCTTTCATAAACACACACACAGTTACGCGCACATATACACACACGCACATACACACACACACACACACACACACACACACACACACACACACACACACACACACACACACACACACACACACACACACACACACACACACACACACAACTCCCCTCTGGCTTCCCCTCACGACAAACTTGATGTCACAATTTTTTTCACGTGTTAGCTGAACTTAATGCAACATTTTTTTCCCAAAAGAGGTGAGGAAAAAAACAAACTAAAACAAAGCAAGGGGTGAGAGTTTATATGTCTACGCCCATGCGTAGGTAGACGCACGTGGATCTACGCCTTTTACGTATTTTCTTCCCATCAAAGGAAAAAGGGGAAGTGGGACGGAGTGGTGGAACTTGTTATCCTGCTCTCTGCATGTTTAGATTACGAGAAGTCAAGAGCTTCCTCTCCCGTACGGGCAAAGAAGCCTTTTGGTATATAAATAGAAAGAACACGAAGAAGAAAGACAGAGAGAGAGAGAGAGAGAGAGAGAGAGAGAGAGAGAGAGTGAGAGAGGATCACCTTCAAACCCGTCGCAACCAGTATCTCCCCTATCCCCTTCATTCTCCCGAGCTGCCTTCCAACACCCCCCCACCTCCCCCCCGCCGCCGCAAACCAGAGTTGGTGGTGGTGGTGGGGTGTACAGAAATTAAGAATTTTGAAAAATAGACAAGATTGGGGAGGGGAGATCGGTGATGGGAGAATGATGGTTGTGGGGAGAAGTGGGTGGGGGAGGGAGGGAGAGGGTGGTGTTGACAGGATGAGGGTGAGGGGAGGGAGAGGAGAGGCGGGGGGAGGAGATGGAGGAGATGTTGGGAGCAGTAAAAGGAACGCCTGATTGGAGTAATATTTCCTGGCGAGCTGGTGGGGAAACTGTGTGCGTGCCTATGTGTGCGTGCCTGTGTGTGCGTGCGTACGTACGTTTGTGTGTGAATATATACTGTATATGTTTGTGTGTGTGTGAGTATATGTGTGTGTGTGTATGTGTGTATGTATGTGTGTGTGTGCAGTGTGTGTGTGTGTACGCGCGCTTGTACGTGTATCTATTGTGTTTTGGTGAATATGTATTGTGTTTATTTGTATTGTGATTGTGTGCGTGTATGTGAACTGTGTTTGTTTGTATGTATGTTTATTGTGTACTGTGTGTGTATGTGTGTATTGTGTTTGTGTGAATATGTATTGTTTTATGTACATTGTGTTTGTGTATGTGCATTGTGTTTGTGTGTGCATGTGTGTTTGTGTACTGTATGTGTGTGTTTGTGTATTTGTATTGTGTGTGTCAGTGTGTGGTCTGAGTGTGTTTGTGTATGTATATTGTGTGTTTCATTGTGTATTGTGTGTGTGTGTATACATGTGTATTGTGTTTATGTACTGTCTATATGTGTGTTTGTGTAATGTGTTTGTGTACTGTGTGTGTTTGTGTATGTGTATTTTGTGTGTGTGTTTGTGCGTGTGTGTATGTCATGTGTTTGTGTGTATTGTATACTTACATATGTTTTTTCATATATGTGTGTGTGCGTGCATGTTTGTCCGTTCGTGTGCGTTTTTGTTCCTGACTGCCTGTCTGTACTTTATAAATTAAATATTTTATACCATGATTTAGGAGTGACAAATAGCGACGCCTCGTTTTGATGGATGTGATCATTAATGTTTGGTTGATGCCATAAAACCATAATTTGTTTTGAATCATTCCTGTTTACCATCCATTGCTTCAGAAAAAAACGGCTATTATTTTTCTTTTAAACTTAATCCCTTTTGTTAAGGTTTATCCTCTGTTTATGGCCTGCACGTTGATATGATGGATTTCATCTGCAAATTACTTCTCTTGTGTCTTGGTACAAGGTGGCTATCGGTGGTATTCTTAATAAAAATTCTTTCCTTATATAAATCTTATATAAGTACTTGGAAGGGAAAGATTTAGATAAGGAAAGATTTTTTTGAGAATACCACCGTAAGAATCTTACATTGGTATTCTTAAGAAAATCAAGATTTTTTAAGAATAACACTGTATGAATCTTACGGTGGTATTCATATATATATATATATATATATATATATATATATATATATATATATATATATATATATATATATAATTTTTTTTTTTTTTTTTTTTTTTTTTTTTAAGAATACTACCGCAAGAATCTTACGGTGGTATTCTTAAAAAAATCTTTTCCTTATATAAACATTTCCATTCCAAGGATCTATATGAAATTTATATAAGGAGAGATTTTTTTTTTAGAATACCACTGTATGTCTCCCCGCTCCCTTCATTCCTCCATCATTACTTGACCAAGGGTTTCCGACCGTATTTCTAAAATGGTCCCTGTTCTAAAGCCTTGTCTAAGTCCATTAAGATTAACCTAATTTAAGTGTGTTATAACCATCAAGGATAATCTGAGATGAGTATAGTCTATCTAATCAATTAGGAGTGTGATCTGTGTTGTTCCAGAGTCGCCTAGAATGTGAACTATAACCCCCTAGTTTATGTATTTCTGTTTGCAGTGCAGCTTGTATTCCTAAAGTCTAACTTTTTAAGTCTGTTAAGATTAAACTAGTTTGAGTGTTGTAGTCCTCAAGGTTAACCTGGGCTTAGAGTGCTATAGTATAATCTATCTAGTCAATGTAGGCTGTGTCGTTCTAGAGTTGCCTAGAATGTGGACTATAACCCCCTAGTTTATGTATTTCTGTTTGCAGTGCAGTTTGTATTCCTAAAGTCTAACTTTTTCTAAGTCTACTAAGATTAAACTAGATTGAGTGTTGTAGTCCTCAAGGTTAACCTGGGCTTAGAGTGCTATAGTATAATCTATCTAGTCGCTGCAGGCTGTGTCGTTCCAGAGTTGCCTAGAATGTGAACTATAATCCCTAGTTTATGTATTTCTGTTTGCAGTGCAGTTTGTATTCCTAAAGTCTAACTTTTTCTATGTCTATTAAAATTAAACTAGTTTGAGTGTTGTAGTCCTCAAGGTTAACCTAGGCTTAGAGTGCTGTAGTATAATCTATCTAATTAATGTTGGCCTAGAATGTGGACTATAACCCCCTAGTTTATGTATTTCTGTTTGCAGTGCAGTTTGTATTCCTAATGTCTAACTTTTTCTAAGTCTATTAATATTAAACTAGTTTGAGTGTTGTAATCCTCAAGGTTAACCTGGGCTTAGAGTGCTATAGTATGATCTATCTAGTCAGTGCAGGCTGTGTCGTCCCAGAGTTGCCTAGAATGTGGACTATCCCTTCTAGTTTATGTTTGCGGTGCAGAGAGTAAATTTGGCCAAGATGCCATGGAGGCTTGGCTCGAGGGCTTCCTTGACAACCGATTGGGTTCTTATCCTCCGAGCTAGCCATTTCGTCTTTCAACAAAACCAAATTTGTATCGAACGATGATGTTTGTTGGGGTCGGGGGGGAGGGGGGTATGGAGTGAGGGGATGAAAGAACGGGGGAGTTAGGGTGTTAGGGAATAAGGGGGCTGGGAAATGGGAGTAAAGGAGTGGGATTGGGGAATGAGGGGAGAGGAGGAGGAGGAAAGTAGGAGGAGGAGGAATTTTGTTTTCGTTTGGTTGTTTACCAACCAAAATTGAGGAGGAGAGGCATTTTACTCTCGGGCTGTTTCGCATGACATCGCCAAGGACTTTGTTTTTTCCTTTCTTTCTTTCTTTTTTAGACATTAATCTATGTATTTTTTTCTGAGTCCTCTTTCTCTCTCTCTCTCTCTCTCTCTCTCTCTCTCTCTCTCTCTCTCTCTCTCTCTCTCTCTCTCTCTCTCTCTCTCTCTCTCTCTCTCTCCCTCTCTCCCTCTCTCCCTCCCTCCCTCCTTCCCCCCTACCTCTCCTGTTCTGATAGAATAGAAATTGAATAGAGTTATACAATTAGACAAAAATGATAAATAGAT
>NC_134792.1:44897246-44902246 GCF_046742065.1 Oratosquilla oratoria | reverse complement strand
CACACACACACACACACACACACACACACACACACACACACACACACACACACACACATTGGTAGAATTCCCGACTACCACTACGGCGGTCCGGGTTCGAGTCTCGCCCAGGGCTAAACTAATTTCACTATAGATGCCCTGCGAGTCGTTACTCCAGCTCTCGTGGGCGGGGAGTTGGGTGTGTGTGTGTGCGTGTAAGGTCAGAGTATTACCATAGATGGTTCATATATGAGCTCTGAGCTCTCTTCCGGGAGGGAAATAGCTGTTGATCACGAGTCCAACACGTGGTCCAAGACCATGGTGGTGAATCACATATGGGTAGCACTTTTTCCCTCATCTCCGTGGTGGGAAAAAAGAAGAGGAGGAGGAAGGAAAGAAGAGGTCGGTAGAGTCAAGGAGGAGGAAGAGGAGGAGGAGAAGGAGGAGGAGGAGAGGAGTGAGTGGAAAAGATTAACACGAGGAAGAAAACGAGAAGAGATAGATAGGTAGATAGATAGAGTGAGAGAGAGCACAAGAATTATAAATAAAGTAGATTGAAAATACAACCTGAAGTTAGAAAATAAAGAAAAGAAGTATAAGACGAGGAAGAGGAATAGAAAGAAGTAGGAAGAAGAAGAAGAAGAAGAAGAAGAAGAAGAAGAAGAAAAAGGATTTGACTCTCGAAAGCAAAGTTGCAGGAAATCAATCGAGGAAGTAAGATAGGTAGGAAGGAAATGGGGGAAAGAGGAAGGAGGGAAAGAAGGAAGGAAATAGGGAAAGACAGGAGGAGGGAGGGAAGAAGGAAAGAAAACAATGTAAGGAAGGAAAGATGGAAATAAAAGAAGAAAGGAAAGAAGGAAGAAGGAAAGAAAGGAAGAAAATGGAGTGATCGATTCGGGAGGAAACAGGAAGCGAAGGAAATTAGGAGAAGGACGAGAGGGAGGAGGAGGAGGAGGAGTAGGAGGAGGAGGAAACTAGGGAGAAGACAAAGTTTGAATGAAAAGAGGAGAGGAAAGAAAGGAAGAGAAAAGGAGCTGAGGCGAATGAAGAAGAGGTGGTGGAGGGAGAGAGAGAGAGAGAGAGAGAGAGAGAGAGAGATGGTAGGTGGTCGTGGTGGTAATCTCGTAAAGTCTCAACGTCGCCAGTTAAAAGCCTACACGGGCAGGCCAGGGCAGGCCGAGCAGGTAATCAGGCTAGTCTGACAGGCCAAGCAGGCCGGGCAGGCCAGACAGGCCAGATAGGAAGGCAGATAGGGTGGCATTTGATCAACATCTCAGCAGAAAACCGCATACCGGCAGCATAAAGCAGCATGAAACTTCCTAACCAAACATGGACGCAGATTGAGTCTCCCTGTCAGCTCAGTATGGCATGAACACCCGCCCGTCTGCGATCAGCACCTCAGCATAGAACAGCATACCACCCGCCATCTCAGCAGCATGAAACAGCAATACCGTTACCATTACTAATACCAGTACCAGTACCAAACACCATACCGGTAATCTGGTACCGTTGTAGTACCCCGGTATCATACCACCATACCAGTACTGGACCAGGATACCGGTGACAGTCCCGGTAGACCGGCAGTGCACGTGACAGACGCGGTGTATGTCAGATTCAACTGATGTGACACATGACACGGAGCCCGCTGTCAACATCCGACACGCGAGGGAACGACACAGCACGAGAACGTGCACCGCCCACATTCCCTTCAAACGTTCACCCCCCACCACCGTGGAGGGTTAGTAGCCCGCTGCAGGACCGCTCTATCCCCGGGTGAGGAAGCACAGCCTCTGTATCTCATCACGGTGAGGTAGGGGGAGGGGGAGGGGGGAAGGGGGCCTGTCCAGCTGAGTGAAGGTGTTGGAATGGTTGTTCTTGTTGTTGTGGAGTGTAGTTGTTCACCAGCCCTCCCATCCTCGTGGTTGTGGTTGTGGCCTGGGAGACCCGTGTCATCGTCTCGACCCTATGGATCTCGAGGCGACCATAGGGCGTTGTCTACAACGGAGTTGAAGGCACCCACGCACTCGCATCACAGACCCCGTGCAACAACAGAGGCAAGTGTGGGAGAGTGCAACAACAGACGCAAACGTGGGACAAGGGGGGAGGGCGGGGGACCACTGGGATAGGAGCCCCCTCTCTCACTGTTGCAGTAATGGATTGTGCAACAGTGCAATCCGGAGTGGGTGGGGGGATGGGGGGGGTCGTCCCGTAATGGATTGCTTGCAAACTACGAGGAACAGAAAAACAACAACTACCAGTGCAGTCATGAAGCCTGTTTCTCTCCCCTTTCCCCCCTCCCCTATCCTCTCCCCTTGCCTCCCCTTGCCTCCCCTTGCCTCCTCTCCCCTCCCCTCCCTTCCCCTCAAATCCCGTCCTATCCCTCTCCTCTCCTGTCCCGCGTTTCTTCTCCCCTCCCTTCCTCTCCTCTCCTCCCCTCCCCTCTTCTTCTCTCCCCTCTCCTCCCCTCTAATACCGTCACCTCCCCTCCCCTTGAACCCTGTTGTACCCCTTCCTCTCTTCTCCTCTTCTGTCCCCCTTTATCTCCCCTCCTTTCCTTTCTCTTCCCTCCTCCCCATCTTTTCTCTTCTTTCCTCCCTTGCCTCCCCTCCACCCTCCTTCCTGTCTCCTCATCTCCCCTACTTTCTCCAAACGACTCCCGTACATTGATACACTAAACTCTTCCTTGACTTCTTCTCTACTCTGCCCTCATCTCCTCTCCCCTCCATTCTTCATTAGCGTCTATCCTGACGTACCCGGTCTTGCTCAGCTCTCCCCTTCTCTTCCCTACCCTACCCTCCCCTCCCCTACCCTACTCTACCCTACCATACCCTCCCCTACCCTTTTCTACCACACCCTACCCCACCCTACCCTACTCTCCCCTCCCCTACCCTACCTTACCCTACCCTACACTACCCTACACTACCCTAACCTCCCCTACCCTCCCCTACCCAACCTTAACCACCCTATCCCATCCTATAACCTCCTATCCCCTACCCTCCCCTGCCCTTCCCTCCTATCCCCTATCCCCCCATTCCCATCACCTCCCATCCCATCCTATCCAGTCCCATACCATCTTTTGCCTTCTCCCCCTTTCCCCGCCCCCACCTCTATCCTTCTGCTGGAACTAAAGCTATTTCTAGGCCTAAAAGCCAACCGGATACAAAGCTTTGTATCCTCTTTTCTCTCTTTTCTCTCTTTTTTTTTCTCCTGTTCCATCAATTTTTTTCTCTCTCTGTCACCTTCTCCACCGTTATATGCCCCCCTTCTCCCTCTTCCTCCCCCCATCTCTCTCTCTCTCTCTCTCTCTCTCTCTCTCTCTCTCTCTCTCTCTCTCTCTCTCTCTCTCTCTCTCTCTCTCTCTCTCTCTCTCTCTCTCTCTCTCTCTCTCTTTCCCCTCTCTTTCCCCTCTCTCCCTTTCCCCTCTCTCCCTTTCCCCTCATTCTTTTCCCCTCTCTCTCCCTTCCTCATCCCTTCTGTCATCTCTCTCTCCCCTCTTATCCACCCTTCAGTCGTCGTCTTCCTTTCAGACTTCCGTCTCCCCCCATACCTTCCAAAACCTCCCAAAACCTCCCCCTCCCCTCCCCTCCCCCTCCCCCTTCCCTCCGGCTCGTATTGACCACACAATGGACAATAGTTTCCAATGGTTTACAATGGAAGGCCCTGACGACAGGAAGCGTTTCTGTCCACGTGAGGGATCGGAAAATACCCTCGTCCTCCTCTCAAAAAGAGAGAAAAGTGTATATAATAGATAAATGGGTAAATGAATAGATAAGTAAATATGCGAATGTAATCCGATTTATCATTTCACTCACTTGTAAACACTGGTTTAGACTACGAATGTTTAATATTTTTACTCCCCCCCCCCCGAAAAAAGTATGGGGATTGGGTGGGGATTACAGTTGAACGATTAAACGTTACACACGGGCGCGCGTGCACACACACACACACACACACACACACACACACACACACACACACACACACACACACACACACACACACACACACACACACACACACACACACACACACACACACACACACACACACACACACACACACACACACACACACACACACACACATACACACACACAATCCCTGACCTTTATTTCTTTAATCCTTAAGTTCAATGATTCTAATGTTGCGTATGATTGTTTCGGGGTCCTCATTGAATCCGCGTTGGTTTCGTCATCATTTCTTCATTGTTCGTCATCGTTTCATTAGAGCTTAACGTCTCTGATCTATTGTCAAGTTAACAGGATCTTGGAGAGCGATCGAAGGTTAATTAACCCATTCAACTCCGATGACAAGATGTCTTGTCATTTGGTCAAATAAAACAAAAAATCATAATAAAACAACAAAATGTTTGATGATCAAACAGCACCAGAAAAATATGACGTCATCAGTCCTCCTCGAGGAGGACTGACGACGTCATATTTTTCTGGTGCTGTTTGATCATCAAACATTTTGTTGTTTTATTATGATTTTTTGTTTTATTTGACCAAATGACAAGACATCTTGTCATCGGAGTTGAATGGGTTAAAACACTGCTATCGGGTTTCAGACCCTTATCATGGCAGTGAACATTGAATACATTTTGTCTAGCGATAATATTGATAGTAATAATAGTGATGATGATGTTGATGGTAATAGCTGTAATATTGGTATCACTGTTGCTACTGCTTCTGCTGCTGCTGCTGCTGCTACTACTACTACTACTACTACTACTACTACTACTACTACTACTACTACTACTGTTACTACTAATGTTACTACTAATGTTACTACTATTGAAAGTACTACTGTAGTGGCTTCCTAAGCAAGACATCCTTACTACCTTTAGTGTAATAGGTTTTTCATTATTTAGACTGACTTCTTTAACCTAGGTAGTCTAGCTTTGCATTCTTCAGTCCAATGACTTTTGCATTACTTGGACTGAATTCCTGAGCTACTCTTCTTTGCTTTCCTCAGTCCAGTTATGTTTTTTTTTATATATATTTATATAATTTGGACTGACT
>NC_134792.1:44879746-44892246 GCF_046742065.1 Oratosquilla oratoria | reverse complement strand
ATTTTATTTATTTATTTATTTTTTTACTGTTTCTAAAGCAAAATTTTGCGCTGGTTATAAATATGTACTTTTTTTATACCATCGATCATCGATTATTTGTTTGATTCTCATTTATTATTAGTTATGTCAATTTATTATTGTTTACTCATGATCGTTCAAATCCTCCTCTTCCTATTTACCTGTTGTCATGTTTGATCTATAGGAACGCCTCACACCAACATAGGAAACATAAAGTACAACAGCGATGCAGGATTATCCAGAGGAATAGAAGCTCTGGAAAACTGCATTTCATAAACATTAATCTTGGTCACAATCAAGACCTGGTAACAGTTTCATATGCTTTTAATATTAGATTTTCTCATTAGTTTAAAAAGGGAATACAAGGACAAAATATCAGCTACTATTTATAGACAATGTGAATATGCTAAATATAGTGTACTATCGCAGCTATGTATAGTTTGTTTTGTATGTAAAACCTCAATTATCTTTTGAAATATCGATGCTGTGCAATTTTCAACGGTATTTTTAAAATCAGGAGGGAAAGCAACCTTAGGAACACTAACAACATTTAACCCATTCAACTCCGATGACAAGATGTCTTGTCATTTGGTCAAATAAAACAAAAAATCATAAAACACCAAAATGTTTGATCAAACACCAGAAAAATATGACGTCAGTCCTCGCTTCGCTGCGAGCGAAGCGAGGATTGACGTCATATTTTTCTGGTGTTTGATCAAACATTTTGGTGTTTTATGATTTTTTGTTTTATTTGACCAAATGACAAGACATCTTGTCATCGGAGTTGAATGGGTTAAAGAAATAAAGATAATGTTACCCAGTGTTATCTATACCTATATGTATTTTTTATTCTATATTATATTATATTATATTATATTTATCTATTCATTCAGTCATTTGTTTATTTTTTTTTGTGGGGGGCCAAGGCTGATCTAAAGAACTCTTTAGTGGCCAACTTGATAGCTTTGGTCTGGCTAGCGCTAAAAGATTTTATTCATAGCATAATTTTCTCTGGGCCTTGTGGAGATGAGCTTGTATTAACCCACCCAATTTCTGTGGTCACCCTAGCTTTTTTTTCTGTTGATTATGAATAATTACAGCTAAAGGTGATTATAATCATAACCTAATCCTAATCATGCACAAAAAATAGCAAAAAATGAAAAATAAGGAATCATAATTCAATCACAATCAAAAACGCATTCCAGACTACCATGAAAATCAAATCATAGTAATTTTTTATAATTATGCCCATGTCTGATATATTCACCCTGGGGGGTCAGAAACTAATGGCTACTTTTATGTCTCTCAGATATCTAATGTTAGACGATTTTATTCAGCTTTGGAGCATTGGTGCAAGTTGATTTTAAAGAAACCATAGGGATTATTATTTATATATTTATTCATCGATTTACATGTTTATGTATTTATTTATTGATTGTTTTATTTGTTTACTTATTCATTTAATCTGTCATTCAATCTATTTTTATTTATTTGTTTATTTATATACCTATTTACCTGTTGTCATGTTTGATCTATACGAACGCCTCACACCAACATAGGAAACATAAAGTACAACAGCGGTGCAGGATTATCCAGAGGGATAGAAACGCTGGTAAACTGCATTTCATAAACATTAACCCATTCAACTCCGATGACAAGATGTCTTGTCATTTGGTCAAATAAAACAAAAAATCATAAAACACCAAAATGTTTGATCAAACACCAGAAAAATATGACGTTAGTCCTCGCTTCGCTCGCAGCGAAGCGAGGACTGACGTCATATTTTTCTGGTGTTTGATCAAACATTTTGGTGTTTTATGATTTTTTGTTTTATTTGACCAAATGACAAGACATCTTGTCATCGGAGTTGAATGGGTTAAACCTGGTCACAATCAATACCTGGTAATCTATATACTCCGGGGTTGTTTTTCTCAGGAGTTCTGTGATGGACATTTACCACTTTTCTAAAAATGCTATTAGGGTAACTAAATGTGATTTTGATTTGTTTGCTAGATAATAACTTTGAAGCGGCATGGATGGAAACATTATATGGAAGTTTAGTACTTGATTTGTCCCATACCAAGTGTATTGGTGACAAACGGGGCGTGACCTACCCACTAGGATAAATGAACATAAAAATTCTGTAAAATACGGCCAAGAAAACTCAGCTGTATTCCTCCATTGGAGTCTGCCAGATCACCGAGTAGACTGGAAGAATGCAGCCATAGTGTATAAATCACATTGTAGTTTCAAAAGAAAACTTGTTGAATCTTCATTCATTAAACATTTTCCAAATGTTAACACATCTAAAGGTCAATGGTCACCAGATTCTATCACCAACTTAGCAAAAAACAAGTTTTTCTCAAAGGAACAAAATGTCCGACCACATCAAGGGCATGTGACTTGAGGCTCCCCTATTTCCCATTTGTTGTTATTTTTCTCTGTATATATCTTCTTGTTCCCTACTCTATGTATGTATTTGCTGAAGAGGACCGCAGTCAGTGGTCGAAATGTACGGTTTACTCTGTATCCCAGCTTATTCTCTAAGAGTGGGTTTAAGTTTTATTTTACTCATGTGCTATTACAGCTACATTATATATAATATATATATATATATATAATATATATATATATATATAATATATATATATATATATATATATAACGGAGATGAGTCTCCAGTCATAGACTAGTATATAATTCTTGTCTGAGGGATGTAAGAAATAAAACACGGGGTTACAAGGGTAAGGATGTGGTTGGTTGGTTGGTGAAATGGTTAATAAGACAGAGGAGGTCGGAAGGTTCTTGGTTTCTGATGTGGTTTCTCGTCTCCAAGAAGTTCCTTGTCGTCATCATGATAATGTGAGGCTTTCGAGGAGTTGCGTGTTTGCCTACGGCCGCGGTTCAACCTCTAGGATCCTTCCTCGTCTTATTTCCTCACATGGAGGGCAAGAGGAAGAGGCATGGGAGTAGAAGGAAGAAGGGAAGAGGAGGAGGTGTGAGAAAAGGGAGAAAAGGAGGAGGTGGTCGTGGTACTCTTGTGGTACGTTGTCGTGGCGTTCCTGTGGCGTTTTTGGGTCACTCTCGCTCAGTGCACTTTAATAGCACTCCCCTGACACCCCGTGACTCGCTTGTGACATCATCTCGGCAGCGA
The DNA here is from genome assembly GCF_046742065.1 of Oratosquilla oratoria. Classification (NCBI taxonomy): domain Eukaryota; kingdom Metazoa; phylum Arthropoda; class Malacostraca; order Stomatopoda; family Squillidae; genus Oratosquilla; species Oratosquilla oratoria. The sequence goes on along the minus strand of NC_134792.1, from coordinate 44,889,074 downwards.
AGAGGTCAATGTCTCATGTGTGTGTGTGTGTGTGTGTTTATACCACATGGGATGTGGGAGGACTTTGAAATTTCACTTTATTCATTTATATATATACATATATATATATATATATATATATATATATATTTATATATATATATATATATATATATATATATTTATATATATATATATATATCCATTTTTTAAGAAACGCAGTGAACTCATCGTCTGAAGTTTATTCCTGCGTTTTGAACCCTATCCGGAGTTCGTCTTCATGGTAATACAGTGTCAGCAGCAGGATATGTATATATAAAGGGGCATACCTAGTACATTGGGTTAGGTAACCCCCATTAACCGTTACACTCAAGAAAAACACATAAAGTAGAACACTAAGTCACAGGAAATACATATCCCAAGGAGTTAAAGATAGCATAAACAAAAATACCCAAGAATACTTCCAGATGGACACCATATCGCATAATTCACAAATTAATATAGGCATATATATATATATATATATATATATATATATATATATATATATATATATATATATATATATATTATATTTATTTTATATATATATTTTATATATAATATATATATATATATATATATGTGTGTGTGTGTGTGTGTGTGTGTGTGTGTGTGTGTGTGTGTGTGTGTGTGTGTGTGTGTGTGTGTGTGTGTGTGTGTGTGTGTGTGTGTGTGTGTGTATGTGTGTATCCAACAGGTCTTGTGTTGAGTCTTGGTCGCCAGTAAGTGATTTGATCAGGCTGAAAGAAACCCGTCCCGCTCTCGCTGTGAATGAACTTTGAAACCGATGTGTTTCCGGGATCACAAGTAAACATACGCACACACACACACACACACACACACACACACACACACACACACACACACACACACACACACACACACACACACACACACACACACACACACACACACACACACACACACACACACACACACACACACACACACACACACACACACACACACACACAGACGCGCACACACACAGACGCACATACACACAGACGCACATACACACAGACGCACATACACACACATACACACACAGACGCACACACACGCACACACACGCACACACACGCACATACACACACACACACAGACGCACACACACACACACACACACACACACACACACACACGTACACACACACGTACACACACACGTACACACACATACACACACACACACACACACACACACACACACACACACACACACACACACACACACACACACACACACACATACATATATACAAACACACACACACACACACATACACACATACATACACGTACACACACACGTACACACACACACACACACACACACACACACACACACACACACACACACACACACACGACTTAATGACGCAGTAGTACTGTTCGTGGCCGCCACAATTTCAGTTTCGCTGCGCTGTGAGTTGTTACTCCAACTCGTGGGCTGGAAGTTTGGGGTGTGTGTGCGTGTAAGGTCACAGCATTACCCATAGATCGGTCATATATATATGAGATCTTAGCTCTCTTCCGGGAGGGAAATAGCTGACGATGACGAGTCCAACACGTGATCAAAGACCATAGTGTTGAATCACATGTAGTGCAATGGCGCGAGATTGCTCACGAGGATAGAATCGCTGGTAAACTACACTCTGTAACAACAAGAACGATCACTTCCTGGCTACAACTCACGTCGTCTGTGCTGAGGGCGAGGGAGGAGGAGGGGGATAAGGAAGAGTTGGAGGAGGATGTAGGAAGAGGAGGAGGAGTAGGAAGAGGAGAAAGGGGAGAAATAGGAGGAGGAAGAGTAAGAGGAGGAGTAGGAGGAATATGCGGGAAGATGAGAAGGAGTTGGAGGAATATGTAAGGAGAGGAGTAAGAGGAGGAGGAGGAGGGGAGTAAGAGGAGGAGGAGTAAGAAGAGAAGAAGATGGGAGAGGAGGAGGAGGAGGAGGGGGAGTAAGAGGAGGAGGAGGAGTAAGAAGAGAAGAAGAAGGGAGAGGAGGAGGAGGAGGAGGAGGAGGGGAGTAAGAGGATGAGGAGTAAGAAGAGAAGAAGAAGGGAGAGGAGGAGGAGTAGGAGGAGTTCGGTCATTTCCAGAAAGCTCCTTATTTTCATCGAAGTCGCTGTTCCTCGAAGTTCCTGCCGCTGTGCCTCCTTCCTCCTCCTCTTCCTCCTCCTCTGTCTTCTTCTTCTCCTCCTCCTTTTTCTTCTTTCTTCATCCTACAGGTTTCAATTTGCAGACCCTTGGTGCGAGAATGGGCTCTCTTCATTCTCTCCTTCCTCCTCCTCTTTCCTCCTCCTCCTCCTCCTCCTTTTCCTTCTCCTCTTCCTCCTCCTCCTTTTCCTTCTCCTCCTCCTTCTCCTCTTTTCTCCTCTTCCTCCTTCTCCTCCTCCTCTTCTTCCTTTTCCTCCTCCTCTCCCTCCTCTTCCCACTCTTCCTCCTCTTCCCACTCTTCCTCCTCTTCCCCCTCTTCCTCCTCTTCCCCCTCTTCCTCCTCTTCCCCCTCTTCCTCCTCTTCCCCCTCTTCCTCCTCTTCCCCCTCTTTCTCTTCCTCCTTTTCCCCATCTTCCTCCTCTTCTTGCCCCTCTTCCTCCCACTTCTTTTCCCACTCCTTGTCCTCCTGCTCCTCCTCTTCCTCCTCTTCTTCCTTCTCTTCCTCCTCCTATTCCTCCTCCTCCTCCTCCATTTCCCCCTCATCCTCCACCCACTTCTTTTCCCACTCCTTCTCCTTCCTCCTCTCTCTCTCTCTCTCTCTCTCTCTCTCTCTCTCTCTCACTCTCTCTCTCTCTCTCTCTCTCTCTCTCTCTCTCTCTCTCTCTTTCTCTCTCTCCCTCTCTCTCTCCCTCTCTCTCTCCCTCTCTCTCTCTCTTTCTCTTTCTCTCCCTTCTTGTCCTTCCTCCTCTCCTCCCTGTCCTTCTACTCTCCTCCCTCTCCTCCTCCTCCTCTTCCTTTCCTCCCTCTCCATCTCCTTTTCCTCCTCCTCCTCTCCTCCCTCTCCCTCTCCTTCTCCCTCTCCTCCTCCTCCGCTGTTTTCTCCTCCCTCTTCCTCTCCTCCCTCCTCCTCTCCTCCCTCCTCCTCTCCTACCTCCTCCTCTCTGTCTCCTCCTCCTTCTCCATCTTCTCCTCCTCCTCCTCCTCCTCCATCTTCTCCTCCTCCTCCTCCTCCTCCATCTTCTCCTCCTCCTCCTCCTCCTCCTCCTCCTGTTCTTCCTTCTTCTCTTGCCCCTCTTCTTCTCACTCCTTTTCCCACTCCTCCTTATGCTCCTCTTCCTCCTCCTCCTCCTTCACTTGCCCCTCCTCCTCCCACATCTTTTTCCACTCCTCCTCCTTCCTCCTCCTTCCTCCCTCCTCTTCTCGACCGTCTCCTCCTCGTCTGTTCCGTCTCCTCCTCCTCCTCTCCTCCTTCTCCTCCTCCTCTCCTTCCTCTTCCTTCTCACCTACCTATCTCCTCCTCCTCCTTTCCTCCTTTCCTCCCTTTCCCTCTCCTTCTCCTCCTCCTCTCCTCCCTTTCCCTCTCCCTCTCGCCCTCCTCCTCCTCCTCCTCCCCCTCCCTCTCTCTTTTCTTCTCCTCCTCCTCTGCTTTCTCCTCCCTTCTCCTCTCCTCCTCTTCCTCTATTCCTCCTCCTCCTCCTCCACCTTCTACCTCTTCTCCTCTCACCTCTTTTTCCACTTCTCCTCCTACTACATCTCCTCCTCCTCCTCCTCCTCCTCCTCCTCCTCCTCCTCCTCCTGCTTTCTCCTCCCTCTCCCTCTCCTCCCTCCTCTCCTCCCTCTCCCTTTCCTCCCTCCTCTCCTCCCTCCCCCTCTCCTCCTCCTCCTCCCTCTCCTCCTCCTCCTACTTTTCCTCCTCCTCCTCCCTCTTCTTCTCCTTCTCTTCCTCCTCCTCCTCCTCCTCCTCCTCGTCCTACTTCCTCTCCTCTCCGACCCCACCGTATCCTTTTCCAATTTCCCTTTTTATTATTTTCTTCACATTTCTTTACTTTTTTCTTTTCCATTTTTCTCTTCTTTTCGCCCTCTTCTTCTGTCCTCACCCCCTCCCTCTTCCTCGTGTCATTCTTATTCTGCCTCGGATTCTCTTGCTTCTCCTTTTTCTTCTTCTTCCTTGTGCTCTTCCTCCCCATCCTTCTCCTCCTCCTCCTCCCTCTCCTTCTCCTACTCTTCCTCCTCCTCCTCCTCCTCCTCCTCTCTTCTTCCTCTTCCTCCTCTTCTTCTTCCTCATCTATTTCTCCTCTTCCTCCTCCTCCTCGTCTTCCTCTTCCTCCTCTTCTTTCTCCTCTTCCTCCACTTCTTCCTGCTGCTCCTCCTTCTCTTCTTCCTCCTCCTCTTCTTCCTCCTTCTCCTCCTGTTCCTCCTCCTTTTCTTCCTCTTCTTTCCTCCTCTTCCTCCACTTCTTCCTTCATCTCTTCTTCCTCCTCCCTCTCCTAATCTTCCTCCTCCTCCTTTTCCTCCTCCTTCTCCCCCTACTCTTCCTGTTCTTCCTCTACCTCTTCTTCCCCTTTCTTTTCGCCCTCCACCTTTTCTTACTTTTCCTCCTCCTCCTCCCCCTCTTCCTCGTACTCTTCCTCCACCTCCTCTTCCTCCTTCTCCTCTTCCTCCTCCTTCTCCTGTTCCTCCTCCACCTCCTCCTCCTCCTCCTCCTCTTCCTCGTACTCTTCTTCTTCCTCCACATCCTCTTCCTCCTCCTCCGCTTCCTCCTCCTTTTGTTCCTCCTCCTCCTCCTCCTCCTCTTCCTCGTACTCTTCTTTCTCCACCTCCTCTTCCTGCTTCTCCTGTTTCTCCTCCTCCTCCTCCACCTCCTCCTCCACCTCCTCTTTCTCCTCCACCTCCTCTTTCTCCTCCACCTCCTCTTCCTACTCCTCCTCCTTCTCCTTCTCCTCTTCTTCCTTTCTAGCTCCTTTTCCTCCTCCTCCTCTTCCTCCTCCTCTTCCTCTTCCTCTTCCTCCATCATCTCCTCTACCTCGACATCCTCTTCCTCTTCCTCCACCTCCTCTTCCTCCACCTCCTCTTCCTCCTCTTCCTCTTTTTCCTTTTGCATAGCCGAGGCCCCGGAAGGTGGGAGTAGTGACCCGTCGCTCCTCTTCCCGGAGGAGACCTCCGCCTCCGCCTCCGCCTCCGCCTCCGCCTTGGGCCGAGATGACGTCACAGTTGGTCGAAAGCCAAATCTGCGGGCCAAGTCGACGCCTCTGGAAGCATCTCCTCTTCCTCTTCCTGCTCCTCTTCCTCCTCCTCCTCTTCCACCTCCTCCTCCATATTATCATCACCATTATCATGTCCCTCTTTTTCTCCTCGTCCTCCTCTTCCTCATCTCTCCTCCATCTCCTCCTCCTCCCCTTCTTCCTGCTCTTGGTCCTCCTCTTCCTCCTGCTGGTCCTCCTCCTCTTCTTCCTCTGGGCTGCAATGTTCAAACTATACTGGTTGTCGCCAGGTGATTTTATTCATCTCACCCCACCCCGTAGAAGCGATGGGGTCTCGTCTCTTCTCAGTAGTCCCTTCTGTACTGGATTGCACTTTCCCCCTTTTAAAAGTGCTGCCGTCAGGCGATTTTATTGATCCCCGCGACATCTCGTTGGTGGCATTATTACAATTACTATTTATTTATTTCTTATTTATTTACTCATTTGTATATATTCATCTATTTTTTATTGATTATTTTTGGTCTGAGGTCACCGCGACATCCCGTTGGTGGCATTATTATAATTACTATTTATTAATTTATTTATTTATTTATTTACTCATTTGTATATATTCATCTATTTTTTATTGATTATTTTTAGTCTGAGGTCTCAGTGGCTTAAGACCCCGTGCTCGCTTTGGGGCCCAGACTTCCCTCGGCTCCATGAAGTAGCCTGGGGTTAGCCAGAACAAACTATGGAAATATGACACAGGGCGCACGCGCACACACACACACACACACACACACACACACACACACACACACACACACACACACACACACACACACACACACCTCGTGGCGCTGTGGTTAGAGTTCTCGTCTACCATTATGGCGGTCCGGGTTTGACCCCCGACCAGGGCTGAAATAATTTCAGTATCGCTTCGCTGCGGGGTGTTACTCCAACTCTCGTGGGCGGGGAGTTGGGGGTGTGTGCGTGTAAGGTCACAGTATTACCCATAGATCGGTCATACGAGCTCTGAGCTCTCATCCGGAAGGTTAATAACTGTCGATCACGAGCCCAGCACGTGATCCAAGACCATGGTGAATCACACACACACACACACACACACACACACACACACACACACACACACACACACACACACACACACACACACGACTCGGTGGCGCGGTTGATAGAGTCCCAGACTGTCAGTATGGCGGCACCGGCGGTACCTGGTTCGAATTCTGCCCAGGGCTGACATTATTTCAGTATCACTGCGCTTCGAGTCGTTACTCACACTCTCGTGGGCTGGAAGTTAGGTGTGCGTGTAAGGTCATAGCATTACCTATAGATCGGTCATACGAGCTCTGAGCTCTCTTCCGGGAGGGAAATAGCTGTCGATCACGAGTCCAACACGTGATCCAAAGACCAAGGTGAATCACATACACACACACACACACACACACACACACACACACACACAGATATATATATATATATATATATATATATATATACATATGTATATATATATATACACATATACATATACATATACATGTACATGTATATATATACAATACATATACATATACACACACACACACACACACACATATATATATATATATATATATATATATATATATATGTATATATATACATACACATATACATATCCATATATATATACATAGATATACATAGGTATATATATATATATATACATGTATATGTATATACATGTATATATCTTTATATATATATACATGGGAAAGGTGGAGGGGGAAACACGGGTCTTTATCTGATTTTCGAGTTTATTCCTGACCGGTTTCGCTTACAATAGCTTCTTCAGAGGTTACATGGTGTAACACTTCTCTGAAGAAGCTATTGTAAGCGAAATCGGTCAGGAATAAACTCGATAATCAGATAAAGACCCGTGTTTCCCCCGACACCTTTCCCAAAATTTGTCCCAATGTCTCTATATATATACATATATATATGTATAGACATATGCATATATATATATACATATATATATATACATATATGTATATATATGTATATATATATATATATATGATATACATATGTATATAATATATATATATTGTATATATATATGTAGTATAATATATATATATATATATATATATGTGTATATATAATATATATGTATATAATATATATATATACATATATATATATATATATATATGTATGTATATATAATGTATATATATATGTATATATAATATATATATACATATATATACACACACATATTTGTAGGATGTCCTCGAGACTACTATAGGTGTGCTTACCCACCCCCACAGGTGTTCCTTAACCCTTCTACCCCAAGCAACAGGTGTTTCTAGGTATTGTGAAGTCCCTTGCCCCCTTCCGCAGGTGTCTTAGATGCAGGTGTGATGTAGGTGTCTTTAATGCAGGTGTCTTAGGTACATTTGTCTTCAGAGGTGATGTATTAGGTGTAGGTCTATTTAGTACAGGTGTCTTGGGTACAGGTGTCTTAGGTGCAGGTGTTTTAGGTTCATTTGTCTTCAGAGGTGATGTATTAGGTGTAGGTCTATTTAGTACAGTTGCCTTTGGTACAGGTGTCTTAGGTGCAGGTGTCTTAGGCGCAGGTGTCTTAGGTGCAGGTGTCTTGAGTTTTTGTTGTTTGAGTTCCCTTCCATCCTGAGAAAGGGGTGGGAGTGATGAACAAGTGTGAAGGGAGGAAGGTGGTACCAGGGTTGGGGTATAATACAGGGTCTTGCAAAAAGAAAAGTAAAGAGAGCAGGCGAGGGAGGGGAGAGAGAAGGGGGGAAAGAGGTGAAAGGTGGGGGGAATAGGGGAGGAGTCCAAGACACTTTGCCCTCCCCCTCTATCATCAAAGAGTAGCCGGGATAAAGAGTGTAAAGGGGAAATCTTTAGAGTGCAACATAGGCCTCTTTTTTTCTCTCTTTTCCGCTCACGCATTTTTTTATCTGCTCCTCACACACTTCTCCCCTCCCTCTCTCTTCCCCACGTGCTTGCCCTCTCCCTTCCCCTTCCCCTTTCCCTTCACTCTTTCCTTTCTCTACTCTTTCACGCCTTTTTCCCCTTTCCTTCACCCCCTTTCCTTCATCCTCTTCATTCCCCTTCCCCTTCTCCTTCTCTCTCCCCCTTCCCCTTCTCCTTCTCTCTCCCCCTTCCCCTTCCCTCTCCCCTTCCCCTCCCGGATCTTCCCCCATCCGTGCCTCCCCTCTCCCTTCCCTTTCCCCAGTCCCCTTCCCCTTCTCTCTTCCCCTCCCCTCCCCTCCCGTCTCTTCCACCCCCCCCCCTTTTCACGTCCCAGCCCCCGTGTGGAGGAGAAGGCAAATGTTTGTCTGCGGCCTTGAGTGGTTGGTCGCTCTTGTGGTCAGAAGCATTTCTATTTTTCTTTGTTTGTTTTGCTTTCCTTGCTCCTCCTGTCGGGCTCTTCGTCAGGCGCTCCTCCTTCAGGACGAGAAGGAGGAGGTGGGGAGGGGGAGGAGGAGGAGGAGAGAGGAGCTGGTGGCAGCTGGAGGCAGCATGCCAGCTGACAAGTAAAAAAAAAAGAAAAAGAAAGCGATTCTTCATGTGAAGGTTGTGTCTTGCGTGCGGGAGCCGCTTCTCCTCTCTCGTCAGCTAATCAGATGAAGCTTCTTTTTGCAAATTATGTACTAACAAGTCTGAAAGCAAAAGCGGGGGTGCTGGGGGGGGAAGGTTTGGGGTTGGGGGGACGACGCTGAGACGCGCCAACGGCCGTGACAAATACATTTGAGGCGTCTCGGACAGATCGTCGAATTGTCGACGAAAATAGAAGGAATTCATTTGGTCCCTCGTGCTGTTAATGAACTCGGCCCCGACTCGGACACAAAGCAGCGCCACGCTTGCTCAGGTCGTGATCAAATTGTGTTCGCGCGCGCCAATAGAATGTGGAAATACATTGACGCAAATGCACATTTTATATACATATATACATACGTATATACATATATATATATATATATATATATATATATATATATATATATATATATATATGTATATATGTATGTGCATGTGCATATTCATGCAAAGGTGTACATATTCACATGCACCCTCCACGTACGCATACACATGTAGATGCATACACACACACACACACACACACACACACACACACACACACACAC
>NC_134792.1:44872246-44874746 GCF_046742065.1 Oratosquilla oratoria | reverse complement strand
TATTTATTGAGTGTGAGTCGTTTAATAGAAAATAAATGAATAAATAGATAAATAGGTAACTAATTAGATACATAGATAAACGAGTAAGATATAATAGAATGAACTAAGTCAAGATGAATAGGTTCAACATAATATTCATAACACATCACAGTCGCATAAATATAGTAGGCATAACGAAACGAAACCTTAACTCCGCCATAGAACATAACACACTTAACACATCAGAATAACTTAAGTACAATATGCATAACGAAAAGGAGGCCTAACACGGTCATAGAACGTAACACACACAACACAACACGACAACGCTCAAGGCTGGACCGTCTTGTGGGGGTGGGGGTGGCGAGTAAAGCAGGCTTGCCAACCGCGGTCCCCGATTAATGCAGGGTTGCTAACAGCCGCTAGCACCAGCAAGAAGATTTGCATCTGAAAAGGAAGAAAAGGGTACACAAACCCTTTGTAGTTTCATCGCTGCGCTCACTCAGCGTAAGAGATAAGACCAATAGAGACATTATCTCTCTTTCTCTTTTTCCCTCTCTCTCCCTCTTTCTCTCTCCCTCTGTCTCACTCCCTCTCTCTCTCTCCCTCTCTCTCTCTCTCCCTCTCTCCCACTCTCTCTCCCTCTCCGTATCCCTCTCCCCTTCTCTTCCTTTTTCTCTCTCCTTCTCCTTCTCTCTCTCTCTCTCCTTCTCTCTCTCCCTCTGTCTCTCTCTCCTTCTCTCTCTCTCTTTCCTTCTTCTTCTCTCTCTTCTCTCTCTCTCTCTCTCTCTCTCTCTCTCTCTCTCTCTTCTTCTCTCTCCCCTTCTCTCTCTCTCCCTCCTGTCTCTTTCTCTCTCTTTCTCTCTCTCTCTCTCTCTCTCTCTCTCATAAACCGAGAGGGTAGTTTCTTATAACCGACAACAATATCTATTCCTACAACTAATCAGAACCCACAACGTAGTTTTGTTTCGTTCTAGTGATAATAATAAAAAAAAATCTTGTCCATTTTTTTTTTCTTTCCCGCGGAAGTGGAATTCCTCTGCTGACTAAATGATTTTCTGCTTTTGGGTTTTATGTTGTTTTCTCGCTCGCAGGCGTCGTGTGGTCCAGTAATTCAAATTTAAAACCGTTATTGTTTAAACGGTTGTGGTTGGATATTTGCAGTTTGCAACGGTCGGGACTCTGTCGCTCTGCAGCCGTTGGAGTGCCGGTTGGTTTGAAATTTTAAAACATTCAAGTAAAATGAATGCCCCAATTCTTACCGACTAAAACAAAAATCGGAAATGAATTATCTGTCAAGCCTGGCGCGTGTTGTTGCGTATTTGTTTTCTCAAATAATCACTAATTGTGGGGCTTTGTTTCCCTCTGGTGCAAATGGTTTTGACAAAGGCAGTCCTAAGACTCTCGGTGCATTAAAATTTGAGATTACTTTCAGGGGACAAGTGGTCCTCACTGACGGTAAAGAGTCTTCTGTTTGTCTCTCAAAATACGGAACCCATGAGGGAGTTCCGAAAAGCTATTTTGACAATACAGAGCGTTTACGACGGGGGACCTTTTATGTGAAAAAGCTTCGCGTTATTAGTAAAAAAAGAAAAAAAAATTAAAAATGGAAAATGTAAGAGTTGCCTCTGGTTCTGTTTACGATGTTCTCCCTAACCGCGGCCACATCTCATCAGATTGTGGTCATGCATATATGTAGGTACGCACACGCAAACATAGACATCCAGTTTACATAAACATAAAAGACATGGAGCTTACACACACACACACACACACACACACACACACACACACACACACACACACACACACACACACACACACACACACACACACACACACACACACACACTCTCTCTCTCTCTCTCTCTCTATCTCTCTCTCTCTCTCACACACACACACAACACACACACACACACACACACACACACACACACACACACACACACACACACACACACACACACACACACACACACACACACACACACACACACACACACACACACACACACATACACACACACGCACGCACGCACACAAAACCAGGCGTACTCATTTGTTTTGTCCATCAAATCTAAATTCACTGTATACATCCATTAATTTTTGTGGATCTGACATACATTTGTGAACATCTGTTTGTTTGTACATTTCTGTACAACGTTCGTTTTACATTCAAAATAAATTCAACAATGAAATTACTTCAGTAGAGTTGCATTACCAGGTTGTAGGCTTTAGTATCATTAGGCCGGCCACACACGTGCAGTTTAAACTGACAGTTACAACTGTTCAGTTATAACTGTCAGTTGAAACTGCACGTGTGTGGGTATCTCAGTGATACTGAGATACACGTGCAGTTACAACTGACAGTTATAACTGAACAGTTGTAACTGTCAGTTTAAACTGCACGTGTGTGGCCGGCCTTATAGGGTGAGACCACGGACGAGCACCTGCATATGGTAGTCCTGCAGGACGGACGTCATAGAGGATCATCTCCATGAAGAGAATTCTGGAACAGGAA
>NC_134792.1:44862246-44867246 GCF_046742065.1 Oratosquilla oratoria | reverse complement strand
CATCACTCCCATTCCCCCACCCTCCCAGACTCCCACCCACCCATCACTCCCATACCCCCCACCCTCCCACCCACCCATCACACCCATACCCCCATCCTCCCAAACTCCCACCCACCCATCACTCCCATACCCCCACCCTCCCAGACTCCCACCCACCCATCACTCCCATTCCACCCACCCTCCCAACCTCCCACCCACCCATCACTCCCATTCCCCCACCCTCCCAGACTCCCACCCACCCATCATTCCCATACCCCCCACCCTCCCAAACTCCCACCCACCCATCACTGCCATACCCCCACCCTCCCAACCTCCCACCTACTCATCACTCCCTTCACTCCCATATCCCCACCCTCCCAACCTCCCACCCACACCCATCACTCCATTCTCAGGCCACTCCTATACCCCCCCCCCCACCACCACCACCAACCCACCTCCTGAGGAAGCTCAAGTTTGCCTAATTCTTTGGTAACCTAGCTCACGTACAGAACTTCTCTTACTTGTGTTGTTTCCTGTTATTGTTGTTGTTGTTGTTGTTTTGGAAGACGACCCAGAGTTGCCTCATTTGTGGGAAAAGTCTGGGACTGATCTTGCCAAGTGATATGAGATGATGGTATCAGGAACGATAAACAACTTGATCCCAACTTGGGGCGCGCTGAACCAAGAACAAGAACAAGAACAAGGTCAGCAGGTACAGCCTTCGCCTTTGCAGCAGCATGAACAATAACAACAACATCAACAATAACAACAATAACAACATCAACATCAACAATAACAACAACACTTAATATTTACAAAAACAACAGCATCTTACAACACCGCCCAAAACACCCAAGACAATAACACCCAAAACAATAACAACAACAACACCAACAACAACAACAGGAACAGCAGCAGCAACAACCCCAGAATAAAAAGACGAAACCGAAAACATCGCTCAAAAATAGTAACAGGCAACAACAACAGCAACAACAACAGCAACAGCAACAACTTTGGTTAAACTCATAGTTAAGGGCTGACGCACTCTAAAGCTTTTATTCTGGCAATCGATTTCATTCAGCTTGGAGGGTTAGCCTTTCGGCGTCAATATACAACTCTTATGACTGGTCTGGCTGTCGCCAGGTGATTTTATTCAGCTGTGGAAAAACACCAACAGACGCCAAAAAGTGAATGATAATTTCTGGCAGTTAAAAAACACATTAACTTTAGGAAACTTCAGGAATATTCAGGAGACTTCAGGAGAGTCACTGTTCTCAATGGGATCGCCTTGCTATAGATCGAGCAGAATCTATCGCGCTTTCGTGCTATGGGGGATGTCAAACACGCCAATCATGCGCGCTATGCGAACCCCGATGGCAACAAAGTTTTCTGACAAATTGGCAATTCCCGAACACGCGTTCCACGTGCCATAGGCGCATGTGTGGGATTTTTTTCTATACTTTTTATGTCAGATAGAGAATCAAAAGACGTAGACCAACTCCCATTCGTCAGCCAGACTGACAGACTTGTCATTTAAGCCCAGAGGAAAGACTTCTCTCTCCTATCAGCTTAAAGTTGGTGTTGCTATCCCTACTTGAAGATTGGGGTTGGTAAACCTGTTTCAAGGTTGGAGCTCATAAACCTGCTTGAGTGGAATTGGTACCCCTTGCCTGATACTTGGGATTGGTACCCCTACTTAAAGCTAAGGAGTTGGTGCGGGAGATTGGTACTCCTGCTTGAAGCTGAGGTTGGTGCTTCTGCTTGATCCTTGGGATTGGTACCCTTGTTTTATTCTGGTGCCTTTGATAGTATCACTGTCAGGACAAGTAACAGTGCCAACGTCAGTGCCAATAGCAGTGCCAGTGTCCTGAGCAGTGCCACAGAGGATCAGGTCAAAAGTGCCGCTATTAGAGCTAGTTACCGGCATTATGGCCGACTCCCGCCGGCCGTAAAAGCCCCAAGGAACAGCCTGAAAGTGCCAGCCCCCCACCCCTCACCCCCTCTCCGTTTGCGGCCAGCAGCCGTTTCCTAACATCATTTTCTAATACACACAAATGTTATGACAGTGTCTCGGATTATGAAATTCTGTTCGCTTAATCTCTTCCAGCCAATGGCGTCCTTTACAGATTTTGTGCATATATATATATATATATATATATATATATATATATATATATATATATATATATTTATATATATATATATACACATATACACTTTCATACACACACACACACACACACACACACACACACACACACACACACACACACACACACACACACACACACATATATATATATGTATATATATATATATATATATATATACTGTATATATATATATATATATATATATATGTATATATATATATATACATATATATATATATGTATATACATTATATATATATACACAGTATATATATACATTATGTATATATATATATATATAATATATATATATATATATATACATTATGTATATATATACATTATATATATGTATATATATATATATACATATATACATATATATATATATATATATACAGTATATATGTATACAGTATATATATGTATATCTATATATATATATATTTATATATATGTGTGTGTGTGTGTGTGTGTGTGCGCAATTGTTTATGTATGTATATGTATATATGTATCGCTTCTATACAAATGATCTCTACCTGGAAAATCACCAATTTCCGAATCATCACAAGTTCCACTTTAACACAGTTTTTGATATCAGAAGCATCGAAAACGTTCGTATGTCGAGAGCACCGAAAAACGTTCGCATATCGAAACCATGGAAAAATGTTTGCATATCGAAACCATGGAAAAACGTTCGTATACCGAGGGCATCGAAAAACGTTCTTCGAACGTTTCCTCGAAAGGTGAGAGTGGCTGTGGCGGTGGCGGTGGTGGTCCTTTTGCATCGTGGCTGCACCATTGAACGTAAACGTTCTTTCCGGAAGACTATAACCGGAAAGGAACGGCGGGAATGTGTTTGTTATGAAGTGGCAGTATAAAAGTCCGTTCCATATTCAAACTCGATCGTCCATACCCCAAGGTCGTTTGGTACCTCAGCTTTCCCGCGAAAGAAAGTAAGAGCGTTGTATGCCATCCGTTACGCCATTTAATGACATCACGGATAAGACGTCATTAATATGACGTCATTTCAGTGGCGTCATCAATGTGTGTATATGAAATAAAACTTAAACCCACTCTTAGAGAAAAATAAGCTGAGATACAGAGTAAACCGTACATTTCGACCACTGACTGCGGTCCTCTTCAGCAGATAGAGTAGGGAACATAGAGTAAGGAACAAGAAAATATGTGCAGAGAGAAATTACAACAAGAGGGAACTAGGGAAGCCTCAGGTCACGTGCCCTTGATGGGGTCGGACATTTTGTTCCTTTGAGATAAATTTGTTTTCTGCCAATTTGGTGATAGAATCTGGTGACCATTGACCTTTTGATGTGTTAACATTTGGAAAATGTTTAATGAATGAAGATTCAACAAGTTTTCTTTTGAAACTACAATGTGATTTATACACTATGGCTGCAGTCTTTCAATCTATTCGTTGATATAACAGACTCGAATGGAGGAATACAGCTGAGTTTTCTTGGCCGTATTTTACAGAATTTTTATGTTCCCTTTTGTTGTAATTTCCCTCTGTATATATCTTCTTGCTTCCTACTCTGTGTATGTATCTGCTGAAGAGGACCACAGCTAGTGGTCGAAATATACAGCTTGCTCTATCTTAGCTTATTTTTCTCCGAGAGTGGGTTTAATTTTTTTTTTTACTAATGTGCTACTACATCTACGTTAATTAATTTTGTGTTCACGATGGAACTCTCTTCACCTTTATATCTTCTCCAACATCAGGGACTTATACAAGCCTTTCGTCAGTTTGAAACTTCTCTCACAATTAGCAAGAAGAACCAACACCTGCTTCTTGTGAACTGTCTGGAAAAACAAGTGTGTCTTATATCCTTTGGATTCCACAAACACAGGCAGCTAGGATTTAGTTTCTCGTCTTATTTTAGTGCTTTTCTGAAAGAACGTATTAAGTTTGCTTCTTTGGAATATAATTCTGCTTTTCACCGTGTGAGATTATCTACCAGGAATCTTAAGTTCCATTGTCCTAACGATCATATTTACAAATTATCTCTCAAGGATAGCCCTTGGGAAAGCTCTTTTCATCAATGTTAAACACAAAGAGAACCGCAACAAGCTACTAAGAAGATTATGTAATAATAGTGTGTGGACTAATTTTTCTCTTACAGAAAGTGTCACACTCACCAGACAAGAGCAAGCAGTGTTCGGCATTGGAGTCAGCTTTGTTATGAAACCTAATAATAACCATGTTCTTGATTACACTGCTGGATTTGACAAATTCATTGCATCAAATGGCTGATAAAGATTTACGTTGTCTTAAAGGTGTACTTTTACAGGAAATAGTAGATTGTTTTAAACAAGACCGTGGTGTACCCAAATCGCACTAACATCATCATTACTAGAGCAAACAAAGGGGGGAAATTAGTACTTCTCTATCAATGTGATTATGAAGCTAAAGCCCCTAACTTGTTAGCAGACAGTGATACTTACGAATTACTTACCAAAAATCTCCTTAAGTCCACCGCAGCAGAATTTAATCATTAAGTCCGTAAAACCATAGGAGACGACTTACTAAGCAAGTTAAAAGTCATTAGCCCTCAACTACCCAATTTCTATGGTCTCCCTAAACTCACAAAGAAGGTATCCCCCTTTAGACCCATAATCTCTAAAAGGAATTCTTGCACTAATAAGACTTCCGAATAGCTCACAGGAATTCTTTCACCTTTCGTAGAGAGTTCCTCCAACACTAAATATTCTGAAGACTTCATAAACAAAATTAAAAGACAAAATATCCCAGAACACAGTACATTACTCAGTCTCGATATAGTTTCCCTATTCACTAACATAAATGTTGACGACGTTCTCAGGTTTTTGGAAACCAAGTTGCAACCGTTT
>NC_134792.1:44839746-44857246 GCF_046742065.1 Oratosquilla oratoria | reverse complement strand
TGCCTTATCTTGACCTTGTGACGTCATCGCTACATACTCCCCTCCCCCTCACCCCTCTGTCCCTCTCTCTCTCTCTCTCTCTCTCTCTCTCTCTCTCTCTCTCTCTCTCTCTCTCTCTCTCTCTCTCTCTCTCTCTCCCTCGCTTCCTCTCTCTCCCTCTCTCCTTTCTCTCTCCTTCTCTTTCTCTCTCTCTCTCTCTCTCTCTCTCTCTCTCTCTCTCTCTCTCTCTCTCTCTCTCTATCTCCCCCATCTCTCTCTCTCTCTCTCCAACTCTTGTCTTCTTTGAATGAAGACTTCCTGGTCTGATTTCAGTTCTGTCGCCCCTTTTCTTATCTGAAGCAGTCACAGTGCATAACGCCTTCTTGATTTATTTATTTATTTATTTATTTTATTCATTATTCATTCATCTAATTCTATTATTTGTCTACCTATTAATTTGTTTATATATATTTATCTATTTCTAATTTATTCTTTATTTTTTAATTTTTTGTATCATATTTTAATGTAGTTAGCCGCAACCCGCAAAACGAGGTGGATAGGCATGGTGGCAGAATAATATCCTCACCACTCCTTTCACCTACTCCCATCATCACACTCAGCGACCTTTTCATCACTCATTCAAACGGAGATGACATCTCAACACCTTCTCGGGAAAATATTGGGTCACCACCATTCTCATCACATGGCCAGAAGGTCCCTCCTCCATCTCAGTCACGAATTCATTCACGGGTCCTGTCGTGGTCTCATCGCCCCTTTAGCACTCGTGTCTTGGTGTACCATCTAATGCCATCAAAAACCTCGTCTCCACTGTCTACATGTGATCTCTCTCTCTCTCTCTCTTTCTCTCTCTCTCTCTCTCTCTCTCTCTCTCTCTCGCTCTCTCTCTCTCTCTCTCTCTCTCTCTCTCTCTCTCTCTCTCTCTCTCTCTCTCTCTCTCTCTCTCTCTCTCCCGGTTTCTCTTCTTCGCTCTCTCTCTCTCGCTCTCTCTCTCTCTCTCTCTCTCTCTCTCTCTCTCTCACTCTCTCTCACTCTCTCCCCCCTCTCTCTTTCTTTTCATCCCTCTCTCCATCTCTTTCTTTCCATCTCTTTCTCTCTCCATCTCTATCTATCTCTCTCCATCTCTCTTTCTCTTTCAATCTCTCTCTCTTTCTCTCTCTCTCTCTCTTCCTCTCTCCCTCCTTCTCCCCTCTCTCATTCTCCATCTCTCTATATATATCTCTCTCTCCCTTTCTCCCTCTCCCCTCTTTCTCTCTCTGTAGGTTGTATGTTAACTCTATATTGGTGAATGAAAGTCTGGTAGTTGTCTTTACTGTGCCAGACAGCTTTCTGCTTTACAAATACAAGGCAAGCTCCGTTCGAACATCGGGTGGTTGCCAGAAACCTTTTAATGTACATATATACAGGGTTGCCAAAAAATTGTATAAATAGGCTGTTGCCATATTCACATATAAAATATTTGGAAGGTTGGTCGCGTCGGATGGGCGACGCGATGAGAGACGCCGGCAGAGCCTTTTGTCCGCATAGGTGGCTTAACCCGAGATGCGGTGAGGTCATTGTTCACTAAGGCCGTCGCCAGTAAAAGTTGGTTAGCTGGGTCACTCGAACAATTGACTTTTTCCTCGGAAGATCCGCGACGGCGTCGGAGTACCCTTCCGTAGCATATGTGTGGGTGCACGCGTGTGCACGCTAGGCATCGAAGGGAGATGACAGACACGCTGAATATCGAAGATGATGATACCAACGAAAGGAGATGATAACATCTCTCTCCGTCTCTCTCTCTCTCTCTCTCTCTCTCTCTCTCTCTCTCTCTCCATATTTTTCTCTTCATCTCTCTTTTTCTCTCTCTTTCTCTTTGGTACTCACTCCCCAATCCTCGCTCCCCACTCCCCTCACCCAGCACCCATGTACACCGCGGTGTGTTCAACTAGTCCTTCGTATATTCCTTCTTTCGCTCCCACTTACATCCCTCTGTGTCCTTACGCCCTTATCAGGATGACACCTACTTCTTTTTATTCTATTATTAGTTTTTATTTAATTTTATATTTGTTTATCCATTATTTATTTATTTATGCGTGGGATTGCCCCCAAGGGTAGAAACGCTGGTAAAATACAACTCATAACTACAACATCAGAAACAACAACAAAAACAACAAAAACAGCAACATAAATGCGGACGACAGCTGCTCGAGATTATCCACGAGGATAGAAGCGCTGGTAAACTACAGTCCACAAGAACAACAAAAACAATAATAATATTATCAACAATAATGGGTTAGACAGAGCGGGCGACAGTGGCGTGAGCTAATCCACAAGGTTAAAGCAATATTAAACTATAGTCCATAACAACAAGAACAAGAACAAACAACAACAACAACAAACAACAGCACCAAACAACAACAAAAATAAAAACAACAACAAAAACAACAAAACAAGAAGAAGAAGAAGAAGAAGAAGAAGAAGAAGAAGAAGAAGAAGAAGAAGAAGAAGAAGAAGAAGAAGAAGAAGAAGAAGAAGAAGAAGAAGAAGAAGAAGAAGAAGAAGAAGAAGAAGAAGAAGAAGGAGGAGGAGGAGGAGGAGGAGGAAGAGGGGGAGGAGAGGGAGGGCCGGGTCACAGAGACCGGGCTACCCAGACCACGGTATGAGTTGGTGAGTTTCGCCCGCAGTTGTTTCGCTCTTTTAAGTTATGTCAGATAAATTGCAATCAACCGGAAAGTTTTAGGAGCCAGAACTCCTCCTACGCCTTCCTTCTCTTGATTATTTTCTACGCGGCCATCTCGTTGTTGTTGTCGCTGTTGTCGACGTCGACCAGTTACTGGGAGTGTCACACCTCATGTTCAGAACTATTTCTCTTCTTTTCTTTCTCTTCTCGCTCTTTCTCTCTCTATCTTTCTCTTTCTCTCTGTCCCTCTCTTCCCCTTCTCTCTCTGTCCCCCTCTCCCCTTATCTCTCTCTGTCTTCTCTCTCCCCCTCCCTCCCTCTCTCTCTCTCTCTCTCTCTCTCTCTCTCTCTCTCTCTCTCTCTCTCTCTCTCTCTCTCTCTCTCTCTCTCTCTCTCTCTCTCTCTCTCTCTCTCTCTCTCTCTCTCTCTCTCTCTCTCTCTCTCTCTCTCTCTCTCTCTCTCAGAGAAAGTGTTTCCCTTTGACATAAACGATATATTTTTTTCTTTTTTTTACATACATCCTTTGATATAAATGTGTGTGAGCACACATACACGTGATTATTTACATCCATATAAATGCAAGAAATTCATATTATTACATTCATGCAAACATGAATATATGTTTAAATACATGCATGCATATATAACCCCTGCATACATACATATATACGTACATACATACATATTGTACATACATACATACTTACATGCATACATACATACATACATACATACATACATACATACATACATACACACATACATACAAACATACGTACATACATGGATACATACATCCCCACATATATACATAATACACACAAAGATACATATATTCATGCACACATACGTATAAACATACACGCACACTGTCACACGTTCGTCTATCAGCGGGACTCGAACCAACATCCATCTTGCTCCTCATTCGCTGGCACTCTTAACACATTGGCAATGCGCGCAGCCGGCGCCGCTTGGCACTCCAAACATATACAGGAGCCACCGATATTGCAGACGGTTATGCAAAGTGGTCAACAGCGTCGAATCCTCCTCCTCCTCCTCCTCCTCCTCCTCCTCCTCCTCCTCCTCCTCTTCCTCCTCCTCCTCCTCCTCCTCCTCCTCTTCCTCCTCTTCCTCCATTTACTCCTCCTCCTCTTCCTCCTCTTCCTCCTCCTCCTTCTCCTCCTCTTCCTCCTCCTCCTCTTTCTCCTCCTCCTCCATCTCCTCCTCTTGTTTCTGTTCCTTCACCTCCTCCACTTCCTCCTCTTCCTCTTCTCCTGTTCCTCTTCCTCCTCCTCTTCTCCTGTTCCTCTTCCTCCTCCTCCTCCTCCTACTCCACTTACCTCTCCTCTTCCTCCTCCTCATCCGCCTCTTCCTTCTCCTTCACCTCTTCCTCCTCTTCCTCATCCTTTTCCTCCTCCTCCTCCGCTTCCTCCTCTTACTCCTCCTATTTTTCCTCTTTTTACTCCTCCTACTACTCCTCTTTCTCTTCCTCTTCCGCCTCCTCCTCATCTTTCTCTTTCTTCTCCTTCTCTTCCTGTTCCTTCTCCTCCTCCTCCGCCTCTTCTTCCTCCTCCTCCTCCCCTTCTCCTCCTCCGCCTCTTCTTCCTCCTCCTCTTCCTCCTCCTTCTCCTCTTCCTACTCTTCCTCCTCTTTCCCTCCTCCTCCGCCACCTCTTCCTTCTCATCTTCTTCCTCCTCCTCTTCTTCTTCCTCCTCCTCATCTTCTGTTTCTCCTCTTCCTCCTCTTCCTCCTCCTCCTACTCCTCCGCCTCCTCTTCCTCCTCCTCCTCCTCTTCCTCCTCTTCCTGTCCTCGTTCCTCTTCCTCCTCCTCCTGCCCCTCTTCCACCTCCTCCTCGTCCTTCTCGTGCAACAGCAGTAACAGTGGCAGCAATCAGCAACCATACATTTGCATTTCACGGCGCACGAATGAGGGCGATGGCCACACCAACCAACATTCGTCCTGCGGCGGGAGAGATGACGTCAGTACTCTGCGGCGGGAGAGATGACGTCATTACTCTACGGTGGTGGATATGACGTCATTACTTTGCATTAGATCATGTGAGTTCATTACTTTGCAGTGGTCTATGAGACGTCACTATGAAATAGCCGGTATGATGTCCTTAAGATATTGCATTTAACTCCCCCCCACCCCCCCGCCCGCCCCTGTAGGGAGGTGAGGTGGAGTGGAGGGCAAAAACATTTGAGAGTTCCAAGAGAAGGATCTTGTCAATTGCTTTTACAAAGTCCATCAAATTTCCGTTTTCTATCAAAAGGAACGGCGATGTCAGCTCTTTGGACTCTCAGGAGGAAATGGACCCCGTGTGTCTGTTTCTGAATTGAGGTCTGAGGGGGAAAGTCTAGATTATGTGGCACGATAGTTTGGTCAACAGTTAGTTTAGGACAGGTTTGTTTAGGTTAGAACTTTTCAATGTTGGAGGGAGGGAGGGAGGGTGAGAGGGAGGGGAGTGAAGGAAGAGAGTAGAGAGGATGTTTCTCTTTTATGTCTAGACACTTCGCTTTGCAGGCATTACTTATTCGGATGTTCATAAAAAAATAGATAAATAAAATTCCTTAAATTGTCACGAGATTTTACATAATGTCAATGTCAGCCCTAAACGAGGCTCTTTGATTTATTTGTTTTATATATTGATAAAGATGTTGGATTTTGAAGTTATCTGAAATCCTCAACAACTCTTCAGGTTGTGGTTTCGAGGCCTCGAGAAACTGGACGATCTTGAATTAACACAAATTATTTAATGTCAGACCAGCCAGCCTTACCTTCGATGAAAACTGAACTTTCTCTTTATCTCTCTCTCTCTCTCTCTCTCTCTCTCTCTCTCTCTCTCAATATTTCTTTTTCTCTCTCCATCTCTCACTACCTCTCCCCATCTCTCTATCTCTCCCTGGCTCTCCCCCCTATCTCTCCCTAGTTCTCTCTCTCTCTCTCTCTCTCTCTCTCTCTCAATATTTCTTTTTCTCTCTCCATCTCTCACTACCTCTCCCCATCTCTCTATCTCTCCCTGGCTCTCCCCCCTATCTCTCCCTATCTATCCCTAGTTCTCTCTCTCTCTCTCTCTCTCTCTCTCTCTCTCTCTCTCTCTTTCTCAATCTCTCTCTCAATCTCTCTCTCTCTCAATCTCTCTCTCTCACTCTCTCTCTCTCTCAATCTCTCTCTCTCTGTTTCTATCTATCTATCTCTCCCTATCTCTTCCTATCTCTTTCTCTCTGTCTCTCTTTCTCTGTCTATCTATCTATCTGTCTGTCTTTCCCGCTCTCTCTTTTCTCTCCTTGCTTTGCTTAGCTACTTAGCTGTTGTTCACTGCGGGTTCTTACTATTGCACGGTGGTAGAATATTTACAAAAATAAAGATGATAATGAGATAAGAATAATGTAAAAAATAATATTGCAATAGTAAAAATATCTACCTGTAATAGTGATGATTGCGGCCCCTCAAATATTGAAAATTTTGGTTCACATGAAAAGTTTGTGTGTGTGTGTGTGTGTGTGTGTGTGTGTGTGTGTGTGTGTGTGTGTGTGTGTGTGTGTCGGTGTGCGCGTGTGCGTACGTACACAGGCATATGCAAATGTTCACACGCCTGCATAAATGCCTGAATCCCGAGGGTAATAAACCCCCAAAATATCCTTTATGCCCCACGAAGCCTCCGGTTCGCTTATGTCCTCCCTCTGCTCCTCTCCCCCTCCTCCCCCTCCCCTCCCTCCACTTCTTCCTCTCCCCTCTTTCCCTCCCTCTCTACCTCCCTGTCCCTTCATCGCTCCTTCAGTTCCTCCTTCTCTCTACTCTCCCTCCCTCTCTCTCTCCCTCCCCCTCCCCCCTTTCTCACTCCCTCTCCTCCCTCTTTTCTCTCCCCTCCCTCCCTCAGCACCCATCTTCCTACTCCCCTCCTCTCTCTCCCCACCTCCTTCCCCTCCCTTCTTTCCCTCCTTCTTTGCCTCCCTGTCCCCTCCTCACTCACTCCTCCCCTCCCTCTCTCCCTCCCTTCCTCAGCTCTCCTCCCTCTTCTCCCTCTCCTTCCTCTACCCTCCCCTCCTTCCACCTCCTTCCTCTCCCTTCTTTCCCTCCTTCCTTACCTCTCTGTCCCCTCCTCACTCCCTCCGTTCCCCCTTCCCTCTCTCACTCCCTCCCTCTCTCCCTCCCTTCCTCCCTGTCTCTTCCTCAGTCCACCCTCCCCTTACCTCCTCTCCTTCTCTCTCTCTCCCTCCCTCCTTCGCTCCTCTTCCTCCTCTTCCTCCTCTTCCTCCCTCCTTTGTAGCGTTTTGTCTCTCGCACTGAATTCTCTTTTCTTATCCTTCTTCCTTTTCTTCCTCTTCTTCCTTTTCTCATTCTTATCCTTCCATTTCTTTCTCCTATTCCCCCTTCTAATTCTTCCTCCTCTTTCCACTTTTATTTTTCCTGTTTCTTTTCCTGCTCCTTACATCCTCCTCCTCCTCCTCCTCCTCTTTCTCCTCTTCCTTATCTGCCTCCTCCTCTTCCTTCTCTGCTACCTCCTCCTCCTCCCCTTACTCCTCTTCTTAATCTGCTTCCTCTTCCTCCTCCTCCTCCTCCTCCTCCTCCTCCTCCTCCTCGTGTATCTGTATTCAGGTCAGGCGTGTCTGTTTATGAAGAGGTCAAGGGTCACATCGCCCCTTACGCCTTGATCGCCGACGCGCTTGAAGTCGTCCTCAACAAGGAGGAGGAGGGGGAGGAGGAGGAGGAGGAGGAGGAAGAGGAGGAGGAGGAGAAGGAGCAGCCCCCCGAAGTGTCACGATCTTTCTTCAAGAGGTTCCTTAGAGCTGAATAAAATCGCCTGGCGACAGCAAGAATAGAATAGTTAAAGGTGAAACTTGAGACCTCTGATCGACAGACGCGTCAACCTCTTCCGTTTGGTGAATTTATTCTGGCTAACGCTGGACAATTCGATTCACTTCAGGGGTGGGGGTGGGGAGGGGGGACAAGTTGAGTGTGTTGGAGCCCAAGTAGAGTCTCGTCAGAGTTGACTTGCTCAATTACGACTTTGAAATCACATATTTGACAAGTTGATTGGAGCCGACGAGTTGGTTAATGAGCAGGATTGGGCTCGTCAAAGGACTGCGATTGGGGACGTGGGATTGGTTGATCAAAAGGCCAACAGAGTTAAGACAGGTCGAGGAAGCGGGTTTGACACCCCCTCCCCCCCTTTAAGATTCTTGGATGCCAACCGTCAGGCCCTGGTGTTTTATTAACTTTGAGTTTATCTATACACCTTTTAATTTTTTCTTTTGTTATATTTACCGTACTGAGTAAGTTTACCCTAGACTTTTCACAGGTTTCAGTTTGGAGTTCACTTTGAGGTGTTTCGTTTACGAATACCGAGCTAAAATAATTGTTTAAAATATTACATATTCCTTCATTTGAATATTCAAGTTGACCGTCAACAGATAATAATGGACCGATGTGATTCCTAACAACCTTTTTATCTCTAATGTAACTATAGGATTCTTTGGGATTCTCTTTGGATTTATCAGCGATATTCATTTCGTATTGTCATTTCTTTTTTTATTGTCTTTTTTAAATCTCTCTGTATTAATACATAACTTTCATAGTCATTGGATGCACCCGAGCACTTATATTTCTTATAAGCCTGTCTCTTTTTAGCAATACTTTTTCAGTTTCTTTGTCGAGCCACTTTGGGCGAGCCTGATTTGGGGGACGTCTGTCCTTAAAAGGAATGTAAGTATAAATCATCTTAGTGAGCGTATTTTGAAATATTTCCCACATCTGATCTACAGGTCTTTCGCTTAATTTTGCCCCCCAATCTGTAAGCTGAAGCTCCTGACATAGTCCTATGAACTGAGCTTTACTGAAATCGGGTATTTTAGAAACACAAGTATCTGTTCTAAAAAAAATTTAGGAGTTTGAATCTAACTAAGTTGTGATTTGCAACAGTTTCACCGACTTCTACATCAGTTACCATGCTTTCGCGACTAGTGATCAATAGATCGAGTAAGTTTCCATATCTTGTGGGCTCTTTTACATGCTGAGTTAAGTAATTGTCACCGAAAAAATCAATCAAGCGACTACCTATATGGCCATGTCCAAGGGTCATCCAATCAATGTCAGTAAAGTTGAAATCACCCATTATCAATAAATCCCGGTTGCAGAAACTAGACAGTTCTTGAAATAACAGTTTGTCGTCTGTTAATGATAATGTCTTTGGCCTACATATTACACCTACATTCATTTTTTGTCCATTTGTTTGGGTTAACTCAACCCACAAACTATCATATGCATCCTGTTTCACTTTCTCTAAAACACAAACATGGGCATTGTTTTTTACGTACAACAGAACACCCTCACCTTTCTTGTGGTTTTTATCTTGATGAAAGTGTTTAAATCCCGCAATATTAAATTCAGCTTTGAACTCCTTACCATTTAAACATGTCTCGGTTATTCCTATCATATCGAGATTTTCGCTTTTGACATACGCCTGTATTTCTTGAAATTTGTTCCTAAGAAACTCGTGATTATTTCTTTTTGGCACGTTTTGAGTTTCAATATCATGTCTTACATTATCATTTTGTTTTTTATTTACGCCATGCTCTATATTATTATTTGGTCCTTCATTGACATTCAATGCCTCATTAACATTTCTCCCATCAAAATTAACACTTCCCCCATCACGGACACCTGGTCACTCACGGTCATCCGATCTCTTTTGTACACTTTGTCCCCCTACGTCACCGCGATTCACACCGGCTTCTCGTCGTTCATTGACAATCTGTCCGGTATCCCTTCCTAAAATTATATTTTGTCCTCCAGTGACATTATGTCCTACCGTGATATTTTTTTCCTCCATTATAATTACCTCCCCTCGTGATCTTTTGTCTTACATTGTCATTACATCCCATCGTGATATTTGGCCTTCATTGACATTCTGTCCGGCATCCCTTCCTAAAATTATATTTTGTCCTCCACTGACATTATATCCTACCGTGATATTTTCTCCTCCAGTATCATTACATCCCATCGTGATATTTTGTCCTCCACTGTCATTACATCCTATCGTGATCTTTTGTCCTCCACTGTCATTACATCCCATCGTGACATTTTGTCCTATGACATTACATCCTAATGTAACATTTCGTCCTCTACCGACATTATATCCTGAAATTATATTTTGTCCTATACTGGCATATTGTTCTACATTAATGCTATACCCAACTCTGTTTTCCCAAGTGCACTCTATTTCCGCTTCCCTTTGAGCTTCTACCCCAAAAAAGGAGCTAGTTCATTACAAACTCCCATAATGAGGTTTATAAGAACATCTTTGCCTCTGCGCGTAAGGTGGATCCCATCAGAAGCGTAAAGGTCATGACGCTTGGAAAAGAGATACCAAGGATCAAGAAAGTGGTATTCCAATTGTGTGCGCAAATGCGATATCCTATCATTGATCCCTATGGCTCTACTGTTCCAAAACGAGCCTGCGTAGATCCTCGGGAGGATCCCACAGACTACGTCACGGCTCCCACGTTCCTTCATCTCCTGAAGGAGGACCCTGTAATTCCGAACAAGTTCCTCTGATCTCACCCTACCTACATCGTTACTTCCCGTATGAACAATCGTAACCGTGTTCGTCTGTCCTTGCTCCCTGATGGACTGGGTACAATCGGCGATCCCACGGCCCGATTGACATACAATCTTGCAACGTCGTTTAGTCTTCCGATGCGGGATGTCGTCATAGCCTCGCACCATGGAGTCCCCCACCACCAAGAACTCCTGATTTTCAGCCACTTCATCCTCCAGAAGAGCAAAACGATTGGCTACAGCCAGCGGTTGGTCCACAGGGCACACGCCTACCAAACGAGGGCTCGACAAACGGGACCCCGCGGAGCGCCACTCGCTCACGGGAGTGACAGAAGGGGAAGAAGTGGAACGCTCTTTGGGTTGTGGGGAGGGTTCACTCTTCTCACAGAGCGCACTTCTGAGAAGACGAATTTCCTCCTCACACATCCTGAGACGGTCCTCCTGGTTCACACAACCTTCACAAGCCATTTCGTTCCTCCTTCGGCAATACAAACGGCAAAGAGAAGATACAAATCAACAAAAGAAACCAAAGTGGTCTCTAATAAACTAAATACACGAAGCTTACTCTGCTTACCTTATACTATTTCTCCTACCTTTGGAGTACAGTAACAGAATACTGTTTTGAATTTAAATAGAACACTACACTTTATCTTATATCTGTAACTGTATAGCACTATACGCATACAATTACAAAAACACAACACAGTCACTTAACACTATTCGGAGATATGAATTTCACAGGTATTCGCTAGGTGGTGTCTGTGCAGAAAAACGAGCTCTGTAGCTGAGGTCACTTGTACTCCTCATCCTACCATTCCTCTTCTTTCCATTCCTTCTCTTCTTCATTCTTTTTCTCTTTCTAATTTTCCTTTTCTCCATCCTCCTATCCTCCCCCTCTTCTTTCCATTCCTCCTCTTTCTCCTCCTCCTCCTCGTCTTCCTCCTCTTCTTTCTCCGTGGCTCCATTTTCAGACCACACAAGACTTACGACTCCTGGTCTCTTCAGCCCTTGAAGCCCCAGCACCCATAGCTCTTCTCCTGCTCTCTTTTCTCTTTCTCGTTCCCTTTTTACAAACTTCAAATCTGTAGATTCCACAATCTGCGTCATATTCATAACATTACATTTTTAAATTTCGAGGGCTGAAATAACAATAAAGACAAATATTTCGTCTTTTCAGTCAGACGGACTTGTAAATGAGGGAGGTGGGAGGAGGAGGAGGGAGGGAGAGAAGAAAAGGAGGAGGGGAGGGTGGACGGGAGAGGAGGGGGAGGTAGGAGGGGAGGGTGAAGAGGAAGAAGAGAGGGAGGAGGGGAGAAGGGACGGGGGGATAAGTTATGGTGCCACAGGGTGCTCCAAAAGGTCGAAAGTCACTGGTGCTTAAGAGTCCAAAATGAACACGAATGGGTTAATGTGTTCCACAGCTAATTCATGGGGCCCAGTGAAGCCATGGGCCATTTTCCCCCTGTTGTATATGGTCCTGGACCACCCTCCCTCGCTCTTAAAAAAAAAAAAAAAAATTAGAGACAGAATGAAAAAAGTACTCGTGCAAAGGTGAAGTTCATTTTCAATTTTTTGAAAATCGGAGATTTCTTCATTTCTTGATGATCCTGTGATTAATTTATCGTGTCCAGTCCAACTATGTGGTCTTTTATTTCCCAAATCGGGTCCTGGGACGCCCCTCCCCCGGCAAAAAAAAAAAAAAAAAAAAAAAATAAAATAAAATAAAATAAATAAATAAATAAATAAAAAAAATAAAGTAAATAAATAAAATAAATAAATAAGAATACTCACGTACGTTCAGCTCCTTTCCAGAAATCTTAGACTTCGTAGATTTCTCCTCCACTTCGTGACGGACACCTTCTCCCGAACCCCTTATCGAACTCGGCACTGTCAGACCCTTCGAGTGGCTCGACAGCCTCCTTCTCGGGGTGCGGGTCCTCCTCCTCCTCCTCTTCCTCTTCCTCCTTTTCCTCCTCTTTGCCTTCCTCCTCTTTCTCCTCCTCCTCCTCCCCCAGCTCTTCCTCCTCTCCTCCTCCTCCTCCTCCTCGACTGACGAAGTTCTCTATGTCCTTCTCCACCACCTAACCCTCCGGTCTCACGGGAGAACCTTGGAGGCGCGGCACAATCGCCGTCATTAGAGTCTCCGAGTCTGTTCCGGTCTTGTATTCTTCAGGTTCCGGCCGATGCAGTCCCAGAGCTCTTGACGAAACTATGCAAATATACGTGGAGGAAGAAACAGCACAGTCGGACAACATAAGCAAATTTAAAACTAAGTTCGACCGGTCGAATTGGATGGACGAGACCCTACGAGTATGTGTATTATCCTTTACATGACGGCTTACAACAGGAGGTGCTAGTAGCACCAGTATGAGACTCCTTTGCCTTATGTAGTTGGATAGCCAGAGCATTAATCTTCTTCATCAATTTGCTCTCTTTTCTTCATTTTTCTCAAATAGCTTTGGTTCTCGAGAAGTTTTTCATTTCTTTTTTTGAGTTACCACACTCACCAGAAATCACGTGACTATTGTATACACCTTCATTGTTTACCTTATTCCTCTCAAGTTCTTCCGCCAAGATGTACAGCGTGTGTCAGAAGTCTTGACACACACCGCCTCTGCATTCAGCCCCACAAATGTAAACGATCTGAGTCAGCGGGCAATATACAAGGACTCCCCCATGCCCCGCCCCTGAGCTCAGCAACACAAACACGCGTTCAAACTCCCTTGCTCAGCACTTGATGCATCATGCCATACATCAAGCGTCCTGCAATAAAAGATGTATTTTTAACGGTGCTAAGATGGGAGGAACGATGGATGGGTTTTGGATGGGTGCGGGTTGGGTATGGGCTTTGATTTGGCCAACCTCTCTCCCCTCAAACTTGTAAAGGGGAAAGGGGTGCTTTGGGGGTACTAGTAAGACGGATTTTGGATTTTCCCCCTTTTTCCTCCTTGTTCTTCTTTTCTTCTTATTTCATCATCATCTACTTTTTCGTCTTCTTCTTTTTCTTTTTCTACTTCTTTTTCTTCTTCTATATCTTTTCTTCTTCTTCTTCTTCCTCCTCTTCTTCTTATTCTTCTTTTTCTTCTCCTCCTCCTCCTCCTCCTCAGCAGTAAACGTCTTTGTAGAACCATGTTTTCCTTGAATGTTCTCGAGATGTTACTGTGCACTATTTCATTTACATTTTCCCCCACTTTCATCTCTGCCTTCCCTCTTATCATCCTTCTTGAATCGTTTTTCTTTTCCAAAAGTAGTGACGTCATGTCGTCTTAGTCTCGTCAGCGCCATTGTCTGATGAATAAACTTCTTTTTGTCGAACCTCGAAGGATTATATAATTTTTTGAGTCTTAGGATTCTCCCACTGCTGAATAAAACCATCTATCGGTAGACTAGATAGATACACTCGTTAGATAGGGTATTCAAAAGGTTAGAATTTTGAAAGAACTTATCCATCGTCAAGAAGGATTATAGTTTTCGAAATACTTACCTGCAGGCGACCTTTGCCCCTTCCCGTGGCCTCTGCTTTCCTTCTTCCCACACTCTCCACCTCTCCCCCTCGAAACCCACTCAAACGAATGTCCTACTCGCCTGGTTAAAGTTTTGACTGCTCTCAGCAACTTTCCTACCGCTCTATGAATACATAACGTCCTCGCAAATGCATCTCCCTCCGGCAGGAGACGCTTCTCTCCACCTCGAGGACGATGACGTCTCGTTTCTCTTCTGACATGTCTCCTGGTCTGCTACAGAAGGCTGGCTTGAATCGTACTGGGCCTCAAGTTCCTAAACTTAAATTACTCGAGGCTGTTCAAAGTTGGTCTTTATTTTCTTTATCGGTAATGTAAGATGCTAGATAAGTTTGCTTAGAGGGCTAGCAAATTTCCAAGTATATATGTGTATATATATATATATATATATATATATATATATATTCATACACACTCACACACACACACACACACACACACACACACATATATATATATGTATATATATATATATATACATATACACATATATATATTTATATATATACATACATTTATATATATATATATATATATATATATATATATATGTATATATATGTATATATAATTGAAAGGGATATCTGGTTGTGCACTATTATTCTCTTAAGAATATTTTCCATTTGTCTTACTATGGACTTGTTTTCCTTTGAAAGGAGGTTTATGACTTCACAATAGGTAGTCATTATAGCTAGATTGTGATTTTGGGTACAGGACCCTTCTTCAGTAGCTTGCGATATTCTTACTTTGCAGTTAGGGAAGAATGTAGTAAAAAATTGATTCTGTAGCAATGGATCCACCCTTGGAGTATTAATGACAAACTTCTTTATGGGTTCCATAGAAGAAGAAGTATTCTGTCGAACAGATAAACCAGATATTTACTGTCGATACATCGATCACATTTTTATGAAAATAAAGAACAATGCAGACGCTGAAAAACTTCGGCTTATACTACAAGAAATCTCTGTGCTCATCTTTACTATGAAAGACAGCGTTGAAGGAGCTTTGGCTTTCCTCGACCTACTCGTAAAACAAACTAAAGATTCTTTTAACACAGAAGTATATACTAAGCCCACCAACCCTGGACAATGCTTTAATGGTTTGAGTGAGTGCTCTCAGAGATATAAGGACTCTGCCATCGGCGTCTACATCCAGAGAGCACTCACTATAGCACCTGGAAATAAGTATATAATGAAATTGAGCGCTCTACCCAAATACTTATCAACAATGTCTTCAGTGAGGAAGACATTAACCGCCAGACCAAGAAGGTATAAAGATAATTACAATAACCATAACAAGGAGAATATTAACATCTACTATTATCCCACATTTACAACAGCTTACAAAGAAGAAGAACGCAAAATGAAACATATTATTAAGAAAAACATCAAACCAGTCAGCCCAGAGAAAATACTAAACTTAGTGGATTATTATAAGAAAAAAAGAAGAAGAAGCCACCTCCTATTTAAGAACAGCTCACACCAAGAGTGAAAGGAACTTCAGAAGTCACATCATTTATAGGTTCAATTGTATCCGAAGGAACTGTGAACCCTTCCCTTCCACCTATATTGGCATGACGACAATGAGGTTATCCCGTTGCCTTTCTTTCCACCTTACATCAGGAGCTATTAAAAACCACCTAAGAACTGAGCATGGCATAGCCCTGATATAAAACATGCTAGAAGAAAGCACAGAATTTTTGGATGTATGTGCTGACAATAAGCGCCTCCCAATCTTAAAGGCATTATATATCAAAGAGTTGAGTCCAAATTTAAACATATAAGCAGAGGATCTTAAGGCACACCCAAGCATACTAATAACGCCACTAACCCAAGCATATAACAAATCGCCACAAACTAAAGTATGGGACAAAACACCATAAACCCAACTATGGGACAAAACGCCACAAAACCAAGCACACGACATTTCGTCATAACCCGAAGCCGTAGGCTCGCCCAAGTTACCCTGTAACCTCTCCCAGTTACCTAGTAACCTCCCCCAGTGAAAAGCAAATGTGAACACGAACATAATAGATGTAATATCATCACTACATTCTTCGGAACATTCTTTCCTAACCACAAAGTAAGAATATTCCAAGCTGTTCCTAGATATAATGGCTACTTATTGTGAAGTCTTAAACTTCCTCTCAAAGGAAAACTAGTTCATAGTGAGACAAATGGGAAATATTCTTAAGAAAATAATAAGTACACAACTAGCCATCACTTCCAATAAGGTATGCGTAAGAGAAAATCTCCTTCCCATATATACCATCAATATGTACAGTATATATGAATATATGTGCGTGTGTGTTCATGTGTATGTACATATACATGCATATATATATATATATATATATATATATATATTATATATATATACAGTATATTATTATTATTATTATTATTATTATTATTATTATCATTATTATTATTTAATTTTATTCTGTTTTATTTATTTTTTCCGACGTCACCCCCTGGATCGAACCGAGGTCTAGCGCATGGCCAAACCAGCGCCTTGCCAATTGCGCTGTTGGAGCTTCAAAAGATCTCTAACTTAAATTTGAACTAACCTCGAAGAATCTAGGTAGACGTCTAACTGCCGACTTAACTTTTTCATAGAGATCCCGAGCTCAACTCACGAGCAATCGCCAGGTTGGCGAAGAAACTTCGGAGTTAGTTCAACTTCAAGTTAGAGATATTTTAATACTCCAACGGCGCAATTGGTAAGGCACTGGCTTGGCAATGAGCTAGATCTCGGTTCGACCCCGGGAGTGACGGTCGGGAAAAAAACAAATTATTGACCATTGTTACTGGCGATTCACTTCCTGTATTTACAGCAACGAAAACATATAAAGGTTTCGAACTAGGTTTGCCGATTGCTCGTGAGTTGAGTTCGGGATCTCTGTGATAAAAAAAATAAATAGGTTAGGACGGCAGTTAGATGTCTACCTAGATTCTTCGGGGTTAGCTCAACTTCAAGTTAGAGATATTTTGAGGCTAACGGTGCAATTGATAAGGCACTAGTTTGGCAATGTGCTAGACTTCGGTTCGATCCCGGGGGGTGACGATCGGAAAAATATATAATATATATGTAATATATATGTATATATATATGTATATATATGTATATATATATGTAATATATATGTATATATATGTATATTATATATATATGTATATATATGTATATGTATATATATCTATATGTATATGTATATATATGTATATATATATATGTATATATATATGTATATATATGTATATTGTATATGTATATATATATATATATATATAATATGTGTGTATGTGTACATATATACATATATATGCACACATGAATACCACACAGTTGTGTCAAATCGACAAGGTCGTTAGGGGGCAGGGGGAAGTCCATTTTCTCCTTAATTTTGTCTCTAAGAAGCTCTATTACCTTATTAGATGGAACACATGTCAAGAGGCTTTTCACGTCCAAACTGACCAACTTCTTGTTGCGGGTGGATATATCTCGGATTCTGTCCATTAGGTCTCCCGAGTGTTTGAGATGTGCTCCACTGATAGTTCCCAGGAGAGGGGACAGATGTCTGGCCAACGTACCTGGAATTCTGTGGGGAGCACTCCCTATCCCTGGCGTTATGGGTCTCATTGGTACATTACTTTTGTGAATTTTGGATAAACCATACATCGTAGCTGTGTGGAATTCAAGTATTTTAAATTCCAGGAAGCTGTTTACATCCGAAATTTGGCATGGCTATAGGCTCTAC
>NC_134792.1:44827246-44834746 GCF_046742065.1 Oratosquilla oratoria | reverse complement strand
TCTGGGGATCTTTGTCATTTCTCCGTCTACGTCATCCTTTTGGCTTTTTGTTTTCTTCTCTTTTTATTCCTTTACCTCTTTCCCCCTTTTTCTTCTTTGTTTTCTTCCTTCCCCTTCACCTTTTCTTCTTCTTTTTTATTTTCTCTTCTCTTTACCTTTTCCTCTTTTTTTGTCCTTTTTTCTCTTCTCTCTCTTGCTCCTTCTTTTCTCTTTTTTTCTTCCTTTCCCTTCTCTTCTCTCTCTACACTTCTCCTTTCTCTCTCTTTGCCCTCCGTTCCTTCGACCGTTCCCTTTCAGTTTCCCTTTCCCCTTCCTGTCCTTTTCCGTCCCTTTTCCACCTCCCTATCCATTCCGTGTTTCCAGTTGGGCCAGCATTAACTAAGATTAAGTGCCTTCCCTTACCTTGAGCCTCCGCACGCTAGAGTGCGCGCGCGCACGCACGCACGTGTGTGTGTATGCGTGCGCGTGCGTGTATGTGTGTAAAAGAGTGGAAAGGGCTTCTTGATTCCACCTCTCTCTCTCTCTCTCTCTCTCTCTCTCTCTCTCTCTCTCTCTCTCTCTCTCTCTCTCTCTCTCTCTCTCTCTCTCTCTCTCTCTCTCTCTCTCTCTCTCTCTCTCTCTCCACCTTCCAAACCACACACTCTCTTCCCTCACTCCCCAAACTCTCTCTTCTTCCACTTTCCACTCCCTTTCGAAAATCCAGAAGATTTTAGTCATGTGGAGGGCAGGACCTCTATTGTTGATGAAGTGAAGGCAACTCCCTCCTCTGACCCCATTCTTCTCCTCCTCCTCCTCTTCCTCCTCCTCCTCCTCCTTCCCTCCCTCCCTCCCGTCCTCCTCCGCTTCCTCCTCCTTCCTCCCCTTTCTTTCTCGCATCCGCCAGAATTCTTCTTTCAAAATTTCTTCCTCTCGCCCATATTTCTCCACTTCCTTTCATCTTTCTCTCTCTCCCTCCCTCTTTTCTCTCTTCTCTTCTCTCTCTCTTCCGTCTCTCTTTTCTCTCTTTCTGTCGGTCCCTGTTTCTGTCCTTCTCTCTGTCTGTATCTGTCTCTGTCTTTCTGCCCCCCCATTTCTCTCCATCTCTCGCGCTCTCTCTCTCTCTCTCTCTCTGCCCTTCTTCCTCTCTCTTTTATTCTCAATATCTCTGACCCCTTCCCCTCCCTCCCTCTCTTTCTCTCTCTCTCTCTCTCTCTCTCTCTCTCTCTCTCTCTCTCTCTCTCTGCCCTTCTCTCTCTGTCTTCCCTTCTCTATCTGCTCTTTCTCTCTGCCCTTCTCTCTATCTCTCTGCCCTTTCTCTCTCTCTATCTCTTTCTCTCTCTCTCTGTCTCTGCCCTTCTTTATCTCTCTGCCCTCTCTCTCTCTCTCTCTCTCTCTCTCTCTCTCTCTTTTTGCCCTTCTCTCTGTGCCCTTCTCTATTTCTCTGCCCTTCCCCCCCCCTCTCTCTCTCTCTCTCTCTCTCTCTCTCTCTCTCTCTCTCTCTCTCTCTCTCTCTCTCTCTCTCTCTCTCTCTCTCTTCCCCTCTCTCTCTCTCTCTCTCTCTCTCTCTCTCTCTCTCTCTCTCTCTCTCTCTCTCTCTCTCTTCCCCTCTCTCTCTTCCCTCTCTCTCTCTGTCTATCTATCTATCTATCTATCTATCTATCTCTTCCTCTCTCCCTCTCTCCCTCCTTCCCTCCCTTCTCCCCTTCCCTCCGCTACGAGTTGACGCGATTGACTTGTATCATTCTGGCAAGCGATTTTAGTCAGTGCAGGACAGCACCTTTTTTGCCCCCCCCCCCTCCCCTCTCTGACTGATTAATTGGCTACCTACCGATGGACGGGAGCCCCTGGTGAGTACGACACACGTGTCAGGAGCTCGGGCCTTTTCCGAGACGAATAAAATCGTTTTGTTTTATCCAGAGAGCGAAATGTTGAAGGACATTAATGGTGTCAATCAATATAGGACCGGAGGATCCTCACAGTTGAGTAAATGAGTTTTTAAAGGATTAATCACAGATAGAGAAGCACAGATTACTGACAGTTTTCACTCTTAAAAAACACAGAATATGACGATTTTTAGACAAATAAAAACATAGATTACAACGAATTTTTACTTTTGAAAAGAAAAACATAGATTAGATGATATTTTGTCTTAAGAAGGAAAACATGATATTGACAATGACATTGAAAATTCCAAGAAAGACCATGACTTGCTTTGATCAGGATTAGAGATAGCTACGATAAGAGGAGGAGATAACTACGTAAAAGGAAGAGATAACTACGATAAGAGGAAGAGATGACTATGATAAGAGGAAGAGATAGCTACGATAAGAGGAAGAGATAACTACGATAAGAGGAGGCGATAACTACGTTAAGAGGAAGGGATAACTACATTAAGAGGAAGAAATAGTTACGATAAGAGGAAGAGATAGTTTCCATAAGAGGAAGAGATAGCTACGATAAGAGGAAGAGATAATTACGATAAGAGAAAGAGATAGCTACGATAAGAGGAAGAAATAGCTACGATAAAAGGAAGAGATAGCTACGATAAGAGGAAGAGATAACTACGATAAGAGGAAGAGATAATTACGATAAGTGGAAGAGATAACTGCAATAAGAGGAGATAACTACGATAAGAGGAGGAGATAACTATGATACGAGGAGGAGATAACTACAATAAGACGAAGAGATAACTACGATAAGACGAAGAGATAACTAGGATAAGACGAAGAGATAACTACGATAAGAGGAAGAGATAATTACGATAAGAGGAAGAGATAACTACGATAAGAGGAAGAGATAACTACGATAAGTCGAAGAGATAATTACGATAAGATGAAGAGATAACTGCGATAAGAGGAGGAGATAACTACGATAAGACGAAGAGATAGCTACGATAAGAGGAAGAGATACCTGCGATAAGAGGAAGAGATAACTACGATAAGAGGAGGAGATAACTACGATAAGACGAAGAGATAACTACGATAAGACGAAGAGATAACTACGATAAGACGAAAAGATAACTACGATAAGAGGAGGAGATAACTAAGATAAGACGAAGATAACTACGATAAGATGAGGAGATAACTAAGATAAGAAAGAGATAGCTACGATAAGAGGAAGAGATAACTACGATAAGAGGAAGGGATAACTACGATAAGAGGAGGAGATAAATACGATAAGTCGAAGAGATAACTACGATAAGACAAAGAGATAACTACGATAAGAGGAAGAGATAACTACGATAAGAGGAGGAGATAACTACGATAAGACGAAGAGATAGCTACGATAAGAGGAAGAGATAACTACGATAAGAGGAGATAACTACGATAAGACGAAGAGATAAATACGATAAGAGGAAGAGACAACTACGATAAGACGAAGAGATAACTACAATAAGACAAAGAGATAACTACGATAAGAGGAAGAGATAACTACGATAAGATGAAGAGAGAACTACGATAAAAGTAAGAGATAACTACGATAAGAGGAAGAGATAACTACGATAAGAGAAGGAGATAACTACGATAAGAGGAAGAGATAACTACGATAAGAGGAAGAGATAATTTCCATAAGAGGCATGACAAAAAGTAACGATGGCAATAAC
The DNA here is from genome assembly GCF_046742065.1 of Oratosquilla oratoria. NCBI lineage: Eukaryota > Metazoa > Arthropoda > Malacostraca > Stomatopoda > Squillidae > Oratosquilla > Oratosquilla oratoria. Next base: position 44,831,163 of record NC_134792.1, on the reverse strand, counting down.
AATCACTGCGTAGGAACAAGACGAAAGTGACAAGAATGGGTCGCGTCAAAACCTAAACGTATTTTGCACAGTTGGAATAACTCAGACAAACATCAAAGGATTTCGTCGTAATGGTTACTATCTAAAAAAAATCGTATAGAAAATGGGAACAACGTCGCTTAGAAAACGGAAGCCTTTTTCATCGAAGAGTTGACCAAAGCGAATTCATATTGAAATGAATTCATAATTTACAGACAAGTCTTCATCAAAGGACTTCATGATAATGGTTACGGCAAAAAAATGTATATATGTATATACATAAATAGATAAATAAATAAAAACTAAATTAATAATAATAAAGAAACAAACAAATAAAAATGAATAAATGAATAAGTTAAAAAATAAACAATTGAAAAATAATATCTAATAAAAAAAATAAGATAAAGCAGAATAAAATAGAAACTAAAATAAACGAAAATAAAACGAAATAGAAAATAAACAGAGAAAAGATTATAGAATAACAGATTCGATAGCAACGAAAACTCGTTGGATTCAAACGCTATCGACGCGTTCAAACTCGCACCGAGTTGAACTAACTCAAAGCCGAGGCGGACGAGCATTTATCACGCCCACGAGATGACTTCAAATCGAGCCAAGAATGGGAGACGCCCACAAGCGCGACAGACATACGCCCATTACTGATCACAGCCAAAAGTGGTGCGGGACATAAATCCCAGCCAAAATTGGTACGGATTCACAAATCCCAGCCCAAATAGGCACGGATTCACAAATCCCGGCCAAAAATGGTACACATTCACAAATCCCAGCCAAGAATGGCACGGAATACACACACCTCAGTCAAGAGCACGGCAGATCTTAAACCTAGACAAAAGCACTACAGACCATAAATCCCGGCCAAAAGTCGTACAGACCCTAAACCCCAACCAGATATTGTACACATCCAAAATCCCATCTAAAAAAGGCACGGGCCTTAAACTCCAGCTAAATTGGTACGGACCTTAGATATCAGCCAAGAACGTAACAGACACATGAACCCAGCCAAAAGCGGCACATACCCCCACATAACCCAGCCAAAAGCGGCACAGACCACAAATCCCATCCAAAAGCGTTTCAAACCATAAATCCCCGCCAAAAGTGGCACAGAGAACTACACACACCCCGTACATCGTGGGGAAACATGCATGTGCTTTAAGTTGCCCTGAAGTTATCACACACACACACACACACACACACACACACACACACACACACACACACACACACACACACACACACACACATATATATATATATATATATACACACACATGCATACACACACACATGCATACACACACACACTTCCATACACACACACATGCATACACGCACACACACACACACACACACACACACACACACACACACACACACACACACACACACACACACACACACACACACGCATACACACACGCATACACACACACACACGCATACACACACACACACACACACACACACACACACACACACACACACACACACACACACACACACACACACACACACACACGTACAGTTACCAAGACTCAATAAGGGAGGATAACTCCTCTTTTTTATGCTGTGAAATATATAAGAAACATTTTTGACACATGCATGCTTGCATAAGGTCAAAGAACTTATTTTCACAGTTGCACTGAGATTCATAGGTTATGTAAGCACTCTTTGGTAGAAGTACACACAGTGTATACAAGGTATACTCACAAAAGTAAATACAGTGTACATACAGTAGTACATACAGTGTACAAACAGAAGTACAAAAATTACACAATGTACACACAAAAATACACACATGTACACACGGATGTATACACAGATGTACACGCAGAAGGACACACAGAAGTACATACAGAAGTATACACTGTATACACAGAAGTACACACAGTGTACACATAGAAGTACAGCGTACATACATTGTGCACATCGAGTTACACACAGAAGTACATGCATTGCACACACAGAATTACACACAGTAGTACACACAGATGTACACACAAAATTACACACATATGTACACACAGAATTGCACACATAGTACACCCAAATGTACACATAGAATAACACACAGAAGTATATACACAAATACACACAGTGAAAATACAGAAGTACATACAGTGTACACACAGAAGTACACAAAAATACACACGGTGTACACACAAGTACGCAGAAATACACACACTGAACACATAGAAGTACACACTGTGTACATACAGAAGTATACACTGTGTACATACAGAAGTACACATAGTGCCAGAGTGCCATTGGTGCCAAATTAGGCCATTTCGCACAAGTGTGGACATAAGAGATGACGCACATAAAGACGTATGTTGATTATTTATTGGCGTGCTGTGCGAGGCTACGGAGGTCACTTCCCCAATGAAGGTTTATTGCTTATGATTTGGAATCTCAGGTAAAAAAAAAAATTCAAGACCATACTGTAGGGGGATTTTATTTCTATTTTATTCTATTCTATTCTATTTTATATATTTTTTATTTTGTTATATATATTTTTACTTTATTTTGTTTCCTTTTATTATATATATTTTTTATCAAGTATTATATTGTTCTATTTATTTTTGCCGGTCTGAAATGTTTAGACAAATATACACATACAATAAGGCAATGACAAGAAAAATAGAAATAAATGAATAAAATATGTAAAAAAAAAAATAAAGCTAAGCCTGACAAGAGCAAAAAGGGCCACACGATGACAAGAAAAGAGAAATCTGTTGTCATGGTTACCATCGACATCAATGTGAACATAGTGTTACAAGAGTACAAGTGTACATGAAGTAACTAAATGCTATTATCAATTACGTAATTACATAGAGTACACCAAAGTGCACTCCAGTCGATCTGCTGGTATGAAGTACATGAGTACAGTACATGGAATACATATAGTACATGACTACATATAGTATGTATAGTACATATAATACATATAGTACATGGTGTCTATAGTACATACAGAACATATAGTATGTATGATGTAGTGTATATATATATATATATATATATATATATATATAGTATACATATCACATACAGTACAGAGAGTATAGTACATATATATAGCACGTAATACAAAAACTGTAAAGTACATAAATACATAAAGCACAATTGACCGCACACTAATTTTTACATGATCACGGGAGTACATGAAGCATACGTAATGCATGGTGTGTAGCACATCTCTATGGTTGCAGCAAGAACTATTGAGGACTGAAAACTGACTCATTGCATGTCATTCGCTTTTTTTTTTTCGAGCGTTTGATATATTTTTAACAGGGTAGTTCCCCTGCGATGAATGTGTTTTTTTTAACTGTATTAATGTAACAACAACGCAAGATATGCTTGCACATTGTGATTTATGGTGGGTCAAGCTGTATATTTGTATATATATATATATATATATATATATCTATATATATATATATCTATATATATATATATATATATACATATATATATATGTATATAATATACAACATTGAATGGGTCCCAGTGAATAGCGATACATTTTTATCAACCATGCACTTTAATTCTAAGCCATCAACATCGGGTGATCCATGGAGGCAACATGCAAAAATTGAAGAGTGTCCTGCCGAGGACTCGAACCTGGCTAGCGCAAAACGAGTGCTGTAGTGACTTAATGCATTGGTCCATCAAGAGATGGAGCAATGGATTAAGTCACTACAGCACTTGTTACGCTCTAGCCGGGTTCGAGTCCTCGGCCGTACCACGTTTCAATTTTTGCATGTTGCCTCCACTGGTCACCCGATGTTGATGGCTTAGAATTAAAGTGCATTGTGGTTGATATATACATATATATGTATATATATATATATATATGTGTGTGTGTGTGTGTGTGTGTA
>NC_134792.1:44804746-44822246 GCF_046742065.1 Oratosquilla oratoria | reverse complement strand
GCCCTAAGTTTAGGAGTGTCTCTTGCTGACTGGATAGGGTGGTGGTAGAGAGGTTGATGAAACCTTGAGCAGGCCTCTCGTTTCTTACAGGTCCTCGGTGTAGTGTGGTGAGCTTCTTCTGGGTTCTGGTGTTAGCAATCCATTGTTGGTGATGTTCGTATTCAACAAGGTGCCCAGTGGCTGCTTGTCTTATATGCTCTTGGTCTGTGGCAAAAGTGGCCCACAAGGCGGCTTTTTGGAGGCGGTCTTGGGCATCTTGCAGTCTTCTTAAGGGTAATGGTGGTTACTATTGCGATTACCTGTGTGTCGGCTATCAAAACTTCTGGGGCACAGGTTTTCTCTAAGACAATTCTGGTTGAAATCAACTGCACTAGTTGCTTTAACAATCTTCAAGACTGTATTCTTTAATCTGGAGAATACTTTCCTATTAGCAACTGAGAGGGACTGGAAGTAGTCATTCATGACTCTCAAAAGAATATACACAGTGTATGCCAACTGATATATTTTTGCATAGTAATAGTATTGAACAACTATTGACTCCACCGAAACTATAGTTTTTCGCCTCGTCGTGAGGCGTCTTCAGGGTGAGGACTGCTTTGTAGGATGCTCTGCTATATTGAAGGTCTTCCAACGAATAATGACCGCTGGTTGGATGGGCGGGCTTATAAGGCTCAGCCTGCCTAGCTCAGACGGAATACTGGCCTCTCATTGGCTGAGAGGTGCAGTATGGGATTTTGTCCGGGAGCCAAGGGAGTGGGATTTTGTCTGGGAGCCAAGGGGGTGGGATTTTGTCTGGAAGCCAAGGGGGTGGGATTTTGTCTGGGAGCCAAGGGGGTGGGATTTTGTCTAGGAGCCAAGAGGGTGGGATTTTGTCTGGGGTTCAAGAGGGTGGGATTTTGTCTGGGAGTCAAGAGGGTGGGATTTTGTCTGGGAGCCAAGAGGGTGGGATTTTGTCCGGGAGACAAGGGGGTGGTATTTTGTCTAGAAGCTCTGGCCTGATTTGCTGCTGCTCTGGTTACTGGTCCTAGGCGCTGATTAACTAGCTGGACATGTTTCATTTGTTCGCGGGGCTGCTGCTGTCTAAGGGCTTGTTGTTCCTGGAGGGGGTTATTCTTTACAGGGCGCGCGGAAGGGAGAATAAAATCGGCAGCTTGCTGTATGTTGATGGTAGGGCGCTGGCAAGTAATGGATACTGCTTCTGCAATCTGCAGCTTCCTGAAGGCAGACTCCTTGTGAAGAATGTCCGTTTGGTCTAGCAGCTTCTGTAGAGGAGGCTTCATGTTGTGTGTTTCAGTGAAATGCTGGAAAATTGATCCCTGGTTTCTATGGGATTGTAGGCGACGCCGCAGTGTAGAGGAGGTCCTGCCAATGTATGTGGCAGGAATATCATCAAGAGAGGAGTCACCCCAACCAACAGAAATGCCATCATAGACTTGAGAATACTCTGCAAACCTAACCTCATTAGTTCCCTGATTATGAGGAATAGCACGGCGCCCAGGGCCCCGAGTGAGGCTACCACCAATGTTGTATACAAATTTTCATGTCAGGAGGGCCGCTGCGACGGCTCCAGCACATACATTGGCAGGACCTCCTCTACACTCTATATATTATATATATATTATATATATGTATATATATATATATATTATATATGTGTGTGTGTATATATATATATATATATATATATATATATACATATATATATGTGTATGTGTATATATATGATATATATATGTTTATATACATATATATGTATATATATATGTACATATATATATGTGTACGTGTGTATATGTATAATATATATATATATATATTAATATGTATATATATATGTATATATATGTATATATATGTATATATGTATATATATGTATATATGTATATATATGTATATATTTATATATATATATATGTATATATATATATATATACGTAGATATATGTACATATATATATATATATATGTACGTGTGTGCATATATATATATATACATACATACATACATACATACATATACCAAGGCTTTTTCCCCCTTACAAGGGAGGTAGCCAAAAAGGGAAAGGCATAAAAACACTCCCACCCATTTCATCCCTAAATACACTCCACACCCCTCCCACCCTCCCTCTCATCTGAGCACCTCCTGGATGACGGGTCATCCCTGCACCCTGCCCACCGCCCTGGGTCAGAAGCAGTGTCGCAAGACACAGTACATCCACAGCAAGGCCGCTTCATTTAATCGGCGACCCCCCTCTCCGTCCCCCTTTGCATATAAGGCGAGGATGGGGAGAAATCCCTTCGGGCTGCGTCAAAATTTACTCACACATACTACCCCACCCCCCACCCCCCCGCCCATTCCTCCTCATGCAGTCACAACATCATCCATATACAACCATTCTCCACTCACCTCTGTCTTCCGTCCTCTCCCTTCCTTCCTCAACAGACATTCCCCTCTTCCCCAAAGCCCCCTTCACCCCATCCATTCACCTCATCCTAGGACGTCCCCTCATGTTCACTCCCTCCACATCTGCCTTCCATACCTCTTTTACTAGTCTTTCTTCACTCATTCTTTCCATGTGTCCAAACCATCCTAATATTCTTTCATCAACCCTATCTCCCAAAATCCTTTTTTCACCCCTGTTCTCCTCCTCACCTCCTCATTTCTCACTCTATCCAGCCTAGTAACCCCCCATCATATTTCTCAGACACCTCATCTCAAACACATTCAAACTCCTTCTCTCTTCTTCTCTTATGTTCCACGTTTCTGTCCCATACAGTGCTGTTGGCACAATCACTCCTTCATACAGTCTCCTCTTCGCATCCATTCCCAAATGTCTATTCCTCATTACACTCTTTAAACCACCAAGGCATTTACTCGCTTCTCTCAATCTACATTCTACCTCCACCTTCACTCCACCTTTTCCTGCTACACTTGCACCCAAGTATCTAAAACAATCCACTTCCTCCAGTCGCTCTCCCTTAATGTTCACTTCCAGTCTACTGCCACTTTCACCCCTTGTACATCTCATCACCTTACTTTTACCCACATTTATCTTTAGCTTTCTTCTATCACATACTCTCCCAAACTCTGCCACCAGCTTCCTCAATCCCTCTTCTCACCCTGCCACAAGCGCAGTGTCGTCCGCAAACAACAGCTGGCTCACCTCCCACTTTTCTCCATTTTCTTTAACCATCTCCAATACCTGACCCACTACCCTAGCATTCACCTTTGACAAAATGTAGCACATATGTAATTAATAATCACGAAGAACCCACAGTCGGAATAAAAAAAGGAAACTTTAGAAGAATGTGTAACTTCTATATTTCGGCTAATAGCTATAGCCCTCTTCAGGAAAGTACAGATTACTAGAATTTGAAGAGACATAAGTACAATGAGATATGAGTAGAAGGGGAACACGTAGAGCTAAAACGGGACGACCCGTCACGCAGGGCGGAGTCAGAGGTGAGGGGATGTGTGGGTGGAGGTGTGAGGTCATGGGAAAGGGCGGGAAGAAGCTTCGGGCGGGTGATAATTCTTAACCAAGCGGCTCACAGTTAGCCGTGAGATAATGTCCGGGGACCATTGACCTATGGAGATGTTCAAGTTCGGACATTCTTCGATTAAGGCCGATTCAAGAATTTTTCTTCTAAAACTACAGTTGGACTTGAACAAAATTTTGGCCTTGTCCCAGTCAAGACTGTGATTTTTGGTACTGACGTGTTGGAACACCGCGGAATTTTCTTGGGCAAATCCTAATGGATCTTTTGTGCTCCATTAACTTTCTTGTTAAAGGATTCAACCTTTCTAGTAGATCCACTATTAGAAAGGTTGAATCCTTTAACAAGAAGCTTATTCTTGCACAAGCAGCGTTCAAATTTAATTCTATATGTATTAAGGAAGATCTGCTACCTACCTTTACCAATATATATAGATATGTACATATATATGTATATACATACATGTATATATATATATATATATATATGTATATATATGCATACATATATAATGTACATAATATATATGTATATATATATGCATATATGTTGTGTATATATATGTATATATATATGTATATATATATGTACATAATATGTATATATATGTATGTATATATATGTATATGTATATGTATATGTATATGTATATGTATATATGATTTAATGAAGCGGCCTTGCTGTGGATGTGCTGTGTCTGGCGACACTGCTTCTGACCCAGGGCAGTGGACAAGGTGCAGGGATGACCCGTCATCCAGGAGGTGCTAAGATAAGAGGGAGTGTGGAGGGGTGTGGAGTGTATTCAGGGATGGAATGTGTGGGAATGATTTTATGCCTTTTCCTTTTTGGCTACCTCCCTTGTAAGGGGGAAAAAGCCTTGGTATATGTATGTATATATATATATATATATATATGTATATAAATATATAATATATGTGTATATATATATATGTATATATATATATATATATATATATAAAATGGACAAGTAGATAATATGAGGTATTTCTTATACAGGAAGACAAAAAGAAATTAATTTATGCTTGTGTATTTGATTGTGTTGCTGACTGAAAGAGGGAAGGGATTGGCCACACAACTGAATAAGATTACCTGACGTCATGTGTAGTGAAAGGGAAAGTAGCACCCGGCACGGAAGGGGCCAGACACGGGTCTTTTGTCCCTGAATGTACGTGCAGCCTCCCTCCCCCCCTCCCCCTCCCACCCTCCCCCGTCTCCCTCCCTGTCGCGGGCAAGTGGTCCACTGTAGGGTGGTGGTGGAATCGTGTGCAATATTGATTTCCCACGGGGGGTGGGGGGCGCTTGCAAGCTCCACCACCGCAGCAAAACTGAGGCTCCACACTCACGGTGACGCGCACGCACGCACGCACGCATGCATGCATACAGGCGCGTACGCACGCAGGCTCGTACACATGCTCACGAATGCACGCAGGAACGTACACATTCATATACACGCTTACAAGTGCTTGCATACACACGCGCACACACAAACACACACACACACACATACACACACACACACACACACACACACACACACACACACACACACAAACACACACGAGCACACACACACACACACACACACACACACACACACACACACACACACACACATACACACATCCATACACATGCATACACACACACACGTGTGCACGCACACATACACACACTCACACACACACACACACACACACACACACACACACACACACACACACAGAAAGAGAAAGAGAGAAAGAGAGAGAATCGATAAAAATAGAGGTAGGCATAGCAAGTGAGAGAAAAAGAATGTAAGAAAAGGGGCAAGGAAAGAGGAAGAGAGGGAGAAAAATATTCGGAAAAAAGTATAAAAAGAAACCCAATGCATAATAACGAAAAAAAAAATCATACACTGATACAATTACATTCTCATGTCCATTACGAATTGGGGGAACCGTAGGGAAGACAGGAAAAATGACAAAAGAAGAAACTCGTACTTTGATTTTAAACGTGAATGGCAGATGAGGGATCGCCAGAACTCTTGCAAATAGACTTAGACAAAGCGTGTGACTGAATCCAGAATTGGAAAATGGAATTTGAGACAATTAAATGAAGCTGAATTTAGGTGGGAATGGTAGAAGACGATAATGGCATTTTGCAGACTGGGAGAAGGGTAGGAACGAATTATAAAATCATAAGAATAAAGGAGATTGCAAGAGACTATAAGGCCTACACTAGGTAGTTCCGAAGAATAAGATGTAAGGAAAATAATGATGAAGAAGGAAAATGGCAAGTGCTAAATCATCTGGCAGTCAGGACACGTGAGAAAGAAGTTTTTATTTGTGTAGTATAACGTTTCATTCTTCTCAAACAAAACGTTTTTACATGAGTAAGCGCCAGTAAGCGAAATGTTGTTCCAATAATGAAATATTTGTTCTCATATTCTTTCGTTTCTCAAACACGAATACCTTTGACCCGAGCGAACACAGAATGATCATAGTTAAATGAACGTATGAATAGTATATGCACATGAAGTATACGCACAACCAGTATGTGTACATTGAGTATGTGCACATGTAGTATGTGCACATGAAGTACGTGCACATGAAGTATGTGTACATGAGCACATAAAACATGTGTACATGAAGGATGTGGGCATGAAGTATGTGTACATAAAGTATATGCGCATGAAGTATGTGCGCATGAATTATGAGTACATGAAAGATGTGTGCATGAACTATGTGTACATGAACTATGTGCACATTGAGTTACATTCATACAGACATGGTGGACATTAATCATTCGTTATCTAAGACTCAGTCTGGAAGATACGGCGTTGGTATGGAAATCATTATGAAAACTGAGCTGGGAAAAAATCAAAGGGACTTTGCAAAGCGTTTTTGAGTCTACAAAAAATAAAATGGTACGAGCGCACGCGCGCACGCACACACACACACACACACACACACACACACACACACACACACACACACACACACACACACACACACACACACACACACACACACACACACACACACACACACACACACACACACACACACACACACACACACACACATACACACATACAGAAAGAGAGAGAGGAACAGAGAAATAGCAATTCATGAAATAATTTTAATGAATCAACAGACCATTTAAATGGCATGGAATACTTAGAGGCAGAAATTTAACTTATGGAAACGCGAAGATGAAACACCACTGGCATAGCTTTTATCCTGTATACTATTAAACAAATACACCAAGATAAAGAACCCTCTACACACACATAACCACACATATAAACACACACACACAAACACACACACACACACACACACACACACACACACACACACACACACACACACACACACACACACACACACACACACACACACACACACACACACACACACACACACACACACACACACACACACATACACACATACAGAAAGAGAGAGAGGAACAGAGAAATAGCAATTCATGAAATAATTTTAATGAATCAACAGACCATTTAAATGGCATGGAATACTTAGAGGCAGAAATTTAACTTATGGAAACGCGAAGATGAAACACCACTGGCATAGCTTTTATCCTGTATACTATTAAACAAATACACCAAGATAAAGAACCCTCTACACACACATAACCACACATATAAACACACACACACAAACACACACACACACACACACACACACACACACACACACACACACACACACACACACACACACACACACACACACACACACACACACCACACACACACACACACACACACACACACATACACACATACAGAAAGAGAGAGAGGAACAGAGAAATAGCAATTCATGAAATAATTTTAATGAATCAACAGACCATTTAAATGGCATGGAATACTTAGAGGCAGAAATTTAACTTATGGAAACGCGAAGATGAAACACCACTGGCATAGCTTTTATCCTGTATACTATTAAACAAATACACCAAGATAAAGAACCCTCTACACACACATAACCACACATATAAACACACACACACACACACACACACACACACACACACACACACACACACACACACACACACACACACACACACACACACACACACACACACACACACACACACAGACACACACACACACACATACACACATACAGAAAGAGAGAGAGGAACAGAGAAATAGCAATTCATGAAATAATTTTAATGAATCAACAGACCATTTAAATGGCATGGAATACTTAGAGGCAGAAATTTAACTTATGGAAACGCGAAGATGAAACACCACTGGCATAGCTTTTATCCTGTATACTATTAAACAAATACACCAAGATAAAGAACCCTCTACACACACATAACCACACATATAAACACACACACACAAACACACACACACATACACACACACACACGCACACACATACACACACACACACACACACACACACACACACACACACACACACACACACACACACACACACACACACACACACACACACACACACACACACACAGTTCTTCACCATACGGAGGTAAACATGCGCATGTAAACACGTTTAATGAGATAATCTTGAGTGCCAAGTATAGAATAGTGGTTGTGTCATTTGTCAGAACTTGGTTCTGTTCCGTGTTGTTGATCGGGACAAGTTCAGAGAGTTTCAGGTCAACGCTCGACTTGTCAAACCACTTGCCTACACATGTTCAAATTTCCCACCATTTAGTTCGGTAAACGGTCCGTAAAGCTTTGTGGAAAAAAAAGTGTTCTTGTTGCCTGCAGAGTCTCTCTCTGATTTGCACATGAGCGACGGATGAACGCGTGTCGAGAGCAATTGTCCTCTTTTATTTTTTCGTGGTTTTCGGGGCTGGCACCCGCTACGACTTCAGCCTTTCCTGCGGTCCGGGACTGTTCACACATGAACGACACAAGAGAGAAGGTGAGTCCAAGGCGGGACCTGATGTATTATCACACAGTGATGTCACCAACTCAGCTCAGTTCCGAGGTGAGTGAGCAGAGGTCATGGGCCATTTCTCAGAATAGATGCCCTTCTTAACGTGTGCCCTGCGGTCAGGATTCGAACAGACGCCGTAATCTCCACGCGGTTATCAGACGCGCGCGGTACCACCGAGCCACGGCGGACCCCTTAACCCATTCAACTCCGATGACAAGATGTCTTGTCATTTGGTCAAATAAAACAAAAAATCATAATAAAACAACAAAATGTTTGATGATCAAACAGCACCAGAAAAATATGACGTCGTCAGTCCTCCTCGAGGAGGACTGATGACGTCATATTTTTCTGGTGCTGTTTGATCATCAAACATTTTGTTGTTTTATTATGATTTTTTGTTTTATTTGACCAAATGACAAGACATCTTGTCATCGGAGTTGAATGGGTTAATTGTACACTTCTCCAAAACACACAGACCGGAACCGGACCGCATAGTCAATGTTCCCGGACCGACGCGCAAGATAACAGCGGCGCTCTCATCAATCCACAAATCCATCAACCGATCAATCGACACATCATTTACTGCCGTCACACGTCGCCAAAGCTCATCAACGCGCTAACCCCCACCCTCAAACCCGGTCCACCCTGGCCTTTACCTAGCGGTGCAGCCCCAGTGGGCTGGCATTCGGTCTCCACTCCCACACATACTTCTTTACACCACAAAGAGACCCTACAACCGGTGACTGATCCTCGCTATTTTCTCCTAGACTGTGACGAAGAAACAGTTCGACATTTCTTCACGGAGAAATCTACAAGATGGTCCGAGGACAGTTACCGGGTACAGTGGGGCTACGGGTATCGTGTCAGAGAATTCTAATCGTATGTATTATATGCGAGACTAATTTTGAAAAAAAAATTCATCCTTGATTTTGACTCGGTAATTCCTTCCCTATCTTCTGCCGCCAGGCGATTTTATTCATCTCCGTGGTATCCCCCCTCCCCCGGTAGTGAGGGCCGAAGGAGAGAGTTCCGGTAAGGCTTGAAGGTCCGGGCTCGATTCCCATTGATTCGAAGAGGGTGGGCGAGGGGAGGGGCAAACTCATTCCCGACTTGTTAATTGGCGCCGCTCTGATGATCCGAAATTGAAGCCGGAAGGCCCGGCGGCCGGGATTCTCGGAAGAAATGATTGGACTTAATCAAGACGTGTGACTCTATACCGACCCTTTTATACATATATACATACATATATATATATATACTATATTTTCCTTTTTTGACTTATTATTATTTTTTCATTATTTCTTTTTAGTATTTTTGTTACTATTCTTCATTGTTTTTTTTACTGTTTTTACATTTCTTTTTACTTGTTTTATTTCTTTGTTATTATTATCATTATTATTGTTACTTTTGGTTTCGGTTATTAGATTTTTTTTTTTTTTTTTTTTTTTATTTTGTAAAATGGCCTTATCAAATTATTACCTATTTCAGGGGCACCTTATCGAAATATTAACAGCGGATTTGAGATAGCGATGAGGATGGTAATGATAGTGATGAGGATGGTAATGATGGTGATAGTAATGGTGATGATGTGGTGGTGATGATAATGATTATGACAGTGATGGTGATGATTGGGATGAGAAAAATGATGACGAGGAAGATGAGGAAGAGTTGCAGGAGGAAGAGATAGGTGACGTGGAGAGTAGGAAGAGGAGGGAATGGAGGGGGAGAAAGAGGGAGGGAGGGAAAAGGAGGGGAAGGGAGGGAGGAAGGGAGGGGATCCTGGAAAATGAGGAATCGAACCAAGGGAAGCAATAAAGATACGAAGGGGGAACGGTCATGGACCAAATGACACTAAAGATAAGGAATCCAATATTGGTAGATCCACCAAAACGAGCACAGCGTAATAACATCAATGTCAATAACAGCAACTATTGTACAAACAAAAAGGAAAATATTGTAATTAAAAAAAAATAGAAAATAGGAGAAAAATATTAATAATCATAAAGAACTACCGTCACAATGACTTTATCAAAAAGGGAATAGTAATAGAATTTTGAAAAAGAAAATGTTACGATGATTGAAATCAAATCAATATTTAACGATGTCGTTAGAAGAATTGGTATATTTGGGAATCAGAGTTATGGTGACTATCCTGAGGGTTCTCTTCGGACTTTCGTTGTGGCCGCGGATAGGATGACATTAACAATAGTTACGAGGAAAATAATGAGATGGTAATAAATGATAATCATAATGATAATATTAAAAGTAATGGTAATAATAATAGTAATGACAATTAGAATAATAACTGATTAGTAATAATAGTAATTAATATTGGTAATATTAATAGTAATGATATTAATCATAGTAATAGTAGTAATAACAATTAAAATAATAACTGATTAGTAGTAACAATAATAATAATAATAATAATAATAATAATAATTTATACTAAAGTAACAAAGTAAAAAAAAAAAAAAAAAATTACGGTCGTGGTGGTTGGGGTGACGACGACGACGACGACGACGACTACGACTTTAACAGAAATTAAACCCTTGATCATAAGAACCAGCAAAACCGGTAGTGTATGATGACGATGAATAAGTATCAATACCAGTATCTATCTCACTATCATCATCAGTACCAATACCAGTATCAATAACCATATCAGTACCATCATTATCATTAACAGTACCAATATCAGTACCGCCATTACAATTAACAGTACCAATACCAGTATTAATGTTATAATCAAAATAATTCTGATAATAATGATGCATCAACAGGAATGGCAATGGATGTTAACCTAATTTGTCGCGAAGAGAAGAGGGACGACGAAAGCAAATATAACGAAGATAATGATTATCGATAATGTATTTTGTGCCTTTGAGTACAAGCCCCGTGAGGGTAGGGGGTGGGATGATTTCGAAACTAAGTTCAATTTCATTTGTGAGCGACAAAGGAGAATGGCCTGCAGGCCTCAGATGTCAAATGACCTTGTCATTGGCTTAGATTGAAAAAGGCTTCGGGTCTCTTTGTTAAAAAAAAAAAGAAAAAAAAAAGGAAAGGGGTTTTATATAAAAAGTTAACTTATATATCGGCCGTACTGTGGGTGGACAGGCGACGTTACAAGTCTGAATATTTTTGGTATTTTGTCAGTAATAAGCAACGAAAATATCGAGATGATGGTTAAGGAGAAGGATTTTAAGAAGGACTTCTAGACGCAGGGATTGTAAAGGTTATACGGGATCAGCGTTTTTTTTAAAGTGGAGATTATTATCCAATCATAAACAATTATTGCGTGACTGTGTCACCAAAACTTATTCAACATCGATTGTATAAAGAAAGCATGTAGCCTATTCGAGTTGGGATAGTAAGAGTACTGGGAAAATGGTAGTACACATTCAATATACGTATATATATATATATATATATATATATATATATATATATATATACTGTATATATATATATATATATATGTATATGTATATACATATATATATTATATATATATGTAATATATATATGTATATATATATATACATATATATGTATATATATACATATATATGTATATATATATACACATATATATATACACATATATATATACATATATATATATATATATATATATATATATATATATATTTGTTTGTTTTTATAGGACAAGTTCCAGCAGTGTCAGTACTCAAAATGTTCCATCATCAGAACTCAAATATGTAAATAGATAAATAAATAAATAAATATACAAATAAATAAACAAACAGAAAGATAAAAACACTGCTCACTTTGAACTTACAGGTATGTTATTCTTCCGTTTCCTAGTCCTTGAATCACTTCTTCGTGTTTCTCTTGAGACGATTAAAATTCTCCGACATTCAGCCAGAATAAAGACTTACTGTAGGTAGCAACACGGTGGCCTTTAATCTGCGAACCGATATTTTTTTTAAATATATGTTTTCGAAAAACAGAACCGAGATCGAGTTGGGGCCTCCGGCTCTCAAAGAGGACTTTGGAAAAAGGAGGCGAAGACAAGAAGCTCGGAGGCGCAGAGTTCTCTAATGGAACGAAGAACAAGCTCGCAGAAGTTCCTGAAGAAGGATCCGTTCTTCACCATTACGTAAGTCCAGAGAATACTTTGGTCATGGGTGGTGGAGGAACATGACCGCAGAGGTTCCTGAAAAAGAAGAAGAAGAAGAAGAAGGAGAAGAAGAGGAAGAAGAAAGAAGAACAAAACGAAGAAGAAGAAGAAGGAGAAGACGAAGAAGGAGAAGAAGAGGAAGAAGAAGAAGAAGATAAAGATAAAGAAGAGGATTATGATGAAAATAAAAAAGAATATCACGATGAAGATAAAGAAGAAAACCCAGGAGACGAAGAACACGAAGAATACGCAGAACACTCAGAGGAAGAAGAAGTAGTAGAAGAGGGAGAAAAAAAAAACCCACAGAAAACCCAAGAGATCCAGAAGACGCAGAGAAGGAGAAAAAACAAACAAACACAGAAAACCCAAGAGACCCAGAAGACCCAGAGAAGAAAAGAAGGAGAAGAAGAAGAAAAAGAAGACGAGGGTGACAAAGGAAAAGAAGAAGGAGAAGAAGAAGAAGGAGAAGAAGAAGGAGATGAAGGAGAAGAAGAAGGAGAAGAAAAAGGTGACAAAGAAGAAGAAGACAAAGAAGAAGAAGAAGAAGAAGAAGAAGAAGGAGACGAAAAAAAAGAAGAGAAAAAGACAAAAAGAATGAGAATAATAAAAATAATGTCTTCCTCACCCTTACGTAAATCGAAACAGTACTTCGGTCATGAACAGATTGAGGGGCATGGCCGCAGAAGCTCCTGAAGAAGGAGGAGGAGAAGAAGATGAAGTAATTTCTCATCATTACGTCCAGGGAGTACTTGGGTGTGTACGAAGGGAAGAAGACGGCAGCAGAAGAGCTCGGAGGAGAGGTCATTATTCACTATTACGTCCCCACGACGCTCTGGTGAGCCATCCCCCCCTCTCCTCATCGTTGTATTAGACGTATCTCCCAACTGAATAAAATCACCCGGTGATAACCAGAATGAAATAATGCAATGTCCACTGGGCTTGACGGGGGTTTATCTAAAAGCCCCGTCTCGTTCGATTTGGCTCCTGATGTAGGGGACAAGTAGGGGAGAAGAGGGAAAAGAAATGGAGGATTTGGATAAGGTTTAGGAGGAAGAGAACAGAAGCAACAGACGGGGGAAGGTGGAGGAAGAGAGGGAGGGGTATTAAGATGAGAATGAATAAGAGGAGGAGGAGGAGGAGGAGAATAGGGAGGAGGAGGAGGAGAAGGAAAAGAGGTGGCGCCATGATGAGGACGAAGATAAATAAAATCGGCAGACGACAGTCAGAGCGAGAGGAAAAGTGCCACCCAGCACGGAAGGGGTTAAATGGCGGGGATGGGGGTTGCCATGGTGGCACATTATGTCATGTCAGGTCACGTCGGCGGCCGCAAAACAGGCGAAATCTATTACGACCGCGGCGCTTAAAGAGGAGCGAACGAGGGGCGTCTCGCTTGGCGTCAGCAGCTGCTGTCCGTGAGTGGCCGGGCGGGTGGCGGAGGAGATATCTATCTATATATATATATATATATATATATCTATCTATCTATCTATATATATATATATATATATATATATATATATATACACATATATATATATACATATATATATATATATATATGTGTGTGTGTGTGTGTGTGTGTGTGTGTGTGTGTGTGTGTGTGTGTGTGTGTGTGTGCGTGCGTATGTATCTATGATGTATGTGTGTGTACATCAAAGGCATTTTCCTCCTCATGAGTAGGTGGCTGAATCAAAGCAAACACCCACATCATACATACTAAAACTTGTTAAATATGCCTCCGTTTCAACACCTCGTGAATCCAGGGTCATCCCTCATCCCCGCCACCCGGCTCGAGGCAGAGGCAATGCATCGAGAAGGGAACATCTTGGCAGGGAAAGCGGGAAAAAGGGAAAGTGATAAGATTATGGAGTGGACGGGTTGAGGAGTGCAAGGAAGAAGGAGTGGGAGAGTATGGAGATGGAAGAGGGGCAAAGTGGAGAAGTGGAAGAATGGAGGAGTGGGAGAGTATGGAGGTGGAAGAGGGGTAAAGTGGAGAAGTGGAAGAATGGAGGAGTGGGAGAGTGTGGAGGTGGAAGAGGGGTAAAGTGAGGGAGTGGAAGAATGGAGGACTGGGAGAGTATAGAGGTGAAAGAGGGGCAAAGTGGAGGAGTGGAAGAGTGGGAGAGTATGGAGGTGGAAGAGGGGCAAAGTGGAGGGGTGGAAGAATGGAGGAGTGGGAGAGTGTGTAGGCGGTAGAGGGGTAAAATGGAGGAGTAGGGTGTGTGGAGGTGGGTGGAGAATCAGATGAAAGGATTAAGAGAATATGGAAGTGGAAGAGAAGCAGTGGAGGTGAGGAAGGACTGGGGGGAGTAGAAGGGTGGATGAGTGGGCGAGTTCGGGAGTGGGGGAGTGGGGGAGTGGGGGGAATGGGTGACACGGTGGGTGCACCTGAGGGGTTGTTAGCTTCTGGGTAGTGAATGGATGTTGGTTGGCGTGTGTGGCTTACGGGCTTGAAAGCAAGCGATAAGGCGTGATATGGGGGGAGGGGGAGGAGAAGGGGGAGGGGGAGGGTCTTTGTGAGTTCGAACTCTCCTCCCACTGGAGTTTACGGGCACCCGCCGGCGCCGCGATGGACGAAGATATATGAAATCAGAGCCACTCGGCCTCTCCGCCCGAAGATAAATGGAACCAAGTTAGGTCTCAGAAGCAAAATCGACTCGTTCTGTCTTCGTGTGGACTGCACGCACACGCACTCACACGCATGCAAATTTTTTGTGTAAATAAAATCACGCGATAATACTTGCATTAAAGGCAGACGTGTATACACGCATATGTATACATAAACGTACATATACATGGGCGTGAGCGCACATACACACACACACACGTGAGCATACACGAACACATACACATAAACATACACACACACACACACGCACACACACACGCACACACACACGCACACACACACGCACACACACGCACACACATACACACACACACACACACACATACACACACACACACACGTATACACTACTCATCCTCGGCTTTATCAACAGGGTTCTCGGTACTTATCCTCATCATTGAACGAACTGGTCTCTGAGTATCAAAGGGAAAGGCATACCCCAGGTGTCACCTTACACACCTTCAGGTTAGGTCGAACACTTCGAGGAGCTTAGATACGAGGATGCTCCTACATTACGCCCCTAGCCCTTCATCCCCAGTTCCTACCTCCTCCAGAGGGCTCGAAGATCCTTTGGTCAGAGGTTACGGAGTTCGTGAGCCTGAGGACGGTCCTCCTACCCTTGCAGGTCGTACTGTAGGGTTGTTCTAGGGACTTATCGGCTTAATATATACATGCACACAACCAATCACCCTCCCACCCACATCCAACCACATCCATCAATCCACGCACGCACGCACGCACGCACGCACACACACACACACACACACACACACACACACACACACACACACACACACACACACACACACACACACACACACACACACACACACACACACACACACACACACACACACACACACACACACACGAACTAATCGTTCGGCGGGTACACATATCCACGCAACTGATCACGCGTTCTTTTCGTCTTCTCACCTGGCAAGGAATGATCATCACTTCCCTGTCTTCATTCTCTCTCTACTCTTCCCTCTCTTAACACTCTGTCTCCTCTCTTTTCTCCATGTATCTACTCCGTCACCCACCTCTGTATTAGACCGGAATACCTGGATCCTTTGGTATTTTTGTTTTGTTTTCCGACTCGCATTCTTATTCCATTTCCTTTTCGGTCTTCCTCGCCTTCTCTTCCCAGAACGCTTGACTCGTCTGTTTCCTTCCAGGTAAGGCAGGGGGTAGCTGGTGTGGTTTAGAGGGGACAAGAAAAGGACAGAGAGCTCTCCGTGGTCTTTGTCCATCGTCACATGACCGGAACTCCCGTAATGTAAGCTGTTGTACAACCTCTTCATACTACCTTAAAATGTATTCATCTTTATTTCCACGTAGACATGTCCTCCGTAATTTTTTTTCGTATTTTCTAGTTTGAAAAATAACACACACTCCTAATATTACACGCAAACTGTAGACATTCCATCCCCAACGCTCCTCCTGCCGTCTCTATGGGTAATCTCATTGTCCACAATTCGCTTCCATACACCAGTTGAATTCCCACAATGCTTTCGATTTTTTTTCATTCTCGCGTATTTCTTTTATTTCGAAGAACTTCAAGAAGGTCCTTGGGGTTGGAAAAAAATCGTTAACCCTAAGTGGACGCAACCTTCAAAGAAACACACTGGTTTAGAATGAGTGAAGAAAGATGTCTTATTAGCTGAGTCTTTGGCCTCAAGTACAGAAAGGTCTAGCACAGTAAGAGAGTCAAGTCAAATAAACTGAATTTAATAACTTTTAAGTAAATGACTTTTAATTAATGACGAAGTAAATAACTTTTAATTAATGACTTAAGTAATGAGTTCTAGTGAATGGCTCTTAAGTTAAATGGACTCATTGGTAGCAACCTTGACCTTGGATACCTGGGAACATCTTTAGTTCGAAATGATCTTCCACTCGAAGTGCTGAAAAATTAATTCGGGGCAGTCTACGGGACGCGACTTCTGCATCATTCATGACCTGATAACGACTTCGCCAAGTGTTTCTTATAGTCTTCGAAGTGTTTTATGATCGTAAAGAAACTGCGGCGAATGTCTGCAGCACCCTAAAAGCAAGTAATCACTTACTCTCTGAAATGTTGCGTAATGTTGTCAAATTTGTTGATCCACATTTTTGTCAGATGTGTTTCGAAAATGTTTGAACGTTTGAAAACACTCAGAGGGAATGGACTAGACTAAGGAGAAAATATTTCACTTTTCTTTAGATTTAAACTGAGGACTACCATTTTCCAGACAGTTGATAACAAACAGAGAGTTCATTTACGAGCACCCTGTGTA
>NC_134792.1:44792246-44802246 GCF_046742065.1 Oratosquilla oratoria | reverse complement strand
GGAAATAGTTTATAGAAAAATGTAAATACAACATTGAGCTGAACAGGAAGGCACAGACAGAAACTGCTGAGAACCCAAGGAAACAGCCTTCCAAACTGAAAAACAGAAGTGTGTCATAGAGTACCATCAGAAATAACGGAGACCCATATATCTATGGAGTGTGAGAATATGTATAAAAATTACAAGAGACAAAAAGAAATAACAAACAGAAATAAACAGAGAACCAAGAGAAGGAATGGAGTGAACGGAAAGGACACAAACATGAACTCAAAAAGTAAAAATGGCGAACAGAAAAATAAACAAGAAAACTCGAACACACAAATGGCTACACTCCGGACTATCGGTAACGAACGTAGTTACATGTACACAAACACACATGATATGAATATAACTAAAATATCACTCCGAGTAGGATGTTCGTAGGTTCTGTTTCGCAACTTGTTGTTTATGGAACACACACCATTTTCTGGGATAACGACTGCGTTATATAAATATACGGGTTCAAAGCCAGCAAGCGACGTAAAACTAACCAATTGGTGGGGTTTTTATTTAGCTTTCAAACGCACAATAAATTTCAATAAATATTTCACAAAGGGTTATGATAGTGTTGGGGGGTCAGCGATAGGACCCTACATGGAATGGCTCTCTGTGATGGATGTCGGAGAGGGTTGTCTCCCCACCTGTCTTCTTTGCACATAAGTGCTACCCCAAGGGGCTGGCATTCTGTTCCCGGACAATGTTCAGAATTGCTCTCTCTTTTGATCAAATTTCATTATTTTGTCACTACCTTTTTCCGGAAAAGGGAAGAAGTGTCAGCCTAAGACGTGATTTCATTTTGTCTTAAAAAAAAAAAAAAAAAAATCACAACACAGAGAGAACCCCATCATTTCTACCCGTAGATGTCTGTGGCTGAGGACCGTTGCCGGTTACTATGAGGCCACGGTTTCTGGTCAGATGAACGGGAGGGGACAATCAGGCTTACATATTGAAACACAAACACTGGAGGTTGTAGTGATAATAAACGAAGAAGATAGATTGGGTCAGTTAAACTAAATTGCATGAAAGAACGGTATCAGATGGAGTAGGGGGGGAAGCGGAGTCCAAATGTAATACAATACAATGTCTGCACGTACTACAGTACCCTGTTTCCAAGAAATACAATGGCTGTAGTTCTCTGGAATTGTGTGCGTGTTGGTATTGTGTTGTATTATGTTTACTACCTCCCGATCTCCCCCTCTCCCCCCAATTTCATTTTACACACAAGCGATAAATGCAAGCTTGTCTCCGTCTATAGAAAAGAAACCCATTCTGGTAGTTATCTTCATTTTTTCAGCAGTCACCCAGACAAAGTAAAAAGTAGCGTCGCTTCAGGATTATTCCTTCGAGCTCTTAGAATTTGCAGCCCCCAGTTTCTTGAAGGGGAATTAAACATTATAAAATCTCAACTTAGTAATTTAGCTTACCCGGATTGGTTCTTGGTCAAAGCTCTCAGCCGAGCGAGATCCAATTTTTTCAACACCACCCCCACTTCCTCTAATTTTTCATTGGGTAAGAGCTCTTTAATCGTTCCCTTTTCTGAATCATTCATTCCCTCGACCAAGTTTCTTCCCAAAGACAAATTAAATTTGATTAATTATTACCCTAACACCATTAATAAAAAGGTGGTAAATGTCCACCAAAGGTTAAAAGAAGAGCAGAGCCAAGGGGTATATTCGATTCCATGTAAAGGTTGTGACTTAGTTTACATCGGACAGACTGGAAGGGATTTGAATACTAGGATGATTGAACATAAACGTTCCATTAAATATGGACAAGAGAGCTCAGCTGTGTTCCAACATGTTAAGCAATTTAAACATTGTTTAGATTGGGACAAAGCTGAGCTTATTCATAAATCCAGATGTGAGTTCAGGAGAAAAATGGTAGAATCTACTATCATTGAATATCAGCCCAACATGAATATTTCAAAAGGGCAATGGTCCCCGGACATTCTGTCCGGACTCTTCATCACCAACCTATTGAAAACTCATTTGCCTCCTGACCTCGCATACGGAGTGAGCCGAGGGTAGAGATCTCTTCCCATGTTCCCCTTTCTTTTGTTAAGGGTGCTACTTAAGCAGCACGCTCTCTCTTAATTGTATCTACTGAAGAGGACTGCTGTTTGCAATCGAAATATATAGATTCCCCGTTTCCAGTCTTTTCTACTCCAACAGTGGTTTCTACGTGATATATATATATGTATATATACATATATATACACATATATATATATACATATATATATATATACATATATATATATATATTGCTCTGCGGAGAAAATAGGCATGATATCCTTTACTCGGATATCGAATATAAGACTGTATACCCTTACTGACGCCACGCGTTGACTCTCTAGCGGTTTTCGGGCCACCTACTTCTAGTTCCTACCTTCCAGACCCTTGAACAAATCGAAAAATACACGAAAAAGTACATAAACAAATAGATAGATAAATGATACCACGAAGGCTGTATCGCCTCCATCGGTGGATAGACCGGTCCTAGTAGGCCATGAGGCCTGGACTCGACTCAAATTAAAGAAATCGAAAAAGAATGAAATATATATATATATATATATATATATATATATATTTTTTTTATATATATATATATATACATATATACATATATATGTATATATATATATATATATATATATATATATATATATATATATATACACACACCGGTATTCAGAATTGGTCAGTGACAGGGAACAAGAATACCGTCACCGAGTTCCCCTGATTATCGTTATGGGTGATTGAGTGTACTAGTAACATCCACACACACACACACACACACACACACACACACACACACACACACACACACACACACACACACACACACACACACACACACAATCAGGAGGGAAATAGCTGTCGATCACGAGTCCAACACGTGATCCAAAGACCAAGTGAATACACACACACACACACACACACATCCTCTTTTCTTATGTTTATTCAACGTGGAGTTAAAGGCCCCTCCCCTCCCTCCCAAAAAAGTAAAAATGAAAATATATGGCAACTCCTCTCATAAAGGGGATTAGGTCCTTTGTGTATGTATGTACTTATGTACTTAGGATTAAGGTCTTGTCACCTTCAACGAACTGAGAAGTCTATGCGACGGGATTCCCTTTGTAAACCTTTGTAAACCCGATATGGCCGTGCGCGCTGCAGTCCGCCGGGGGGGGGGGAGTATCCTCCCCTTCCCCTTTCCACTCATTCCCCCCCCCATGCACCACCAGAATACCCCCCCCCCCGTCCCCACCCTCGGTCTTTGTCATTCACGTTTTTTTTTTTTTTCTCCACCTCTTCAAAAAGGTCAGACTGTAACTAATTGCCGTTACTGGGCTAGTGACGGCCGGGAAGATTGACAGTCGGTTTTAGCTTCTGGGTTTATTGACGTCACTATGTATATACACTAACACACCCGGCCCAGACTAGGCCTAAAAGGAGACTGACCGCGACCTGACCCCGGCAACCCTTTAAGTACTCTCCTTGAGTACCGAAAAGTAGCCTACCTCTGGCTGGAGCAGGGTTGCCGGGCATAGGCCTGCAGTGTGTTTCTACGAGGATACAAATATATGCAATATAGGAGAACTAAAGACTTATTCTACACATACTTAATATGAGGCCGAAGGCCAACTATTTCTACACCGTCTATCACTTCACGGTTGCTCCCACTGCTGGGGTTGCGATGTCATAAGCCGACATAGCATATGTGGGGGCTTGTTCGCCACATTTACCCCCCTTCCCCTGCGAAGCGTGGAATCGTGATGTCCAAGCAGGGAGGCGGGGCGTGGGTGACGTCAAAGGAGGGAGGAAGCTGTGGAGGCGGCGACATCGGCGGCGACGACTGCGGCAGCGGGAGCATAGGCCGTCTGCGATGTCAGTGGAAGCGCGGACTTCCGCAGGGGCGCAGACGGTGGCGGTGACGGCGGTAGCGTTGTGACGTCGACCTGGGAGGCAGTCGTGACGTCGAGCGAAGAAGCGCAGAGTTGCTCGTGGGCGGCGGCGACGGTGGGCGGTATCCATCGTGGAGGCGTCCATGAGTGACGTCAGTGGCCGCGGGATTCGTGATGTCCGACTGGGTGCGCGCTCGGAAACACGAGACACGGGGGCGCCGCGCCTATGGGCAGGAAAAGGGTGCCGGTGACCCCGTACCAGGTACCGGCCCCCGCCGGTGTCAAACTATTGATCTGGTCCTGGTACCTTTGGGGTCTACGCACCACCCGGCCCGACCGCAATATCGTGCCCTCCGGGTTGAATTCTCCGTCTCCTGGGGTTATGTGGAGGTGGCCCTGGTGGGGACTGAGCGGCGCGGGGAGTGCGATGGCCTCTGGTGTATTCTGTGTGGGCGTCGGTGGGCGCGGCAAGTCCTGACTGCCATGGAGCGGCTGCGGGTGTGGTGTCGGCTCTGCCTGGGGGAAGTAGGGGGTGGGGGGAGTTGGGTTTCGATGAGGAGGTGTTGACGGACGAGGCTGAGAGGGTGAGGGGGGCGGGAGGGAAGGGTGTACCATTTCATCTTGGGTTGACCTGGGATGAACGAGGACCGCGTGAGGGGGGTGAAGAGGAAGGGGTTGAGGAGGGGGAGGACTATTGGAACGACTTGGGGAAGAGGGTGTGACTGTTTCTTCTGTTCAGGGAACGGGTGTATGACAATTGTGTGGGGAGTGGGAATTGGAGGAAGGTGATGAGTTGGAGGAGGGGTGGTAGAAGTGCGATGTGGATGGGGAGGGTTGGGGGAAGGTACTCGAGGAGGAGGAGGAGGAGTGGTATTAGCAAGGCGATGTGACTGGGGTGGGTTGGAGGACGGCACGAGAGGAGGAGGGGGATGGTTTGGGGGAGGAGGGGTAGGTACTGTAAGGGTAGACTGGGCGTTTGCATCCACGTGGGCGGGTTTCACCCTATCCCATGATACCGCTGAGCGCCGGCCACCTATCTGTACGGTGACGTGCTTTTGTGCGCGTGCCAGCACCTGGTAAGGGCCTGTGTACCTCGGCGCCAAAGAGCCAGCACGCGCGTCTACACGGAGAAATACCTTGTCTGCCGACATGAGCGTGGGGTGGTGGTATGTGGCGGATGCTACAGGAGGTCTCGGCGGCCGAGGTGTGAAAGACCTCATGGCTTGGCGAAGGGCAGGCATGAATGTCAGTTCTGAGTACGTGTCAAGTGGAGGCGTGTACTGTGCTGGCAGGCGTAGGTCTTCGCCGTAGACCAGTTCCGCTGGCGTGAGCTGGAGGTCCTCCTTCACGGTAGCACGGATGTTCAAGAGAACGATTGGGAGTGCGTCTGCCCACGACGTTGGATGTGGTTGGGCGCGAAGGGCTTCTTTCAGTCTCCTATGGAAACGCTCTACCATTCCGTTGGATTGGGGATGGTATGCGGTGGTACGCTGCCTGTTTGTGCCCAGGAATAATAGAAGATCTGTCCACGCCTTCGATTCCCACTGCGGGCCCTGGTCCGTGATGATTGTGTGAGGGGCTCCCAAACTAGCCACCCAGCCATGCAGGAAATGGAAGGCTGTACACTCCGCAGTACTATCCACCATGGGAATTGCCTGCATCCATCTAGTTGCTCTGTCAACGCAGGTGAGGAGGAAACGGTACCCCCGGGAGGGGGGTAGGGGTCCCACAATGTCGATGTGGACCGTATGAAATCTCTGGGTTGGTGTTGGTATCTGCTGGAGCGGGAGCTTGGTATGCCGATGGATTTTCGCTGTCTGGCACGGAATGCACGTGCGCACCCATGCATTTAGGTCCCGCTTCATCCCTGGCCACACGGCCCGTTTCTGAATTAGGCGTTGTGTCGCGAGGATCCCGGGGTGGGCCATATCGTGGAAATGACGGAACACAGATTGGCGGAATGCTTTCGGGATGTAAGGGCGCGCGTGCCCCGTGGAGATGTCACACCACAATGGGGCCGCCAGTCCCTCAGCCTGCTGCAGTACTAGCCGGAGCGACGTGGTTCCTTCTTTTAGCTCCCGTAACTCCTCATCTTCCGCTTGTGCTTGCGCGATTGCAGCATAGTCCAGCGTTGCGGAACGCGTAATTGCGTTAGTACTACGAGACAATGCGTCCGCCGCGGTGTTATGAGATCCCCGTATATGCCCGATTTCCGTTGTGAATTCAGATATGTATGCGAGGTGGCGTATGGCTCTCGGGGTTAGCTTGTGTCCTGGGCTTGCCATAACATACGTAAGGGGCTTGTGATCTGTAAGCACCCTACACGGCCTCGCCTCTAGGAAATGGCTGAAGTGGCGCACTGCTTCATATATGGCTAGAAGTTCTCGATCAAAAGCGCTGTAGTGGCGTTGGGCGTCATTCAATCGCTTGCTGAAGAATGCCATCGGGGAGAGGACGCCCTGCACCTCCTGCTGGAGGACGGCGCCCACTGCCTCTGCCGACGCGTCTGTCGTGAGGACCGCCGTCGCTCCCGGCACAGGATATGCGAGGAGGGACAGCTGCGCAAGGCGGTGTTTAATATCCTGGAATGCCTGCTCTGCACTCGCGGACCATTGTAGCGGCTTCGGCGAGTGTTTCTTTGTTCCCTTAAGAAGATCGTACAGGGGCACGAGGAGGCCCGCAGCCCCCGGGATGAACCGGTGGTAATAATTTACCAGACCGAGGAACTGTCTCAACTTACGGATGGTGGTCGGCTGTGGGAAGTCGTCGATCGCCTTCACCTTTTGCGGAAGGGGCGAAATACCCGACGCCGAAACTCTATGGCCGAGGAAGTCGACCGACTCGGTCCCGAACACGCATTTTGCAAGGTGAATCCGCAAGCCGTGATCATGGAGTCGCTGGAAAAGAAGGCGGAGATGTTGGTAATGCTCATGATGGGATGCTGAAGCGACGAGGATGTCGTCGATGTATACCACGACGAAGTCTAGTCCCTGCACCACCTGGTTCATGAAACGCTGGAAGGTTTGTGCGGCGTTCCGGAGGCCAAAGTTCATGACCGGAAATTCAAACAGGCCGAATGGGGTGGTGACAGCCGTCTTGGGGATGTCCTCCTCTGCCACGGGGATTTGATGGAACGCGCGCATCAAGTCGATTTTGGAGAACACAGTCTTCCCGTGCAGCCTGTCATGGAAGTCCATCACATGAGGTATCGGGTAACGGTCCGGTTGCGTCATCGCGTTAAGAGCTCTGTAATCCCCACATGCACGCCACTCACCATCCTTGGCTTTCGGCACTAAGTGCAGGGGCGATGCCCAACTGCTGGCCGACGGGCGCGCAATACCATCCTGCAGCAAAAGTTCGAACTCTTGCTTTGCTGCTTGCAAGCGTTCCGGCGGGAGACGTCGGGGACGGGCGAAGCACGGCCGTCCTTGCGTGATAATGGTATGCTCAACGGTGTGACTCAGTTTTCGTGGATGGGGTATACTGGACGTGATGGAGGGGAATTCTCGGACGATGTCGTTGTACGGTGAAGGCCCCTGAACGTGCGTAAGCACCGGCGCTGGGGACGTCCAGAGGAAAGTGCGGATAGAGGCGTTGGAAGGCCTGTGTATCAACCGTTGGCGCCGTGCATCCACCAAAATGTCATGTTCCCGCAAGAAGTCCAGTCCCAAGATGGGTTGTCCTACGTCCGCCACCACGAAAGTCCACGGGAATGATAGCTCGGGGGCAAAGGAGACGCGCCAGTGCCTGGTGCCGTATGTGGCAATTGGAGTGCCGTTGGCAGCTAAGAGGTCGTACGCCGTATGTGCATGCGTCCTGTCCTTAGCGGCGGGGGGACAACGCTAATGACGGCACCCGTGTCGACGAGGAAGTGACATCCAGTCACCGTATCCGTGACGCGCACTAGGGCGCGACTGTGTACCCGGGCCGGGCGAGGGGGGTTGTGACGGGGGCGTGGAGGACAGGCCGTCGGCATATCCTGCGTGGAAGCGGGAGGGACTATCGCCTCCCGCTTGCTGCGTTTCCCGACCCCCGTGACCAAGGCTGATGCTCAAACCAAGTGCATGGAGGGCTGCAGTTTCTAGCCCTGGGGCCAAACGTAGTGTGGTAGAAACAATACGCGCGTCGACTTGGAGGAGGTGGGTCGCGCACGCCCCCTGCATCGACTAGTTGTTCCAGCATGCCTTCGACACGCGCTAAGCGCACATCCAAGGTGTCCGCTGGTGCAGGCCGCGCCGTACTGGCGCGCGCGATAGCGTCAGTAGAAGCACCGGCAGTATCACTACACACACGAATCGGCGCACTGTTGTCGACGTTATATACACGAGCACTCTGGTTAGAAATGTTACTGTTCACTGATCCAGGGGGCACTAATCCTGCTGCCATATCCTGCGGAGCGAGTGCGTGGAACAACCTGTCGGCCTTTTTTTTATATTCATTGATATCAGTAATGTCTAACAACGTAAGGGGCGCCCGTACGTGCGGCGGGAGTGATTGTTTATGCCGAAACATCACTAATGCATCGGACATCGGTGATCCGGCGGCCCGATTGAGGTCCTTCAGGCGTTCAAGGAAGACGGAGGGCCTGCCACCGTCGTAGGTGATGGTATGGAGTTCCTCCATGGCAAGCTCCGTCGTTCTCCCGCACGCCTGTTTGAGGGCAACCTTGAGGGCGTCGTACTGGGCAGTCGCTGGGGGATCTGTGAGGAGTGTAGAGATGCGCGCTGCAATCTGTGCAGGGAGGGCCGCAACTGTCAGTCTGAATTTGTAGTGGTCGGTGACTGTGTCATCGTCCGTGGGCCAACAAGCGTCGATGTGCGCGAGCCAGAGGTCGATGTCGTAGTTGAATGGTGGAAGTTGCACCGCCATTGGGGTAGGGTGGTGTCGAAAACGCCAGAAAAACAAAAACCAACCGGGCTGGGTGTCGCGTCAAAACTCCGGGTTCACCAATGTAACTAATTGCCGTTACTGGGCTAGTGACGGCCGGGAAGATTGACAGTCGGTTTTAGCTTCTGGGTTTATTGACGTCACTATGTATATACACTAACACACCCGGCCCAGACTAGGCCTAAAAGGAGACTGACCGCGACCTGACCCCGGCAACCCTTTAAGTACTCTCCTTGAGTACCGAAAAGTAGCCTACCTCTGGCTGGAGCAGGGTTGCCGGGCATAGGCCTGCAGTGTGTTTCTACGAGGATACAAATATATACAATATAGGAGAACTAAAGACTTATTCCACACATACTTAATATGAGGCCGAAGGCCAACTATTTCTACACCGTCTATCACTTCACGGTTGCTCCCACTGCTGGGGTTGCGATGTCATAAGCCGACATAGCATATGTGGGGGCTTGTTCGCCACAAGACTATCTCCGCTATTCCTTCTTCCCTCCTCTTCACCGGGACAAAGACACGCGTGGAGAACATATGATAGGAATTCAGCTCTTCCATTCTGTCTGTTTTACACGGGGCAAGCTGAGAGGCAAGTCAAGCGTGCAAGTCATCCGATATTGGAGAGGAAAGCGAGCAAGCACGAGCTAAAAGTGATCAGAATTCATTTCTTTGAGTGGAGACTTGTCTCGAGTTCAAGAAAAAAAAAAGTGCCCCTGGTCCGTAGGGGTGACACTGAGGGGGACGAGATTGTGTCACGTCAGTAAGAGGGTGTTAAGAAGAGCGTACAGTTGGGTTAAAAACGCTGTTCTGAGAGAAAGAGA
Source organism: Oratosquilla oratoria (assembly GCF_046742065.1). Classification (NCBI taxonomy): domain Eukaryota; kingdom Metazoa; phylum Arthropoda; class Malacostraca; order Stomatopoda; family Squillidae; genus Oratosquilla; species Oratosquilla oratoria. The sequence continues at coordinate 44,792,586 of NC_134792.1, read as the reverse complement.
GAGAGAGAGAGAAAGAGAGAGAGAGAGAGAGAGAGAGAGAGAGAGAGGTAGAAAAAGAAAAGGAAAATCATGGGGTTGAAGTTGACTAATTATGTCAACTTTGACCAATCCCCTCCTTCGGGAAGGAAGGCGTCCTTCGGCCAATCAGAATTCTTGCCTGACATCTGCCTCCCAGAGACAAGAATGTGTTGATGACGTCATCATGAGGAAGCTGTCGGAGGCGCTCGCACCTCTGAAGCTTGCTGTCAGGTATTCCTCTTCCTCTTCCTCCTCCTCCTCCTCCTCCTCCTACTCCTCCTCCTCCTCCTCCTTCTACTCCTACTACTCCTCCTCCTCCTCC
>NC_134792.1:44769746-44779746 GCF_046742065.1 Oratosquilla oratoria | reverse complement strand
ACAAAGAACGAAATAGACTTTATATTAGGAGATGAGAGCAAAAGCGTTAGCAATGTTACGGTGATAAATAAAGTCAATATAGGTAGTGACCATAGAATGGTAGGTTGCACAGCTAAATTTAATTTCAGAGCCGAGAGAAATAAACTAGTTTTGAAAAAGAAAATTAGCCTTGCAAAGGTTAAGACCTTCATAACATAATCAGAAAGTTCCAAAATGACAACTTGGCCTCCTTTGTCTGCTTTGGTAATGATGATGTTATCTAACTCCTTCAAAGCTGACAGTGCAACCCGATGTCTTTTTGGTAAGCCACAATCTTACTTGCCTCAAAGGTTTTTTGCTTAATGGTATTTCTGAGTGTTTTAACAGAGATTGTGGCTTACCAAAAAGACATCGGGTTGCACTGTCAGCTTTGAAGGAGTTAGATAACATCATTATTACCAAAGCAGACAAAGGAGGCCAAGTTGTCATTTTGGAACTTTCTGATTATGTTAAGAAGGCCTATGATTTGTTAAATGACTCAGAAACTTACGAAAAGCTCAACAAAAACCCCCTCAAGACCTCAGCCGCTGAATTCAACAAACAAGTTCGCAAGATTTCAGTGGATAATTGCATTAATAATCTGAAGGTCACAAACCCCAAGCTCCCCTACTTTTATGGTCTTCCGAAGGTTCATAAAGCAGATATTCCTTTGAGGCCCATTATTTCCAATCGAGGCTCCTGTACGAGTAAACTTTCTAAATGGCTCTCAGACCTTTTGTCACCTTTTGTTGGCCAATTTTCTAACTCTCACATTAAAAACTCCTCAGATTTCATTTCCAAAATTAAGAATGTCAATATACAGGATGCCAAGTTACTCAGTCTTGACATAACCTCTCTCTTTACTAACATTAATGTTGATGATGTTCTTACATTTTTAGAAACCAGACTGCAACCGTTTCAGGACAATTTCCCCCTTCCAGTCAACAAAATCATTGATCTAGTTCGCCTTTGTGTTTCCTCCAATGTCTTTTCTTTCCAGGACCAATTCTTTAGACAGAAATTCGGTTGCAGCATGGGTTCTAATTTATCTCCTGTTTTGGCTAACTTGTACATGGAGTACTTTGAATGCACTCTGTTATCCGCCATCAAACCGCCTGAGATAATTTGGTTCCGTTATGTTGATGACATTTTCTCAGCGTGGGATGATAGGTGGGGTGCGTTCGAGGTATTTCTGGACAAGTTGAACCATTTATCCCCTAACATCAAATTCAAAACAGAATGGGAAGAAGGTAATCAGATACCTTTCCTAGACATTTTGATTAGAAGGATTAATGGAGAATTATTTTTTACAGTTTATAGAAAACCCAGCCATTCAGGTAGCTATCTCCACTTTTTCAGCAACCATCCCGACAAAGTCAAGAAGAATGTTGCCTCCGGCCTTTTCTTGAGAGCTTTTAGGATTTGTAGTCCTAGATTCTTGGACCGGGAGATTGACCTCATCAAAAGGCAACTTTTGAATTTGGCATACCCGTCCTGGTTCTTGGATCAAGCCCTCAGCAAGGCTAGCCAGCCACCTTAAAGATTCAGATCCCACCACACAACCTTCTTTCAGAGATGTTTAAAAAAAAACTATTGTAACTCCATCAGTCCTTCTTTTAAATTAATTCCCAAAAAGCGTCTCACAGTTGCCTACCATTACCCTACCACTGTTCACAAACAAATTGTTAATGTTCATCAAAGGTTAAAGGGAAATGAGTCCCCAGGAGTGTATAGCCTTCCTTGTAAAGATTGTGATTTAAGTGTACCTTGGTCAGACCGGAAGGGATCTTAACACCAGGTTAATGGAGCACAAAAGATCCATTAGGTATACCCAGGAAAATTTCGCTGTGTTCCAACACGTCAGTACCAAAAATCACAGTCTTGACTGGGACAAGGCCAAATTTTTTTTTAAGTCCAACTGTAGGTTTAGAAGAAAAATTGTTGAATCAGCCTTAATCAGGAATGTCCAAACTTGAACATCTCCAAAGATCAATGGTCCCCGGACATAATCTGACGGCTATCTGTGAGCAGCTTGGTTAAGAATTATCACCCTCCTGACCCCGCTTCCAGCCTGCTTCCCTCCTGACCTCACACCTCCACCCACGCACCTCCTCACCTCTGACACAGCCCTGCGTGACGGATTGTCCTGTTTTAGTTCTGCGTGTTCCCCTTCTACTCGCATCTCAATTGTACTTATGTCTCTGCAAATTCTTGTAATCTGTACTTTCCTGAAGAGGGCTATAGCTATTAGCCGAAATATAGAAGTTACACTTTCTTCTAAAGTTTTCTTTTATTCCGACTGTGGTTTGTTTGTGATTATTATTCACAAATGTGCTACAACATTTTGTCTAAGTGATATATATATATATATATATATATATATATATATATATATATATATATAATGTATATTATATATATATATAATATAAAATTTATGTATATATATGTGTGTGTATATATATATATGTATATACATATAAATACATGTATATATATAATATATGTATATATATATATTATAAATATATATGTGTATATATATATATATATATATATATATATATCTAGGCTAGATAGAGTGAGAAATGAGGAGGTGAGGAGGAGAACAGGGGTGAAAAAGGATTTGGGGGAGAGAGGGTTGATGAAAGAATATTAGGATGGTTTGGACACATGGAAAGAATGAGTGAAGAAAGACTAGTAAAAGAGGTATGGAAGGCAGATGTGGAGGGAGTTGAACATGAGGGGACGTCCTAGGATGAGGTGGATGGATGGGGTGAAGGGGGCTTTGGGGAAGAGGGGAATGTCTGTTGAGGAAGGAAGGGAGAGGACGGAAGACAGAGGTGAGTGGAGAATGGTTGTATATGGATGATGTTGTGATTGCATGAGGAGGAATGGGCCGGGGTGGGGGGTGGGGGGAGGTAGTATGTGTGAGTAAATTTTGACGCAGCCCGAAGGGATTTCTCCCCGTCCTCTCCTTATATGCAAGGGGGGACGGAGAGGGGGGGTCGCCGATTAAATGAAGCGGCCTTGCTGTGGATGTACTGTGTCTTGCGACACTGCTTCTGACCCAGGGCGGTGGGGGGGGTGCAGGGATGACCCGTCATCCAGGAGGTGCTCAGATGAGAGGAAGGGTGGGAGGGGTGTGGAGTGTATTTGGGGGTGAAATGGGTGGGAGTGTTTTTATGCCTTCCCCTTTTTGGCTACCTCCCTTGGAAGGGGGAAAAAGCCTTGGTATATGTATGTATGTATGTGTATATATATGATATAGAATATATGTATATATATGTGTATATATATATATATATATATATTATATATATATACATATATATATATATTTATATACATATATATATATATATTAATATATATATATGTATATTTATATATATATCATTAATATATATATATATATATATATATACATATATGTATATATATATATGTGTGTGTGTGTGTGTGTGTGTGTCTACAAAGCCCACGACCCCCTTCGCCTTAAGATGGCCGAAGCAGTGAACATATACATCGAGAAACCTTCCATTAACATACAACTCATGCCCACAACCACACTCCCAAGCAGTAGACGCACATAACACAAACAATAACACCCCTTTCCACAATCCACAAGGAAGTTGCTACTTCCACGTACGCAGCGCTACGGATCACAGCTACATGAAATGACCTCTCCCAGTGTTCGGCCAATGTACGGCCTGTATTTAAACCCATGTAATCACCAACTATTGTTACTCCCTCCCTGAGGATGACCGAGTAAGGTCGAAATACGTATAGGAGAATTAAAAAAGAGAAAACCGCACCCAATGTCTTTTGGACACCTTCTCAGCTATTTGGAACCACCACAGAAACTTGTTGCACGAGAGAAATTAAAGCTCCAATATAAACTCAACAACGCCATTGTCGCTGTAGATTTCTTGAAATCATGTATATATATATATATACATGTGTGTGTGTGTGTGCTAATAATAAACACTGGTAACTTGTGTTACAAATATGCAAGAGGGACCACTGGGAAAGGGAAACTAAACGAAGCAGAGTTATTTTTTTTTATATTATATCTTCAGTGCAAAGACCATGGAAAGAAAGGATTACAGGAATATATATATATATATGCATACGCAGAGGAATGCAGGAAGATAATAAGGTGAGACGCTGGTCCCGCTTTGGGGGCCCCTGGAGTGACGTAGAGGACGAACTAAACATTAGGCTAGACCCCATGGAGACTGGTGGGGGCATCTTGGGGTCACAAGAGGCCACTTATGATTTAGGTATTATGTTCTTAACGATTTCCATATTTGTTGACACATAAAATTTTATTCAATTTATATAAACCGTGATAGAGATTTATATTATGATCCTGGGTGGTGTGAATCAAACTATATTTTATTAACGACACAAGTCATGTTCCCATTTTTCACCAGGTCATTGCCGGACATTTTGTTTTCCTATGGCCACATTTTTTTTTTGTCTAGACTTATGATTGTTTTACAGCTTAAACACAAAACTATTATGCACTCCTGATTATTTCTTTTTATAAAAATTGATGCATTAATTTTTTCATTAAAAAAATAAGTTTTTTACGTAGGCCTAAAAAATTATGTGTTCATGGAAAACTATTCAAAGAAAAAGAATCTCCTTTGTATGAGAGTTAAAAGACACCAAAAGGAAAAATACTGCATATTCTTATTTGTATATGGCAAATAGTATGTTCACACAATAAAAGGAATCAAAGCAATTTTGATTTTGGTAAAAACATCGATAAAAAAAATCACAGATCGTACAAGATTTAGAAAAAAGTAATTTGAATATGCATTTTTGAAGAGATTTCTTTTCTGGTTTTTATGCCACACGAATTGTTAAAATCAGAGCAATAGAAGTTGAAATATTAATTTTTTAACCTTTAAATTTTAGTCTTTAGAAAAACTCATTTTTATGTTCAGATGAATATGCACAGTACAATAATACTTTTTTTTCATTTTTACAATACTACTATGATTTGTTCCTTACCTTACACCTGATAATGTTCAAGAGGTCAGATTTTCAAGGAAGGTCATTCAGGTTACCTCAGGTCATTTTTATGGGGAAGGTGTGTGAGGTCATCCATGTTGATATAGGCACCTGGTCCCCTTTTGTCTTTTATATTACATAGATGAATGCAGATGTATTCTAAAAGACAAAATAATAATCCCTCAGAGGGGAGGGTATCATTGGGCGTCACCCTACTCCTTGTTGCCAGGATAGGCCTAATGTAGGCCTATGCATCAAAAGCGCCCAGGCTGATAATATGCAGACTCAGTTTTTCTTGCACTTTTCTTCAGTTTGACTTGGCGTGGAGATATTCTGGCCTTGTCCAAGATTTTTCTTGTCTTTCTTGCCTCAGATGTCCAAGGGATGTATATATAGTCAATGAATCTGTTCCACACATGAGATACTAGAAGTGTTGGGTTGAGGTGCCGATTCGTCACTTTGTTAATCGACTATATAGTGGTGACCAGGAGTATGGTCGGAAGAGTTAAGGATGTCCATGTTCTAAGGGGAGAGAATGGGGGAATATCAGATCATTTTTTGGTGGAAGGTAAATTGAGAGTGGAGAATAGGTGGAGAAAGAGGAAAAGGGTAGAAGGTAGGGAGGTACTTAGAATGAACTGCTTAAATGAGAAAGAAAAGGAGAATGAGTATAAGAAGATCCTAAGAGAGGAGTGGGAGGGAGTGAAGGATAGAGTAGAACAAGGAGTGGAGGAGGAATGGGGATGGTTCAAGGAGGGAGTCATAAGGTGTGCAAAGATGGTGTGTGGAACAAGGAGGGCGGGAGTAAATATAAGGAAGGATAGTGAGTGGTGGGGTGAGGAAGCAAAGAAGGGTGTAGAATAGAAGAAACAGGCTTTCATAGATTGGCTACAAATTAGGACGAGGGGATCGTATGAGAGGTACAAAGTAAAGAGAAGGGAAGTTAAGCATAAGATAATGGAAGCAAAGAGGAGAGCAGATGTAAAATAGGGTAAGAGTATGACAGAAAATTTTGAAAGTAATGAAAAGATATTTTGGAAAGAAATTAAGAGAGGAAGAGGAGGCGAATCAAGTAGAGAAGAAAAGGTAAAAGGTGCAGATGGAGAGACGATAATGGAAGAGAAGGCAGTGAGAGGAAGGTGGGCAGAATATTTTAGGGAGTTGCTAAATGTGAAAGAGGATAGGGAGGGAAAGGTAGTTGCAGTGGGAAGCGCCGAGAAAATGACTGTCATGAGTAAGGAAAATGGAGGAGAAATAGGGAAGGATGAAGTGAAAGCAGCTGTTTAGATAATGAGAGCATTTAAGGGACCTGGGTTGGATGGATACCATGCAGAATGTCTGAAGAAAGGAGGTACAGTTATGGTGGGCTGGCTGGTGAGGTTATTTAATAACTGTTTAAGAGAGGGCAGAGTGCCGGAGGACTGGAGGAGTGCCTGTATAGTTTCGTTTTACAAGGGAAAAGGGGACAAGTGTGAGTGTAGTAGTTTTAGAGGGATCAGCTTGTTGAGTGTAGTTGGGAAGGTCTCGATTGAGAGGATTAGGAGAGGAACAGAGGGAGTAATTGGTGAGGAATAGTGTGGATTTAGGACTGGTAGGGGTTGTGTAGATCAGATTTTTGTGGTAAAACAGATATATGAGAAAGCTATAGGAAAAGGTAAGGATGTTTTTTGGGCTTTTATGGATTTGGAAAAGGCTTACGACAGGGTAGACAGGAAGGCACTGTGGGAGGTATTGCAGATATATGGGATAGGAGGAAAGCTGTTAAGAGCAGTCAATAGTTTTTACAAGAGAAGTAGGGCTTGTGTTAGGATTAGAAATGGAGAGAGTGAATGGTTTGAAGTAAAGGTGGGACTTTATCAGGGATGTGTTATGTCGCCCTGGCTGTTCAATCTTTACATGGATGGGGTGGTGCGAGAGGTGAATGCAAGGGTAGTGGGTCAGGGATTGGAGATGGTTAAAGAAAATGGAGAAAAGTGGGAAATAAACCAGTTGATGTTTGCTGACGACACTGCGTTTGTAGCAGGATCAGAGGAGGGATTGAAGAAGTTAGTGACAGAGTTTGAGAAGGTGTGTGAAAGAAGGAAGCTGAAGATAAATGTGGGCAAAAGTAAAGTGATGAGATGTACAAGGGGGGAGAGTTACAGCAGGCTGGAAGTGAGCATTAAGGGAGAGAGACTGGAGGATGTGGATAGTTTTAGATACTTGGGTGCGAATGTGACAGGAAAGGGAGGAGTGGGGGTGGAGGTAGAATGTAGATTGAGAGAAGCGAGTAAATGCCTCGGTGGATTAAAAAGTGTAATGAGAAATAGACACCTGGGAACGGATGTTAAGAAGAGGTTATATGAAGGAGTGATTGTGCCGACAGCACTGTACGGGGCAGAAACATGGAACATAAGAGAGGAAGAGAGAAGGAGTTTGAATGTGTTTGAGATGAAATGTCTGAGAAGTATGATGGGGGTTACTAGGCTAGATGGAGAGAGAAATGAGGAGGTGAGGAGAACTGGGGTGGAAAGGGAGTTGGGAGATAGGGGTGATGCGAGAGTATTAGGATGGTTTGGACACATGGAAAGAATAAGTGAAAAAGATTAGTAAAAGAGATGTGGAAGGAGTGAATATGAGGGGGCGTCCTAGGATGAGATGAATGGATGGGGTCAAAGGGGTATTACGAAAGAGAGGAATGTCTGTTGAGTAAGGACGGGAGAGGACAGAGGATAGGGGTGAATGGAGAAGGGTTGTGTATAGATGATGCTGTGATGCATGAGGGCGAGTGGGTAGGGGATGGGGATGAGGAAGTATGTATAAGAAATATTTTGACGCAGCCCGAAGGGATTTTTCTCCGTCTCCTTTTCTTCATGAGGGGATGGAGGGGGGGGTCGCCGAATTAAAGAAGCGGCCTTGCTGTGGATGTGCTGTGTCTTGCGACACTACTTCTGACCCAGGGCAGTGGACATGATGCAGGGATGACCCGTCATCCAGGAGTTGCCAAGATGAGAGGGAGGGAGGAGGGTGGAGGGGAGTCGAGTAGGTAGGAGATGGAATGGGTGGGAGTGGTTTCTATGCCTTATTCTTTTTGGCTACCTCCCTTGTAAGGGGGGAAAAAGCCTTTGGTATATGTATGTATGTACTTTTGGGACATGGTTAAGTCCCGGCTATATCGGGACATGATAAAATCCAAGCCATCTTCGGGTGTGATTAAATCCATGGCACTCAGGTCATGATTAATTCCAAGCCACTTTGGAACTTGATTAATTAATTACCAGCCATCTCGAGACATGGTTAAATCCAAGCCACTTTGGAACATGGCTAAGGCCCAGCTATTTCGGGACATGAGTAAACCCAAAGCATTTGGGGGGACGGTCCCTTGAGAGCGTCGAAGTGAGGAATCCACGGCAACACTTAGCGTACGCTAACAGTCAAACGTTCCTCACGCCCCAAACGCTTTAGATTATATTCCCGAAAAAAAAAGACTGCCCGGAATGCGTCAGAATTCAAACGTTTCAAACGTTTCACTCCATTCGGAAAACGTTGAATTCTTGGTCCTTTGCGAGCGTTGAGGTGCAAAGAGATCTTTGATTCGTTACTGAACGAAATTCATTTGATTTCGAAAATATATGAATACTCGTCCCATAGCAAACGTTTAGTGAGCTCTTCAGAGTTAACGTTCGAATGGGTTCTCTCCCTTTAGGGGGAGGGGGAGGGGGAGGGGGAGGGGGAAGGGGAGGGGGAAGGGGGGGAACACCTGAACAGTGACGTCACCGTCAACTGTACGAAAAGGGCGAATGTGCTAATGATCTCGAATACGCGCTCAATGGCCTTTGGCAAAGCGACCTGGCTCGTTCCGATCCTCGGAAACGACTTCGCCTCGCGAACTTGACCTCCCGTCACCTCCCGTCAACGAGAATCGAACAGAACCCCAAAGGGTGTCACAAAGCTTGGGTCTTTGTTTCCTGTGACGAGTAAAGGATACTGTCTTTGGAGTTGACCGGAAGACGGAAGTCAGAAACGAAGCGATCCGGACAAGGATTTCGAGGACCTCCTACGCCCCGGCCCGCCCCCGCCCTACCCCCGTCGAACTGAATTATGTTTGTCAAAATCACACCCGCCGGCGGCGGTGGCGTCACCCGAGGAGGAGGAGGAAGAGGAGGAGGAGGAGGAGGAGGAGGAGGAAGAAGAGATCCAATGGACCTCTCCCTGCGTTTGTAAACAATAAACAGTCATCAGTTTTGGAAAAGGTTTCTCCGCTTGGCCAGCTCACTTCGAGCCCTTCTAGTCTTGAAAGGCCCAGAAAAAGGGGGTGGGGAGGGGGAGGTGTGGGGGGAGCCCTAGGTATAATAAAAGCGTCTGGCGACAGGCGGAATCATCTAAGAATGGTTCCTGTCGTTTTTATTTAGCTGTGTGAGCTGTATTGGGGTGAGTGAATGAGTGTTTTGAACAAATTCTTGAATGTTCTGAGTTTATCATTGCATTATCATTATTGTTATTATTATCATCATTATTATTATTATAATTATTATTATTGTTATTATTATCATTATAGTTATTATTATCATTATTATTATTGTTATTATTATCATTATAGTTATTATTATCATTATTATTACTATATCATTATTATTATTGTTACTATAATTGTCATTGTCGTTATTGTTGTTATTATAATTATTATTATTGTTATTATCATCATCATTATTATCATTATTATTATTATCATTATCATTATTATCATTATCATTGTTTTATTAATTATTATTATTAATTATTATTATTATTACTATTATCATTATCATTATTATTATTACTATTATTATTATTATTATCATCATTATTATTATTATTATCATTATTATCATTACTCTTATTATTATCCAAGGATCCATCTTCACCAGACAGAATCCTTTCCTCTCTTCAAAGCGGTGGCGCCTCTTCAGATAGATTGTTATGGTTAACGGTGGGGGTC
>NC_134792.1:44747246-44764746 GCF_046742065.1 Oratosquilla oratoria | reverse complement strand
ATTGTTCTTGTTCAAGTGTTCTTCACAAAACTGAAACATATTTTCTGGTGTAAGAATTTGCCTCTCTGCGGTTCTCTGCAAACTGGCACGAGCAGTAGTAGCTCTCTTCATTGTTCCGCCAATCCCATCACATCCATCTTTGCCATGAAATGTACAAAAAAAAAGAAAAAAAAAAAGAATGACATTCACAAAACAAACCAAAATTCTCTTCGTGGTAACAGAGATTTGTGAAATTGTATCTGTTCTTATATTGGCCAGCATATCCATTCGAAAAATAGTACACCTTCAGTTGTGGGCATCTGAATTTGACATAGTCCATAAGCTGTTTTATAAACCATTATAGTGTTGTGTTTTAGTGATGGAGATAAGAAACAGACACTGAAATGGTTAAGTTCTTGGTCTTCTTATGATCTATAATAGACGACAAAAGGGTTGTCCCAGTGAAATCACTGAGCAGCATCTTGGTCAACGAAAGATTTTTTTTTTTTTTTTTTTTGAGAAATCACCTACTATAACTGCCTCATTCTAAGGTGGTAGTGCTTCTTTCAACTGTTTTAAGTACTATGATTGCTGCTGTGCAACAAAATGATGACGAACCATGCAGGATATTTTCTTTCTTAGTGATGATGTTCATGAAGCGGCTCAACTTTGTCTACCAATGTACAATAGTCAATGGTCACCCATTGCTTCCATGATATTTCATTTGGAGCTGATTTACCACTGTCAAGCAACTCAAGAAAGTTCAGAACACCTTCTTCTCTTGGGCAGTCTTCGCAAATTTACATCATGCAAGCTTCTTTTTCTGTACTGCAGACACTATTATATATATGAGTATATTTTTCTTCAGAAGGAAATTCATGAAAGTATTGAATATGCCAAAATTGTATCTAATGCAATTTTATGCTAACCTAATTTATGTTTGTTGTAATTATGCTTGTGCAATATATAATGCTTATCCTTGCATGGAATTTGTAAGTGAATGGTGTTCATTTATATGTTCTTTATTAAAATAAAGGTAATTAATTAGATTAGGAGCTTATATGTAAAAATGCATATACTTAACGGATAATGTATAAATATGGCGCTCACATATGTGTTAATTATATGAAAAATGCTAGCATAAACAAAATTTTTACTGATTATAATAGCCAAAGCTTTTGCCTTCATTTTTCTCACCTATAATTTTTTTAATTTTGATACCCCAGGGGTCAAACCTTAACCTCAAATTTTGCTAAAGTGGGATTTTTTTATTTTTCAACCTAGAGTTCTAAAACTTTAATACTTGGATTCCTTGTCTTTTTCGAATTCTAAATGTATTTACATTTATATAACTATGACTTTTATCCTAGTTATTGATCGCCAAATGTTAGTGACCTCTTATATGACCTTTAAAATTCAGAAATGTGTTTAGGGCCCTAAAATTACCTAAAACCAAATTTCAGCAAAAGCGGAGAGATGAGGGTGTTAATTTGATTTTTTTTTTCGATCTCACAGATAATGCCCCTATTGCGGTCTTCAAGAAAGAACTTCCTGAAGGGCCTAGGTAAGGCAGTTGTTACCCCCCCTCTCTCTCTCTCTCTCTCTCTCTCTCTCTCTCTCTCTCTCTCTCTCTCTCTGTGTGTGTGTGTGTGTGTGTGTGTGTGTGTGTGTGTGTGTGTGTGTGTGTGTGTGTGTGTGTGTGTGTGTGTTTTTCTATCTTTATGAATACTATTGCGCCGTCGTCATACAATATATCTAACTCTCTCCCTGTGTGTGTGTGTATGAGAAAGAGAGAGAAAGAGAGAGAGAGAGTGAGAGTGTTGACATCAATGTTTTGTTCCGGGAAGCAGAATCGTCTTCTGGCGTCATAACTCTCTCTTGCTTGTCAAAGACCACAAGACGCAATATCCGGTTCTCCTCCTCCTCCTTCGCCATACTTCTTCTTCTTCTTCTTCTTCTTCTTCTTCTTTCTCTTCTTCCTCTTCTTCCTCTTCTCCTTCTTCTTCTTCTTCTTCTTCTTCTTCTTCTTCTTCGTGTGGTCTAGTGACGCAATCTAAAGCCTACGGGTCTCAAATTTTTGTATTAGCGGATTCGAGTCCCGCACTGCTCTCCGATTCCTCCCAGCAGTGATCGTTACCTCCTCCCCTAAGCAGCAGACCCTAAAGCGCATAATGGTGCGAAGGTCACAACTCACCTTACCTGTCCGAGGTGCACGTGACATTTCCACCAGGGTGTCCGTCCTCATTTGATTAAAGTCTCCTGGCGTCTGGGGACACCGGAGGTTCTGGGTGACGTCATCGGGTTGACGGGAACTGGAGTTGTCCGTCCGTGTCTGGTGCTTCGGGGTCTGGGTGAGGGAGTCCGGCTTGAAAGGAATTCCGGGTTTGTATGGAAACGTCTTCGTATGAAGAGAATTGACGTCTTTTTGTCTTCGGAAGGTCCGGACAAGTCTCCAGGATGGACGCGATTAGCGGTTCCTTCGGGGCTTTTATCATTTCATTGTGTTTCTTTTTATTTGATAGATTTTGAGTTTGTTGTGAAATTTTTCGAAAATGGAGAAAAAAAAGAAAAGAAAAAGGTAGGTCATGCCTTGATTAGTTTGAATGTTTATTTCCTCGAAGTATTCATCTATATCTGAATTGTTTTTATTCTATTTTATTCTGTTTGATTTGATTTGATTTTCATGTGATCTATTTATTTATATATTCATCTATTTATGTATTTATTTATTTGTCTATCTATTTATTTATTTATTTTTCTTTTGGTGGTGGAGGAAGTAACTCTTTTGTCTCTCACTCTTTTTCTTACTCTTTCTCTCATTCCGCTAAGAAAAATCGTATCTTGTCACTTCCTCAGCGTTAGTCTTGCAGGGCAGCTCATTTCCACCCTCCTCGTCCATTTCTACAAATATTAATAATTTCTTATGTATGTATATCTGAACATAGTGCGAGTGACCTTTGCCGCAAAAAAATAATAAGAAAAAAAGAAACCCAATTCTCTATACGGTAATTCAGTTGAAACAGCATCACCAACACTGAGTTCTACTGTGTAAGGGAATTATACGTTGGAAGTGCGTTTGTGTTGGCAAGCGGGACAAGGAGTCGTGTCTGCACCAACACCGCTTCGACGCGGTGCAAGCATCCCCTTGCACCAGCTGGCTTCCTCCAGATGGTTTCCACCGCCTGGATGTCGTGGTGTGAGAGGTTTCCGTTATCAGCTCGTTATGGTGGGGGGACTGTAGAGGTTTTGTTGTGGTTAGTATTGGACGATTTTATTCAGCCGATGTGAACCGCGCGGAAACTGCAGCGATACTGCATAGTCACGGAAAACCTGCTCGCTTATATGTGAACGTCTTCATTGACTTACATTGTAACCGAACCGCCGCGGTTGAATCCACTAGTGTGAACAGGGCCTAAGAGCTTATTAATGGTTATTTAGGCACACCATCACTCCGTCTCTGTGATGGCATACTCTACATATTCTCTTCTGGCTTCACTCTGCTGCACAACTCCACGACCTGAATCCGCATCCCAATTCCGCACTGTAAGTCCACAACAAAATCAACAATCCAACTCAGGAACATCAGTCCACAGTGACATTTCGCAACACCCGTCCGCAACAAATTTCGCAGTTACAGACCTCGACTAAAATCCGCAACTCACATCCGCAGTGACATTTCGCAACTCTCGTCCGCAACAAATTCCGCAGTTACAGTCCTCGACCAAAATCCACAACTCCCCGTCCGCAATGATATTTCGCAACACCCGTCCGCAACAAATTCCGCAATTACAATCCTAGACCAAAATCCGCAACTCCGTCCGCAATGGCAGTCCTCAAGCTCCCCCCCCCCCCTGCACCTTTGCACGCTCCTGTTCAACGCTCCTTGGTCCTCTCGCCGCGAGCATGGGCGTGGTGAGGTTGTCAAGACAACGTGAAGGGAGTATGGAGGGAGGGAGGGAGGGGAGAGATGGGTGGAGGGAAGGGGAAGGATGGAGGGGAATGGAAGGTGCATTTCCTTGAAACTTCAGAGACGGTCATAGTTGTCGCCCTTAGGAGGACGGAAGGTAAACAGTTGATGAAGGTGAGGGTGAGGATGAGGATGTTTATGATGAGGAGAGGGTGAGTATGATGATGAAGGATATAAGGGTGCTAGAGAAGAGGATGAGGATGATTATCAGGATGAAATAAATGAGGATGCTTGGTTGGATGAAGGAGCTAATGATGTTTAAGTTGAGCATGAGAATGGAGGGTGAGGATGAGAAAGAGGATGATATTTTTTAGAATAAAGATGAAAAGGAGAAGGAGGAAGAGGAAGAGGAGGAAGACAAAAAAAAAAAGGATTATTATAGAAATAAAGAGTAAAAATGAGAGAGAGAGGAGAAGGAAAAGAAGGTGGAATAGAAGAAGGAGGAGGAGAGAGAGAGAAAGCGAAGCGGAGGAGGAGAGGAGGAAAAAGGAACAATAGTGGTAGAGACGAGAATCACGATAATAAGAGGATCGAGATACGCAGCTTTACGCAGCTGCTGGCTTCGCTACAGCTGACCTTCGACGCTGCACCATCGAACCTTCCAGCTGTTTGTTGATTCCAACTGGCCCGCTTACAAACGAAGTCCAAACAGCTGGTACACACTCCCTGTGCTCTTATTTGTACAGCTGGTTCACCTATCGTGATCCCTCTGTTATTCAGGGGTGCCATCGAAGTGGATAGAATCTCCTGGCGGCAGCCAGAGCAGAAGGAAAAGTGCCATCTGGTACGGAAGTGTCCGAGGAAGGTGGATACAGCCTATGAGGTGCCAAGGATACGAATGAAATAGCCTGTCTTCCGACCTACCTACCTACCTACCTACCTACCTACCTACATATTTACCTACAACATATCTACCAACCTACCTATCTACCAATCTACCTATTTATCAACCTACCTACCGACCAACCTATCTATTCATGCATCTTTCTGTATTTCATCCCTATACCTCTGTATCTATCTACATAGCTAAATTAGACTATTTATCTATCGCTGTATCTATCTACATAGCTAAATCAGACTATTTATCTATCGCTGTCTCTGTCCTGTGTGTGTGTGTGTGTGTGTGTGTGTGTGTGTGTGTGTGTGTGTGTTGTGTGTCTATTTTGTATCCACACACACACACACACACACACACACACACACACACACACACACACACACACACACACACACACACACACTCACACATACACATACACGCACGCATACACACATACATACACGCCCACACACACACACACGCACACCCACGCTCCCACATTTACACATATACGTACATACGCGCGCGCGCGCAAACACACATACACACACACGCACACATACGCGCACGCACGCACACATAAGCGCACGCACACACACACACACACACACACACACACACACACACACACACACACACACGCACGAACGCACACACACACACACACACACACACACACACACACACACACACACACACACACACGCACACACACACACACATACACACACACACACACACATATATATACATATATATTATATATATATATATATATATATATATATATATATATATATGTATGTATATATGCTTAAATGAGACAGTAAAGGAGAAGGAATGTAAGAAGCTGAGAGAGGAATGGAAGGGAGTGAAAGATAGAGTAGAACTAGGAATGGAGGAGGAATGAGGATGGTTCAAGGAGGGAGTCACAAGGTGTGCAATGTTGGTGTGTGGAACAAGAAAGACGGGAGGAAATAGAAGGAAGTGTAGTGAGTGGTGAGATGATGAAGCAAAAAAGTTTGTAGAAGAGAAGAAGCAAGCATTCACAGATTGGTTACAAAATAGGACAAGAGAATCATATGAAATGTAAAAAAAAAAAAGATGAGAAGTAAAGCATAAGATTAAAGAGACTGAGAGGAGAGCGGATGTGATAAAAAGATGTTTTGCAAGGAAATTACAGTGATGAATGAGGAAAACTGAGGAGAATTAAGGAAAGGTGAAGTGAAAACAGTTAGTTATCAAAATGATGAGAGCAGGTTGGGCACCTGGGTTGGATGGGTGTCATGGAAAGTGTCTAAGAAAGGGAGGTACAGTGATGGTGGACTGGCTGGTGAGGTTGTTAAATGTTTGTCTAAAAGAGGGTAGAGTGCCGGAGGACTGGATAAGTGCCTTTTTAGTTCCATTTTACAAGGGAAAAAGGGACAAGTGTGAGTGTAGTAGTTTCAGAGGGATCAGCTTGTTGAGTTTAGTTGGGAAGGCTTATGGGAGGGTTTTGATCGAGAGGAGTTAGGACAGGTAGATGTTGCATGGATCAGATTTTTGTGGTAAGACAGATATGTGAGAAAGCTTTATGAAAAGGTAAGGATGTATTTTGATTCTTTATGGATTTAGAAAAGGCTTATGAAAGGGTAGACAAAGGTACTGTGAGAAGTATTGCAGTTATATGGGATAGGAGGAAAGTTATTAAGAGCAGTCAAGATTTTTTACGAGAGTAGTAGAGCATATGTTAGAATTGGAAATTGAGAGAATGAATGGTCTGAGGTAAAGGTGGGACTTCGCCAGGGATGCGTTATGTCGCCATGGTTGTTCAATTTATACATGGATGGGGTGGTGGGAGAGGTAAATGTAAGGGTAATGGGTCGGGGATTGGAGATGGTTAAAGAAAATGGAGAAAAATGGGAGATAAGTAAGTTGTTTGCTGATCAGAGGAGGGATTAAGGAAGTTAGTGAAAGAGTTTGGGAAGGAGTGCGAAAAAAGAAAATCGAAGATAAATGTTGGTAAAAGTAAAGTAATGAGATGTACAAGGGGAGAATGTGGCGACAGACTTGGAGTATTAAGAGAAACTGGAGGAGGTGGATAGTTTTAGATACTTGGATGGGAATGTGGGGGGAAAGGGAGGAGTGGAGGTAGAGGTAGAATGTGGATTGAGAGAAGCAATTAAATACCTTAGGGGATTAAAAAGTGTAACGAGAAATAAACATTTGGGAATGGATGCTAAGAGGAGATTGTATGAAGGAGTGATTGTGTCGACAGCACTGTATGGGGCAGAAACATGGAACAAAAGAGAGGAAGAGAGGAGGAGTTTGAATGTCTGAGATGAAATGCCTCAGAAGCAAAGTAGGGGAAACTAGGTTGGATAGAGTGAGAAACGAGGTGAGGAACAGAGCGGGAGTGGAAAGGGAGTTGAGAGATAGGGTTGAGGAAAGATTATTGGAATGGTTTGGACACATGGAGAAAATGAGTAAAGAAATATTTGTAAGAGAGGTGTGGAAGGCAGAGGTGGAAGAAGTGAACCTGAAGGAGTGACCAAGGATAAAATGGATGGATGGGGTAAAAGGGGCATTGGGAAATAGGGGAATGTCTGTTGAGGAAGGAAGGGAGAATATAGAAGATAGGAGTGGCGAATGGTTGTAAATAGATTATATTGTGGTACATGGAAGGGAGTGGGTGGGGGATGGGAGGAGGAAGTATGAATGATATTTTGAGGCAGCCCAAAGGGAATTCTCCCGATCTTCTCTTTTTCTGCTGTGGATGTGCTGTGTCTTGCTACATTGCTTCTGACCCAGGGCAATGGGCGAGATGCAGGGATGACCCTTGTATGGAAAAAAAATCGTAGGTATATGTATGCATATATATATATATATATATATATATATATATATATATATATATATGTGTGTGTGTGTGCATGCGTGCGTGTGTGTGTGTGTGTGTGTGTGTGTGTGTGTGTGTGTTTGTGTGTGTGTGTGTGTGTGTCCTCTTTTTCATACTTTCTATCATCACTCTAGTCTAGACTACTGGTTCTGTCCTACACACACCTGCCAACTCCCTAGATTCCTAAAACTTTCAATAAACTCCCCTTTTTTCTTCATCTTCCCCAATCGTGGCTTCGAGACCACACTAAGCTCCCAAAAACCATAATTTGGAGGTGATTTCTACTTTCAGAGGAATGGAGGGGAAGTGGAAGGAGTAATAGGAGGAGGAGGAGGAGGAGATGCCGTGGTAGGAGGAAAGTGACGAGGAGGAAGGGAAAGAAGAGGAGGAATAGGAGGAAGAGAAGATGTAGAAGGAGATGAACAAGAGAAAGAGGAGATGAACAAGAGAAAGAGGAGATGAACAAGAGAAAGAGGAGATGAACAAGAGAAAGAGGAGATGAACAAGAGAAAGAGGATGAGGAATAGGAGGAAGAGGAAGTGATTAAGGAGAAGAAAGACAAGGAGAAAGAGAGGGACAAAGTGTAAGAGGAGGATGAGGAGGAGGAGGAGGAGAAGTGATAGTGGGAGAAGGAAAAGGAGGAAGAGAAGGATGAAAAGAAGGAGGTGGCGAAGGAAAAGGAGGAGGAGATGGAAGGCAGGGACGAAACGGAAAGAGGAAAATAGGAAGAGAAAGAGAAGGGAAAAAGAGGAAAAGGAAAATAAGAGGAGGAGGAGGAGGAGGGGGAGGAAGTGAAGGAGGAGGAGGGAGAATGGAAATGGGGTGTTTGATATGGAAGCACGGGATGTATGGTGGGATCTGAGGCTGAAGGGCCGGGGTTTCGCAAAGAAATGGGGTCAGTGGGAAGGAGGAAGAGGAGGAGGAGGAGGAGGAGGAGGAGGAGGAAGAGAAGTCGGTTGAGTAGAATGAGAAGAAGGAAGAAGAGGAGAAAGAAGAGGAGGAAGAAGAGTAGGAGGAGAAGGAAGAGGAGGAGGAGGAGAGAAAGGAGGAGGACGAGAAATAAGAGAAGGAGGAGGAGGGGGAGAAGGAATAGAAGGAGGAGGAGGAGGATAAGGAATAGGGGAAGAAGGAGTAAGAAGAGGAGAAGGAGGAGGAGGGGGAGAAGGAATAGGAGAAGGAGGAGGATAAGGAATAGGAGGAGGAGGAAGAGTAGGAGGAGAAGGAATAGGAGGAGAAGGAATAGGAGAAGGAGAAGGAAGAGGCGGAGGAGGAGGAGGAGGAGGAGAAGGAGAAGGAATAAAAGAAGCAGGAGGAGGAGAAGGAAAAGAGGGAGAAAGAAGAGGTAGTGGAGGAAGAGGAGGAGAAGGAATAGGACAAAGAGGCTGAAGAGAAGTAATAGGAGAAGGAGAAGGAAGAGAGGAAGAAGAAGAAGAGGAGGAGGAGGAGGACGAAAACAAGTGCGTACCTGCTTGCAAAGGCGAGGATCTTGGTTGGCAATCCCTGGGCTTCATGGTGGTAAGCAGAGGGCGCTCGAACTCTCCAGACGAGGTCACCTCTTCCGGAGACTAGGTCACATGCCAAAAATAAAGAAAAAAAAGATAAAAAAAAAAAAGAGAAGGGGAAAAGGAAAGAAGAAAAAAGAAGAGAAACAAAAAGAAAAAAGAAAAGAGAAAAATAAATAGAAGAAAAAATGAAGAACGAAAGAGAGGAGAACTCAGAATAAAAAAAAAAGTTAGAAAAAAAGAATAGATAAAAGTAAAAGGAAGGGTCATTACAGAAAAAAAAACAAAAAACAGAATATTCGAAACTTCCCCGCCCAACCCCCCCCCCCAAAAAAAAAGAAAAGAAAAAGAAAACGTAAATCCAGATATATATATATATGTGTATATATATATATATTACATATATATATATATATATATATATATATATATATATATATATATATATATATATATATATATATTCTTTTGCTCCGTGAAACGTACAGCCAGATGGACTGTTCATCAACACAGATTGAACTTTGTTCATCTCGTTCATCACGCTTTGAACAAGCCTGATTGACGTCGAGTTGAACTTTAACGACCAGTTAACTCGTTCAATATCCCCTGACTTCAAGTTGATTTGAACAATTGATTAACTTTGATTATCTGTGAACATTTTTTGTTGTTCAAAACCCTTGATAGCGGAGATGAATATAATCCTGTGACGGCAGACAGAACAGACGGAAAAGGGCCACCCAGTAAAGAAGGATTTAAAAACTTGAAACTAATCATTATATGATCATCCCCCCCCCACCCTGCCGCTCTGTGAGGTGGCTAGGCATGACTGCCTCTGCCGGGGCAACTCGACGGGGGGGTGTATGAACGTCTTACGCCCTTAGTGCCGTCACGCGTTGATTTTCCAGTGGGACTCGAACCACCCTTCCATGTATTCTTTCGTCTGCAGATGCCGGTGTCAAAGTAATTCTAGTTTTATAAATTTAGTTGCTGAGGCTTTGTTGAATAAAATTGCCTGACGGCAACCAAAAATAAACACAGTGAATGGGGTAAGACTTTTCTCCTGACTGGGTCCTGCATGTCTATGTTTAGATAAAAAAAAAGTCTGTTGTTCGCCAGAACAAACTCTCCAATGTGCGTCTCCGCAAAGTCTGGACCTTTGTACTCTTCGTACGGGAGTCCTGTTTTTGATTTGAATAAAATCGTCTAGCGACAGGTAGAAGAATACGTACCAAGTTTGCCACCAGGGCCCAGTCTCAAGCCTTCGACCCGGAGTCCTTTTTTCATATAATAATATATGTTTAAAATTACCTGAAGACAGCCAGAAGGAAATCTACAAAGTGGGTCCTCAATGTCCGTCGGCCTCCTTATCTTCAAAGCATTCTAAGACTTCTGTCACATCTCTCTCTCTCTCTCTCTCTCTCTCTCTCTCTCTCTCTCTCTCTCTCTCTCTCTCTCTCTCTCTCTCTCTCTCTCTCTCTCTCTCTCTCTCTCGCTTTCTCTCCTCTAGCTCTCTCCAGACAGAGAGATAAAGAAACATAAACTGGGAGGAAAGTAAAAGAATATATAGGAAGAAACCATGGAATATAGGAAGACTAACTAGAGGGCTCTCTCGCTCATAATTTGTGGTTTCGTCCCTTTTTTTTATCATGAATTTTCCTGTGGCCTAAGTAGTCTCGTATATTGCCAGTGATTAGCATACAAATCTACGTTCTCTTTGTAATGTTTCACAAAGACGGCTGTAATGTGCGCTGTCACTGGCTCGCGACCTTTATGTGCATCCATAAATACACATTAAGACACGCTATTGGAGCGTTCCAGCAGCAACCACTTAAACGAGGTGACATTATATGCCTGTATGAATATATATACGTATATATATATATATATATATATATATATATATATATATATGTGTGTGTGTGTGTGTGTGTATATGTATATATATATAATGTATATATATGTGTATTTATGTATGTATGTATATGTATATATATGTATATGTATATATATATATATTTATGTATGTATGTATATGTATATATGTATATATATGTATATGTATATATGTATATATGTATATATATATACACATATATATATGTATATGTATATATATATATATGATATATATGTATATATGATATATATATAATATATATATGTATATATATATATATATATATGTATATATATATGTATATATATACATACGTGTGTATGTGTGTGTGTATGTATTATTATTTTTTTTTTTAACTTTTTTTTTTTTCTTTGTCGGCAATAGGCGGCGCTTATGTCCTTGAGGAGAGTATCGCACCGATAGTCAAAGAAAGATTTAAGTAGAGTAGCAGAACGGATAGATAGTATCATTTAGAAATCATGAACATTGTTTTCTTGAATTAATATGAATCCCCAATAATGATAGAAAATAAAGGCTGCGTCACCTTGGTCCGTAGAGGTGTCACTAAAGTGCGTAAAACACCGCCTACATGAAACTTTATCTGTCAGTAACCTACACGGTTGCGGGGGGGGGGAGTGAGTTTCCACGAATGGGAGAGGAGGAAGAGGAGGAAGAGGAGGAGGAGGAGGAGGAGGAGGCCAGAGGTGGGTGAACATTACAATGGTAGCGAAGGCGAGCCTCGGCGTGAATCAGTACACGGAGAATGAAGCCATAGTTCCGTGATGGACGCCCGGGACCATCCTTGCCAGGCGACAGTTAGTCGGCGACAATAAGGAGCCGAAGAGGAGGGGGAAGATCAGAATCCAGCTGAGGGACGTTGAAGTGGTGGTACATGTCACCCATGCTTGCATGCTCAGGCGCAAGCACGTGTACAAGCACGTGTACAAGAACACGGACAAGCTTACGTACATCGACAGTACGTATATAGACGTGTACACACACACACACACAATATATACATATTCAAACACACACACGCACACACACACACACACACACACACACACACACACACACACACACACACACACACACACACACACACACACACACACAGAAGGAGAGAGAGAGAGAGAGAGGAAGAGAGATCAAAAGATATATTGATAGGTGAAAATAGAGATATAAAAAAGGAGATAGAAAGATATAGATAGATAGATATATGGTTGGCTAGCCATGCATGAAACAGGTCAACATCTATGTGTATGAAAAAAAAACAGCTTAGCGTTAACTACTGAAAAAATGTTTTAGCACATAGTGTTTTATTTTGAACACCAAATGGTGACTTTCCTCAAAAGAAGGAATCAAGATAGGAATAGATACTGTAAATAAATAGATAAATAGATAAACAAATATATTAATACATGAATAAACAAATGAATGAATAGATAACTACGTCAGAGCCAGTTTCCTCTCCCAAGTGTGAGCCTCATCCTCGCTGTTAATAAGCCGAATTTCACTTGTTCACACTTGAAACTTTAACATTTATGAATATTCTAATTATGGAGCAGCTAGTGGAGGGTTTTCTGTGTGGGGACACGCGCGCGTGTGTGTATGTGTGTGTGTGTGCATATGATGTGTGTGTTTATGTGTGTGAGAGCGAGTCCGTATGTGTGTGTGTGTGTGTGTGTGTGTGTGTGTGTGTGTGTATGTGTATTTGTGTGTGTGTATGCGTGTTCGTGTGTGTGTATGTGTGTGTGTGTATGTGTGTGTGTGTGTGTGTGTGTACGTGCGTGCGCTGACCTAATTGCATTTATCTAATTGTAGTATACCGGAAAAGAGCAGTGATCCTGGAGTTATCATACTTAGCTTAAATTTTTTATGCGTTCATGTGTGTGTGTGTGTGTGTGTGTGTGTGTGTGTGTGTGTGTGTGTGTGTGTGTGTGTGTGTGTGTGTGTTTACGTGTGCATGTGTGTCTGTGTGTGTGTTTGGGTGTATGCATCTTTTATCACCAATAGACAAAACATGACACAACCTGTGAATCTATGAGCCAGATGGTCATCCACGCGGATGACACTACAACCAATCGCAATGAGAGTGGAATGAAGTCCACGAATCTCCTCACGGACTTTCTTCACCTGAGGCCAACTGTCCGTCTCCTGTTGTCGCTCGTGATGAAGTCTTAAGCGAGTTGCTAATCCAGCCTGGGGGATTTAACCCCAACTGGACAAAATCCCTGAACCCTTCCCTGAACCACTTCAGCGCTTTCAGCAGGCGATTTAGAATAGTTTGAAAGAAATCTGTTCGAAATGCCATCTTGATGCACCTTTAGGGATTTTATTTTTTCTCGAAATCTTTTGTACGTGATTCATCACTGTCTTGGGTTATGTCTTAGACTCGTGATCGATAGCTATTACCCTCCCGGATGAGAGCTCAGAGCTCATATATCTACGGGTAATACTGTGACCTTACACACACACACACACACACGCACCCAACTCTTTGTCCTCCAGACTTGGAGTGCCGGCTCGCAGTGCAGCGATAAAAAAAAAAAAAAAAAATCAGCCCTAGGCGGGATTCTAATTCAGATTGCTGAATTGGCTGTCGAGCACTGTACCACCACATCATTGAGTCGTGTGTGTGTGTGTGTGTGTGTGTGTGTGTGTGTGTGTGTGTGTGTGCGCGCGCGTATGTGTTCGTTGTGCAGTAACTACATAACGACCTCTGCGAATGTCATCACCCCCGGTATCACAGAGGCAGCCCAAGCCCAAGGCCAGCCCCCGGGGATGTCCTAGGTCCACGTGATGGTCGGTGGCAACACTTTATGTTTTAATACGAAGGGGATGACTGCCGACGAATTTGTTTTATCGTTTTCAATTTTCATAAAAGCATTTACATGGTCTCCGCACGTAGCAGTATTGTGTGTCCCTTTTTTTATCAGTCATTTGAAAAACAAATATCTGTGTTGATATGTATGTATGTATGTACGTACATGTATGTATGCATGTAGTACGTATGTACAATCTTACGTTAACATTTTTAGCAGATGTAATCAAGTTGTATTCAGTTAACTTTCTTCGAAGTTTGGTTTCTTGTGGATGATTGCTTTAGCTCATTATAGTTTGTCTTTATGAACTCACGTACTGAAATATACGAATATTGGATTAGTTTTTTCCATTCCGTGACACATTCCGTGTTTTAATCTAACCAAACTGGAAGTCTTTAATTGTCTAGATAATATAAATAATGTTACACATTTTTGCAAAGGTGCTCTGTTTATCAATATTATTATTGTTAAAGATTACATTGATAGTGATGTTACTGATAGTAACGATCATGATAAGAGTAATGATGACAGTGATGCTGAAAATGACGAGAATAAATCACAACTTGGCATCTTCGGATTGATGGCGGTCGCTTCCAGCTTCCCCGTTGCCCATATTTTTTTTTTTTTTTTTTTTTTTTTTATGGTTGTCGGACGGTATTTCGGGTTTTATGGGGGATCAGATTACATCACTAACACCCCTCCACCCCGCCCCTGCCGCTTTTGCACCACAAACGGCCAGCACGGACACTTCCTCCTCAGTGACACAACACCTCCGGGTTCCTCTCCTCTCCTCTCCTCTCTCTCCTTCCCTTGGAGATGTTGCACAGACTCCCTCTGTCGCAACCTCATGTTACTTCAGAGTCACACGTCTGACCCGGATGTCTGAGATCCAGACACTTCCTGCTTCCTTCCGCTTCTGGGCTTGTGATCGACAGTCATTATTTTCCAGGATGAGAGCTCAGAGCTTGTGTATAGACTGATTTCCGTGTGTGTTTGTGGTCTTCCTATCTTGGACCACGCGCTGGCCTCGTGATCGGCAATATCATTACCCTCTCGGATGAAAGCTTGTGTGTTTGCTTGATTCACTACAATCCTGGGTCACGTGCTGGACTTGTCATCGACAGTCATCACCCTCCCGGATGAAAGCTTGGAGCTGGAATATAGACTGGTCTATGTGTGTCTATACATTTATCAATGTCCTGGACCACGTGGTGGGCTTGTGATCATCAGTCATTACCCTCTCGGATGAGAGCTTGGAACTTGTGTATAGACTGATCTATGTGCGTTTATAGATTTATCAGTGTCTTGGACCACGTGCTAGGCTTGTGATCATCAGCCATTACACTCCTGGATGAGAGCTCAGAACTCGTGTGTAGACAGAATTGTGTACGTGTGCGTGTGTGTTCTTATGTGCTCTTATGTGCACATGCTTTTGAAGTGCTTTCAACAAGCAGGACTCAAGATATTTTATTAATATATTTTTCTCTTGATTACTGAATATATTGTGTTTCATTATGCAGAATATTGAAATGTGGCGACGACCATTGCAAAAATAATTGTGATTTTTTTTTCTCTATGAATTGTATTAATGAGGCACAAGCATTCAATAAATTGAAATGAGCATTTCAAAGCCTTTTCTATTTTTTTTTTTTCGTATATGACATTTGATCATGAATATTACTTGCCAGGAGGAATTTGAGCAAAAGTGAGACACAAAACCGAGAAATTGGATCGTGTTGATTCACTTCTTAGTCAAAGCTTGTGAATATTGGTTGATATAAGCATACATATGAATATATAGATATTTTAGTTAAATATATATATTGATAAATGTGAATATGAATATACATTAAGTATTCTATATTTGCTGCTGAAGGGCGTAATTATGATGCCATCCATTATTTATTTATTTTTTTGTTAATTTCCATTTCGTTAGTTTGTTTGTTGATTTATTTATCTGTTTATTCATTTATCTATCTTATTTATTTTTTGGTTTATTTCTTTATTCATTTCTTTGTGTATTCATTCATTTGTGTATGATATATCTGTTGATCAATTAATTTATTGATTAACTTATATATGTATTGTTATCTTTATTAATCTATTTATTTGTTTATTTACTTTTCATTTCTTTAAGGGAGGTTAAAGCTTGTCATTATGTAGCATTGCTCTGAGGGAAGTGGAAGAGGAGGGAGCTGGAGGAGGGAGGTGGAGAAGGAGGGAGGTGGGGGAGGAGGGAGGTGGAGAAGGAGGGAGGTGGAGGAGGAGA
Source organism: Oratosquilla oratoria (assembly GCF_046742065.1). Taxonomy (NCBI): domain Eukaryota; kingdom Metazoa; phylum Arthropoda; class Malacostraca; order Stomatopoda; family Squillidae; genus Oratosquilla; species Oratosquilla oratoria. The sequence continues at coordinate 44,748,609 of NC_134792.1, read as the reverse complement.
GAGGTGGAGGAGGAGGGAGGTGGAGGAGGAGGGAGCTGGAGGAGGAGGGAATTGGAGGAGGAGGGAGGTGGAGAAGGAGGATGGTGGAGGAGGAGGGAGGTGGAGGAGGAGGGAGGTGGAGGAGGAGGGAGGTGGAGGAGGAGGGAGGTGGAGGAGGAGGGTAGTGGAGGAGGAGGGAGGTGGAGGAGGAGAGAGGTGGGGGAGGATGTAGGGTGTGGGGTAGCCGGTGTGTGCCACTGTGGCACTGGAGGAAGCGGAAACAAAGGGTTCAAAGTTCTTTTCTTCGTCTGGGGGAGGATCACGTGATCTCCCAGGGGAGGAGGAGGAGGAGGAGGAGGAGCGATGGCGTAAGGGTTGTTTTAAATAGGTGATTGACTGAGGGGGTTTTCTTGTGTTGAATAAATTCGTCTAGCGAAAGGGTATCTGTTTTTAAAGCTTCTTGTTTATTAATTGTTCTGATCTGGTATCTCTTATATTTTTTTCTTTCAATTTTACTTTTGTTTTTATTTTTTTATATGATGTACTTCGTCTTTTGCTGAGCGTGCGTGCCCTCTGCTGTAATGAGTTCGAGTTTTTTGTCGATGTCTTTGCTGCCATTAATCTTTTCCGCTCCGATAATGAAGTTTGACGGTACAAAGCTTCGTCATTTTGTCGTCTATAGGATGACCATACATCGTGCCCGAACGAAACGATATGAAACACGCATAAACTCCATATTCAGATCAGATAAGCCAAAATTTTAAGTCAAAAAAAAAAAAAATGAACAGGGACCTATTATAACTTTTTGTTATTTTTAGAAAGAAATTAATTGTGTATCTTAGTTTTGCATACTGTCTGCGTGTCGTCTTTCGAAGAATTATGGGAAATATGAAGATTTATGAAAAAGTTATATAAAATGGAGTTCTGGTATTTTATCATTCCATTTGTTCATTAGTCTGGATCAGTTGTGTTTTCTACCCCCATTTGAGTAATCTGATTTGGTAGATGGGTGGTAGACGAACATATAATTACTGATAATGAAGTAGAGATTTTGTTTCGTGTAGAGTCGAAAAAACACGCACGCGCGCGCACACATACGCACGCACACGCACACACACACACACACATACGCGCACACGCACACAAACACACAGACACACATACGCACGCACGCGCACACACACACACACGTACGCATGCACACGCACACACACAGACACACATACGCACACACACACACACACACACACACACACACACACACACACACACACACACACACACACACACACACACACACACACACACAGACACACGCACACACACAGACACACGCACTCTCGGTGGCGCGGTTGGTAGAGTCCCCGACTGTCACTACAGCTCT
>NC_134792.1:44734746-44742246 GCF_046742065.1 Oratosquilla oratoria | reverse complement strand
TTCTGAGTATAGGTAAGTCTAAGTGGAGTGTGACTGGTCCATAGGGGTATAACTAAAACCCTAAAGTATTGACTTAATAAAACTTATGCAGTCAGTATACTATCCCGGGGGGGGGGGGTTGCCTGAAGTGGAAGAGGGGAGGTTGCGTTGGAGGGGTGAGGAGGTGGGTGTAGGGGTGGTACTAGTGGTCACTGGTACCTGTAGCCAAGCCAACCGCTGCCCGTTCACACCGGTGGACATCCCGGTGAGTGTTTATGCAGAGCGGGATGATGTCGAGGTTCCTCGACTTCTAGGAAGGACACGTCGTCGTTGTCGCGGGAGGTGTCTGCGGTCGAAAGGCTCTGTCTCCCAAAGGGATTATCGGTGCAGCAGGTAGCGGTAAGCCGGTTGCTAGGGGGGGAAGGGGGGTTTCTAGGGGGAGGGGGCTTTCTGATGGGGGGGAGGGAGGAAGGGGCTGACCGGGAAGAAGTCCGGAAGCTGGTCACTACGGATGAGAACTTACCGAACGGTTGAGCCGTGAGGTCTGGATGACTTGCATTCCCAGATTCCTCTTTTCTCAGTCTTCTCAACTCTCTTCACTGTATCTCATTAATACTGCATCGTATGCAAATATTATGATCACCTCGCCAGATTCCTCTTATCTAACCATGCAATTCCTCTTCAATTTCTTATTGATATTTCATCATTTCCAATTACTGTGATCACCTCACTTGCCCAAGAAATCCCCTTTCATTTTCTTATCAATATTACATCATATGCAACTGTTATGTGATTAACAACCATACTATAGTTTGTTCCTTTTTCTATTTCTATATATATTTTTGTCCCGACTTCCACTCTGAACTCATTACGTCTCTTCTTCGCTTATTCTTTACATATATATGCTTCTTCCCCTATGCTTCTAGCCATCTTTGTCGTATGCGTTTTCCAGACTTATAAACAACACGTATACACCTTTCCCACCATTTATTGGATTTTGTTTTCGTTTATTTTTACTTGAGTAATCGAGACGTCCATGTTTATTAAGCCCTTCGTCGTTCTTATGGAATAGATTTAATGATCATGTGTTGAGCACTGAAACTTTATTATTTTAAGAGAAAGTTAGATAACTCTATGGATCGGGATGGTTGGTGGTAATGGACATGGGACTGCCTAGTGTAGGTCTTATGGTCTCTTGCAGTCTCCTTCATTCTTATGTTCTTATGTCCTATTTTCTTTCTTTTATTCGCTTTCCTGGAACGTCTAGTGAGCTTTTACCTTGGCGGTTGTTGGGCTTTCGTCTTCTTTCCATCTTGGTTGATTCATCCCCTCCATCCGGCACTCTCCTCTCTCCACTGAATCTTTCAGAGATCTTTTGCAAGCCGCCTATCAAGCTCCTTCCTCCTCTCTTCAATATTTCACTTGTTACACCTTTCTGTCATTCCTAACTTTTAACATTTTGATTGTCCAAATGAATAACGGACAGATTGAAACATGAGATCGGAATGAAAAGAGGACTTTACGTAAAAATAAAAAACGGGGAAACGCACCTTAGATCAAGATATAACGAAATGGCAAAGGTGGTTAAAAAGAATACACGTACAGCGAAACGTAATTATGAAATTAAGGTTGCTAGCCAAGCAAGATTCAAACCAAAGGGTTTCTTTCATCTCTATAGAATAAAAAATAAAGAAAGAATAGGACCAATTAAAAACGATGAAAATGTCATGATAGAATCGGAGGAAAAAATGAGTGAGAAGTTTAACAATTATTTTCTATCGGTGTTTACTAATGAGAGGTTAGATAAAGTACCTGACTGCGATCCGATTTTCAGAGGGGATGAAGAAATTAGTCTATCTAATATTAGCATTAGTAAAGTAGAAGTAGTCAAGCAGATTAAAAGACTTAAAGCTACAAAATCCCCAGGTCCAGACGAAAATTTTCCGAGAATGCTAAAGGAGTGTAAATTTGAAATCTGCGACCAGTTAATTGAAGTATTTAATACATCAGTAGACACCGGTTTTATGCCTACTGCTTGGAGGCAAGCAAACGTTGTTCCTGTTTTTAAGAAGGGAGATAGATCGTCTATATGCAACTACAGGCCAATCAGTTTGACATCGGTTATAGGAAAAATGCTTGAATCAGTAATAGTAAATAGACTCAGAGAACACATCGAAAGACATAATTTAATTCGTGATTTACAGCATGGTTTCTCCAAGGGTAAGTCATGTGTGACTAATCTTCTATCCTTTTACACTAAAGTATATAAGGCGTCAGATAACAATGATAATTACGATATTATTTACCTTGACTTTAGCAAAGCGTTCGACAAGGTGCCACACCAGAGACTACTAAATAAAATCAAAGCCCATGGCATAGGAGGAAAAGTGTTAGAATGGATTAGAGCTTGGATTAGTAACAGAAAACAGCGGGTCACCATAAATGGAGTAAAATCTAGGTGGGGCAATGTTACTAGTGGGGTCCCCCAGGGCTTGGTTTTGGGTCCCTTGTTGTTCATTATGTACATAAACGACTTAGACGACGGGATAAATAGTGATGTTAGTAAGTTTGCGGACGACACTAAAATAGGACGCCTAATTAGGTCAGGAGACGACGCAGAGATTCTGCAGGATGATCTTAACAAATTGTTCACATGGTCGGTGAAATGGCAAATAAACTTCAATATCTCTAAGTGTAGCGTGTTAAACGTAGGGCTACACAACCCCGAAAATAGATACAGCTTAGATAACACGCTTTTAGAGAAAACTGAGTGCGAGAGAGACTTGGGAGTTCTAGTGAGTCTGGACCTTAAAACCAGGAAACAGTGCATTAGCGCCAGGAATAAAGCTAACAGAGCATTAGGTTTCATTGCTAGGACGGTAACGAATAGAAGTGCAGAGGTAATTATTAAACTCTATCTAGCGATAGTTAGACCCATCCTTGACTATGCGGTACAGTTTTGGTCTCTGTCCTACAGAATGGACATCAATTCACTAGAATCAGTACAGAGAAGAATGACCAAAATGATACATGGACTCAGAAATTTGCCTTACGAAGAGAGGCTTAGGCACCTTAACTTACACTCTCTGGAAAGACGCAGAGTGCGGGGTGATCTAATAGAGGTGTTCAAGTGGATCAAAGGCTTTAACAGGGGTGATGCAGACAAGGTCATCACATTAAAACGACAGGGCAGGACTTGCAGTAATGGTTATAAACTGGACAAATTTAGATTTAAAAAGGAAATAGGCAAGAATTGGTTTACTAATAGGGTGGTCGACGAATGATATAAACTTAGTAACCATGTAGTAAGCGCTGAAACTATCAGTTGTTTTAAGAAACGATTAGACAACTTTATGAATGGGGATGACAGGTGGTGATGGATACGGAGCTGCCTAGTGTAGGCCTTATGGTCTCTTGCAGTCTCCTTTATTCTTATGTTCTTATGTTATGTTCTTATGTCCTTTCCAACTCTGTTCCTAGTGTTTTTCTTTCTCCTACGTTCTTATTCATGATCTTGTTGCTGTTGGATTCGCCTTCTGTTTCTTCCGTTTTGCGACACTTGGAATGATATTCCATCGACGGTTTCCTTAAGTTGTTCTGTCTACAGTCTCTGTTTACAACTTACATTTCTGACTTCTGTCTCTTCCTTCGTCTTCTCTCGCACCGTCTCGCCTCATACGTCTATTCATTTTCCCGAGATAACTTGGGGAAACTTTCCCACCGTGCAACTCCTTCGCCTCTATTTTCTTTATCTCTGCCATCTTTCTCAATACCTTATTCCTCCCTCTGTACCCCCTTTCGTCGTCTTTGCCTCCACTTCGGCATCTCTCGCACAAGTTCGTCCTCTTATCTTCAGCTCTGCTTATCTCATAATCTGACCACGAGTTTCCTCCTTCCATCCTAGCCCCTCCATTTTCTTCACTTTCCTCCATCCCTCCTCAATTCCCTTCCCGTGCCTCTGCCTCTCTTATCTTTTATCAAACTCATTCAAACTTTTTTTTTCACCTTCCTTTCCTTAGGTTTTCTCACTATCTCTGACTTCGGTCGTTCCGTTCCTTTCACACCATCCACATTTAGCGGTCTCCCTTGTGGTTTGCCCTTCAAGACCTAAGAACACTCCCGATTAAACTGTTTCATTATTTCAGTTCATGCATATCTGAGTGTCAATCTTTTTAGCCTCTTTCCCACTACCACTTGTGTTTCTTCACCTACCCTCAATATCTGATTCCCATTTACATGAAATATATCCCTCGCTCCAAGCCGGTCATCTACTCCCTCCCATCACACGATCTCCTCTTCTCGCATTCATGTCACCCAGCGACCATCACCACTTCTTTATTGACCTCGACCCTGAAGACTTTACTTCCCTCTCCCATCTGTCTTCTGATGGTGTATTATACAGCCACGACCGCCAGCCTTTTTCCGTTCATTTTCAGAATGAATCATATTATTCTTTATTCTACACGGCCGGGCCTTTTTGAGTGTTCAACCTCACTCATATATGTGTATAAGTATATACATAGTTCTTAAGACACTGATAAATTTAGGAAGGCGGATAAAGAAGAAGACACGGGTCGTGGTCTGAGTTTGTTCCCGATCGGTTTCGCTCTAATCTTTTCAGATATCTCGTCATTTATGTCTATCTATATCTAAATCCATATCTACATCTATATTTATATCTATATCTATATCTAAATATATCTATACCTATATATGTATATATATATATATATATATATATATATATATATATTGTGTGTGTGTGTGTGTGTGTGTGTGTGTGTGTGTGTCTGTGTGTGTGTGTGTGTGTGTGTGCGTATTGTTCTAATTCTAGTTCACTGCCCACACAACTTGCCAAGACAATTTATTGTGTGCGTGTGTATCATTAGAGGGATAAAGTTTTATTGTTGTAGCTCTTCCAAAGAGTCCCAGAAGAGGAATCGTGTATGTGGGCTGCGAAGAGAAGCATAGTTTCCTCTTCCAGGTGGCTAGACTTTCTATAATCCTTCTATATCTCCCGGAAAGCTCATAGTCTTTATCTGATATTGCAAGATTAGAGGCTTATCATTCTGACGCTGATATTGCAAGGGATTATTGGCAGCTTTGCCGTTGTGAGGAACAATAGCTGTCTTCGTATCAAGCTCATTGTTTTTCCCCTTTTTTTATTTTTTTTATTATTATTTTTTTTTTTATCACTGCCTCTAGTCCACCGCTGGAGGAAATTGTCTTTACATAACGATGGAAATCAAAGTTATTAGACGGAAAGGAATACAAGGCTCGAACTAATAGTTTTTTTGTTGATTTCTTATGTAAGGGAACGAGCTTGAATATCATGTCATAGGAAACGATCTTGAATCCTCTAAGCTCTAGCAAAGGGGATTGTGTCCGGAGACAACTCGGCCCCCAAAGGTCGAGACAAGAACAGGTCGCTTCATTTCGAAAACAGAACACAATATGACGTCACGACGGCCACGCCTCATGACTCCATACGATTAGATTACTCTCCGAAGTGAGCAGACCTGTTCTTGTTTGGACTTGTCTATACTATAGGTCAGGGAGTAGACCTATTCTTGTGGAGACTTATTTGAATCCACGTGTCATAAGTCAAGAGTCAAGCTGTTGGAAATTATTGGAATATATTTCGGATCTCAAAAGAACATCATCATATATGACCCTGTCACTTGCTCTAACATCAGTTTCTCTCTCTCTCTCTCTCTCTCTCTCTCTCTCTCTCTCTCTCTCTCTCTCTCTCTCTCTCTCTCTCTCCCTGAGTTTGTGTGTGTACAACATATCATTAGCTTACACCCCGTTTGCCGTCCTCATAGGATTGTGTGCCACAGTGGTCGCAGAATTGATGTCTTATGCTCGGGGACCGGGTTCCAAACTCCGTAGTGACGACTGTATTAGTTTGATATATAAAATGTATGTATATGTATATATATATATGCACAAATTTTACAAGTCACACGTGAATCACAAATGTGCAGAGTCCACTAGGAAAAGGAAAAACACACGGAGTCCGAGCGCTTTCGTGATATATTCACATTATCAAGGAGTACAGAAAAATTAGAAAAAAAATGGAGATACAGAGTAAAAATAGGACAGGAGAGACATTTACCCTCCTCTACGAAGCCTGAAAGCTCAGGCTGGGTCACTCGGCGAGGTCATGGAAGCAGATCATTATTTCATTCACTTTTAAAATATGTACTATTTATACTTATTACTGACAATATATGGATCTATATATTTTAAAAAGTTAATGTAATAATGATTTGTTTCCATGACCTCGCCGAGTGACCCAACCTGAGCTTTCAGGCTTCGGAGAGGAGGGTAAATGTCTCTCTTGTCCTATTTATACTCTGTATCTCCATTTTTTGTTCTCATTTTTCTGTACTCCTTGATAATGTGAATATATCACGAAAGCGCTCGGACTCCGTGTGCTTTTCCTTTTCCTAGTGAACTCTGCATACATAGGTACACACACACACACACACACACACACACACACACACACACACACACACACACACACACACACACACACATATATATATATATATATATATATGTATATATATATATATATATGAGTGGCAGGGTGGTGAGATAAACACCGAGAATCCTTGAAGTTTTTATTAACTGACGTTTCGCTCTTAACAGAGCTTCTTCAGAGTGTCTGGAATTCTGGAATTCAAGAAAAGACCACCTCGCCTGCGCGGGATCGGGTTTTGTGGGAGGGGAAGAACGTCTGTTAGAAAATGAAATGATAGTAGTGTATAAAAGAGGGCTATTGCCACCGGGCGAATCGCGAGCAATTAGGGGCTAGATTGTTGTCATGGCATAGGAGGACTTGACCAGGAGCTTGGAGGGAAGCGCCTGACGCCGGAGGTTAGGAGATTGGGATTACCAACGGGGTTAGGATCACCAACGAAAGTTTAGAAAATGGTAGGAGGCGTAGTAGTAGAGAAAGGTGGAAAAACGGAAAAATCTTTAGTGGGAGGTAAACTGAAATGAGAAGATGTAGTAGAAGAGAAAGTTAGAAAGGAAGCGAATTTTAGTCGAAGAAAAAGTAAGTGTTTATGTTTGTGCGTGATTTGTGGCTCTGTTCGTGAGAGGTGTATGTGTGTATCTTACGAGAAGTGAGTTGATTTCACTTTCCGCGTGTAGAGGGCGAACCTGATAAGCCACAGGTGGGGCGAGCGACCCCTGATTATCCCCAGGTTTTGGGTTTGAATTCCTTTTAGATCTGATCAAGGGGCGGAGCGAGGGGGGGCAGACGGGTGGTGTACACCCGCCTGCCGACGTCAACGAGAGATCAGTGACCAGAACGGGAGCGGCAAGGAGATAACTCCCCGCCGCCACCGCTGGCGAGGGCGAACCTGATAAGCCACAGGTGGGGCGAGCGTTGTCTGTTTTATCCCCAGACTGGGTTTGAAGTCCTTTTAGAGCTGATCAAGGGGCGGTGCGAGGGGGGGCAGACGGGCGGTGTACACCCGCCTGCCGACGTCAACGAGAGATCAG
>NC_134792.1:44727246-44729746 GCF_046742065.1 Oratosquilla oratoria | reverse complement strand
GAATCATTTCCTCGTCTATTCATTCGCACAATCGTCCTTAAACGGAGGATGGAGGACGAGGATGTGCAACAACGGAGATGAACGAGGGTGGCCGGAGATGAACGACGGAACAGGGCCAAAAGCGTCACATGACAGCACAGAAGAGGTCTGTTGCTAAAGTGACTCCTGATAGGGAGACCAGAATCTGTACATTTGAATTTTGTAGAAAGGTCATTATTCGAACAGATTGAGTCTGAAGATCCTCAATCCCCTCCCCCACTTTCCCTAGAAATTCTGAGATTCCCTAATAAGGGGGAATTCCTCCCCCAAAAAAACCCTAAAACTCCCTCGTAAGGCTCCCCCCCCCCCTGCTAAAACATTAAAGATTCCCCTCCTAGGTGGTTGGAGAATTTCCTCGCTGGGAGGAATTCCCCCCTACCCTGAAACAATAAAATTTCCTTCCTAGGGATGGGTGGGGGGATAATTTCTCCCCCTTTCCCCCCCGATTTCTGGTTGAAAATCTGGGCCATAAATTAAGTCTCGCGTCATCATCTCAGCATGCAGGAGAGCAAGAAATTAATCTCTTCACTGCTGCTGACGTCAAGTGAGTTGAATACTGTCCTCCGGGGATTAACCAGAATGAAGCCTCGTAGGCGCACCATTGTGCTCAGCTTTTGTGCATATATTCAAAGCATTGTAATGATGAACAACAGAACCTTTTGGAATATATTTGGGTTCACATGCATTGTTTCTTCATGAGAGTACTGAGCTTCACTTAATAAAGAAGAATTCTGACCATTTTTACCTGTTATTCTTCACTAAATCTCTTCTTTCCAAGCCATATCACTCCATCTCTTCGTAGTGATATCATCACAAAAAAAAAAAAAAAAAAATGGCTACTTGGTGTGAGAAACTAAGCACATCCTCCGGACAGTTCTTGAAGTCTAAGTCGTTCTCGCATTCAGTCCAGTTCACAATTTATCTTCCCTCGTTTCTCCTGCGTCCTTTCATCTGTCCCCTGGTGTGTCGCTCCGACTAATTCCTGCCGCATCTTAACCTCCAACGCCTTCGTATTTTCTTAAAACTTTCATGTGCTCTCTCTCTTTCTCACTCTCTCTCTCTCTCTCTCTCTCTCTCTCTCTCTCTCTCTCTCTCTCTCTTTTTTTTATCTATCTATCTCTATCTCTATTTGTGTGTGTGTGATTCACCATGGTCTTGGATCACGTGTTGGACTCGTGATCGTATGACCGATCTAAGGGTAGTATTGTGACCTTACACGCACACACACACCCCAACTCCCCGCCCACGAAAGTTAGAGTAACAACCCGCAGCGCAGCAATACTGAAATTACTTCACCCCTGGGCGGGATTCAAAACCGGACCGCCGTTGTGGCAGGCGAGAACTCTAACCTCTGCGCAAAAAGGTGTGTGTGTGTGTGTGTGTGTGTGTGTGTGTGTGTGTGTGTGTGTGTGTGTGTGTATGCGCGCGCAAGTAGAATCTATGCAAATGAGAAGAGTGTGACTGAGTGGGACAGGCATGAGTGCGGGGCCTAATGTTATTTGGTTCTCACTCCCAAGCGGCCGAGGAAGTCGAGGGCGAGGTGTAAGTCGAGATCAACGTCAAGGTCAAAGATGAGGTCGAACTCAAGGTCAGGATCAAGGTTGAAATCGAGGTGGAACTTGAGGTCGAGGTCGACATCTAAGTCGAAATCAAGGTCGAGATCGAGAATTGGGTCAAAGCCGAACTTAATGTCAGGATCAAGGTCCAAGTCGACGTCGAGGTCGACATCGAGGTCGAGTTCGTCGCGTTGGCTCCTGAAGGAGGAACCGGCTGGAAGACTAACAATGGACCGAAAAATAGAAAGAAGAGGTGAAGAAAGAGAAGGCAAATATAAAAGGGGAGAAACAGGAAAAAGGGAAAAGGAAGAAGGATAACGATTGAAAAAAGGGAGAAAGGGAAGGCGAAGGAGGATAAGCCGAAGAAGGAAGTGGAAAGAGGAGGAGGAGGAGGAGGAAGGTGGTAGGGATGATGAGGAGAAAGAGTATGAAGAAGGGAAGGGAGGAGGGGAAAACGAAAGAGAGGAAGGCGATGAAAAAGGAAAGTCTCAAACAACGGGAGAAGACTTCGGCAAGAAGAAGGAGAAAGAGAGAGAGAGAGAGAGAGAGAGAGAGAGAGAGAGAAACGGACACATCATAAGCAGCTCTCTAGTTAGATTTAATAGCTCCACGACCTCGTCCCTTATTTATTCCACTTCGTCAGATATTGACCCGCGACCTGCCGGCATCTCAGGAACGCCTCTCCCCTTACACGAACCGGAACCCACGAACTCCAACGAAACAAAAGGGGCCTGGCGTCAACCCGTCTCAAGGCCCGTGACGTCACGCTTTTAAGACAGGTGACGTCACAGCCCTCTTTGCGACGTCGTTGACAAAGTTACGAGCCGTAATCGAATCTTGGGGCCCACCTTCGGTTGGTGGAGGGGGGAGGGGTTGGAAGGGGAGGGGGAGGGACGTAGTTGGCT
>NC_134792.1:44707246-44712246 GCF_046742065.1 Oratosquilla oratoria | reverse complement strand
TCCTCAATTCTTCATTCAGTTTTGTATTCGCTTGTGCAGAACACCTCGATATTGATATCGATATTAAAAGTAATTATAAAAATAATGAGAAGGAGAGGAATTAATGATATCAAATGACAACGATAATGGTGTTAATAGTAATGATGTTGATAATAATATCTATACTAATGATTACAATTAGTAAAGTAATTATGGTGATAAAGATGATGATGATTATCATTATAACAACAATAGTAACAATAACAATAGACTTGGAAATTGAACTGCTTTACCCTTCTCCGCTCAACTTCCCCTCTGTTATTATCGCGTGCGAAAAAGAAAGTCGTCCAAATATTTGATCGTCAATTCCGAAGACTTTATTTGACCCAAAGAGGTTTGCCGAGCGCCGAACAAACATTTCTTTCATAATGAAGCCATTAGCAGCGCATTAGGAGAGTTTCTTACAAAGAGTTACAATGACAAAGAACATGAGGGAAGCCAACAGGAGAACTTTCGGTCTATAAACGAGGTCGTATGATTAAAAAAAAAAAAAAAAAAAGCGAAAGAGAGAGGAAAACAAGAGGTAGAGAGAGAGAGAGAGAGAGAGAGAGAGAGAGAGAGAGAGAGAGAGAGACAGAGAGAGAGAGAGAGAGAGAGAGAGAGAGAATCTTGCTTGTGGATACCTACCTGCGGCCGGAGCCGTCATCCTATCTTTTACGTGCCAGGGCAAGTGGCGGATATCGGTGACGATTGTAGACCGCTCCCCGGTTCCCACACTCGCGATGTAGGAACGCTGCCGCGGTTACAGTAGTGACAACACTTGATGTTCTTCATTGTTTTTACTGTGGAACTATTTAATCTTGTCACTTTTGTTTTTCATCATCGTCATTATTATCATCATCACTAATATCATCATCGTCGTCATCGTCATCATCATAATCATCATCATCATCATCATCACCATCATCATCATCATTATACCGTCATCATCATCATCCATCATCATCATCATCATCATCATCATCATCATCATCATACCATCATCATCATCATCATCATCATCATCATCATCATCATCATCATCATCATCATCATCATCATCGTCCTCATCATCATCATCATCATCATCATCATCATCATCATCCCATTATCATCATTCGATCATCATCCCATCATCATCATTCCATCATCATCATTCCATCATCATCATCATCATCATCATCATCATCATCATCATCATACCATTACCATCGTCATAATCCTTATTGCATTAAAATCATCATCATCATCATCATCATCATCATCATCATCATCATCATCATTATCATCATCATACCATCATCATCATCATCATCATCATCATCATCATCATCATCATCATCATCATCATCATTATCATCATCATACCATCATCATACCATCATCATCATCATCATCATCATCATCATCATCATTATCATCATCATCCTATTATCATCATTCCATCATCATCACATCATCATCATTCCATCATCATCATTCCATCATCATCATCATACCCATTACCATCGTCATAATCTTTATTGCTCTAAAATCATCCTCATTCTCATCACCATCACCATCACGACTACCACAATACCAAATCAACAGTATCAATAACTAATTGAAAAAAAACAGGGAAAACTGGTCTGGTACGTGTTGTGTACTGGCTGATTGGCTTTCCCTTGGGCTGGTCAATTTGTATGATTCGCCATTTGGAGAGAGAGGGAGGGAGAGAGAGAGAGAGATTGAGAGAGAGGGAGAGGGGCGGAGGATGTGAGAGATAGAATGTAGTACCATCACCATCACTGTAATTAACACCATCACTAACATCATCAACATAATCATCACCAACAGCAATACCAAGAGCTGCTGACTACCACTTTATCCACTTTAAACCTGCGATATACACAGTGTTATCTTTAGCGAGTATGGCATCCATAGTGTTGTAGCTTGCGATATACAGAGCTGTACTGCTAAATCATAATTCCGTTTTTAGTACCAGCATAAGTTTTATGAGATTTGAAAAGGAAAAGTTTAAATAGCAGATCCTAATCCTCAAAAGTAGAAGGGAAAAAGCATATATGCATGCGTGTGTACGTGAATGTGTGTGTGCATGCGTGTGTGTGTGTGTGTGTGTGTGTGTGTGTGTGTGTGTGTGTGTGTGTGTGTGTGTGTGTGATTCACCATGGCCTTGGATCACGTGTTTGACTCCTTATCGACAGTGATTACACTCCCGGATGAGAGGCCAGATCTCATATATGCCCGATCTATGTGTAATGCTGTGACTTTACCCACGCACACACACCCAGCTCTTCGCCCACGAGAGTTGGGGTAACGACTCGCAGCGCAGAAATACTGAAATTATATCATCTTTGGACGGATATCGAACTCAAACCACTGTATTAGTGGTTGCGAACGGTACCACTTCGTCGTTGAGCCGTGAGTGCGCGTGCGTGTGTGTGTGTGCGTGTGTGTGTGTGTGTATGTGCGTGTGTGTGTGTGTGTGTGTGTGTGTGTATTCGCGTGTGTGTGTTTGTGCATAAATCGTATAAACAATACGGTATGACCAAGTAAATAGACGATTGTTTAAGAGCCCAGTCCGCCAGCGAGTAGACTCACAAATGAGGCCATAAATTTGTTTACTGCTTCTGCAAAGACCGTGTGGCGCTCCATGGCGAGCTCTGCCCCCCTCCCCCTCCTCCCCTCCCCCCCGTTCCCCCCAAGTGGTCCTGAAGATGTATACGCGTCTGACTGACTCACTGAATCAGGTCCACTGGTTTAGAAAGGTCAGTGAATCACCCGTGAAAGAATCAGGAGTTGGAGCGAAGGGATGTAAAGCTCTTGAAAGGTCACGAGATATATAGGGGGAGGTGGGGGATGTACTCTGAGCTCGGAGAAAATTATTAAGGCTATGTTCTTATTCACTGACTCCTGACCTTTATATCATGATGCCTTCTCCTTAGTTACCCCTGACTCCAAGCCCAGCTCCTTTATCCACTAATAAATAAATCAATAAATGAATGAATATGTAAATAAATAAGATATTTGGTTTAACAGCTCGAACTGCCCTTACCAGGAGGCTAGAACGGTGCCCCTTACAGAGGACTTTGTAGCGTGGAATACAAGGAACTATGCCCTTGGTCCAACTCGCTGGCGGCATATTTCGAACTGCCCTCAACTCAACCTCCGCCGCAAGTAGAGACGCTCAAAGCTGCTCGGCCAGCGCTCCACCGAATAGATAAATAATTGAATAATTAAGTAAATAAATAAGTTAATGGATAAGTAAAATAGATAAACGAGTAAATAATTACCTCTTGACTCCAAACCCCACTGCTCCTTCCACCAATGAATGAATAAATAGAAGAACGAATGAAAAACTAATAAAGAAATAAATAAGGAATAAATCAATTAATGAATATATGAATAAGAATGAAAGCAAACAATAGATAAAACAAATAAGCAAGGAAATGAACGAAGTCAATAACATATTCAATAGTTGAGGAAAATAAAACATAAATATGGTTTTCTGCTCGTTTTATTGTTTAATTTCATACATATATTTCCTCTAGACTGGCGTCCCTTCCTGTTAATTACTCACGCTCTTCTCCCCGTCGAGAACCATGCATCTGTATTAACTGAAAATATGCACAATTCCTTTCCATCAAATAAAATATGTATGTCTTTATATATATATATATATATATATATATATATATATATATATATATATATATATAAACATAAATATTTTATTTGATGGAAAGGAATAGAGCATTCTCTTAATAAAGATTTTATTGACAATTTTATTAACAACGTATAATTTAACATTTTATTTGACCCAACGGGTCACGGGTGGTCTAGTACACACACACACACACACACACACACACACACACACACACACACACACACACATATATATATATATATATATATATATATATATATATATATATATATATATATATATATATACACGGTATGCTCAATAAGTAATGAGAAAATGTCCGGCGAGACTACTTCATGGTGAAGTACACATACATATATTCTATAAAATGACTAATTGGCAACTTTCTATATTTGTAGGTCTGAGTGCAGCGGTGAACGTGGTGGAACCAGTCTGATTCGGTTGGCCGATCTTTGAACACTTGTTAAGATGCAGGGAAACATGGAGCAACGTTACGCCATCAAATTTTGTGTTAAACTTAAGAAAACCAAACAAGAAGCTTATGGAATGTTAAAGGAGGCCTATGGGGATGAACAGATGAACCAAGCAAGTTTCTATTGGTGGTTTAACAGATTTTCTGAAGGATATGAACAGGTTGAGGATGAACCCAGATCTGGAGCACCGAAAAGTGCACGCAAGGAGGAAAACATTGAGGAAGTGCAAAGGCTACTGATGCAAGACCGTCGAATAACTGTGAGGATATATTAACCTGTTGGTATTAGTATTGGCACAGTAGAGACAGTTCTGACCTAAGATCTGAAGCTCCACAAAGTCTGTGCCAAGTTCGTGCCAAAGATCCTCTCCGACGACCAGAGGCAGTTTCGTGTGGAATGTTGCACTAATATTCTCGAAATGATAGAGGCTGATTCAGGTTTTCTGAATAAGGTAGTAACTTGCGACAAGAGTTGGGTGTTCACCTACGACCCTGAGAGCAAACGTCAGAGTGCTCTGGAAGCACGCGACCTCCCCCAGACCCAAAAAGGCAAAGATGAGCAGGTCGCAAGAGAAGGCCATGGTCATTCCTTTCTTTGACTCCCGGGGGCTTATTCACGTTAAATGGGTTCCTGAGGGTCAAACCGTCAATAAGGAATATTACCTTACTGTTATGAAAAGGTTCAAGGAGAAGATGAGGAAGAAGAGGCCTCAGCAGTGGAGGAGTGGTCAGTGGTGGTTCCACCAGGACAATGTCCCATGCCACAATTCAATGCTGGTGACCACCTGGATGGCCGACAAGGGAATGAAAGTGGTACAACACTAACTCTACAGCCCTGAC
>NC_134792.1:44699746-44704746 GCF_046742065.1 Oratosquilla oratoria | reverse complement strand
AAGGAAATACAAGAAAATAGGATAATGTACAATGTAACAAAGCTAAAATAGACGGAGAGAGTATTGCGAAAAAATCGATAAGATTAGTAAAGTAAGTAAATAAATTCTATTTGATAATTGATAAATGGCAAACAGATAGAATAGTAAGATGTTGAAAAACATCTGAATGAATTAGCAAACGAATACGTAAAGACATATATGTAATCAAATAAATAGACAAATAGATACATAAGTAAATAAACAAGTAAATGAATGAATTAATACATAGATAAATGTATGTACTGGATCCAAGAGGCAATCAAATGGTTAAGGAACATCGCTCCGTTCTACAAATGACCGCGAGGAAACCCCGCCTCTTTATTGACGTTGGAGGGGTTAGGGGAGAAAAGAGAGGGGGAGAAAGAGGAGGTGAATGGGGGAGGGGGATAAGACCCCCATAGTATGAGATGAGGAAGAGGAGGAAGAAGATGAGGAGTAATATAAAGAAGAAAAAGAACAAGGAGTAGAACAAGAGGAAGAACTTGAGTAAGAAGATGAAGAAGAAGAGAACGAAGAGAAAAAGAAAAGAAAAAGAGGGAGTTAAAGAAGAGGAAACGGAAGAAGAGAGTGTCCAGAGACTGGGTTGATTTTTCAGAGGAGCTCAAAGAAACATACTGAAACTTCAGGGGGAAGGGGCTACAAAAGGTCAAAAGCCGCTGAAATTTCAGGAAGGGTGAATGCGAGTCCTGAACAACATTAATAGCTGTTAAACGTCATCCGCTCAGACACAGACACAGACACAGGCATTCGTGAGAGCATGAACACTCATCTCTCTCAGCCACTCTCTCTTCCTTACAGACAATCTTTACAATCCATTTCATTTCATTTCTTTTCATTTTTATATTTCGCTCCAAGCCACGCTATTCACCTTTCTTCTGCATCTTGTCATTCGCTACCGCATATATGTGATCGCGTATCTCAGCAGGTTTTTTGTTTGTTTTTTCGTTTGTAATCGTGACCGATACCCTCACGGATGCTTTTTGCAAGTCCATACAGTGTCTCACCCGTTCCATGAATGTCCTACTTTACCTTCGGTATTGAGTAGGTGTAGCCTTTGATTGATACGACCACCTCACTTATAAGGGAGAAAAGTCTTTTTGGTATGTATGCATATGTATGTGTGTGTGTACATATATATGTTTGTATGTATTCATGTATAAATTCATCATGTATGTATGAATGAATGTATGTATACATATGTGTATGTATATGTGTATGTATGTATGCATGTGTGAATATATTTATACATGTGTGTATATATGCATGTATATACGTGTACATGTATATACGTGCTTGTTCATGTATAAAATTATGTATGTATGTTTTCACATA
Organism: Oratosquilla oratoria; assembly: GCF_046742065.1. Lineage (NCBI taxonomy): Eukaryota > Metazoa > Arthropoda > Malacostraca > Stomatopoda > Squillidae > Oratosquilla > Oratosquilla oratoria. The sequence goes on along the minus strand of NC_134792.1, from coordinate 44,703,375 downwards.
TACACATATGTATGTATGAATACATGTATGTATATATGCATGTATGTATGTATGTATATATGTATGTATGTATTTATGTATGTATATGTTCATGTATGTATATGTTCATGTATGTATATATGTATGTATGTATGTATATTTATACTGCATATGTATGAATGCGTGCATGTATATAGTATACATGCATCTGTATAGTGTACGAGTACATGCATCTATATGATATGCATGCATGTATGTATGTATTCATGCAGTGGGTCCATACTGTTCATTGCGTCATTCCCCTTGAAGTCCATTCACGCCATATAAAGCTGTCCCACCCTCCCCCTCTCGCAATAGGTCCTCCTGATCTGTTTCACTGAGAATATTTCGTCCACGCGTCAGTTCTTTCATCTCTTCTTTCTCTCTTTCTCTCTCCTCATCCATTTGCTCGAATGTCATCCTTTTTTCCTGTTTCATCCTTTCACTCAACGCCCTCTCATGCATTTCCACTCCTTTCAACAAACTTGACTCTCTGTAATCATGACCATCTCTGTTTCTCTCCTGCTCTCTGTCAAATAACATAGCTTTTTCCAGGATTTCTAAGCCCCTCCAAAATCTCCAAAGCGAATCTGAAACCACGGTGGAAAGAGAGAGAGAGAGAGAGAGAGAGGAGAGAGAGAGGGAAGCTGTCTTCATTTCCTCTTTCTTTTGCCTCATATTTCGTCCACCCATGGTGATTTACCTCTCTTCAGAATATTCATTGTTTTTTACACCTGCTCCCGGATTTCCTCCTCTCCCTCTCCCTCTCCCTCTTCCCCCTCTCTCGCTCTCTCCCTTCGTTCTACTGCTCTCTTCAAATCTCTCTCCTTTTACCACTCCTCTGACTCTATCACCTCGGGGTGATAGTGTCCCAAAGGATAGAAGCGCTGGTCATCGCCGACAAAACACCGCTCGCTCCCGAACCTTCACTTATCTCAGCCTCGTCTCTTGTGACCTCTCTTGCCCAGTCTTCATTGTCCAGCCTCCGCAAGAGAAACTCCCTTGAAGAGTCTGCCAGACACTTTGGTTCCCATCATACTTCATTTCCCAAACTTTCCTGTAGACTTTATTTGTCTTTTTATTTGTTTATTCTGTTCATTTATTCAATATTTCATTTATTTGCCTATTTATATATAAATCTATTTACGTATTTATATACAAATATAGATTTATTTGCTTTAACTATTCAATTGTTTTTTATGTTTGTCTTTATATTTATAAATCTACCAGTTTATCTTTTTAATCGTATATATATTTTTGTATCTACTCCTCTATTTAGCCATTTACTTGTTTGTTTACTTATCTATTTATTCATCTATTTATCTATTTATTTATCTATTTATTAATTTATTTATTTATTTTAATTTCATCCCATACCAGGGAACAATTGAATGTATCTATGTATATGTTATTTCGTCTCTTACCCCCCAGGCATGTATATGAAAAAAAAAAAACGGAAAGATTTATTGAGCTCTTAATTTAGAGTCAATGGCCGGCATTTATTTTTGTTTTTGTCAATTTATCTTTTTTTGAAAAGGGAGTCTACCGCACAAGAGTAACCTTTCCTCTCTTCCCTGGACGGGTGAAAATTTTATAAAAAAAAAAAAAAAAGGAGATTTAGTGGGCGTCCACAAATAGAGTCGATAGTAGACATTTATTTTTGTTTTGTGTTTTTTTTTTTTTTTTTTTTTTTTTTTTTTTACCAAGCTGGGCAGCAGTGCAAAAGTCGCCTTTTTCCCCTCGGTAAAGAAATATAATAAATAAAAGTAAAATAGAATAAAGTAAAATAAGATAAAATTGGTAACCACACAATTTTTATTTTTTGAGATAGTATATATTTATATAGAATCGGTCCTCTCTCTCTCTCTCTCTCTCTCTCTCTCTCTCTCTCTCTCTCTCTCTCTCTCTCTCTCTCTCTCTCTCTCTCTCTCTCTCTCTCTCTCTCTCTCTCTCTCTCTCTTATCTCTTTCTCTTTTCTCTTTTTTCTGGGGTAAAATAATATATTTCGTTTTGCAATGCGGCGCAATGTATCATTTCGAACGAGTCGGCCTGTGTCCATTCCCGCGCCATATTGCCTCTTTGTGGCATAGTCCCGGACAAAAGTATCTGCCCCATTGGGCCCATTGTGTCGCGAAAAGAAAACAATTATATTTGTGTGTGTGTGTGCGTGCGTGCGTGCGTGCGTGTGTGTGTATAATGATATTTTATTTTCTATTATTGTTTTATAATTTATCATTGAGTGTGGTGCTGTCCATCACCATACGACAGATGTCTGTTTTTTTTTTGTTTTTTGTTTTTTGTGAAAAGAAGAAAAAAGAAAAAATGTGGCCATGTTGCTGTTTTTTAAGTTCTCTAAAGCACTCGCTTAGTTGTCGGTTCGAATCCCACACGTGTCTCCGATTCCCAGCAATGACTGTTCGTTACCTACCCCAAAAGTCTACCAAAGCACATTGTAGGGCAAAGGTGACGGCTTCGGCCGCAGCTACTCAGCGGCCCCTGGCGTAGTCTCCTCATTTTCATTCTTCCTTTATTAGATAGTATCAAAAAACATTTCTATAATATAGTGTTATCATTATATTGCTCCTGACCCAGGGCAGTGGACAAGATGCAGGGATGACCCGTCATCCAGGAGGTGCCAAGATGGGAGGGAGGGAGGAGGGTGAAGGGAAGTGGAATATATGGGAAATAAAATGGGTGGGAGTGAGTTCTATGTCTTTTTCTTTTTGGCTAACCCCCGTGTAAGGGGAAAAAAGCCTTTGGTGGGCAAGGTGCGGGGATGACCCGTCATCCAGGAGGTGCTCAGATGAGAGGGAGGGTGGGAGGGGTGTGGAGTGTATTTAGGGATGTAATGGGTGGGAGTGTTTTTATGCCTTTCCCTTTTTGGCTACCTCCCTTGAAAGGGGGAAAAAGCCTTGGTATATGTATGTATGTATTATTATTATTATTTTTATTATTATTATCATTATTATTATTATTATTATTATTCATCATCATCATCATCATCATCATCATCATCATCATCATCATCATCATCATCATCATCATCATCATCATCATCATCATCATCATCATCATCATCATCATCATTTGACGCAGCCCGAAGGGATTTCTCCCCGTCCTCTCATTTTATGCAATGGGGGGGACGGAGAGGGGGGGTCGCCGATTTAATGAAGCGGCCTTGCTGTGGATGTGCTGTGTCTTGCGACACTGCTTCTGACCCAGGGCAGTGGACAAGGTGCAGGGATGACCCGTCATTCAGGAGGTGCTAAGATAAGAGGGAGGGTGGAGGGGTGTGGAGTGTATTCAGGGATGGAATGGGTGGGAATGATTTTATGCCTTTTTCTTTTTGGCTACCCCCCTTGTAAGGGGGAAAAAGCCTTGGTATATGTATGTATGTATGTATTATTATTATCATTGTTGTTGTTGTCGCCATTGTCATCATAAATCATCATCATCATTATCATCATCATCATCATCATCATCACCATCATCATCATGATCACCATCATCATCATCACCACCGTCATCATCACCGTCATCATCGTCATAATCGTCGTCATCATCATCATTATTATCATCATCATGAACAACAACAACAATAATTACAATCC
>NC_134792.1:44687246-44694746 GCF_046742065.1 Oratosquilla oratoria | reverse complement strand
GTTGATACTTCCCTAGCGAGGTATTTTGACTTTTGGGAAAAAAAAAAAAAAAAAAAAAGTAACCGACGTCGAGTTGACCCATGCGAACTCACAACAATTGACGTAAATCGGTCCAGTGTGAAGACGGTCAAGAAGAGAAAGCGGGGTTGCGCTTGCATTCGTCGCAAATTTAGACAAAAGACGGAGGAGGCCTCTTATCGCCAACAATGGCGAGTGTGCTCGTCTTTCAATTATATTGTGAAATGATTTATTCTTATTTTTAATTGTCAGCAAATAATGAACTTTCTTTCATTAAAGTGTCAGGGAGCTTACTTTTCCAACTGTACATATGAAGATGAAGAAGACAAAGAAGAGGAGGATGAAGAAGAGGAGGAGGGGAGGAGGAGGAGGTATCTACCTATTCTGCTCGTATCAGGACAATTTCCCCCGGAGGACAATTTCCCCCATTGTCAATTGCCCCCCGGGACAATTTCCCCCCATTGTCAATTGGCCCCCGGGACAATTTCCCCCCATTGTCAATTGGCCCCCGGGACAATTTCCCCCTCAATGCAAAATAAACCCCGCACGAGTGTACCATATCATACCATATACCAAGGCTTTTTTACCCCTTACCAGGGAGGTAGCCAAAAAGGACAAGGCACAAAAACACTCCCACCCATTTCATCCCCGAAAACACTCCACACCCCTCCACCCTCCCTCCCATCTTAGCACCTCCTAGATGACGGGTCATCCCTGCACCCTGTCCACTGCCCTGGGTCAGAAGCAGTGTCGCAGGACACAGCACATCCACAGCAAGGCCGCTTCATTAAATCGGCGACCCCCCCTCTCCGCCCCCCCATATAAAGGAGAGGACTGCATAAGACTTATACGTTAGGGTTTCTACTTACTCCCCCTTCGGCCCAGAGTCACACATTCTTTTACATAAGATAAGAATGGAGGGGATTGCAAGAGGCCATAAGGCCTACACTAGGCAGTTCCATGTCCATTCCTACCTATCATCCCTACCCATAAAGTTATCTAATCTTTTTGTTTAATCGCTCATTACGTGGTTACTAACGAATATTAGACTTTTCACGATAAACCTCTCCTTTATCATCCCGTGTGACTCCATTTCTTCAGTGCAGTTTTGTCCCTAAGGATAGAAGCGCCGGTTGCTGGTGAGAAAATAGAATTACAGCTGTAAATAAGTGTTCTTCTTCCACGGAGAAAAATGCGATGTGTTGCATGAGTGGATTTCATAAGTCTGGATTGAGTCGTGTTTCGAGAATGTTTTGTTTCTTTCTTCCAATCAACCGCAGTTCATCGGGGTTGTCATTGACGTCAGAAAAATAACATCTCCTTTCCTTGATGGTGTATTTTTTTTTTTTACTTCTTTACTTTCTTGTTCCTTTTTCGTTTTCCTTTTTTTTTAAATGTTTATTTTTCTTTCATTTCTATGTTTTTTGTCATCCTGAACAACGACTCAAATCGTGTTTTGTGCTGAAGTCATTCTTTTCATTTAAACATAGCTCTGAGTTGGATTCTAATGACCGTACAAGATATGAGTCAAAATGTGTGTATGTATGTATATATGTGTGTGTCTGTGTGTGTATGAGTGTGTGTGTGTGTGTGTGTGTGAATGTATGTGTGTGTGTGTGTGTGTGTGTGTGTGTGTGTGTGTGTGAATGTGTATGTGTGTGTGTTTGCACTAATGTATACTTACATATGTATACATGCTGTAACATGTCATTAACCAATTGGCTACTTCATTGTCAACGTTCATATCAGTAAGTTTGCGTTCATTATTACACCAACGCCATGGGAACATGAATGTCGATAATTTATTTACTCAATAATTTATTTATTTACTTATTTCTATTTTCATTCCAATACTTGAAAAAGATAAACACCATGACAAGACACAGGTGTTGTTTTAAGTGAAAAATCAAAGAAAGATTAATCACAGAACTGTGATTCGTTCGTTTAGATAAAACCACCCACCTCCCACTCCTGTACACCCCGTCTCCTTGTGATCGATCATAGGCAGCAAGAACTTCACCATAAAAGCGACTTAGCCGCAGTGATCGATGAGAACGGCACTCACAGCTGCAGGCACACGTTCAAGCCGTTCTTGAGCGTGATAAAACCGTTCAGGAGGCAGGAGACAAGAGGCAGGTCACCACCACAGGTGTGGAAGACTAAGAGACAAAGAATTGAAATCAAAGTTGAAGGCCCACTTTTTTTTTCTTCTTCTATTTATTTTTTAATTCTTCTTTTTTCAGTTGGAAATAAGTCTCTAATCACAAAAGAATACCACGTGACTCTGATCCGCAGGGGGGTGGATAACACCCCCCCCCCCACTACAGAAATGTTGATTATATCAAACTTAAGCTGAAATCAATACCACACCAGTCATGGAATCTGCGGTTCAACTTGGATCACGATATAATCGTGCCTCTTGACTGACGCGACTGCCACCGAATTTGATTCTCAATAGTTGATCACAAAAACTTCATTGGTTCTTAGAATTCGAGAACTGGCTAAATGAGATAATTATGTGCCTAGAAATCTAATTTGGCGTCTAACATGGCAAGGTGATCAAAGATTCAGTAGACATCATTTCTGCATTTATATTAAGGCCTGGTACATGATACATACATGCCTTCATACATACATACATAGATACATATGTGTATATCAATGTAACTTAAAAAATAAAGTCTTTCCAGTTTTTCCCGTTTTTCAATCCGTGGTATTTTGGGGACATCGGGTGGGTGTAAGGGTGTGTTTTCAGAAGGTTCAATTTTGAACAAATGGCAGAAGATTCAGTGTTGAAGAAAAGGCGGTAACGCCACTTTTGGAAATGGGTGACTGATTGTAAGAGAATTACCAGGGTTTGCGCAAGAATATGAAGTTACTAAACATCTTACGATCAGAAGATGCGAAAACATTTCCCGATCTTTACAACAACACAAAGACTTTCTCAGTGACCGAATCGATTAAGGAGTTTCATCGGAAAGTTATAAACTTTAATGCATCTATGAGGAATTGTAAAGATTTTGAATACAATGATGGAAAATTTAATGAATTAGAGCTTTTCGATGGTGAAATAACAGAAGAGACAGCAAAGGGTTTCATGAAGCACTATTTTACCGGTTATAAAAGTTTCACTAAACACGGCGGTAAAAGTAACCACAGAGATTATCAGATGCATTACCTGGATGTTTCATATAGGGCATATCAGCGCGCTAAGCGCAAGAACAAGTATGCAGTTAAAAAGGTGAAAGAGCAAATTATAAACAAGAAAGCTCAAGAAAAAAAAAGATAATGAAGAGGGAGATGCGCCCACAGTAACAGTTGTAGAAACCGTACCTGAAATTCCTAGCGAGATTCAAAAATGTGTTGACGCACCGCTTTCTAAAAATTTAGAGGCAAAAAAATCGCGAGAAGAAAAAAGATTAGAAAAGAAACTAAAGCACGAAGAACAGGTACGAGAAAGGCTTCTAAAACTTGAGGAAAGAGAAAAATTAAAAAAAGAAAAAGCAATCAAGCTTTTGGTGCTTAAGAAAGTTAAAGCTTCTTTAAGAGACGAAACAGAAATTCAGAAATTATCCAATGAAGAAAAAGACCTTTTAAGCAAGATGAGGAAAGAACGCATTGAACGCCACTTGAAAGTTCCGGAGCTGGATTCGCATGAAATTGTCAAGGAGAAACTTATTGGATCTTTACTGGAAAGCGCTGAAAGGAAAACCGTTCAACATTACATTGGTCAGTTAGGAGATTTCAAGTGCAAAATTTGTAAAGCTTTGCTGTGGAAAGGAGAAATTAAAACAATCTGTTGCAATGTAGGTCAGATTGTTTTGGTTCCTTCAGAAATCAAAAACGATACAATTAGAGGATTTTATGATGGGAGTTCCTCTTTATCTGAGCGTTTTTTGAAACATTTGGCTGGCTTCAATTTAATATTTTCCTTTACGTCTTTTTCGACTTCAAGTAGATTTGAAAATGCAGCTGAATCGGCAATGTGTTACAAGATACAAGGAAAAATATACCACAAGATAGGTTCATTGAAACCTCAAATATTACGAAACGGGATAACAGAAGAAGTATTCGAAACTAATAACAGATCAAAAGCGAAGCCATTTTGGAAAAAAGATAGTTATTTCCTGGACCTATATTTTTTATCATGACAGAGATCAACAAATTAAACTGCGTTCTTTGAATTTCAACAATTTTTACGGTAACGCTAACAAAACAGGTAAGGAAACAGAGAAACGGCGTGCCCGTGAAGAGAAAGTTTACGAAGAGAATGAAGAAATAATCACATGTTTGTACGATTACATGTTACAAAATAATGCGTGCCTTTCAGGTATGTTGAAAGAACTTGAATCGGCAAAACAATTAATGGAAGCTCACATCAAAAAATATGGCGATGTTCCTAAAATGTCCATCACTTTACATGCTGCTGAAAAGTTCAGCACCCGTGAACACAAAGGAGTTTATCATCTTCCCTCTTCTTCCTCACAAGTTGGTGCCATTGTCAATCTTGATCCTTCCAAAGATCATTTGCAGATAATGATAAGCTCTCCTAAAGAAGGTTCCAAATATAACCTTAGATTTGTGAAGCACAACAATTATTTTTATGACAGTTTTCAATATCCTCTTTTGTTTCTGAATGGTGACCTCGGCCATTCTTACAAAATGACTAAGCTCGATAAAGTAGAATGTAGTGAGAGTAGACGTACCACTAAGACGTACAACGTTCTTACTCCTTGCATGTACTATTCCTCTCTTTATATGGAGAGGGAAGGGCAATTTAATTATTTACGTAAAAGCAGAGGCTAATAGGTTGTCATTCATTGAAATGAACCAAAAAGAAATACGAAAGGAACGTGCCGACATTTTACGAGGAGAAGACAGCCAAAGTTCCGGACAGCGGGTAATCATACCTGCATCATTTGTCGGGGGACCAAGATACATGAAGGAGCGGCAACAAGATGCTTTAGCATTTGTTACTTCGTATGGGTCTCCAGACTTTTTTATCACATTCACGATGAATCCACAATGGAAGGAGCTTCAAGAAGCAATCGCATGTACAAGTAAAGGTTCCGTTCAACCCTGCGATCGTCCAGATTTGGTTAGTCGGATTTTCAAGCTGAAAGTTGATGCTCTGATGGACGATTTAACTAAGAAACATATCTTTGGCCGCGTAAAAGCACATCTCTATAGCACTGAGTGGCAAAAAAGAGGTCTCCCTCACGTCCATATTCTTTTGTGGATGGAACACCGCGTAACCAATGATTTAATAGAAAAACTAATTTCAGCCGAAATACCTGATAAAACTAAAGAACAAAGATTACACGAAATTGTAACAACGAATATGATACACGGTCCCTGCAAGGGCTACGATGAATCAAACGCGTTAGGTTGCCAAGGAAAACACGGATCCAGACAAAAGTGTGGAAAAGACTTCCCTAAGGTGTGCAGAGATACTACTTTCTTTGGAAATAACGGTTATCCATTGTACAAAAGAAGATCTGTGGGAGAGGGAGGACATTCATTCGTTAAAAAAGTTAAAGGGCAGGCAGTTACAGTGGATAATTCGTGGGTTGTTCCCTATAACCCGTATCTATGCTTGAAGTACAATGCTCACATAAATGTTGAGTGCTCAAATTCTATTAAGTGTATCGCTTATGTCACAAAGTATGTAAACAAAGGTTGCGATCGTATACTCTTTACGAAAACTGGCGACAGCGATACCGTAAATGAAGTAAAAAATTATCAGGAGGCAAGATTTGTTAATGCAAACGAGGCAACTTGGAAGATATTTAAATTCCCTATCCATAAGAGTTACCCTGCTGTATTCACTCTGGACTTACACCTAGAAGGTGAAAACGAAGTGTTTTTCAATGAACACCTTTCAGAGGCAGAAATTAAGAAGAAGATTTCCAAGGATACCCACTTAACGGCCTTCTTCAAATTGTGTGCACACAACGAATTCGCAGCAGATTTGTGTTACCACCAGTTGCCTAACCACTTCCTATATGATAATAAGAACTCAGTTTGGGTAGAGCGAAAAACGCGTTCGTCTGCTCTAGGAAGGATAAGAGCTGTTACAAATAAAACTGTTGAACTTTTCTAAATGAGGCTTCTTTTAACACACAAGAAAGGTCCTAAGTCCTTTAAAGATCTTCGAACCATCGAAGGGCAAAGTTATTCTTCATACAGAGAAGCTGTCAAAGCAATGGGTCTTCTAAACGACGAAGAAACTTGGAAGACAACCATAATGGAAATTATCAACCACACAAACGATCGCAGACAATTAAGAGCCACGTATGCGAGTATGTTAGTCTTCTCGGATCTCGAAGATCAATCAACCATTTGGGAAGAAACTAAAGATTTGTTCGCCAGTGACTTTTTGCATCACTACAAATTGACAGAGTATAACGACGAAATTTATCTCGATGCTCTAGATGATATACAGGAACATGTCTGGAATTGTGGAGGTGGCAATATTGATCAGTACGGGCTCCCAGCTTCCAGAGGCGGTGAAAAGACAACAAATATCATACGAAGGGAAAGATCCTACAATAAAGAGAAATTAGCAGAGGAAGTTAAAGAAAAGTCTGCTCTCCTAAATAATAAACAGAGACATTGTTACGATACTGTGTTGGCACGAATTGAAAACTCTAAAAAGTATGCGAATAATGGAATTTTTATCGATGCGTCCGGAGGAACCGGAAAGTCTTTTGTTCTGAATACTTTACTGGACACTGTTCGTTCACATGGAAAAATTGCCTTGGCTGTTGCTTCTTCAGGTATTGCAGCAACAGTTTTACATGGAGGAAGAACGGCACATAACATGTTTAAGATCCCGCTAATGGAATATAACGAGGTTCGTGCCTGCGGTGTTAGGAAAAATTCAGAATTGGCAAAACTCTTAAAGATGACGTCTTTAATAGTGTGGGATGAAGTGGTAATGGCAAACAAGAATACGCTAACAGCCCTTGACATAACTCTGCGAGACATATTAGAAGAAGAAAAGTTCATGGGAGGAATTGTTTTTGTCTGCGCAGGTGATTTCCGTCAAATTCTCCCTGTGATACGAGGAGGGGGAAAGAATGACGAACTCGAATATTGTATAAAGTCCAGTTATTTCTGGGATGATTTGATAAAGCTGGAACTCACACACAACGTGAGACTCAACGCTAACGATATCGAAAACAAGACATTTGCAAAGAATCTATTAGCTTTAGGTACAGGGGAAAGTGGCCCCACAGAGCTCCCTGAAAAATTTGGAATCACCGTTCAAACCCGTAATGAATTGGTTGAAAAAGTTTACGACAATTTGGAAGAAAACCACTTGAATTCTCTGTATTTTGAGAAGAGAGCTATAATTTCTCCTACTAACGATGACGTTGACAGAATATATTCGATAGTTTATGAAAAATCTAAAGAACGGGAGAAGGTCTATATGAGTATGGATGTCGCTGCTGAAGAGGGGGTGGACATTCAGACATC
>NC_134792.1:44662246-44674746 GCF_046742065.1 Oratosquilla oratoria | reverse complement strand
TGGAGCGGGAGGGGATGAAGATTCTGAAGGGATCACAAAATGAAACAGTTTCGTTAAAAGCAAACTAAAGAGTGGGAGATATGAACAGATGACGGAGTGGATGGCGGAATGAAAGAGGAAAAGGAGGTTTGTGTGTATGTGTATTTCCTAGTTGTATTTTGCAGGAAGGGGAGCTACGCTCGTGGTGTCCCGTGGTGTGTGTGTGTGTGTGCGTGTGTGTGTGTGTGTGTGTGTGTGTTTGTGATTTGCCATGGTCTTGGACCACGTGTTGGACTCGTGATCGACAGTTATTAACCTCCCGGATGAGAGGTCAGAGCTCGTATGACCGATCTATGGGTAATACTATGACCTTACACGCACACACCCCCAAACCTCCCGCTCACGAGAGTTGGAGTAACACCCCGCAGCGAAGCGATACTGAAATTATTTCAGCCCTATGCGGGAGTCGAACCCGGACCGCCGTAGTGGCAGGCGAAAACTATAACCACAGCGCCACGAAGTAGGTGTATATGTGTATGTGTGTGTGTGTGTGTGTGTGTGTGTGTGTGTGTGTGTGTGTGTGTGTGTGTGTGTGTGTGTGTGTGTGTGTGTGTGTGTGTGTGTGTGTAAACATGAAGGGAGGAATGGGTATGAAAACAGAAGAGGATTAGATGAATGGTCCATGAACTCACGGAGGTAGAAGATACAAGGAGTACAAGGTTATGGAAGAAAGTACCAGGAGGATGCAAAAAGAAATTTTAGTACAGAAAAGAACTGAAAAGGGGCAGAAGGGAGATGACACTCTCTGACGTCCTGCATTGGCGTTTCGTCCTGATTAATGGAGACAAAACGATAATGAAATGCATGTGTCACGATAAGGCAATTATGAGGAAGTTGGATACAGAAGACACTGGTCCAGTTCTGAGTTTTTTCCTGACAAGTTTTATCCAAGTTTCGACAGAGACAAAACCGGACTTGATTAAACTCGGACTAAGACCCCGTGTCCTCTGTTTTTTTATCCACCCTCCTGAACTTGTCACAATGTTTCAACATAAAACGGAAACTCTATTGAGCCAACAGAAAAATACTTTGAAAACTGCAGTGAACTTGAAGGGCGAGAAAGCATGAAACTCAGAAAACATTCGTAAAAGAAGAACAACACGAAAAAGGGGCATTTGTTTGTCAGATGTCTGTTTGATAAAGCGTTCGGTGAGAACAGCTGTCAAAGGGAACACCTGTCAAATGGAACAGTTGTCAGAGAACAAGTGATACGTAATTCTATAGCTGAATGAAGCATAGAGATTTCATGTAGATGTTTGAATGATAGTGTACAGGAAAATTGGTTTTTGGGGAGATTAAGAAACTCAATATATGTTAAGTAATAACAAGATGACGGATGGAAAAGGCTTCACAAGGATTACACACCTCTGGATTTTTTTAACACAAAAACAAAGAACGTAAAGGAGTTCAGTTTACGTAATGATGTATATATGAAAAGCAAAATGGTTTTTGAATGGAACAAGTTTCGGAATGATGCCGCTTACACACACACACACACACACACACACACACACACACACACACACACACACACACATACACACACACATACACACAGACCTACCCAGAGATCGGCTAATAAGGAGCTCTGAGCTCACTGCCGTAGGGTGGTGTCTGGCTGTCTCGACAGAGACTGCAGCAGAACCGAGGTGAATACACACACACACACACACACACACACACACACACACACACACACACACACACACACACACACACACACACACACACACACACACACACACACACACACACACACACACACACACACATTTTTGATAAACAGCTGTATTGCCAGTGAAGCTTTCCATTGAAAATCAGTACTTGGCAAATGGGCCTAAACACAATTGTAAATAATACCTATTGGCCTTGTAAGCTTTAAAGAAAGACATTAATAAAGATATACAGAGTGTTGCAAAAGGAACAACCATCTTTCTGTTTATTTTTTCTGTTGGACGAAGTAAAACAATTATTGTTTTCAAAGAGAATTGTAGGTATTGCACCGTCAAATTAAATCAATAATTACAATTTTCTTCAAGTACCTTCATTGATTTGTTTCTCTCATAATAAGATAACAAGCAAGAAAAAGGCCTTACTTTTGTCACACTCTGTAGTATGATTGTTGTTATGAAAACACTTTAACCTGAGACATAAAAAAGTGTTTTAAGACTTCCACACTGTGGAACAAAGTTGAGAAGCTCTAGTCTTAAGACGAAGATAGAAGCGCCGGTGAATTACAGTTCGTAACAACAATATGTTATGGCATGTATGTTACACATTGTAGCAAGAACCCTCTTCGTTATAATAATTCCATAATTTTCATATTTTATTCCGGCGATCGCCAGACAATTGAATTCACTCTAAGGAAGTATCTCGTGTTTTCTTTTTCTCTCTCTCAACAATTATTCCCCGCTGATACTCTCCTCCTCCTCCTCCTCCTCTTCCTCCTCCTCCTCCTCTTCCTCCTCCTCTTCCTACTCCTCCTCCCTCCACCTCCTCTCCCACTTCCTCCTCCTCCATCTCCTCCATCCCCTCCTCTTCCACCTCCACCTCCTCCTCCACCACCTCCTCCTCCTCCTCCTCCTCCCCCTCCTCCTTTTCCTCCTCCTCCTCCTCCTCTTCCTTACAGAAGTCCTCAAGAACCTCTTGTAAGGGACTTAGGGCCGAACACGTGTCTACGTCCAAGCTAGCCTCGCGCGCCTTTAGAGGAAGAGGGGGAGGGGAAGTAAAAAAAAAGGGGGGGGTAGGGAAGGAAGGTGGGAAAAGGGGAGGTCGTGTCACGTTAACAATCTTCCTGCCTCCTCTCACTCCCTCCTCCTCCTTCCCCCCCTCTCCCTCCCCCTCCCCCTCCTCTCCCTCCCCCTCCCCCTCCCCCTCTCCCTCTCTTGGTTACTTTAGACATTTTAATCGCGTTAGATTCCAGGCCTTTATCTATCGAGACTTATCATTGCTATCGTTGTCATTGTTGTTATTGCTGCTGTTGTTATTGATGTTGTTGTTATTGCTATTATTGTCACTGTTATTGGTACTGTAGTTATTGATATTGTTATTGTTTTTACTATTGTTATTTCTAATGTTATTCTTGTTGCTGTTGTTATTGAGATTGTTCGCATTACTATTGTTGTTATTTACTGTCTGTATTGTTCTTGGTACTGTTGTTATTGATATTGTTCTTGTTGTTACTATTGTTATTTATAATGTCATTCTTGTTATTGTTGTTGTTATTGAGGTTGTCCTTGTCGTTGTTTTTGTTGTTCTTATTGTTGTTATGGTTATTGTTCTTGTTGTTGATAATATTATTATTGTTAGTGTAATTGTTACTGCTATTATTATCATTGTCATTTTTATCGATTTTTATTGTTATTGTTCTTATTGCTTTATTGTCATTGCTGTTGCTGTTCATGATGTTGTCTTTGATATTGTTCTTGTTATTGGAAGTTAGAACACATTCTTCCTGCGACGAAAAGGCAGGAAATAGAAAGAAAAGGATCTCTATTAATAATGAGATCTGTCTGAAACTAACAAAATCGTCCGACGTGAGAGTTACACTAAACAAGAATCGATCATTTCAACCTACCCACTCATTGCTCGATCACTCTTCAAAACACGGCTACACGCTTGATCAAAATAATCTACTTAATTTGTGGAAAAAGAAGTTTTGAATTCACTTTCAGTATCCGATTTTTCTGTTGGGTTTTCTGTGCTCGTGAGAGATAAGATGATTTTTTTTTTTTTTTTTTTTTTTTTTTTTTTTTTTTTTTTTTTTTTTTTTTTTTTTTTTTTTTTTTTTTTTTTTTTTTTTTTTTACATCTGTGACTAGATAGTCAGTGGGACTTTGCGTCTAGACTCTGAACCAACTATTCTTGGTGAGATCTCTCTTAGAGTTCCTGATTATTAAGACGAACATCCTATTTTTTTCTTCTTTGTTATTATCATCTTCATGTTCTTCATCACATTCATATTCTTTTTCACTTCTCTCTCTCTCTCTCTCTCTCTTTTTCTCTTTCTCTCTTTCTTTCTCCTCTCTCTCTCTCTCTCTCTCTCTCTCTCTCTCTCTCTCTCTCTCTCTCTCTCTCTCTCACTCCCCTCCTCCTCCTTCCCCCCTCCCCCCTCCCCCTCCCTCTCCCACCTCCCCCTCTCCCTCTCTTGGTTACTTTAGACATTTTAATCGAGTTAGATTCCAGGCCTTTATCTATCGAGACTTAGCATTGCTGTCGTTGTCATTGTTGTTATTGCTGTTCTCGTTATTGCTGTTGTTATTGATGTTGTTCTTGTTATTGCTATTATTGTCACTGTTATTGGTACTGTAGTTATTGATATTGTTATTGTCTTTACTATTGTTATTTCTAATGTTATTCTTGTTATTGCTGTTGTTATTGAGATTGTTCGCATTACTATTGTTGTTATTTACTGTCTGTATTGTTCATGGTACTGTTGTTATTGATATTGTTATTGTTGTTACTATTGTTATTTATAATGTTATTCTTGTTATTGAGGTTGTCCTTGTCGTTGTTCTTGTTGTTATTGTTGTTGTCATGATTATTGTTCTTGTTGTTCATACTATTATTATTGTTAGTGTAATTGTTGCTGCTATTATTATCATTGTCATTTTTATCGATTTTTATTGTTATTGTTCTTATTGCTTTATTGTCATTGCTGTTGCTGTTCATGATGTTGTCTTTGATATTGTTCTTGTTATTGAAAGTTAGAACACATTCTTCCTGCGACGAAAAGGCAGGAAATAGAAAGAAAAGGATCTCTATTAATAATGAGATCTGTCACTCTTCAAACCACGCTTGATCAAAATAATCTACTTAATTTGTGGAAAAAAGAAGTTTTGAATTCACTTTCAGTATCCGTCCTCTCTCTTTTCGAAGGCCCAGCGTGTTGTGCTGAGGTTCTATTTTTTTTTATTTGATTTTTTTTTTTTTTTTGTCTCGGTGACAAAATAAATGTAGATTTTTCTGTTGGGTTTTCTGTGCGCGTGAGAGATAAGACGATGTTATCCTTTTTTTTTTTTTTTTTTTTTTTTTCTAGATAGTCAGTGGGACTTTGCGTCTAGACTCTGAACCAACTATTCTTGGTGAGATCTCTCTTAGAGTTCCTGATTATTAAGACGAACATCCTATTTTTTCTTCTTTGTTATTATCATCTTCTTCGTGCTCTTCATCACATTTATATTCTTCTTCACTTCTCTCTCTCTCTCTCTCTCTCTCTCTCTCTCTCTCTCTCTCTCTCTCTCTCTCTCTCTCTCTTTCTCTCTCCTCTCTCTGTCTCTCTCTCTCTCCTCTCTCTCTCTCTCTCTCTCTCTCTCTCTCTCTCTCTCTCTCTCTCTCTCTCTCTCTCTCTCTCTCTCTCTCTCTCTCTCTCTCTCTCTCTCTCTCTCTCTCTCTCTCTCTCTCTCTCTCTCTCTCTCTCACTCTCTCTCTCTCTCTCTCTCTCTCTCTCTCTCTCTCTCTCTCTCTCTCTCTCTCTCTCTCTCTCTCTCTCTCTCTCTCTCTCTCTCTCTCTCTCTCTCCCCTAATGTCCTTACCGGAGAAAATAAATTCACCCGAATCTAACCCGTGACTTACCATAATCATCCAAACAAATTTACAGTTGTTGCTGCGTCAGTACAAATTCATTGACAGAAATAAATAAATAGACAAAAAAGAAAGTAAATAATAATGTGTGGACATGGATACATAGTTCCATTGTACCCTGATGGGTCACTTACGAGTGTCCCCCAGTATTGCATCATCTCTCTTCATCTATAACCACTTTAATGGGAGAGTTGATAGGAAGAAAATGGAGACGGAAAACGCTTGCTTACCTCGCTGGAATTGCAGAGAATACCGGAAAGTGAGCTGGGACCCCGAGGACGAGCATTGGGGGACGGGGAGACGAGGGGGGGGGGAAGGAGGGCGACGAGAGGGGAGGGGCGAGGGAGGGAGACGATGGGGGGGAAGGGGAAGCAGGGAGAAGAGGGAGGAGAGAGGGAGGGATGGAGGGAGAGGGGGAGATGAGGGAGAGGGGGAGGGAATGGTTAGGGAGTGGGTGAGGAAGGAACTTGAATGAACGTCAAGGAGATATACTGTTGATAAGCGAATGGATAAGATAAGTGTTTTTGGTAGGAGGGAGAAGGAGAAGGGGAAGAGGAAAGTGAAGGTGGGAGGAGGGGGAATGTTGGGGAAGGGAAGGTGATGGAAGAAGGGGAAGGTGGAAGAAGGAGAAGGTGGAAGAAGGAGAAGGTGGGGGGAAGGGGAAAGGGGAAGGCGGAGGAATTAGAAGGTGGGAGAAGGGGAAGGTGGGGGGGAAGAGGAAAGTGGGGAAGCAGATGGTGGGAAGAAGGGGAAGGTGAAGGTAGGACTGAGGAGGTGGGGGAAGGGGGAAGGGAAGGTGATGGAAGAAGGGGAAGGTGGAAGAAGGAGAAGGTGGAAGAAGGAGAAGGTGGGGAGAAAGGGAAAGGGGAAGGCGGAGGAATTAGAAGGTGGGAGAAGGGGAAGGTGGGGGGAAGAGGAAAGGGGGGAAGCAGAAGGTGGGAAGAAGGGGAAGGTGAAGGTAGGACTGAGGAGGTGGGGGAAGGAGGAAGAAGGTGGGAGGAAAGGGAAGGTGGGGGAAATTGTATTTTCGGTAGGAGGGGGGGAGGTCTATAGGATTCTCGAGATAGGGGAAGAGGGAGCTCCTATTTCGTCGATGGAAACCAGCGCTTCTATCCTTGGGCTGATGCAAGAGAGATTATAGAAGAGAGGAAAAGAGGCACAGCAAAAAATTAAAAGTGATACTTTTTTTTTTAAAGTTGGGGTGAAGAAGGGAGACAGAAAGGTGAAGACACAATAGGGGGGGCCCGGAGGCCTCTAGAAGCAGAGGAAGAGCCCCCTCCCTACCCCCAAGGGAGCCCTGAGGGGACCAAAACAGGGAGGTACGGGGGACTGAAGAAATCCAATCGAGAGAATGAAAAGGATCAGATTAATTGAGAATTGGAGTACGAGGGAAGGTTGCGAATGACGGGAAAGGGGTGGAGAGGTTGCAGAGGTTGCAGAGGTGGACGTGGTAGTGGAGGTGGTGATGGAGATGGTGGAGGTGGTAGTGGGAATGAAAGTGACACTGGTTGCGGTGGTAATAGTGGAGGAGGTGGTGGAGGAGCTAGTGTTGGTGATGGTGATAGTAATGGCCGTGGTGGAGTAATGGCGGGGTTGATGGTAGTGGTGGGAATAGCGATAGGATGAAGGGAAGGAGAGAAAGAAATAAAGTGAGAGAGAGAGAGAATGAGAGAGACGGGGGAAAGTAGAGTGAGAGAGATAGAGAACGAGAGATAGAGATAGATAGATAGAGAGAACGATATAATGAGATAGAAAGAGGGGAAAGTAGAGAGAGAGAGAGAGAGAGAGAGAGAACGAGAGATAGGGATAGATAGATAAATATATATATGTGTATATATATCTATCTATATATATATATATATATATATATATATATAGATAGATAGATAGGTAGATAGAGAGAGCGAGGGGGAGAGAGAAACATCGAGAAAGAGTGAGAGAGAGAGAACGAAAGAGACAGAGACACAGAGAAAGAGGGGGGCAAAGGGGAAGGAGGGGAGAGAGAGAGAGAGGTGGGGGGGGGGGCGTTTGGGTGTTCCCAGCCAACACGACGAGGTAATGGGTGAGAGGATCAGCCTGCAGGGGACGTGTTCGAAGTAGTTCGTTCGTTGGAGGTCTCCCGGCGGCGTTTTGCCGCGTCAGCAAGGGAGAAAATGAAGAAAGGAAGAAAATGGAGATGGAGTAGACATTGGCAGTGGACAAGGAGGTGTGACGTGGAGTGAAAGAGAAGGAGTGGAGGAGGAGGAGAAGGAGGGAGGGGTTTGAAAAAAATTAATAAGTCGACAAGGATAAGGTGAAGGAGGGGGAGGATGTTGGGAGGAAGCAGAGGAAGTCTAGGAGGGTAAGGATAAAGAATAGGAGGAGAAGGAGGAGGTGGAGGAAGAGGAGGAGGGAGAAAGGTATATCAAGACGGGTAAAAGGATGAGGAGAAGGTTAAGGAGAAAAAGAAGGATGAGAAAGGGATATTTCTATATAGAAGGAGAGAAGACGAAGAAGAAGAAGAAGAAGAAGAAGAAGAAGAAGAAGAAGAAGAAGAGAAATGGGCTGTGCGTGGGAGGAGGCAGTGGAGAGGAGGGGGAGGAGGTGAAGGAAGGCGATGAGAATGAATGACGAAAATTGAAGAGGAGAGAAAAAGAAGAA
Source organism: Oratosquilla oratoria (assembly GCF_046742065.1). Taxonomy (NCBI): domain Eukaryota; kingdom Metazoa; phylum Arthropoda; class Malacostraca; order Stomatopoda; family Squillidae; genus Oratosquilla; species Oratosquilla oratoria. The sequence continues at coordinate 44,666,485 of NC_134792.1, read as the reverse complement.
GAAGGGAGAGAGAGGAGAGGAGAGGAGAGGAGAGAACGAAAGGTTGGAGTTGGAGACGAGAAGAGAGGGAAAAATGTGGATAGCGAAGATGTAAAGTAAATGAATAGGAAAGGAAAGGGAGATGGAATAAGGCAAAGAATAAAGGTAGAGAGATACATATCTACAGACACACACACACACACACACACACACACACACACACACACACACACACACACACACACACACACACACACACACACACACACACACACACACACAATAGTGTGTGCAAAAACCTTATAAGAATTTAAGTACAAACTAGATACTGAGAGATACAAAGACGGGTCACTACGAGCATAGCTCCCCTTCCCGTATAATACAACTAGGTAAATACATATACACACACACATATTATATATGTATATGTATATATATATATATATATATATATATATATATATATATATATATATACAGAGAGAGAGAGAGAGAGAGAGAGAGAGAGAGAGAGAGAGAGAGAGAGAGATAAATAGATATAGATAGGTAGATAGATAGATGGAAAGATAGATATAAATTTATAGAAAAAGAGAGAGAAAGGTGGAAGGGGGAAAGAGAAGTAACCGGATAAGCTGCTGTGCTCTAAATGTGTTACACAGACGAGAGAGAAGGGGCTGGTGCCAGCAAGAGGAGGAGGAGGAGAAAGAGAGTAGGGGGAGGAAGAGGAAGAGGAGGATTAGAATGAAAAAAGTTACAAGAGGAGGAAGGAGGAGTAAGATGATGAACAGAAGGTGGAGAAAGAAGAGGGATATGAAGAAGAGGAGGAGTAGGAGGAGGAAGGATAGGAGAAAGAAGACAAGGGGGAAGAGAAGGGAAGGTAAGTAGGAAGATGGAGGGAGGAACGATAGGAAGAAGAAGGAAAAGTAGAGGAGGAGTAGGAGGAGGAGGCGGACAAAGAGAATAGAAAAAAAAATTGAAGAAAGATAAAGGAGAAAGACAAAAGAGGGAAAGACATCCGTCTCAGGCTGGAGGGTCGGCAGCGTTCACAGGCGGACTCCTCGGCCCTTGAGGACCACCAGAGGAGGAGGTTTCTCAGTCTCGATCTTCTTCGGCACCGTCGAAGACCCAGAAAGTCTCAGGGTCCAGTGTTCTTCGGCGGAGTCTAACCAGAAGCTGTACTTGGAGACTCCTGGGGTTTTACAAGAAAAGCATACTGGCGATAAACAAGTACGCACATACACACTCACACACATACACGCACATACACACACACACTTACACGCACCCGCGGCTCTCTATGGTGTGGTGGTACCACGCTCGACCGCGACCTAAAATTTCAGCATCGCTGCACCCAGTAGTCTCCAAGTACAGTTTCTGGTGGGGAAGGTGTTGGTGGGTGTGGGTGTGGGTGTGTGTGGGTGTGATTTGTTTTACCCATAGTTCGGACCATAGATAAGCTCTGATCTCTAACCCATGATCCAAGAACGCGGTGAGTTATACACACATGCAGAGAAAAAGAGAGAAGCTGGCGAAGAGCCTCAAGGGCAAAATGTCAGCAAGAAGAGGGTTGTCAGCTTACCCGAAAGAGAAATGGGCGGGAAGGTCTTGGAAATAGTTTATAGAGGAAGCTGAGTGGGAAGTGTGTGTTGGGGGCGAGTTGGGAATTGACCTCGGGCCTTTTTTCCAATTTTTGCTTTATTATTATTATTTATTTTTCTAAACAAAATTCAAAGCCATCACTCCTGTCAACTCCTTAACTTTGATGCCGTTTACTAAACTAAGTAAAGACGTCTGGCGTTAACCTATATGAAGTCTGTTGAGAGCTTTGTTTGTGATTCAACATGGTCTTGGAACACGTGTTGGACTCGTGATCGACAGCTATTTCCCCCCCGGAAGAGAGCTCAGGGCTCATTTTTGACCGATCTATGGGTAATGCTGTGACCTTACACACACACACACACACACACACACACACACACACACACACACACACACACACACACACACACACACACACACACACACACACACACACGCACACAACTCCCTGCCCACGAGAATTGAAGCAGCGATACTAAAATTATTTCAGCCCTGGGCGGGATTCGAACCCGGACCGCCGTAGTGGCAGCCGGGAACTCTAACCACTGCACCACGAGGTTTGAGTGAGAGAGAGAGAGAGAGAGAGAGAGAGAGAGAGAGAGAGAGAGTATGTGAATGTGGAGAACAAGTCACTTTGTTGGAGAAGTCACACTTGAACCCAAGGTCAAGGTCAAGGTTATTCTGCTGCTGCTCCACCACAGGAGGTTGGTATGGCCGGAAGGGGGTGGAGGAGGAGGAGGTGGTGGTGAAAGAAGAAAAGGGATGAGGTGAAGGAAGGAAGGAAGGAAGGCGTGGGTTCTGAGAAGAAGGAAGAGGAGGAGGAGGAGGAGGAGGAGGAGGGCGTGGAAATGTGGAGAGGGAGAGTTGAAAGGGGCAAGAAAGTAAAAAAAAAGCGAGAGAGAAAAAGAGAGTAAGGATGGAAAAGAGGGAGTAGGGGAGTGTGGGAGGAAGCGTCGGAGGGGAGAGGGGGGAGTGGCGTGTTCTCCAGGTCAACACTTGTTTTTTCTCCCTTTCAGCGAGGAAGAGTAGGGAGGGAGGGAGGGAGGAGAAGAGAACAATCGGTGATTGTTTCCTTACTCCTTCTCCTTCTCCTCCTCCCCTCCTCTTCCTCCTCCTCCTCCTCTCCTTTTCCTCCTCCTCCTCCTCCTCTTCCTCCTCCTCCTCCTCCTCTTCCTCCTTCTCTACCTCCCCCTTCTCCGTTCCTTCTCCTCTTCCTCTTTACCTTTCTCTTCTTCCTCTTTTTTCTTCTTTCTCTTTCAACTTCTCTTTCTCCTTCTACTTTCCTTATGCTCTTCTTCTTCTTCTTCTTCCCCTTCTCTTCCTTTTCCTCCTCTCTCTTTTTCCTTCTCTTCCTCTTACCCCTTCTCCTCTTCTTTCTCTTCTTCTTTCTCCTCCTTCTCCTCCTCTACTTCCTCCTCCTCCTAACCGGTAACTTTGAATCAACCTCAATCTCACACAAGACAGACAACAGTCCAATATTTCTTTCCTTAGATGCCCATGATTGATCCAAGGGTCAGTGCCGGTTACTATGGGGTCGCGGGTAACTGGACACAAAAGATAAAGAATCTCTCTCTTTCTCTCTCTCTCTCTCTCTCTTTCTCTTTATCTCTCTCTCTCCCTCCCCCCCCTCTCTCTCTCTCTCTCTCTCTCTCTCTCTCTCTCTCTGTCTATCTCTCTCTCTCTCTCTCTCTCTCTCTCTCTCTCTCTCTCTCTCTCTCTCTCTCTCTCTCTCTCTCTCTCTCTCTCTCTCTCTCTCTCTCTCTCTCTCTCTCTCTCTCTCTCTCTCTCTCTCTCTCTCTCTCTCTCTCTCTCTCTCTCTCTCTCTCTCTCTCTCTATCGCCTTGAAGGGGCTTTGAGAGAAATATCTGCTAATCAGATTAGAATCGGAGGAAGACGATTAGGCAGCGACGCCCAATCACTTCACTCTATCGCTCGCCATTACTGCAATTTCTCGAGTGTAAAAGTAGTTGGGAGGGAGGGAGATGGAGGGGAGGGAGGGAGGGAGGAAGAGGAAGGTTGAGGGAAGGAGATGGAGGGAGGGAGGGAGATGGAGGGAAGGAGGGAGGGTTGAGATGGAGGGAGGGAGGGAGATGGAGGGAAGGGAGGGAGGCAAGGAAGGAGGGAGGAAGAGGAAGGTTGAGGGAGGGGGTGGGGGGAGGGAGGAGGGAGGGAGGTGAGGAAGAGGAAGACTGAGGGAGTGGGATGGAGGGAGGAGGGAGGTAGGTGAGGAAGAGGAAGATTGAGGGAGTGGGGTGGAGGGAGAAGGGAGGGAGGGAGGGAGGGAGGTAGGTAGGTGAAGTAGAAGGGAGAGAGGAAAGGAGGGAGATAGAAGGAGTAAGGTTTAGAGAGGGAGATGGAGGGAGGAGAAAGGGAGGGAGGGAGGGAGGGAGGTGAGGTAGAAGTGAGAGAGGGGAAGGAAAGGGAGGGACGAGAGGAGAAGAGAAGAGAGGTTGGAAGATTGGAAGAGAGTGGGAGGGAGAAGAGGAGATGAGTAGAGAGAGAAGAGGACGGAACGGAACGAGGTAAAAGAACAGGGAGAGAGGAGGGAATGGAGGGAAGGGGAGGAAGAAGAAGAGGGGAAGGGAAGAGAGGGGAGATGAAGGAAAGAGAGAGGAGAGGAGGGGAAGTGAAGTGGGAGGGGAGGAGGAAGAGGAGGAGGAG
>NC_134792.1:44647246-44657246 GCF_046742065.1 Oratosquilla oratoria | reverse complement strand
TGAAGAGTATATTGCTGAGGCAAGGAAATCGAACCCTAAAGAATTCTATAGTTATGCGAATAAGAAGAAAACGCTTACCTGCGGCATTGGACCACTAAATGATGATGAAGGTAAACATACGGATGATGAAAATAAGATGGCCTCAATCCTTAATAAAATTTTTGCATCCGTCTTCACAGACGAGGATTGCTCAGTGTATCAGCCACCAGAACATAAAATGTCCTAAAACGTTTTAAATCAACTCATAAATACCGAAAGTGATGTCGTACAAGTAATTTATAAGCTCAAAATAAATAAAGCCCCGGGACCTGACATAATTTCACCTAGAATTCTGCGAGAAGCCAAAACTCAAATCGGTAAAACCTTGTGCATCATTTTCAACAAATCTTTAACACTTGGTAATGTCCCATCAGATTGTAAATGTGATAATATAACACCAATATTCAAGAAAGGGGACAAATCACAGCCAGACAACTACAGACCGATTAGCCTGACTTCGATTGTGTGTAAACTGCTAGAGACCATCATTCACGACAGTGTAGTGAAATATTTTCAGAAGAAAATAAAATTATGAAAGATTCGCAACATGGCTTCTGTAGCAAACGCTCATGTTTAACTAATCTCGACTTCTTTCATGACGTCTTTAACAAATACGAGGAAAATAGACCTGTTGATATAATTTGTCTAGATTTTCAGAAGGTATTCGATAAAGTTCCTCACAAAAGATTGCTGGACAAAGTGAAAATGCACATTATTTATGGCAGTATTCACAACTGGATTAAAGATTGGCTCTCTGAGTGAGAATCAGACAAGAAACAATGGTCTCAAACTGTCAGGAAATAGATTCAATTTGGAAGTGGGTAGAAACAACTTCGCCATTCGTGTAGTTAATGAATGGAATAAATTTCCTGCAGAGGCAGTGTAGTGTAGTTCAGTTCGAAGCTTTAATAATAATTTAGATAAACACCTAAGCAAGATGCTGTAATGATCATAATTTATTTTATATTATTTATTTTTGTTTTGTTATCATTTGTCTGATTCTCATTTATTATCAGTTATATGTCAATTTAATAGCATTTACTATTTACCTGTTTGTTTATTGTTTAACTATACCTATGCATTTATTTATGTATTTTATTTGTTATTTACATTATTATAGTTTTTATTTATTTATTATTATTATGATTTTTTTCGCATCCGAACTAGATATGGACCAATAGGTCTCCTCTCGGCATGCTCCACCTTTGGAATCCTTTGTAATACTTTGTAAAACAGAGTTGTAATTAACGGGGCTTCATCTAGCTGGCTCGACGTTAAAAGTGGCGTACCGCAAGGATCAGTTTTGGGACCCGTTTTGTTCTTAATATATGTAAATGATGTAGACGACGGCCTCCTCTGCAATGTATCAAAATTTGTTGATGACACAAAAATAACAGGCAAAGTAACAATCACCAAAGAGAAAGAAACTCTGCAATCCGATCTAGACAGATTATCAAGCTGGGCTAGCAAGGGGCAAATAAAATTTAACGTCAACAAATGTAAAGTCATGCACATTGGAAGTAACAATAATCACATCCAATACCAAATGAATGGCGAAATACTGGATCCAGTAACTAAAGAAAAAGATCTAGGAGTTTTTATATAAAATGACTTGAAGCCAAGTCAATATTGCTCAGGAGTTGTTAAAACAGCAAATAAATTGGTTGGCTTCATCGGAAGAGTCTTCGAAAATAAATCAGAAAAATATTGTTAAGCCTTTATAATTCCTTGGTACGTCCCCATCTCGAATACTGTGTACAATTTTGGTCCCCATATTACCAGAAAGATATTAGTAAACTAGAAAGAGTGCAACGGGGAATGGCTAAAATGATACCAAGGCTGAGAAATCTGCCGTATGAAGAAAGACTTAAAAGTCTAAACTTATTCTCACTTTCAAAAAGAAAAATGTGAGGAGATTTAATTGAGGTTTTTAAAATGTTCAAAGGCTTTGACAACATCACCGTCGAAGATTACTTCTTATTAGACCAATCAAATACAAGAAGACGTCACGATTTTAAAGTAATTGGTAAAATATTTTTCTCGAATGAAAGTAAGCACTTCTTCTTTAACCGGGTTGTTAATGTGTGGAATTCGTTACCTTCCACCGTCGTTGAAAGTAACACAATAACAACATTTAACAATCGGCATTTAATTGTAAATGGATAGGATAGTGGTATCAGTAGTGTTAGTTCATCTTCTGCCCTGTTTTCTTAACTGTAGCTTAGGGCCAGTAAGCCTGCTGTTGTTTGTTCTTCCTTTGTGTTCCTCTTCTAGATCTTCCCCCATCCTCCTCCTGCTCCTCCTCCTTTTGCTCCTCCTCCTCCTCCTCTTCCTTTTCTTCTTCCTTCCTCACCTTCTCCTACTCCAAACCCTCTTCTAGATCTTCCCTTCATGCTTTTCTTAGTCTTCCCCCTCCTCCTCCTCCTCCTCCTCCTCCTCCTCCTCCCTCTCCTCTTCCTCCTCCCCCTCCTCCCTCTCCTCTTCCTCCTCCCCCTCCTCCTCCTCCTTCTCCTCTTCCTCCTCCTTCTGACACTTCAAGTGTGGATTTAGTTAATTGTAATATACAGGAAATGAGACGTACTCGTCCATCCTTTTTGTAAACAATAGGTAGCTCTGAAATCTCTTCTTACGCCTTTTTTAAGCTAAGTAAACCTAGCTTTTATTTAAGCTTAAGGTGAACCTTGGAGAGAGGTTTAGGGAAGAGAATATTCCTCAGAGGTGAGAGAGAGAAAAGAGAGAACAAGAGTTCTTTTTTATCATTTTTATTTTTCTATATATATGTGTCTGAAATAGGTGGAAGTAGGTGTGTGCCTAGGGTGGCTACTTTCCTTATAAGAGGGAAAAATTTCTTGGTATACAGATGTGTCTCTAGATTAACTGTTTTGTTTATTATTTATTTATTTATTTATTTATTTATTTATTTATTTCAGAACTTGTTGCAGCTGTACTGAAAGCTTATTTCTATACATATGTGGGTGGCTGGGTACGAGTTTATGGGCAAGTATTAATGTAAAATTACTAATTTCGATTTTCATTACACCAGTCGTGTACAGAATTTATTCTCTTCTAATTTCAAACCGGGGGTGTACAATTCAAATATTTCTATATACATAGGAGTAATACTATCTAGAATTTAATATATACAAAATTAGACGTTTGGATGAAATTATTTTTACAATAAAAATATATCAGATTTCTTGGAACTACATATATTTTTGTTTATTAGGATTTCTGTATAATGAAAAAATTAAGGGGAGACTATAACTTTGGTGGAGTCTTTACAAAAACTGGGGCCACATTTCGTATTTTGTAACACAGAATCCATTTATAACAGACATTATTCAATCAAGGTATTTCATTATTTTCTTTTTCTCTCTCTTTTTTTTATTCACTTCATTTCTTACGTTTCAGGAGTGTCTGGGAAGTTGACGCAAGCGCAGCGGGAAACAAAATTTCGAGAAGAACGAAAAAAAAAAAAATTGCCTCGTTCGATGTTGCGTGAAATTTTACCTGACGCGTCATCAACCGTGAAATATCCTTTTCATCACGAACTGGACTACGGTGACATCAACGAGGTCGAGACGTCAGTTTACGTCAATGTGTTCGAATCGTCGTGGAGGCAACATTTTTTTTTTTTTTTTTAAGATTTTTTCGCTACAGACACTAACACAGTCACGTGACCTCCCTTGTATCCATATCTATTCCTGCAGCATGCACGTCCTGTTCGTTTAATAGAATTTAGTCTATGAAAAAGTATCCCGTCTGTTGCAAATCCACAAAGATATTAATAAAGTTACTTAACTGTGCAACGAGAGAAATTCCATTTTGCGTTGGTAAGGTCAACAGTAACTGCGTTGATATTTATGTAAGAAAAAAATGGCTGAACAACAGTATTGCTTGTCTCATATATATATATATATATATATATATATATATATATATATATATATATATTGTGTGTGTGTGTGTACTATATACATACGCTGAATGGTTTCCAGTCAAGAGATTAACATCTTTTCAACGACAATTCACTTTTAATTCCATGCCATCGCAGTCGAGACTGAGAAGCTCGAAGGAGGCATATATTGGAAATTGAAACGTGGTCGAGCCGAGGACTCGAACTCAGCTCGGACGTGACAAAGTGTCAGTGACTAAACCCATTACGCTATCAAGAGAGATATAAGTTGTGCACAACTTTCTTCTATTTGTCTGCTCGACTTTCATACACATACACGAATTTTTGCGTTCAACCCACCTCCGCCATGATAGTGTAATCGTTAAATGTACACGTGGGAAAGCTTATACATACACTGAATGGTTTCCAGTGAACAGATTAACATCTTTTCAACCTCAATTCACTTTTAATTTCATGCCATCGCAGTCGAGACTGAGAAGCTCGAAGGAAGCATATATTGGAAATTGAAACGCAGTCTCGACTGTGATGGCATAGAATTAATAGTGAACTGTGGTTGAAAATATGTTAATCTGTTCACTGGGAACCATTCAGTGTATGTATAAGCTTTCCAACGTGTACGTACTAACGATTACAATATCATGGCGGAGGTGGGTTGAACGCAAAAATTCGTGTATGTGTATGTAACTCGAGCATACAAATATAAGAAAGTTGTGACCAACTTATATCTCTCTTGATAGCGTAATGGGTTTAATCACTGACACTTTGTCACGTCCGAGCTGAGTTCGAGTCGTCGGCTCGACCACGTTTCAATTTCCAATATATGCTTTCTTTGAGCTCCTCGTCATGGAATTAAAAGTGAATTGTGGTTGAAAAGATGTTATATACTGTATATATATATATATATATATATATATATATATATATATATATATATATATATATGACGACATCTTGACATGTTGTAAGAGAGTCAGAGGGAAAAACACACAAGCTCTGTACATAGCCACCAACAAATGTACGAACAATAGAGTAGGCGACATAAAATTATCGGAGACATAGCACGGCACGCAGCAAAAGAGTGGAAGAAAACGGGACGAATGATCACCAGAGGCATCCCACGGAGTATCAGTACGACCAACGCGCAAGAGTTAGAGCCTCCTTGAACTCAGACCTATCCTAGTTCATTACCCACACATTTTCTGTATTTATTGCCAGTATTTTCTGTAGTGTAACATTCTTCCTGAAGAAGTACCATAGTGCGAAACTAGTTAAAGAATAAACTCTCGTTCTGCTTGTGTGTTTTCCCCTCTGCCTCTCTCATATATATGTATATGTATATATATATATATATATATATATATATATATATATATATATATATATATATATATATATATATATATATATATATATATCACTCCGCTGGTCTTCGGGCCACTTGGTGATCCGTAACCACTATTGATACGTCTCGCCATGTCTGTCCTGTGCCACCTCCTCCCATTCTCTTGGTTCTATTCTGCATATCTGCACATCTTCAACACATTCTCTCCAGTCTTTTCTAGGTCGTCCAAGTGGTTGTCTTCCATGCACTCCACTATTAAGGACTTTCTTTGTCCATCTATCTTCTTGCATCCTTGCCACATGTCCTGCCCATTTCAATCTTTTTAATTTTATTACATTTTTAATATGGGGTTGTTTTGTTTGTTCTCTAATTTCCCAGTTATGTCTTATTCTCCATTCTTGCCTTTGATTGTCATACACGTGCCCTAAAATTCTCCTCAAAATCTTATATATATATATATATATATATATATATATATATATATATATATATATATCATTGTAATTATTATACATAGGAGGGAAGTCCACAAAGTTAGAAGCGTCGATAAATAGCAGTTCATAACAGCAGCTATCCTCCTTCCTCTTTTCTCTCTCCTACTCCCTCTCCTTGTTTTTCTTTTTCCCCTCCCTCTCTTTCTCCTTCTTCTTCCCCCTCTCCTTATCTCTCTCCTTCACTTATCCTTCTTCCTTCTCCCTCTTTCTCTCTCCCCATGTCCTGTCCTTTTTTCCTTTTCCCCTTCTTCTATTCCTTTTCTCCTCTTCCTCCTTCTTTTCTCCACCTCTTTCTTTTCCTTCTCATTTTCGTTTTCTTTCTCCTCATCTTCCTTCTCCTCTTCTTTCCCCTTTTCTTTCCTATCCACTTACACCCCCTCCTCCTCCTCCTCCTTCTCCTCGTCCCCCTCCTCTTCCTCGTCCCTCCTCCTCTTCCTCGTCCCCCTCCACTTCCTGACTGGCCACAGTGTTTCCACCTGACTGCTCAATCGGACAGAACACACCAGATATACCTCGTGGTCTGACTACAAAAAAAAGAATTCGTGGGGGAACTCAAGACTACCTACGATAAAAATTCGCCGCCATGCTTTGTTCGGCGTTGTGTCCTTTTCGAGTTACTCAAAGCACGTCATCGACTGACGCAGAAGAGTGAAATTTAACGAACGAATGAATGAATTAATTAACGAATAAATTGACGATCTCACAGTTGCAATGAAAAATGTGAATGTAGATAGTAAATCAAAAGGATCGTAGTTCCAATCCTTATTGCTCATCCGTCACAGGAGAACGGTCAAGAGAAACGGGAAGAAAGCGTTATGAGTTGGGGAGGAGGAAGAAGAGGAGGAGAAGGAAGAGAAGTAGGAAGAGGAAGAGGAAGAGACAAATCCGTTTGAGTTAAGGTCGTGATGTGAACCTCAATATTATCGTCGGGGAGAAATTTAATCCTACTTTCGTCACAAGTAAACAAACGGCGGCCATGTTGGGCTGAGGAAACATGGAGATTCCCTGAAGACCTTGTTGTTGTTGTTATTGTTGTTGTTGTTATTGTTGTTGTTGCTGTTGTTGTTCTTGCTCTTGTATTTGCTTCTTCTTCTTGCAGTTTTTTATGTTAATATTGTTGTTCTTGCTTTTGTTCTTGTTCTTGTTATTGTTCTCGTTCTTGTTCTCTCGTCCTCCAGGGTCCAAATGGAAGTGTTCCGAGGAGGAACCTGTGTTTGTGTTAGTGAGGATGAGGGTTTCGTCTCCGATAACCAGCGCTTCTATCCTCGGAGAGACGGGACCACAGAAGTGGTAAAAGAGAGAGATGTAACGAGGATATTAGCAAAAGAGAGACAATGAAGAGATCATCATTTACCTACAATCATTAAAGAGCAGAGGCACTGTAGATGACATGGGGCACAGTACCTGGGTGAACACTGCATCGTTGTACGTATGATGCAGACACCCCTACGGACCAGAGGTACGATACAGACGACATGGTGGGAGTGGGGGGTCGGTAGCTAGATTGATCACCTTAATTGCTTTGCCTTGGTCTCCTCGACTTGTCGACAGATGCCTCAAGTTGTCGGTAAACGTCACTAAGTGGTCACGTGACCGCCCCACCCTATGACGTCACGCGACCGCCCCGCCCTATGACGTCACGCGTCACGGGGCTGGCGTCACGTGCGGTGACATGCGCGATCTTTCCGCGTGATCAAGGTGACCTCTCCAGTAACATCGTTTATGTAAGGTCACCCCCTTTGCGATGACGTCATAATCCTGTCAAAGGCTTCGAGGGATGGAGTTGAGATTATCGCTGGACGCCGTGACATATGTTGATTGAGATAACCTGGCAGCAGCCAGAGGCTGGAATACGTGAAAGGAACTCCTTGATGCTTTGGCTGCAGGAAGAGTTCCTCTGCGCTGAAAGAAATCGCCTGGCAGAAGTCTTGATAAATACATGCGGATTCAGGCAATCCCCGAATCCTCCTCCCCTCCCACTCCTTCTCTCTCCCCTCCTCCCTCCCGTTCCCCCCCTCCCTCCCCTCCTCTCTCCCGTTCCCCCTTTTCCCTCCCCTCCTCCCTCCCGACCCCTTCAGTTGCTTGTAATCGTCTGGTGGCTCTGGTAGACAACGCTACACTAGTTCGTCTGAACACCTGAAGATTTTTTTTTTTTTCTTTTTTCGTTCTGGAAGACCTATCTCCAGGTGATCTTATTCAGCCTCTAGAAGAACACTCTTCTAACTCTTCAGTGACGTCATTGATGTGGATCGTCACTTGATCCTCCTGCAAGGACAAAGAAAGCTCTCAGGGGATTAAAAAAATAAAATAATAAAAATATATATATATATTTTTTTCGTTCTGGAAGACCTATCTCCAGGTGATCTTATTCAGCCTCTAGAAGAACACTCCTCTAACTCTTCAGTGACGTCATTGATGTGGATCGTCACTTGATCCTCCAGCAAGGACAAAGGAAGCTCTCAGGGGATTAAAAAAATATTAATAAATATTTTTTTTTTCGTTCTGGAAGACCTATCTCCAGGTGATCTTATTCAGCCTCTAGAAGAACACTCCTCTAACTCTTCAGTGACGTCATTGATGTGGATCGTAACTTGATCCTCCAGCAAGGACAATGGGGATTAAAAAAATAATAATAAATATTTTTCTTTTTCTTTTTACGTTCTGGAAGACCTATCTCCAGGTGATCTTATTCAGCCTCTAGAAGAACACTCCTCTAACTCTTCAGTGACGTCATTGATGTGGATCGTCACTTGATCCTCCAGCAAGGACAAAGAATGCTCTCTGGGGATTAAAAAAGATAATAAATAAAAGAAAATAAGATAGAAATAGACACGAACTCTCCTGCCTCCTTCTCCTCCTTCTTCTCCTCCTTTTCCTCCTCCTCCTCCTCCTCCTTTTACTTCTCGTCCCTCTTCTTCATCTCCTCATTTTTTTTTTCACTTTTTACTGCTCCTTCATCTCATCCTCGTACTCTTCCTTCTTCTCGTCCTCTCCCTCCTCTACTCCTCCTCGTCCTCCCTTCCTCCTTAACATTTTCCCCCTCCTCTTTCTTCTGCTCCTCCTCCTCCTCCTCCTCCTTTCCATAAATCCCCACAAAGCCTTTTTCAAAGTTTTCCGGTCCATTTAACACATCCAGGTACAATCCTCCTCCTCCTCTTCTTTCTTTTTTTCTCCTCTTCCTCTTCCTCCCTTCCTCCTTTTCTTCCTCCCTTCCTCCTTTTCTTCCTCCTCCTTTTCCTTTCCTCTTTCTCCTCTTCCTCCTCTTTGTCCTCTTCCTCCTCTTCCCCATCCTCCTCCCCTTCTTCCTTTTACTCCTCCTCCTCTTTCTCCCCTCCTCCTCCTCTTCCCCCCTTTTTCCTCTCATCCTCCTCCTCCTCCTCATCCTCCTCCTGCTCCTCTTCGCCCTCTTTCTCCTCTTCCTCCTTCTCTTCACCCTCCTACTCCTCTTCCTCCTCTTCTTCCTCCTTCCCCCTCCTCCTCCTCTTCCTCCTCTTTGTCCTCTTCCCCATCCTCCTCCCCTTCTTTTTTTATCTTCTTTCTCCTCTCCTCCTCCTCTTCCTCCTACTGCTCCTCTTCGCCCTCTTTCTCCTCTTCCTCCTTTTCGTCCTCTTCCTCTTCTTCACCCTCCTCTTCCTCCTTTTCGTCCTCTTCCTTCTCTTCCCCCTCCTCTACCTCCTCCTCCTCATCTTTCTCCTCCTCTTCCCCTCCTCCTCCTTCTCGTCTTCCCCCTCCTCTTCCTCCTCCTCCTATCCCCCGCCTCCTCCACTTTCCCTCCTCTTCCTCCTTCTCCTCCTCTTCCTCCTCTTCCTCCTCTTCTTCCTCTTTGTCCTCTTCCTCTTCTTCCCCCTCCACTTCCTCCTCTTCCTCCTCCTCTTCCCCCTCCTCCTCCTCTTCCCCCTTTTCCTTCTCCTCCTCTTCCTCCTCTTCCTCTTTCTCTTCATCCTCCTCCTCTTCCTCCTCCTCTTCATCTTCCTCCTCTTCCTCCTCCTCTTCATCCTCCTCCTCCTCTTCCTCCTCTTCGTCCTGTTCCTCCTCTTCCCCGCCTCTTCATCCTCCTCCTCTTCCCCGCCTCTTCATCCTCCTCCTCCTCTTCCTTCTCTTCCTCCTCCTCTTCCTCCTCTTTCTCCTCTTCCTCATCTTCCTCCTCTTTCTTTCCTCCTCCTCCTCCTCTTCCTTCTGCTCCTGCACCTCTTCCTTCTCCTGGGTCCA
>NC_134792.1:44637246-44642246 GCF_046742065.1 Oratosquilla oratoria | reverse complement strand
TCTCCTCCTTTTCTTTCTCATCCCCTTCCTCCTCCTCTCTTTCCACTTTCCATTCCAGCTCTTCCTCCTCTGTCTCTTTTTCCTTCCTCCTCCTCCTCCTCCTCCTCCTACTCATTTTTCTTCTCGTCCCTTTTCTCCCCCCCTCCTCCTTGTCACCTTCCTCCTCCTCTATCTCCTTTCCCTCCTCTTCCTCATTCTCCTTCTCGTCCCCTTCCTCCTTCCCCTCCTCCTTGTCATCTTCCTCCTCTATCTCCTTTCCCTCCCCTTCCTCATTCTCTTTCTCCTTCTCGTTCCCTCACTCCTCCCCCTCCTCCTTCTCCTCTATCTCCTTTCCCTCCTCTTCCTCGGTCTCCTTCTCGTTCCCCTCCTCCTCGTCTCCTTTCTCATCCCTCTCCCCTTCGTTCCCTCCCTCCTCCTCCTCCTCCTCATCGTCATCATCGTCATCATCATCATTTTCTTTCTCCTCTTCTCCCTCCTCCCCTCTCCCTCCTCCTCCTCCTCCTCATTTTCTTTCTCCTCCCTCCCTCCTCTCTCTCCCCTTCGTTCCCTCCCTCCTCCTCCTCCTCCTCCTCCTCCTCATCATCATCATCATCATCATCATCATTTTCTTTGTTCTCCTCTCCCTCCTCCTCCTCATTTTCTCTCTCCTCCCCTCCCTCCCCCCTCTTCCTCCTCTTCCCCTCTTCCTTCTCCTACCTCTACTGTTCCCCCTTTTCCTCCTCTTTCTTTTCCAACTCCGTTTCTTTCTCCTTATCTTCCTTTTCCTCCTCTTCCCTCTTCTCCTTTTTCTTCTCCTTCCCTCGCTCTTCCCCTTTCTCCTCTTTCTTTTCATTTTCTGGTTCCTACTACTTCTCATTTTTCTTCTCCGTTTCCTCCTCTTCCTCTTTCTTCTTCTTCTCCTTCTCCGTTCCCTCCTCTTCCGTATCCTCTTCCTCCTCCTGCCCCTCCTCCTGCACCTACTTGAGTTCCTCCTCCCCCTACCCCCCCTTCCTCATCATCTTCCCCCTCCTCCTCGTCTTCCCCCTCTCCCCTCCTCCTCCTCCTCTTCGGCAGAGTTTGTTTACGCCCCCGTGTGCGGTTTACGAGCGGTCATTCACAGACGTTTTGTTTCAAGCCGCTCTTCTTTTTATTCCCTCTAACTCCTCTCTCTCTCTCTCTCTCTCCCTATATATATTTCTATATATATATATATATATATATATATATATATATATATGTGTGTGTGTGTGTGTGTGTGTGTGTGTGTGTGTGTGTGTTCATTTAAACGGGTGGGTGACTGCACGCGCGCATCCACCCGTGCGTGCATTCGCCAGATGCGTACAGTAGATGACGTCATTGTGCCCATAAGGTCTTGTTTCCTGAGCGCGGTGATCATTCGCCCAGCGAAGCGAAGCCTAGCAAAGCGAAGAACTATTTCGGGTCATGAGGTCGTCCTTGGCCATGACTGCGTTGTCATGGCGACGCTCGGGCGGGCCGAGGGCCCTAGACGACGGGCAGCAGCTCCGCCTCGGGTCGGAGAGGCGGGCGGCCGGGGCAATATTTCATACTTCAGGGTTTTTCCTTTTATGGCCGTCAACCCGAAGGAAGAAGAAGGAGGAGGAGGAGGAGGAAGGAGGAGGAGGGAGGAGACAGGTGTGAGTTGTGCGGGAGGGCGTAGGAGTAGTGGTAGGAGGAAGAGGAGCAACGAGGAGATGGGTTAGATACTGGTTTAAGAGTGAAGGAGAAGAAGAGAAGGAGGAAAGGGAGGAGGAGGAGGAGGAGGAGGAGGAGGAAGAGGTAAAAAGAAAAATGTGAGGAAGGAGAAAACGGAGGTGGGTATAGGGGGAGGAATAGGAGGAAAAGGAGGAGGGTGAGGGGAGGAGGGGAAGGAGGGGCACAGGTCGTTGATTTTTAGAGAGGTTGAGGCGTCGGGAAATACGACCCTGAAAAGAGTCATGAATGAAGATGGGGGGGGGAGCACGGGGGTTTTAGGGGGGGGAGTTGGGAGCTTCTCTCAAGGAGGTAACTGAAGACCAGAGATCGGTAGGGGAGGATTTTTTTTTCTTTTTTTTTTTTCTTTTCTTTTTTTTCTTGACGAAATTTTGGAAATCTCATCCAGGTTCCTTACTCCCAGAACCTGACGTCATTGTATTCCATAAGGCATTTCCGCCAAGACAGAATGAACAGAATACCGGTGACGTCATCGCTCTTTGAGTGACGTCACAGGCGCTCTTCATGTGTCGTGACAGTAATGGTCAGACTGCTCCAATCGAGGCTTTTCAGAAATTTCCATACGTGTCCTTAGGCTGTGTTCACTTATTTGTTGATTTGTTTATTTATTTGTGTTTATTTATTTATTAATTTATTGAGAGCGCCGTAATATATCGACCTCGTAATATAACGCTGTCATAATATAACAGTATCGTAATGTCGTAATATAATATCTTGATATTACGACGTCGTAATATAACGGCATTTCAATATTACGACATTGTAATATAACGACATCGTAATATTACGGCGTTCTAATACTCGGAATGCGAACTCTGGGCCAACTTTATGATGTTCGGATAGAAGTCCGAGTTTGTGGAATTTGATTTGTGACGAAGAAATATGATTCCGCTCCCCATAATGGATCGTGTCACCTCTCATGTGATTTATAAGCTGTAGTCGTCTGTTCGTCTGTCTGTATGTCTGTCTGTCCGTCTGTCTGTATGTCTGTATGTCTGTCTATGCCAATGTCTATTTCTATGTCTATGTCTACCTCTGTCTGTCTATCTATATTTCTCTGTCTATGACTATTTGTCTGTCTAACTATTCATATGTCTATGTCTATCTCTGCCTGCTTATCTATAGTTTTCTACATATGACTATTTTTCTTTTTGTCTATTTCTATATCTGTCTGTCTATCTATATTTCTCTGTCTATGACTATTTGCCTGTCTGTTTATTTCTATGCCTATATCTATCTCTGTCTGCCTATCTATATTTCTCTGTCTATGACTATTTGCATGTCTGTTTATTTCTATGTATACGTCTATCTCTGTCTGCCTATCTATATTTCTGTCTATGAATATTTGCCTGTCTGTTTATTTCTATGCCTATATTTATGTCTGCCTATCTATATTTCTCTGTCTGTGACTATTTGTCTGTCAGTTTCTCTATGCTTATGTCTATCTCTGTCTGTCTATATTTCTCTGTCTATGACTGTCTGACTGAATGTCTGTCTCTATGTCGACCCATCTATCTGTCGGGTTAACTTGATGGCATCTGTCTGTCTTTCTGTCAATCTGCCGGTCTGTTTTCTTGTCGGTTGGTCTTCTTGTCTGTCTTGATGTTTATCTCTTTCTATGTATTCCTAGATATGTCTGTTTTTCTCTCCTTATACAGACATATACCAAAGCGCGCGCACACACACACACACACACACACACACACACACACACACACACACACACACACACACACACACACACACACACACACACACACACACACACACACACACACACACACCCTCCCCGTGCAAGGGGCTGGCCTAGTACACACATGACATACACAGTAAAATCCATTTAACACGAGAAATTATACCACGAATATAAGCTTAGTTCTCATACACGCTGTTCCTTCTGCAGGTAGTTCTTGCCCTTAGCGAACAGAGACAAACCGTTCTCCGCCGGAGTCGCCGCCTCCCCTGACAGAAGCCGCGAATGCAGGGAGGCCAAGAGTAACCACAAATCGACAAGACTTATCCATGTTGACTGTTCTCCGTGTAAATTTTCATCATAACTCACGTCTGAGGAGCCATAACACGTACTGTGTGTGTGTGTGTGTGTGTGTGTGTGTGTGTGTGTGTGTGTGTGTGTGTGTGTGTGTGTGCGTGTGTGTGTGTGTGCAGATTCGTTGTGAAGTGGCAGAAATGCGCTCGTGAATATGTAGATGATGTGGGGAGGCAGGCATAACTAACTCAATATGTTTCACGCGTCATTACCAGTCTCCCACTGGTTCTCAACTCATGAAATGAGTCCAGAATTCAGAATTCCTTTATCTTTTATATATATATATATATATATATGTATATATTATATGTGTGTGTGTGTGTGTGTGTGTGTGTGTGTGTGTGTGTGTGTGTGTGTGTTTGTGTGTGTGTATGTATCCATTCCCGTTTGATTGCAAGTGTAACTACAAGGAGAGAGGCGACAGACTACCAACACAGATTTTATATCGGCAACAATAAAAACAGCGACAACAGTAACAAGGACGACAACGGCAACGAAAGCAACACAAATATTAACTGGAAACACTCAAAGAGCACAAGCCTCCGTCACTCAAAGTAATAAAAAACAAAATAAAAATGAAATAGATATGAAATAAATAAATGAAAGAGAAATATGTTTCTAACTTTTAACGTAAATTTATTAACAAACATGACCGAAAACATAACCTCTCTTGAAGGATATATCTACCAAAGTAGCAGACATTCATTAAAGAATACGCCACTACGTGTGTTGCAGCAATTTCTAAACTTTTATTTTTCATTCTGTTGTCTTGTCTCTTGTTGCTAAATGGACAAATCACAGAAGGGAAAAAAGTCTCGCCAGAATTGAAATGGTTTTTAGAAAAGGAAGGATGGCGAAGAGACATCAATACCAAATTACGGACAAACGATCGACAATATGGCAAATTCATGGAATTCCATAACGAAGAAAACAGAAACGATTTGTTCGGAAAAGAAGAAATCAGAGATTCCTCACAAATAAAGATAAATGGAAACAGAAAAAGGAATTGGCCTGGCAACGGCAACAGAAAAGGAAACAAAATATCAAAAAAGTATTTGACGATTCCAGAAAAATCGAAAAGGTAATATTAAAAAAAAAAAAATGTATTATATGTCCACACCAATAGAAATTAAACTAAAAATACATAAACAGCTATTAAAGAGAAGAAAAAGAAAGTGTTCACTACTAAATGGTAAATTCCTCTTCCTTTGTTCTCAGGAAATAGCATGAAAAGGAAAACAAA
>NC_134792.1:44624746-44632246 GCF_046742065.1 Oratosquilla oratoria | reverse complement strand
ATACTCAGTTTGATATATTCGACTTTTATTTGTGTTCAAATTATGTATACATAACCTATATTCAATCCAGACAGATGTGCATACAGCGATTACAACAGTTTTTATCTCTCATAACGTATCAATGTCCAATGAACTCGTATTCGACCTATTTTTTTTTTTTTCTAAACTAGGAAATTGACGTTTATTTTCATTGATAATCGTTCGCGCGAAAACACTCGCCCACTCGCCGCTTTGCCAGCGATCCTGCTTTTGATTCATTAATCTGCTTCAGGAACTTGCGCGTGTGAACGGCTGTCTCGTTTGAAGTTATTTTTTGACACTCAAAAGCCCCCCAAAGCCCCTTCACAGCCTTCCACAGCCCCCCCGCCACCCTCCGCTGCATTGGCGAACCTGCTGACGAATTATGAAGCGAATTGTGTTTAAAGGGAGGCTGTTTTCAGAGTCACATGTGAGAGGCAGACAGCCCAGCTGCATTGGACGTATTTGTTTGGAGCCGTGTCGATTTTAAACTATTTGAACGCATGAGTGCGTGTGTGCGTGCGTGTGGGTGTGGATGTGTGTTTGTGTGGGTGCATACATGAATGCTTGTGCGCGCGTGCGTGTGTGTATTTACCTAGTTGTATTTTACGGGAAGGGGAGCTATGCTCGTGGAGTCCCGTCTTTGTATCTCATTTTATCTAAACTATATTTGAATTCATGTATTGTTTTTGCACAAACTACTTTCTCATCTAACTTGTTCCAACTGTCGTGTGCGTGCGTGTGCGTGCGTGCGTGTGTGTGTGTGTGTGTGTGTGTGTGTGTGTGTGTGTGTGTGTGTGTGTGTGTGCGAGTCACTATATGATCTTGATGAAGTGCTGGCCTCTTGATCGTTCGCTTTTATTCCCCCAAATGAGAGTTTAAATATTATTGCCCTGCTATGAGTAATACTGTGACGTGTGTGTGTGTGTGCGTGTTTGTGTGTGATTCACCATGGTCTTGGATCACGTGTTGGACTCGTGATCGACAGCTATTTCCCTCCCGGAAGAGAGTTCAGAGCTCACATATGACCGATCTGTGGGTAATGCTGTGACCTCACACGCACACACACACCCAACTTCCCGCCCACGAGAGCTGGAGTAACGACTTGCAGTGCAGCGATACAGAAATTATTTTACTCCTGGGCGGAATTCGAACCCGGACCGCCGTAGTGGCAGCCTGGAACTCAACCATTGCGCCACCGAGTCATATATGTGTGTGTGTGTGTGTGTGTGTGTGTGTGTGTGTGTGTGTGTGTGTGTGTGTGTGTGTGTGAGTGTGTGTGTGTAGATGTGTAGTTCTATCTACATTATTGGGAGAGACGAAGTCTGAGTGTTGGAAAAGCAAAGGCTGAGCGTTGTCTTTTCTTTACTGATTCTAGTATTCCCTCTGGTCTCTACATACAATGCAACCTCCGGAGTAACCTTAGGGGGTTTGCCAGAATTTATATACAAATGTGCAATTTACAGTGGTGCCATATGCTGATCGGTACATCAAAAGAAAGGATTCGTCGAGCGACGATGATGGCGTCGGACAGTCGCGCTCTTCTTACTGTAATCGAGTAGCGCGTCAGGGCGTTTCCCCGAAACACTGGCGTCTTCTATTGTTCCTATACACGTGTCCCGGGCGTTGGCTAGAAACTCTGGTCCTCGGGTCACTAGGGACAATATAACATCCCTTGGGAGATCTGGAGGACAATAGATGGTCTCTGAAGAGTTGGTTGGTAGATGTTGGAGAGACGTTTGGGTACTTCTCGCTCCATATGCGTGTGTGCGCATGTGTGCACGCTGGACATCGAAAGGATTGATAGCATGTGCGTGAATCACCATGTGGTCATGGATGACGTGCTGGTCCCTTGCTTGACCGTGGTTATCTTTCTGGATGAGAACTCATATCCCATTGCCCTATCTATAAATAACACTAATACTTTATTTTCTTTTTTTTGTGTGTATGTGTGTGTGTGTGCGCGCACACGTTTGAATGTCCCTACTCCCTGTGTATCATTTCTTCTCGCTGCCTTACGTTGGCGCCATATCGCCTTTAAGGCGAAATGGCGCCGACACCAGCCGGATGTGACGTCACTCTTGTTATGACGACATTCGTCCTTGACTTCACAGTCGCTGTGTACAAGATCCGTTGATCCTCCTCCTTGCCGATCACCCATCGAGACACTGATCTACTGGTCCCTGATCACAAAGAAAGTGGCACCAGAGACTTAGGAAGCTACTCGATGGCGCCAGAATTGAGGATGGACCGCAGTGCCAGGACAATGCCAATCTCTTCTCTGTGTTATCACAGCGCTAACACTTCATAGAGTCACGTTAGCACTGTATCACAGTGCTGATGGCAGTCCCAACGACAGTGCCAATCTCTTCTCTGTGTTATCACAGTGCTAACCCTTCATAGAGCCACGTTAGCACTGTTATCAGTGTTCTCATATTACCTTCGTGCCACATGGACAGTGTGTTGTCGTGCAGTGCTAATGTTGTCAGCCATAGGCCTCTATATGGGGTTCTGTCCAAAAAAGGTCTATGGAATCAATACCATAGGAACATTAGTAGTGACATCCCAACGGGCCAGAGTCACATACTATTCTTTCATGATTGGTGAATGATAATTTTTAACTTCTGATATCCTTCCCACCCACTGGCTCCCGCAAATCTCTTCTCTATCGATATTTGTGGCTACGTGTATCCATCGCCTTACTGTCTCAAGGAGAGAAGAGTCGAATATATCAATGAATAACTAGAGACATCCAGAAGGGAGACTTTGTTTTATTTCTTCGTCTTTTGCGAAATCCCAAAGGAAAGGATGTCACTGGTGTCAAGGGGTCATTGATGCCAAACGAGACGTCGGCTTTGGGTTTTGTTAGCCAACCGGATTACAAAGCTGACTGGCGTTTCAAAGCATTCCCGAAGGAGAAAAGGACATTTTAAAAGTGAAGGAAATATCACACACACACACACACACACTTACACACACACACACACACACACACACACACACACACACACACACACACACACACACACACACACACACACACACACACACACACACACACACACACACACACACACACACACACACACACACACACACACACACACACACACACACACACACACACACACACACACACTTACACGCACACACACACGCACGCGCGCACACAAACACACACACACACACAAACACGCGCACACACACACACACACACACACACACACACACACACACAGACACACACACACACACGACTCGTGGCGCAGTGGAAGAGTTCTCGGCAGCCACTACGGCGGTCCGGGTTTGAATCCCGTCCAGGGCTGAAATACTTTCAGTATCGCTGCTCTGCGAGTTGTTATTCCAGGTCTCGTGGGCGGGGAGTTGTGTGTGTGTGTGCGTGTAAGATCACAGCGTTACCCATAGATCGGCCATATATGAGCTCTGAGCTCTCTTCCGGAACTATCGATCACGAGTCCAACACGTGATCCAAAACCATGCTGAATCACACACACACGTTATCTATATATATATATATATATATATATATATATATATATATATATATATATATATATATATATATATATGCTAATAAGAACACGGGTACGTGTGTTCACTTATGCAAAGTAGACCACTTGGAAAAAGAAACTAACGAAGCAGAGCGCTTTCGTATATTACATCTTCAGTGCAACAAGTGAGACTTTGTTTTATTTTTTCTTCGTTTGCGAAATCCCAAAGGAAAGGATGTTACTGGTGTCAAGGGGTTATTGATGCCAAACGAGACGTCAGCTTTGGGTTTTGTTAGCCAACCGGATTACAAAGCTGACTGGCGTTTCAAAGCATTCCCAAAGGAGAAAAGGACATTTTAAAGTTGCACTGAAGATGTAATATACGAAAGCGCTCTGCTTCGTTAGTTTCTTTTTCCAAGTGGTCTACTTTGCATATATATATATATGCATATATACATATGTATATATACATATATAAATATATATATACATATATAAATATATATATATGTGTGTGTTTGTGTGTATATATGTATGTATGTATATATATAGATATAATATATATATATATATATATATATGTATATATATATGAATGTATGTATATATATATATATACATATATATATATATATATATATGTATATATATATACATATATATATATATACATATATATATATAAATATATGGTATGTAGAATGATCACTAAAAACACGTGATCCAATAATTTTGCTGGTAACCACAAAGGAAATCGGAAAGAAACAGTAATTTTGTGTTATTCACATCTTCAGAGTAATACGGATAATATTAGTTATACAATAAGGTTTATAAAACAAGAGGCTAAACACTAGGCAATGCATAAAAAGTTAAAAAGTTACAAATAAAAAATAATAAATATTGGAGAACAATACAAACCACTAAATTACTTTTGATCACTTACATCCTGATTACAAATTTTGTTGATGATGAATTTATCTAATTTATAAATGCCACTACTGATATTAAAATTAAAACCTTTAGGATTTTTTATAATACTATTTTCTATGATGTTTCTATTGACAAATGAATTACAAAAAAATAGAGGAAGCATTAGTACAATTGATACAATGATTGAAATTTTTCATATGAACAAATAGAACATTGGATTATTGTGCTGTTTTAACACTATATTTGTATTGCTTAATTCTGGTTGATAGCTCTTTGCCTGTTTGTCCAATGTAATACTTTTCATAATCTCTGCAAAGGATTTTGTATGTGCAGCCTTCTGAATATTGACTCTAAGAACCTTTAACATAAGAACATAAGAATAAAGGAGACTGCAAAAGACCATAAGGACTACACTAGGCAGCTCCGTATCCATCACCACCTGTCATCCCCATCCATAAAGTTGTCTAATCGTTTTTTAAAACAATTAATAGTTTCAGCGCTTACTACATGGTTACTAAGCTTATTCCATTCATCGACCACCCTATTAGTAAACCAATTCTTGCCTATTTCCTTATTAAATCTCAATATTACCTTTTAGTAACAACCTTTTTCAAGTTCCTCATCTACTTAAAACATGGAATATCAAAGTAGCTTTTAATAACCCATGTACGTTTAAGAAATTAATAAGTAAGAATTCACCTGTTGATTCAGATGGTTGCATATACAAAATCCTTTGCAGAGATTGTGAAATGTATTACATTGGACAAACAGGTAAACAGGCAAAGAGCTATCAACCAGAATTAAACACAATTGTAGTATATATATATCATATATATATATATATATATATGTATATATATATATATATATATATATATGTATATATATATATGTATATATATATATATACATATGTATGTGTTTGTGTGTGTGTGTGTGTGTGTGTGTGTGTGTGTGTGTGTGTGTGTGTGTACAAGTATATATCTCTTTTCTTTATTCTATTTATTTATCTATTTATTTTTCATACAACTCGATATAATCATTAATCCCTAATATATCTTAGGAGTGTTTTCTAGTATCTAGAGTCGGTTCGCGAAATATAAATAGAAAATCGAACCATTTTTCTAATAACCGTCTTAGTTTTAATTAAAGATGAAATACGTTGATTACTAAAGTTTTGCACTAGACGTTAATGGACATCTAATGAATCTGACAAGAAATTTTGTTTCGAAAAATTAAAAAAAAAAACGTAAAAAAGGGTTGTTCTTCTCACGCCATGGGCCAATCACACGTCAATTATCATCATTAATGATTCGACGGAAATTAGGGGTCAGGCGGCTCTCGTAAAAGATTAGTGATTGGAACCTTTGTCTCATCCATTTGGTTTAAACGAAGACCTGATCAATAGTTTCGAAAGATTTGCCGAGTGATGACGTCAGAATTGTGACGTCATCTTCATCGGTTTCCGATTGGCTGAGTCATGGAGACCGACATGACGTCATTGGGCGAGGCGAGCGTTCTGGCTCCCCCCCTTCCACCTATCCTCTCCTACAGCAGTTATTCAATAATATCTATCAATTTCAATGTGAGTTGCTTAAAATAACAACAATGACGGGTACTTAACTACCTCTTGGAATCGAACTCGGGTCCAGAAGGTGATTTCGAAGCTCAATTCACAAGATGGAGGAGATGACGTAGTTGTAAATGTCGATGTGAATTGTAGATACAAAATCCTGTTCGTGTTTTCATTTTATTCATTTTTTTCATTCGTGTGAGACATAGACACAAAATCTGAGACGCTCTCATGGGAATTCCGCCTTCGGCAGATCTACAAAACTCCACCGGACCCCACGAGCATATCTCTTAGTAATATTAATAACAACAACAACAATAACATTAATAGTAGTAATAATAATGATAATGATAATAATGACAATAATGATAATAACAATAGTAATAATAATAATAATCATAATAGTAATAATAATAATAATAATAATAATCATAATGATATTAATAATAATAATAATGATAATAATAATAACGATGATGATGATAGTAATAATGACAGTAGTAGTAATAATAATAATGATAATAATAATAAATCTATACACCAAAAGCTTTTCCCCCTTATAAGGGAGGTAGCCAATTCAAAGGCACGTACCTACTCCCACCCAATCCACTCGCATCCCCCACCCTTTCACCCCTCTCATCTTTGCTTCTTATGGATGATGGATCATCCCTGTATCCTGTCCATTGCCCTGGGTCAGAAGCAATGTAGCAAGACAAAGTACATCCTTCATTCATTCGGCTACCCCCACTCTCCGTCCCCTCATGCAGAAAAAGAGAAGACGGGGGAAAATAGTAATAATGATTAATAATGATGGTGATAATAATGATAATAATGGTGATGATGATGATGATAATCATAATAATAAATGCTGCCGTTATCAACGTCAACTCGTTCATTATCTTGTTTAAAACCACGATGCATTGCTCTGAATTTAATTAAATCATCTGAAGGTAGCCGTGCCAAAGGCCTAAAAATTGTTTAATTTGAAGCTCTGGGCAATGAATAAAATTGTTTGACGCCTGTCAATAATAAAAATCGTTTAAAGTCTCATTGACCAACAACAATGTTTATCTTATCTTGGCGGGCGATGATTAAAGATGTGAATTATATAATTTATTGAAACGACAATCTTGATAAGAACAAATTGAAAAGTGTTGGGTAATTATATCGAAATCAAACAGCATTTAGAATAAAAATTAGAGTTGAAACCGTACATTAGATGGAAGATTTTGGAAAATGTAACCTTACATATTGTAACATTACCCATAGAAAACTACATCACAACATACATACGAACAAACATACGTTGACGCCCTAAGGCGACCAACCATCACATGATCCGTGTGTGATAATAGCTAAGTAGCCAGAAACACATCTCCAACGCACATATACACCACATCCTCAAATAAACCCGATCACAAATTAAATCACAAGAAATAACCACGTAATAGAACTAAATCTTTTATA
>NC_134792.1:44619746-44622246 GCF_046742065.1 Oratosquilla oratoria | reverse complement strand
TGACGTCATTAAAGTGCCATGCTACCCGTCGTAGCATATCTTATCACAGACTTTCGTGTTATGTGGTCTCCTTCCCTTCCGTGCCTGGTGTTACTTTTCTCTTTACTCCCAGTCCCGCCGGGTGATTTTATTCATCTACCTCGCATCCTGGATAGCTAGAGGGCTGCTCTTTATTATGCAAATGACGTAGAAAACGGTTTGTTTGAAACATAATTCAATCAATCAATCAAGAGAGAGAAAGAGAGAGAGAGAAATAGAGAAAGAGAAGGAGAGAGAGAGAAAGAGAAGGAGAGAGAGAAAGAGAGAGAGAGAGAGAAAGAGAAAGGGGGAAAGAGATAGAGAAGGGAAGAAAGAGAGAGAGAAAGGGAGAGAGAGGAAGAGAGAGAGAGAAATGGAGAGATAGAGAGAGGAAGAGAGAGAGAGAGAGAGAGGAGGGGAAGGAGAAAGGGAGAGAGATAGAGGAAGAGAGAGAGAGAGAGGGAAAGAGAGAAATGGAGGAAGGGAGAGAGAGAGAGGAAAAGAGAGAGAGAGAGAGAGAATGTACTCGTATTGGGAAATAAAATGTCTGACCAAGATTTTTATCATTTCATTTCCAGTGTGTGTGTTAAAGCTTTATGCATGAATAGGAAACGAAAGGGAAAGTGTAGCAAGAATTTTATATAGTTGTTATTAGTTTTCTGTTGCTCTCTCTCGCACAGAAAAAGAATTTCATTAATGTTTACTACCAACCTTTCCCCCAACCCGGAGGTGCAGTCCCCAGTGGCTGGGGTTCGGTTCCATGAAAGGAATGATATATCAATCATACAGTATTAATAATTTTTTTTTTTTTTTTTTTTTTTTTTACTACATAAGGAGAGCAGAAAAACGGCGACTATTCTTCTAGCCTGCGACGTAGACAACTAAATGACGTCATCGTTTTCAAAGTGATAGCAAGTCATCAAGGTGCAGATTTTTGATTTTTATATTTTCATTCTTTTAAGAAACTAAAGAAGAGGTGAATGTCCCCCCTAAGTTGAATAAAATCATCTGGGGTCAACCAGAATAACATCTCTGATGTGCAACACAGAGGCAAATGTCTTAAGGGCTTTATAACTGCAAATTATGTACGAATATGAACCTTAGAGACTCACATCAGCTGACCCAGAATTTGTTTATATATGACGTCAGTGTTGCTAAATATCGCCAGACGTGGATAACTTTTCGCATGAACTCTCGTTAACATATTTTCAGAACTCCTTTGAGCTTACTAAGAGTATGAATGCTATCGTTTCACATGTGCACGTTAATGATACTTTGGAAAAAAAATCTTTAGAATTATAATAAAAGAAAGAATAGAACAAAGGACAGATGAAATAGTGTAGCTTAAAAAAGTGAGTATGGGTTCAGACTAGCGATTAACAAGCAAACTTGAGGCAATCGCCTAAAGTGGGGTAATATTATAATTTTTGTTTGGGTAATACGCTTCCGCAATGATTATTACTTTTTGAAACGATCAATTTCAAAGAGCAAGCCATGCATCCAAAATCTGGCGTTGAATAAACTTTTTACACAAGCTCTATAGCTGAATTGCGCCTGTAGTGCATTTACAGTATTCATTTTTGTGTAGAGATCCATTTGCAAACTTGAGTTTTGTATAATGAGGAGATGTTTATGTCGGGGGTAACCTAAGCTTGTTAGAATTTGAATTTGTGTAAAGTTGGGGAAAAAATCTAGAGAATCAATGGCCTGGACTGTGAGTGGTTTAGATGAACAATGATGAGCTGAATAAGACATAAACACACATGCACACACACACACACACACACACACACACACACACACACACACACACACACACACACACACACACACACACACACACACACACACACACACACACACACTTACACACACACACACACACACACACGTACACACACACACACACACACACACACACACAGTCTCTCTCTCTCTCTCTCTCTCTCTCTCTCTCTCTCTCTCTCTCTCTCTCTCTCTCTCTCTCTCTCTCTCTCTCTCTCTCTCTCTCTCTCTCTCTCTCTCTCTCTCTCTCTCTCTCTCTCTCTCTCTCCTTATAAATGGGAAAGTGCTATTTGTTTGATATATGTATGTAGGTTATGCACAATGTGCATGAGAGTAAAATTCCAAAAAACATTCCGATTATCCTCCAGACATCGTTTTGTCTCTACTTTTCCCGGACCATGATCCAGAACCCAGACGATGACGACGAATCCCGGACGGCAAATGACGATCCGGGAGAGAGAGAGAGAGAGAGAGAGAGAGAGAGAGAGAGAGAGAGAGAGAGAGAGAGAGAGAGAGAGAGAGAGAGAGAGAGAACCCTTCAAATGCAGAAGACATCCGGGAAGAGGATCCTTCCAGGTTCGGCATCCGGGAACTAAAATTCCGAGGGAGCCGTTTAGCCTCTCACGGACCTCTTTCCACGAAGCTTCTTCCCCCATATTTCCCACCCCAGCTCCCAACCCCCTCCCCCCTCTCCCCT
>NC_134792.1:44604746-44614746 GCF_046742065.1 Oratosquilla oratoria | reverse complement strand
CGGAATTCAAGCGCAGGCGAAAGCCCGTCGCAGATGAGCTGAGGTCAGGAAGGTCCCGAACCTCGACCAGGTCCTCAACATGGTCATGGATGACTGGCGAATCTCAACGCAGGTCATTGTTGCTCGGGCGGGGGTATCTCAGGAGCGTCCCGACCACATTCTGCATAGCGAACTTGAAATCTCGAAGGGTTCTGCCCGATGAGTCTCTCGTCTTCTGACGCGTGACCAGATGCGGACTCGTGCGACTTTGTCCCGGGACAACGTATTCCAAAGGTGACATCTGGTCACTCAACGCACTAGCGTCGGTTCTCGTTTAGCCATTACACAGTGTAGACCAATATCGTTTGGATGTGTATGTGTGATAGGCATTCAACTTTAAGCTATACGCGATCTTTAATTTCTCACCATTATTGTTGTAAAGTCTCGTAAATAATGGTTGTCGTTGGAGCCTTTATTGCAAGCGTCTATTAACTTCTTGTGCTTTACTACGAACTCCGCCTGTTATTCGACGTTCTCCCCGTGCTATTCCTACGTTCTTCCAGCAGCATTGTGTTCCGGAGAACTCTCCACTGCATCCTACGTCTCCACATATGTATCTTGCCACCCTCATTTGCTTTCTTCTACGCACCACCCAATCCCAGCGATGGGCTACACGCCCAGTCCGAGTTGGGACACTAATCCTCTTCGTCGCACCCTAAATGGCGAGAGTCAGACGAGGCTTGGTTATACTACTATTAAGACTTAACAAATAGAGAGAAGGACCCAAGCGATGCCTTTATCTCAACGCCTCCTAACTAATGTAGAACAACACAAGTCTACATTCGTCTTCCGGGACTCCAGGCCGCCGTGCGTACCACTCCAGCCGCCCCTTCGCCTGTGGCTCGCTCGTCCGCTCCAGACACCTCTAATCGCCCCTCCTTACTTCGCCACTACGGACCCAGTTAACATACGAACATTTTATTTTTCCCTTCATTGTCCTTGTGGCAATAATTTTTTGTTTCAGTTCGTTACTTACTGTTCGTGTTGTGTTTAACTTGTGTTCAGTGCTTCATCCTCGATTTCGTGTGTTACATTTAGTGCTTCTGTGTTCCCACAGCTTACGTCCGTTTCCAGGAAAATCGTGCCTTTTGCAACCAGTCTGCCATTTCGTGACTGTATGGCAACCCGCTATTGACTGGTTCCCACAACCAAAGCAAACCGCAGTATTCCGCGCGCCCAAGACTGTAAACATTCGATCAAGAAACTTTCTTTTAGTTGTAGTTAGTGTGCTTTACATATTATTGTCTTAAATCTTATATTGCCTATATGCTATATTGATACATGTTTTCTATCATAGCCATATCCGTAGTGATATAATGATGTTTTGTACACGATTTAGGTTCCCTGTCGCTTTCCCCGTATGTAGTTCTCAACCACATCCGCAACAGACTGTCGTGCTTACGTTTATTACATAATTATTCCTCTCTTCGTTTGCAAGGTAACTAGATATTACTTTTGACACTTCCGGGTGCAATACTTTTGTTTGCGTCACTTCATGACGCGTAAGGGCAAACATAACAAGTCTCAGCCTTCTACAAAGCCTTTGATTTTCCTCCTGCTCACTCATTCTAATCCTCTGTTATGGCTCTTTCATCATCCCCTCAATCTTCTACTCCAAATATGAATGCCACTGTGACACTAGTAACCGATACGTCCTCATTGGCTTTGTTCAACTTACATAACATTTCTGTACACAACTTCCTTTCGGGAGTTGATGCCGAGATCTCACGACGTCAAGTGACTGATGACTTACAGAAGATTGCCATACTTAAGAGCCGGGTCGACCTCAACAACACACGCGCCGGAGATATCCTTCAATCGGATATCTTCGATGAGAGCCATGCATATTCAGCTTTCATAGATCAATTCAAGAAATCCTTTGGCATACTTAATCAAGTCGGTTCACTATCCCCATTGTACAACTTAGCCAAAACTTTAAACAAAGGTCTCCACTTCACTAAAGAAAAATCCTTCAAACAAGCCTCTAGCCTTAAAAGTGAACTCGAAAGTGCTTTAAAGACGTCTGCCTGGGTTTCCAATGACACAATGGCTTTAGAGAATGTAGTATCCCTTAATTCATATTTTGAATTCCTCTTCTGCTTACACTCTGACACACTTGAGAAAGCATCCACAATTGAGTTTCCTCCACAAACAACATTGGCAAAATTTTCGAAAAAGTTCCATGATTCTGAAAAAGCACAATCTCAGGTTGCACAGGTTGCAAGCCAAACAGTTCCGCTCAAAACACCACAATCTCAGCCTATTACTCAAATTACACATCTCGTTCAAGTTCACGTTCCCCTTCCAGAACACTTATTTTTTTGCCATTTCTGTTCACAACCTGGCCACCGTGCCACTGGGTGTTGGAAACGCCTATCCATTCCTCAAGATCAGTAATGTGACTTCCACGGTGATTGTTTACAATTTTAATGACTATGTTAAAGTCAAAGTGTCTAATTTTAGCACTCTTCAAGATAATTTATGGTTCAATTACTCTTGCGAAGGAATACATGGCACCACTTCAGCACAGATCTACGAGAGATTGATCTTTTGAGATAGGTGCCATCGTTTATTCACTCAATCACATTCCTACTTTAAAACTTTCTCCTAAGTTTCTTGGTCCTTACAAAGTCATTCAGAAAGAATTAGATAATAAAGTCAGAGTATGACTCCCAGGAAATTGTACTGCACCCTGACCACATAAAAAAAAAAAAAAAAAAAAAAAGTTCCCCGTGGTTTCGGCTTGGGTGATATTTCCCCAGTTGACCTTCCTCTTCTTTCTGAGAACCGACCCTCCTCTACTTCACAGTCTCTCCCCACATCCAATGTTCAACTTCGTTATGACCTCCGAAGTCATACCACCATTCCCTGAATATTTCACTCATTCCTGAGGTGTTCCAAAAGTAGTCTACTTCAAATATATTTCATATGTATTCTTTAATATCTTCCTACGTCATTCCAATGTATTTGCTAGTTTGAATTGATGTATACTCCTTTACACATATTTTACATATTTTTTCTTCATTTCGATGTCCTCTCTTCTGTTACATGTATCTTCCACTGTACCTCGTCACTGAGGCCAGTACCGCATAATTAGAAATATATGCACACACAAACAAGCATACGTACGCACATGCAACCAGTGTAGCTGCACACTTGAAATCTTCCCAACCACCTCACGTTTCTATAAATAGCCTCCTTATTACCATACCATTTACATTTACGTAACTCTGTATTTAGACTAGCATCATTCACATTCATACATACACACGAGTATATATCATAATTAGATCAGATGTAATTTCCTTTTAGTAAATATCAAATTATATTAAACATGGAATATAAAAAAAATTCGCTTATTGAAACATACGGCAACGTGTTCCAAGGGTGACATGTAGTCACTCAACGCACTAGCGTCAGTTCTCGCTTAGCATTACGCAGTGTAGAGCAACATTAGTCGGATGTGTGTGTGATAGACATTAAACTTTAAGCTATACTCGACCTTTAATTTCTCACCATCATCGTTGTAAGGTATCTTAGATAGTTTTGCAATCATCAGCGAAACGTCTTGTTACTTGTTCCACCTATTAGATGGTTTCTACCATTTGTTTTGTCTCTCTATGCTATAGATATATTCAGAAGACTTGAAAATGTTATTCGAAAATTCATCAGAGCCCAATATGATGTAGCGTATATATATATATATATATATATATACACACACACACACACATATATATATATATATATACATACGTATGTATGTATGTATAATATATGTACATACATACATAAGGGATAGGAGGAAAGCTGTTAAGAGCAGTCAAGAGTTTTTACGAGAGTAGTAGAGCTTGTGTTAGGATTAGAAATGGAGAGAGTGAATGGTTTGAGGTAAAGGTGGGACTTCGTCAGGGATGTGTTATGTCGCCCTGGCTGTTTAATATATACATGGATAGGGTGGTGCGAGAGGTGAATGCAAGGGTAGTGGGACAGGGGTTGAAGATAGATAAAGAAAATGGAGAAAAGTGGGAAATAAGCCAATTATTGTTTGCTGACGACACTGGGCTTGTAGTAGGATCAGAGGAGGGATTGAGGATGTTAGTGACAGAGTTTGAGAAGGTGTGGGAAAGAAGGAAGCTGAAGATAAATGTGGGCAAAAGTAAGGTGATGAGATGTACAAGGGGAGAGAGTGACAGCAGGCTGGAAGTGAGCATTAAGGGAGAGAGACTGGAGGAAATGGATAGTTTTAGATACTTGTGTGCGAGTGTGGCAGGAAAGGGAGGAGTGGATGTGGAGGTAGAATGTAAATTGAGAGAAGCGAGTAAATGCCTTGGTGGATTAAAAGGTGTAATGAGAAATAGACATCTGGGAATAGATTCTAAGAGGAGGTTATATGAAGGAGTGATTGTGCCGACAGCACTGTGCGGAGCAGAAACATGGAACATAAGAAAAGAAGAGAGAAGAAGTTTGAATGTGTTTGAGATGAAATGTCTGAGAAGTATGATAGGGGTTACTAGGCTAGATAGAGTGAGAAATGAGGAGGTGAGGAGGAAAACAGGGGTGGAAAGGGAGTTGGGAGATAGGGTTGATAAAAGAATATTAGGATGGTTTGGACACATGGAAAGAATGAGTAAAGAAAAATTAGTAAAAGAGGTATGGAAGCCAGAGGTGGAAGGAGTGAATATGAGGGGGCGTCCTAGGATGAGATGGATGGATGGGGTAAAAGGGGCATTACAAAAGAGAGGAATGTCTGTTGAGGAAGGACGGGAGAGGACAGAAGATAGGGGTGAATGGAGAAGGGTTGTGTATGGATGATGCTGTGATGCATGAGGGGGAGTGGGTGGGGGATGGGGGCTAAGGAAGTATGTATGAGAAATAATTTGACGCAGCCCGAGGGGATTTCTCCCCGCCTTCTCCTTTTCTGCATGAGGGGACGGAGAGGGGTGGTCGCCGAATTAATGAAGCGGCCTTTCTGTGGATGTGCTGTGTCTTGCGACACTGCTTCTGACCCAGGGCAGTGGACAGGATGCAGGGATGACCCGTCATCCTTTAGGTGCCAAGATGAGAGGGAGGGAGGAGGGTGGAGGGGAGTGGAATATGTAGGGGATGAAATGGGTGGGAGTGGTTTCTATGTCTTTTTCTTTTTGGCTACCCTCCGTGTAAGAAAAAAAAAAGCCTTTGGTATATGTATGTGTAATATGTGTAGTGTATATATACGTGTCATGATCAGATAAATATTTTTTTCTTTTTTCATAAACTTTATTAAGAAATTCTCCCCTGTCCCCTCGGAGTAGGGCGCAAAATAGATTCTCCCCCCCCCCCACTGCATATCCCTCCCCTGGCCTCATCTCTTTGGTATCGCTCCCAAAACCGGTTTGCCTCCCCCTTACCCTTCCCCCATCCCACCTTCTTCCTCTTCCCATCTTGGCCCCCCACAAGCGTTTCTATCTAACTTTGCTGCTTTTTCACAAACTTTTCCCTGTTCATTGCTGTCTTTTTTCCATTTGCCTTTCCTGGGTTCCCTCTTTTTTACTATTTCTTCGTCTTTTTTTCCCACTGATACAGGGCGCTTCGGAAGGTAAGCGAAAGGAAGATTGGTCGAGTTGTGTTGGGTTTTGTCGGGCGGTATCCGGTCGCGAGGCTGTGGATGTTTGGTGGAAAAGAGAGGATGAGTGTGAGTGAAGGGGAGATAAAGATGTTGGAGGATGAGTTCTTCGTGTCGCTGAAACTAATCTTTAGAGGTGGGAAAGTCGAGATACATTAACCCATTCAACACCGATGACAAGATGTCTTGTCATTTGGTCAAATAAAACAAAAAATCATAATAAAACAACAAAATGTTTGATGATCAAACAGCACCAGAAAAATATGACGTCATCAGTCCTCCTCGAGGAGGACTGACGACGTCATATTTTTCTGGTGCTGTTTGATCATCAAACATTTTGTTGTTTTATTATGATTTTTTGTTTTATTTGACCAAATGACAAGACATCTTGTCATCAGAGTTGAATGGGTTAAACGAAGCTACAAGATGACAGAAGTTGAGGAGAGGATGACGAAGAAGAATGCTAGGAATGTGACTAGGAAGAGGTAGAAAGACGCTAGGGTGTTTAAAGAGGTTGGGGCTGAGGAGAGAGGGGATTTCTGATGGGGGAAGTGAGTTCGAGGCTAGGGAACGACACCAGAAGGGCAGAGGAGGATTTGTGATGTTTTGGAAAGATTGAACTAAGTTGAGAGTTTTTTGTCGTCAAGGAAGATTGAGGACGGGTGTAGTGGTGGTGGTGGAAATCATTTCTCTCACCCATAGCCTTGATTTCTATTTTGGCCTTGTTCTCTTATTTGTTCTTGCTTTTGCCCTCGCTCTTACTCTTAGCCTTACTCTTGCTCTTACCTTTGCCATGTCTCTTTATCATACTAATTAGTCTTAATATTGTTTCTACTTTTGCTCTTATTTTTGCTTTCTCTCTATTGCTCTCTTTCTTATTCTTACTCTTACTCTCGGGGATCTCAGCCCAGCCACCCCATTACTGTTGTCATCAAGACACTTCCAGACCGTTGTTCCTTCACCCTCCTTGAAGGAAAGATCAGGAAGAAGAAGGAGGAGGAGGAGGAGGAGGAGGAGGAGGAGGAGTAGTAGTAGTAGTGAGTAGCGGAGAAAGGCTGAGGCGGTAGAGGTGAATATTCCGTTTGCACCTGAAGAGCAACACGAGAATTCACTCTGTCGGGTCGGCGTGGTGGACATCCTGACTTTGCTTACCTGTTGCGTCGATGCGACGCCAGGAGATTTTATTCGTGTTCTAGTGCTCACTAAATGTATACAGGGAGTCACGGTAATGAGAGAAACAGAGTAAATATTATTGACCCTCAGGAAATTAGTATTCACGTGCCATGGGAAGGGGTGAGGATGCGGACAGAGATGAGGAACAGGAAAAGGTGAAAGATAAGTAACATAAGTAGGATGAGGGATAGGGGGAAAAGGAAGAAGAGGAAGAGAAAGAGGAAGAAGGAGTAGGAGGAAGAGTAAGAAGAGAAAGGGAAGGAGGAAGAGCAGGAGGAGGAGGAAGAAGGAGTAGGAGGAAGAGCAAAAAGAGGAAGATGGGGAGGTGGAAGAGGAACAGTAAAAGGAACAACAGGAAGAGGAACAGTAAACGGAGCAACAGGAGGAGTGAGGAGGGACGAGGAAGAAACAACGGGAAAAGAGGAAAGGGGAGAGAAAGAAAGGGAGGGAGGGGAAGGTTCTCCCCCCTTCTCCCCCCCCCTCCCCCCCAGAGGGTTCGTCTTAAACGCCTCAATCCTGTTGGACACTTCGCAAGGCCGCAACACAGGCGAGACGAATTCATTTAAGTAGAGGAGGCGAGGGGTCAGGCCCCCTGCCTAGGCCCAGGTATCGATCGATCGCGACCCAATTGATTTAGCTCCAGGCTCGTCCAACTTTCGACCCCTATCCCCCCCCAAAAAAAAAGACGTTTCTCCCCCCTCCCCCCCAAAAAAAAAAAAAATTAAGAGAATGCGAGTACTCTTTCTTTCATTCCTTCCACTGGGATGCCGTGGGATTGTTCGCAAGGAAAGAAGCGCTTGTGAACTGCGGCTACTACAGTCTCTCCCTCTTTGCAGTTTTGAAGAGAGAACAAGTACACTTGTTCTCTCTATCTCTCCTCTTCTCTCACCCCCCACTCTCTCTCTCTCTCTCTCTCTCTCTCTCTCTCTCTCTCTCTCTCTCTCTCTCTCTCTCTCTCTCTCTCTCTCTCTCTCTCTCTCTCTCTCTTTCTCTCTCTCGTTCTCTCTCTATCTATCTTTCCACTAGGAGGCTCTGGAACTCTCTTCCCCACTGAAGTTTTCATTCATACCTTTGATCTTGACCTTTTTCCGAAGAAGATGAGTTCAAGTGACTTCAGGACGCCTCCAATGCCTCATTTCTAATTGAGAGCCTTTTTGCTCTCCTCTTTATGAAGTATCGCTTTGCAAGTGCCTTATTCATCTTAATAATTTCACTTCCCATCTCCCACTTAATATATACAATGAATTTGTATTATTGACAACATTGCAATTATTGTCAATATCACTGAAAATGTTTTAATTATTTTCAGTATTATTAACGATATTTCAAATAGTTTTAATTATAACATTAACTATAATATTGTCAATGATATGGGCAGTGCTTGAAATATAGACTCATTGTTTATATTAAGTTGGAAATGGTAAGTGAAATGAACCGAATAAATTAAGTATATCCATTGCGTAAGGGTGATCACAGGACTTAATTAGGGAAGGACGGTTCAGGACCCCCTTCTCCTGCACCCCTACCCCTCCTCCTTCCTCCTCCTTATCCTTCCCTCCTCCTCCTCCTTTCCCCCTTCCCCTCCTGTTCCACTTTCTTCTTCCTCCCTCTTCCTCCTCACTTTCCCTCTTCCTCCTACTTCTACTCCTTACACCCCCCTCCCACTCCTCCTGCTCCTCCTCATCTTCCTTCTCCCCCTCCTTCTCCTCCTCCTCCTCCTCCTCCTTCTTCTTCCCCCCCTCTTCCTCCTCCATTTCCCTCTCCCTCCTACTTCTACTCCTTACATCCCCTCCCCCTCCTCCTGCTCCTCCTCTCTCCCCCTGCTCCTCCTCATCTTCCTCCTCCCCCTCCCCCTCCTCTTCGTCCTCCTCTTCCTCCACCTCCCTTCCTCCTCTTCCTCCTCCTCCTCCTCCTCTTCCTCCTCCTTCTCCACGTCCTCTCCCCCTCCTCCCCTTCCTCCTCCTCCATCTTCCCCTCCCCCTCCCTCTCTTACTCCTTTTTGCTTTGCACCTCTTTCATACCCCATCCTCCTTCCATTCTTCTCCTCCTCCCCTTCCTCCTCCTCCTCCTCTTCCTCTTCGTCTTCCACCTCCTCCCCACCTCCTCCTCTTCCTCCTCCTCCTCCTCCTCCTCCTCCTCCTCCTCCTCTATCACGTTACAACCGCAGGAAAAACAATTGTTTGGTTCGCAATCCAATCAGCTGTTGGGGCGGGCGAGGTCGTCCCCAGCAGCGGCCCCTTCAATTTCGTTCCCCCAACATTCCCTCGCTTCTTCATTCGCCTCTCCCCTCCTCCTCCTCCTTCTCCTCCTCCTCCTCCTCCTCCTCCTCCTCCTCCCTCCCTCCCTCCCCCTTCCCCTCCTTCCTCCCTCTCCCTCCCCCTTGGCCCCTAACAACTCCTCTCACAACTCCTCTCTTCTTTCTCTTTCTCTCTTTACATAATTTTTCTTTTAGTTCTTCCTCTTCTTTTTTATCTTGTTTCTTCCTTCTTCTTCCTCTTTTTCTTCTACTTCTTCTTCTACTACTACTTCTTCTTCTTCTTCTACTTCTTCTTCTTATACTTCTTTTTCTTCTTCTTCTTCATCTTATTATTCTTCCTCTTCCTTCTCCTCCTACTCTCCTCCTCCTCCTCCTCCTCCTCCTCCTCCTCCTCCTCCTCCTCCTCTTCTTTCTCCTTTTCTTCTCTATCCGATTTCTTCCTTCCTTTGACTCCCGTGACTCCGCGTCATCTTCATTTTTCCGACACTCTCTTTGCTCTTCCCTCTTTCCCAATTCTCCTCTCCCCTCCTCCTCCCCACCCCTCCTCTCTCCCTCCCCCTCCCACTCCCCCCTCCCCCTCCTCCCCTCTCCTCTCCTTTCCCCCTCCCCTCCCCCTCTAGCAATCACAAACAAATGCAGCTCCGTCGGTGGAAATGTCGCTGCTATGCTGATCTGACCCCTGGTCCACACACACACACACACACACACACACACACACACACACACACACACACACACACACACACACACACACACACACACACACACACACACACACACACACACACACACACACACAGTATTGCTGCGCTGCGAGTCGTTACTCCAACTCGTGGGCGGGGAATTTGGTGTGTGTGTGTGAATGTAAGGTCACAGCATTACCCATAATTCGGTCATATATGAGCTCTGAGCTCTCTTTCGGGAGG
>NC_134792.1:44594746-44597246 GCF_046742065.1 Oratosquilla oratoria | reverse complement strand
TCCCGCTGGTGCGTATGTGAGCTTATTACTGTCGAATATTATATAAAATCATCACAATATACATTTCTTAGGGCTTAGGTTAGGTTAGGTTTGGTTAAATTTGTTTAGGTAAGGCAAGGTTAGCCTAGGTCAGATGTATATGGGGTCACTACTTGCGTTTTGTCTTTGTATTTGCCAGCATATGTACACACACACACACACACACACACACACACACACACACACACACACACACACGCACACACATTTATATATATATATATATATATATATGTGTGTGTGTGTGTGTGTGTGTGTCTGTGTAATAAAACCACTTGGAAAATAAAATGAAAAGTGACCGAACGTTTTCGTCTATTTTCGTTTATTACACATTTTGTGAATCACGTGTTTTTTGTGATTTATTCGCATTGATATATTATATATATATATATATATATATATATATATATATATATATATATATATATATACGAGTATATGTATGAAAGTGGCAGTTGCTGACAAGTCTATCGAAATAAACACCGTATGTGAGGACGTAGCCTTTATTAGTACGTTTCGCTTGTTACAGCTTTTTCAAATACATAGTCGTAATACACATTTCTTTTGATTTAATCTCAGTCATGTGTATTACGACTAGTATGTACTTGAAAAAGCTCTAACAAGCGAAACGTCGTACTAATAAAGGCTCCGTCTTCACATACGGTGTTTATTTCGATACATACATACATACATATATATATATACACACACACACACACACACACATATATATATATATATATATATATATATATATATATGCTGGTATATTGTGACAAGTTGATGAAGGTGGAAAAATAAATCACAGGTCTAGTTCTGAGTTTCTGAGTTTATTCCTGACCGGTTTCAATTATGCGTCTTCAGAGCATAGAGCGAAACCGTCCAGTAATAAAATCAGAAACTCGGAACTAAACCCGTGATTTCTTTTTCAACCTGTATATATATTATATATATATATATGTATGTATATGTATATATATATTTATGTATATGTATATATATATGTATATGTATATATATATGTATGTATATATATATATATTTTGGTAGGAGGCCATGTTGTATACATGATTTCAAGAAATCTACAGCGACAATGGCATTGGCATGACTTCTATGACCCTCTCCAAAAGACTCTCATACCACCTCCAGAATGGCGCCATCAAAACACATATGACAAAAGAACACAAAACCACCATCACCAGACAAACACTAAACGAAAACACTAAAATAATCTACAAAGCCCACGACCCCCTTCGCCTTAAGATGGCCGAAGCAGTGAACATATACATCGAGAAACCTTCCATTAACATACAACTCATGCCCACAACCACACTCCCAAGCAGTAGACGCACATAACACAAGCAATAACACCCCTTTCCACAATCCACAAGGAAGTTGCTACTTCCACGTACGCAGCGCTACGGATCACGGCCACATGAAATGACCTCTCCCAGTGTTCGGCCAATGTACGGCCTGTATTTAAACTCATGTAATCACCAACTATTGTTACTCCCTCCCTGAGGATGACCGAGTAAGGTCGAAATACGTATAGGAGAATTAAAAAAGAGAAAATCGCACCCAATGTCTTTTGGACACCTTCTCAGCTATTTGGAACCACCACAAAAACTTGTTGCACGAGAGAAATTAAAGCTCCAATATAAACTCAACAACGCCATTGTCGCTGTAGATTTCTTGAAATCATATATATATATATATATATATATATATATATATATATATATATATAACGGCAGCGATTTTCCAGTCAGTGCTGTGATCCATCTTGCTGAAGTGAAGAAACACTGTGGAGCTATTTTGAACGTATTGGATAGGGTTTTTAATTTTGTTTATTCTCGTGGCTAGATGACGCCGCGTTTGGCCTCAGTGCACCTTATCGCAACCTTGGCATGGCAATCTATATACTCCGGGGCTATTACCCATCTTGGTTCTTCTGTGAACATATACTACCTCTAGAAATTATATTGGGATAATTGAAGGTGACTTTGATATGATTGTTTGGCAGCAGATTGGAGGTACCACTAATGGACTCATTGTAGGGTAATTTGATACTTTTGTTGTTCCAAATATATCTTGGTGTTAGAGTTGCAAGTCCTATAAATAGGACTTCTAACTCCAACAAGTGTATTGGGGCCAAACGGGGTGTGATCTGGAATGAAGGAGACTGCAAGAGTACATAAGGCCTACACTAGGCAGTTCTTATGGTCTTTTTATAAGAATAAAAGATCGTAAATAAAAATCAAATACGCTCAAGATAACTCCGCAGTATTTCATCGTTTTTGAAACCCCATTGTAGTTTTCGAAGAAAAATTTAACCTTCACTTATTAAACACTTTCCTAATTTTAACAGTTCCATTATTTGATTGGCATTCGATAAATTAATCTCTAAAGTTACTGGTTCTGAACAAGTTTCAGTCATATACTCGACTTCACTAAGGATATA
>NC_134792.1:44574746-44589746 GCF_046742065.1 Oratosquilla oratoria | reverse complement strand
CACACACACACACACACACACACACACACACACACACACACACACACACACACACGCACAAGTACATAGATACATATACCAAAGGTTTTTTCCCCCTTACACGGGGGGTAGCCAAAAAGAAAAAGGCATAGAAACCACTCCCACCCATTCCATCCCCTACATATTCCACTCCCCTCCACCCTCCTCCCTCCCTCTCATCTTGGCACCTCCTGGATGATGGGTTATCCCTGCATCCTGTCCACTGCCCTGGGTCAGAAGCAGTGTCGCAAGACACAGCATATCCACAGCAAGGTCGCTTCATTAATTCGGCGACCACCCCTTTCCGTCCTCTCACGCAGAAAAGGAGAAGACGGGGAGAAATCCCCTCGGGCTGCGTCAAATTATTTCTCATACATACTTCCTCACCCCCCATTCCCCACCCACTCCCCCTCATGTATCACAGCATCATCCATACATAACCCTTCTCCATTCATCCCTATCTTCTGTCCTCTCTTATCCTTCCTCAACAGACATTCCCCTCTTTTGTAATGCCACTTTCACCCTATCCATCTATCTCATCATAGGACACGCCCTCATATTCACTCCTTCCACCTCTGCCTTTCACACCTCTTTTACTAATCTTTCTACACTCATTCTTTCCATGTGTCCAAACCATCCTAAAACTCTTTCATCAACCCTATCTCCCAACTCTCTTTCCACCCTTGTTCTCCTCACCTCCTCATTTCTCACTCTATCTAGCCTAGTAACCCCTATCATACTTCTCAGACACCTCATCTCAAACACATTCAAACTCCTTCTGTCTTCTTCTCTCATGTTCCATGTTTCTGCCCCGTACAGTAATGTCGGCACAATCACTCCTTCATATAACCTCCTCTTAGCATCCATTCCCAGATATCTATTTCTCATTACACTTTGTAATCCACCAAGGCATTTACTCGCTTCTCTCAATCTACATTCTACCTCCACCTCCACTCCTCCCTTTCCTGCCACATTCGCACCCAAGTATCTAAAACTATCCACTTCCTCCAGTCTCTCTCCCTTAATGCTCACTTCCAGCCTGCTGTCACTCTCTCCCCTTGTACATCTCATCACCTTACTTTTGCCTACATTTATCTTCAGCTTTCTTCTTTCACACACCTTCTCAAACTCTGTCACTAACTTTCCCAATCCCTCCTTTTATCCTGCTACAAGCGCAGTGTCGTCAGCAAACAACTGGCTTATTTCCCACTTTTCTCCATTTTCTTGAACCATAAGTAGACATAAGTAGACATAGATATATGTATACGTATATATATATATATATATATATACATATATATATATTTATATATATATATATATATATATATGTGTATGTGTGTGTGGGTGTGTGTACGTATGCATGTGTATATTGTAATGACCACAGGATAATTTCGCAGCTGCGTTGCTTTCAGTTTAGTTAGTTTAACAGTCTGAACTGATATGCATGCACAGTTCCCACACGCATTTCTATATCATTGAGCGCCTGCTCTCTTTTCCCCAAACTCCGAAGACAGCAACCTTTGTCCCCATGAACATGAGGAGCCAATCTCCTCGCCGCACCGAAAGTTCTTTGGAATGGAAGCTGTGGTCTCATACTTGGGAGTAAGAGGACTGAACCTCCCCGTTTCCCCGTACATACATCCTTCCTCTCCCCTCCCTCGCATCTTTCCCCCCACTCGCCCCATTCCCCCCAAGTATTCGTCAACCCCTCATATGTGTATACTATAATATATACGACGTTATATACGGATGTGGTGTTGTATGTATATATAAAGACCATCATTGGACAGGGATCGAAATGTGGGATATGAAATCCATGTATTGTGTGTGTGTGTGTGTGTGTGTGTGTGTGTGTGTGTGTGTGTGTGTGTGTGTGCGTGTGCGCGCGTGTGTGTGTATGTGCATGTGTGTGTGTATGTGTGTGTCTTTGCTCTCAGTAATTGGAATAAACGCGTTGACATTTCACGTGATCATTACCGTCCACAGATGATTTTTTTAAGGCGCATTACCCTAGGGTGGCCACAGTACCTCTCTCCCTTCTTTCTTCCAGTGATGGTACACCCAGCAGTGTCTACACCAAACATGTGAATTTCTAAGCTGGGGACCCATTTAGTGAGCCCATTTAGGCGCTTACAAGACCTGCAAATGAAGCCGTCACTTTTGCCCTACTTACTCAGGTAGCTATGGAGGTAGGAGACGGTGCACACGAGCTTGAAATGAAAGTTAGTTTGATCTCTGAGTAGCTGGGGATGGGGTAGGGTTGGGGTTCTCTCAGAGATAACGAGTTTTGGCTCATAATAGAGAACGAGGGGGGACGGAACACTGATCTGAAAAGAATAAATATAGATAGAGAGAGAGAGAAAGAGAGAAAGTGAGAGAGAGAGAGAGAGAGCGCTGAAATCACGAGGGCTTTGGGGAAGGTGATGAAATCTTTCGGGGGGAGGGGGAAGGAGAGAGGGTAACCCGTCCCTACTCCCTTTCGGAATGTCTCCTGATCCTCCAAAGTGGATAGAATTTCATCTTCCCTTTTGTACCTTTGCCCGATGGAATTAGTTTCTTCCTGATTTCCTCCGTCACGCAGTGCCATCCTAGGGGCAGGTCGTTGGAGGGGGGGGGGTGGCGCCCCCCTCCCTCCTTTTGGGAATCGTAAAACGTCGGTGACCACAGTGGCGAACGGTACTTCTGAAGGAGGTAATAGGAGGCAAGAGGTCCTCGTCCCGTTGGGCTGTGCCGCATGGCGCATTGAGGTCCTCACCAGCCTTGGGTCCTCGTTGGATCCCAAAGGTCACAGGTGACTGCCACTTAGCCTGGCTGTCTCAGCACGGAAGGCCAATTTGACTCATGACCCCCAGAGCGGCTCAAGAGGTCCGAGTTCGAATCCTGGTATACGTAAGTCTTCATATGTATGCATGTGTTTATAAAATGCACACATGACGGTTGCAGTTGGGGGGGGGTAAGTAGGTGGGACTCGAACTCGGGTCACAAAGGAGTTTTCTTCACATACTGCGAAGGTTCCGGATAAGGGATCGAGTCCCATAACTTTCTTAGACCCAAAGACTGTCTCATCGGCGAGAAGGACTCCGGCTTTCCTTTCCCGTGGAAACTGCGAAAGGTAACAGGCTTAC
Source organism: Oratosquilla oratoria (assembly GCF_046742065.1). Taxonomy (NCBI): domain Eukaryota; kingdom Metazoa; phylum Arthropoda; class Malacostraca; order Stomatopoda; family Squillidae; genus Oratosquilla; species Oratosquilla oratoria. The sequence goes on along the minus strand of NC_134792.1, from coordinate 44,586,600 downwards.
GGGCACAGAAGCCAGGATGAATATCTATGTAATGATATTAATAATGATAATGATATTAATTACAATAATAATAACAACAATAATAGTAATAGTAATAATGATAATAATAACAATAATAATAATAATAATGATAATAATTAATAATAATTAATAATAATAATAATAATAATAATGATGATAATAACTAATAATAATGATAATAATAATGGCAATAATAATAGTAATAATAATAATAATGATATTATTATTATCATTATTATTATTATTATTATCATTATCTATAATAATAATGATAATAATAATAATATTATTATTATTATTAATGATAATACTAGTAATAATGATAATAATAATAATAATAATAATAATAATAATAATAATAATAATGATAATGATAATGTGGATAGGAGGTAAAGGGAACACGGGCTAAGGGAAATAGTTTTATTCCTGACTAGTTTCGCCTGAGTGGCGAAACTAGTCAGGAATATAATATTTCCCTCAGCCCGTACTCCCTTTACCTTCTATCCACATTCGTCACAATGTTCATACAATAATGATAATAATAACAGTAATAATAATGATAATAATAATAATAATAATAATAATAATAATAATAATAATAATAATAATAATAATAATAATAATAATAATAATAATTATAATAATGATGATAATAATAGAAATTAATTTATTGGGTTAAGAATAATCTATTACAAGTGCATAATGTGCTAGGCGTTCTTGTCCAGAAATGATGTTTGTTTACTTGCGATCTGGTGTACAGGGCCCTTATCAGTGATGATGATTTAAGGATGATTATTCGTTGCTGGTGAGGTATATTTAGTGCACAATCTCACCGATGTTGAGGCTCCTGAGAATCTTTATTTAACCAGCTTATAGATGGATATCTCACTCGTAGGGCGTCGCGTCGCCAGTCTCCATGATGTGGTTGAAGGGGCAGATGAAGAAAGGGGCTCAGCCGACTCCGCGAGTATTATGACAGATGCGATAGGCCAGGGGGGGGGGAGATTTGGCCTATCCTATATAGTCTAAATCCTTTGGGGGAGGTCATCAGTGAGATAGGGGTCAGATGAGCGCGGCTAAACAGCGCTGCTCGCCAACTCGGCTGCTTGCCCTATGGTAAACACTGAGTCACTTCTTCCATGTTGTTTGTTACTGTACATGGTGAGGAAACGTACCCTCGTTCCAATTAGTATTATTCACTTGATCGGTGTCTGTACAGAGAATGACTTCATATAATGTCACTGCACTGTGTGTGTGTGTGTGTGTGTGTGTGTGTGTGTGTGTGTGTGTGTGTGTGTGTGTGTGTGTGTGTGTGTGTGTGTGTATTTACCTAGTTGTATTTTACGGGAAGGGGAGCTATGCTCGTGTGTGTCCCGTCTCCATATATCGTTTTATCTAGACGTGACGAAAAAATGGTGAAGAAAATACTAGTCACTTTGATAAGACCAAAACTGGAGTATGCAGCGACGACGTGATCACCAAGTACAAAAAAATGTATAACAAAACTTGAAAGAATACAAAGACCAATTACGAAATTGGCACCAACTCACAATTATCATATGAGGAGAGGCTGGCAAAACTTGAGCTACAGACATTGGAGCAAAGAAGAGAGAGAGGAGACATAATAACTATTTATAGAATCATGAAAGGCATGGAAATTATTGATGGAGAGGATCTAATAAGACGGGATGGTAGAGATACAAGAGGACATGGAAAGAAAATCAAGAAAGACAATTATAGAAGAGACCTGAAAAAGAACAGCTTTCCCCACAGGATAATAGACGTTTGGAACAGGTTAGATGAGAATGTGGTGTGTGCAAAAATGATACACGAATTTAAAAACTCTGTGTGTGTGTATGTGTGTGCATGTATGTGTGTGTGTGTGTGTGTGTGTGTGTGTGTGTGTGTGTGTAACAATGTACACGTATGTGTACGTGCGTGTTCACACATATGTGTCTGTGTTATAGCACTCACGAAAGGCGTAAATATATAATCAAAATATCATCCCCCACCCCCCACCCCCCACCACCACCCCCCGGCACGGCATCTATTACCGACAAAATCTCGCTACATCCAACGCGGACTGGCGGACTGAATTCCATTCCATCAATCATTCAATCAATCCATCCCTCATTCAGTCAATCAAGAGGGTGACGGGAGCCAAAAATCGGTGATAATCAGCCAGATTTCAGCACCAAGTTGAGTGAAATCGGACCTGAGCCGAGTTGATTTAAACCGAGCTTAGCTGCTCGCTCGCACGATTGCATGAAACGGCATTCATGCGGAATCTCATAGATGAAGGAAAGAGTAGATTCAGAGAGATAAAGTAGAAAGATAGATATCATAAGTAGATTGATAGTATAGATAGAGAGATGCATAGATGATGTAGTGTGAAGGGAAGATTAGATTCATGTAGATAGATATAATGAATAGATTGATAGTATGAATAGATAGAGATACATAGATGATACTGTACACTAATGAAGGAAAGTGTAGATTGAGAGAGATAGATGGATAGCATAAGTAGATGGACAGATACATAAATATTGCATGATATAGTTTGGTAGATGGATATAGATTCTGCACTGAAACACATAAGTTTTATAGATAGATAGTACAGATAGAGAAATAAATGCATAGATAACAGGGTACGTAGATAGTAGATGGATACAGTATCTGCACCAATACACACAACCCCGAAGCTAAACTCTAATTTTTAGTGCACAAAAAGGTGAAAACACACACACACACACACACACACACACACACACACACACACACACACACACACACACACACACACACACACACACACACACACACATACACACACAAACACACACACACATACACGCACACACATACACACACACAAACACACACACACACACACACACACACACACACACACACACACACACACACACACACACGCACAAACACACACACACACACACACACACACACACACACACACACACACACATACACACACACACACACACACACACACACACACACACACACACACACACACACACACACACACACACACACACACACACACACACACACACACACACACAGACGTGTACACCTACATGGCATTGCGTTCGTTGGCGAAGAGGCTCTATTCTAAGCTCCGATTCATGTCTAGAATTGCAATGTGCGGACTTTTTTCATCACGTGCAGCCAGAGGAGGATGATGAAGAGGAGGATGAAGAGGCTGAAGAGGAACAGGACGAGGAAGAGCGATAGGAAAACTTGGGAGAGTGAGAGAAGGAAAAGGGGAGGGGGAGAGGAAGAAGAGGAGGAGAAGAAAGAGGAGGAGGAAGAGGCTGAAGAGGGACAGGAGGAGGAAGAGCGATAGGAAAAGTTGGTAGAGTGAGAGAAAGAAAAGCGGAGGAGGAGGAAGAGCAAGAGGAAGACAGTGGAGGTAAAATTGACTTAAGTGAATAAAATCGCCTGGCGAAACAAGGCGAAAGGGTTAAACAAGTTGTGTTCAACCCTTCTCTTATAAAAAAAAATCACCTGACAACAGCAAGAGACAAGACGAAAAACGATGACTAAAGTGTTACGAGTGTTGGAAAGATGAGTTCAGTTGGTAATCGGAGTTGCTGGGAGGAGGGGGGAGGGGGAGGGGGGAGAGTGACAGGAAGCCCCGAGCTGCTGCAGCTACAGTTCACCCAAGTGAGGGCGCAGCTGTGAAGTGACAGCAGCTGCAGTGAGGAGAGAGTCCCAGAGGGAGGGGGTGATGTAGTGAGAAGGTGAGATTGGAGTGAAATGAGTGTTGAGAATGGAGGAGCTTGCAAGACCAATGTAAGTATCGTGTGCGTGATTCACCTTGGTCTTTGGATCTCGTGTTGGACTCGTGATCGACAGCTATTTCCCTCCCGGAAGAGAGCTCAGAGCTCGTATGACCGATCTATGGGTAATGTTATGACCTTACACGCACACACACACCCAACTCACCGCCCACGAGAGTCGGAGTAACGACTCGAAGCGCAGCGATACTGAAATTATTTCAGCCCTGGGCAGGATTCGAACCAGGTACTACCGGCACCACCTTACTGGCAGTCTAGTACTCTACCAACCGCGCCACCGTGTGTGTGTGTGTTTGTGTGTGTGTGTGTGTGTGTGTGTGTGTGTGTGTGTGTGTGTGTTACCCCACCAAATTGTATTCACCTGATCGTAGTATAGATGATAAGAGATATGCTCGTGAGGTTCTGTCTCTCCTTCCACAATACTAACATGGGATACCCTGAAAGTATAACTGGAGAGAGAGAGATAGGGAGAGAGAGAGAGAGAGAGAGAGAGACCCTGACTTCTCAGTTCTTCTTCCTACGTTCTTCGTTCTTTGTTATTCGTGTTCTTCGTTATTCGTGTTCTTCGTTATTTGCATTCTTTCTTCTTCATGTTCTTTGTTCTTCGTATACCTCATTTTCATCCCTCTCCGTTTTCCCATTCCCCCCTCCCCCCTCACTTCGTGCAAATTACCTGTTATGCCAATTTTATTAGACAAGTGGCGAGCAAGATTAATTACGATCAAAGGCCAATCCTGACGGGAGTTTCGCCAGCCAATCAGAGGAGAGGAGCTTCTGCAATTGGCCAATCAGAAGAGGGTTTCCGGGTCGGATCGCCGCCAACCGACCAATCACAACGTAGAACCTTAATGAACCGGCGGCGAGACTGCTAGCCTATGGGTTCCGCTAGAGTCTGTGGAGGCCAATCTGACGCCGTGTAGTGTCTCCGGGCGTGGACCGGTCCATTTCACTTCGGGGTTGGTCCACAACTAGGGCCGCCAAGAGTCTCAGAGGTCCAAAACAGTATTTTCTTCGCGGGGGGCGGTGTTCCCCTCCGACTCGTGGAGTTCTCTTTTCATGTAGAATCCCTTGAGAAGTGACCCATATTAAGTGCTAATTATGAAGGGTGAGGGGTGGAAAGGGGGCTTAAGGTTCCTCCTCCTCTTCCTGTTCATTAATATCATCATCGTCGTCATCATCATCATCATCATCATCATCATCATCATCATCATCATCATCATCATCATCATCACCACCACCATCATCACCACCACCACCACCTCCATCATCATCATCATCATCATCATCATCATCATCATCATCATCATCATCATCATCATCATCATCATCACCACCACCACCATCATCATCATCATCATCATCATCATCATCATCATCATCATCACCACCACCACCATCATTATCATCATCATCATCATCATCATCATCATCATCATCATCATCATCATCATCATCATCATCATCATCATCATCATCATCATCATCATCATCATCATCATCATCATAAATACTATTGCCACCCTTGTCCTCGTCCCCATCATTATCGTCCTCATTTTCATCGTTCTACATCTACTCATCCTTACGCTCTTACTCCTCCTCCTCCTCCTCCTCCTCCTCTTCATCCTCGTCTCCCTCCTCTTTGTGCAATGTAGAGCTCCCGAACTCGGGCCGAGTTGTAAAGTCCACTAACTGAACCGATTCTACGAGGAGGAGTTCAGTCGAGGTACGCCTCGATCCTCCCCGCGAGGCGGCGAAGAGCTCCTCAGGAGGTGGAAGAAATCACCAGGAGGGCGCCTCCCTTCCCCGTTAAGAAAATGACCTCAACAGACAGACTTTATGAATGTTGGTCACTTTTAATTTGCGCTCCCCCTCCGTTCTGCCACTCTCCTGAAACCTCTCCTTTTACCACCACTGTGACTTCACCTCTATGCTGTGATACTGGCTCCTAGGATAGAAACGCTGGTTATAGGCACACGGAATACAGGCCCGACATGTTGATCCCTTACGCCATAGTGTTCTCTAAAGCTGGGTAGAGTCGTCGTGTATTATTCAAAACGAAATCGTTAAACCCGTCACATGTCTGGAAAGGGAAAATCAACGCCTTTCATTAACTGCCTGTGGCCAAGGATATTATCTGTAGTCAAGGATCTTATCTGTAGCTTATCGCCTAGCTGGACACGTATGCGTGTACAGAAATGACTCAAAAGTTACTTAACTTTGATATCATTCTATTAACATAACTATATTCCAAGCGAAATCGTTATAATTTCAGCTTAGACTGAGTTATTATGATAAGACATAAAGTCTACAGGAGACCATTCGGTCCATAGCAGGGTAGGATGCAGCATAGTACCTTTAAGTACATTTTAAAACCAATATTTATAACATTCAATTGTATATGAATTTGAGCCTCACTGATTTTTATGTTCATTAAATAGTTATGTTACAAGATGGCGTGCCTCCTTAATAGGGTAGAATTTTTTGTGAAATTTACGATATATGGGTTGGAAGAAGGGGGGCTAATCCTAAGGGACACCCAGCACGTGAGGTCACGTGACTTCGCCGTTTGGGGGGAGGGGGGCTACAAGACAAAGACAGACGTCTTCAAGAACTGGAAGAAAAGAAGAATAACAGGAAAGTTTGACACGTTGAGAAATGACCAAAAGTCGACAACACGAAGTTACCACTCGGTGGCCCAAGAGATGTCAAGTCGATTGGGAAAGGAAATGGAAATTTGCTTTTACTCGATTGTTTACATACACACACACACACACACACACACACACACACACACACACACACACACACACACACACACACACACACACACACACACACAAAGATACACACGAACACACACACACACACACACACACACACACACACACACACACACACACACACACACACACACACACACACACACACACACACACACACGTATATATATATATTTGGATGATGGAGAACATAAACACAGGGGAAGGCTCGGAACCCTAAACACTCTAACGTTTCGTTCGCGTAGAACTTCTTCAGAAGAAGTTCTACGCGAACGAAACGTTAGAGTGTTTAGGGTTCCGAGCCTTCCCCTGTGTTTATGTTCTCCATCATCCAAAAAATTTGTCTAAAATACTTATCAACACACACACACACACACACACACACACACACACACACACACACACACACACACACACACACACACACACACACACACACACACACACACACATATATATATATATATATATATATATATATATATATGTATGTATATATGTTCGTAAAGAGCTGGAGTCCAGGAGCCATGATATCGGAAAAATTTCAAACACTGTACTCAGAGTAACAGAATTTACTCAGAGTCCAGTGTTTGAAAATTTTACGACATCTATATCTATATATATATATATATATATATATATATATATATATATATATATATATAAATATACAAACATATATATGTATGGATATAAAATATATATATATATATATATGTATATATATATATATATAAATATAGAGAGAGAGATATGTATATATATACATATGTATGTATATATATATATACATATATATATACATATATATATATATATACATATATATATATATATATTTCGAGTGCTTGGCTGTACCACGTTTCAATTTCTGGATGTTGGCCTCCTCGAGTATCTTGATGTTGATGGCTTAGAATTAAAGCGAATTGTGGTTGATGAAAATGTACATCTGTTCACTTGGACCCATTCAGTGCTGTACAAATATGTATATATATATATATATATATATATATATATATATATATATATATATATATATATATACATATATATGTAATTATATATATATATTTATATATATATATATATATATATATATATATATATATAACTGATGTACAGTTTGCGTGTCAAGAATGTGGTTTTACAAACAATATCTTATTGAAATATGATTGTGGTGATAAAATGTTATGATAAAGCTAAGTTTTGGGTCATCCTGCGCGCGCGTGTATGTATGCGTGTGCACGTATGTGTGATTGTGTAGTTGGACTCAGAACTCTGTTACACCTGGAGTGATATTCAGTGTTTCCTTTAACGGGGATAGAGCTGTGACCGATAGCCTTTTTACTCCCCCGGCGAACCTCCACCTTTGTAATTGGCTCCTTGTTCCGCACCAAAATCCTTTTTCCACCAAAGAAACACAAGTAGATAGATCTTACAGTAGTTACAAAGGATAAAAAAGGAGAAACGTGTTCTACTTGTGTTGTTGTTGTTGTTCTTTGTTTTGTGTAGTTAGAGAAGCGCCCACTTAATTCCTCTGTATTCTCCCTCTCCCTCTCCTTTCCCCTCCCTCATCCCCCCCCCACCCCAGGTGATTAGTCAACCCCCTATTCCCCATCCCCCTCTTCTGGGTTATTGCTCACTAAATTAAAGAGAAACTGGGATATCAATAAGTATTTCTCTCTGTATTTCAATCTCTCTCTCTCTCTCTCTCTCTCTCTCTCTCTCTCTCTCTCTCTCTCTCTCTGTATGTCTTTCTTTCTTTCTCTCTCTCTGTCTGTCTTGCTATTCCTTTCTGTGATTCACCATGGTCTTGGATCACGTGTTGGGCTCGTGATCGACAGTTATTTCCTTCTCGGAAGAGAGCACATATATGACCGATCTATAGGTAATGCTGTAATTTCGCATACACACACCCAACTCTTTCCCCACGAAAGTTGGAGTAACGACCCGCATCGCAGCGATACTGAAATTATTTCAGCCCTGGGCAGGATTCAAACCCGGACCTGCCGTAGTGGGGGTCTGGAACTCTAACCACTGCGATACGAGTTGTGTGTGATTGTGTGTGTGTGTGTGTGTGTGTGTGTGTGTGTGTGTGTGTGTGTGTGTGTGTGTATGTCTGTATGTGTGTGTGTGTACATGTGTGTGTGTATGTGTGTGTGTGTGTTCATGTGTGTGTGTGTGTGTGTGTGTGTGTGTGTGTGTGTGTGTGTGTTTAAGTGTGTATGTGTGTGTGTGCGAGCGCGCGTGTGTGCGTGTGTCTGTGTGTGTGTGTGTGTGTGTGTGTGTGTGTGTGTGTTTAAGTGTGTATGTGTGTGTGTGCGAGCGCGCGTGTGTGCGTGTGTATGTGTGTGTATGTGTGTGTGTGTGTGTGTATATGTGTGTGTGTTTGTGTGTTAGTGTGCATGTGTGTGTGTTAAGAAATCAAATACAAAGATACCCGCCTTGAAGCAAAAGCACGGTATTCTGACCACTCACTCACTCCACGGGACTACGAGCTTTCGCTACCGACTGTACATGTACAAATAAGAATACGTACATGTGTACACGTGAGAACATGTACACATGTTTGCGCATACACTGTGGGCGCCCAATGGAAGTGTCAGGGAGATGAAGACGAATGGAGATAAGACCCAAGGCGTCAGAACACACAACTTATTTTTGTACGTGGGGCACGCGCACGCACGCACGCAAACACATTCATAAGCACACACACACACACACACACACACACACACACACACACACACACACACACACACACACACACACACACACACACACACACACACACACACACACACACACACACACACACACACACACGTATATGTATATAATGTACATATATATATATATATATATATATATATATATATATATATATATATATATATATATATATGTGTGTGTGTGTGTGTGTGTGTGTGTGTGTGTGTGTGTGTGATTCACCATGGTCTTGGATCACGTGTTGAACTCGTGATCGATAGCTATTTCCCTCCCGGAAGAGAGCTCAGAGCTCATATATGACCGATCTATGAGTAATGCTGTTTTTATGTGTGTGTGTGTGTGTGTGTGTGTGTGTGTGTGTGTGTGTATGTATATATATATATGTATATGTATGTATATATATATATATATATATATATATATATATATATATATATAATCACGAAGAACCCACAGTCGGAATAAAAGGAAACTTAGAAGGACGTACAACTTCTATATTTCGGCTAATAGCTATAGCCCTCTTCAGGAAAGTACAGATTACAAGAACTTGCATAGACATAAGTACAATTGAGATATGAGTAGAAGGGGAACACGCAGAGCTAAAACAGGACAATCCGTCACGCAGGGCGGAGTCAGAGGTGAGGAGATGTGTGGGGGGAGGTATAAGGTTAGGAGAGAAGCGGGCTGGGAGCGGGGTCAGGAGGGTAATAATTCTTAACCAAGCGGCTCACAGCTAGCCGTGAGATTATGTCCGGGGACCATTGACCTTTGGAGATGTTCAAGTTCGGACATTCTTCAATTAAGGCTGATTCAACAATTTTTCTTCTAAAGCTACAGTTGGACTTAAACAAAATTTTGGCCTTGTCCCAGTCAAGACTGTGATTTTTGGTACTGACGTGTTGGAACACAGCGGAATTTTCTTGGGTATACCTAATTGATCTTTTGTGCTCCGTTAACCTGGTGTTAAGATCCCTTCCGGTCTGACCAAGGTACACTAAATCACAATTTTTACAAGGAAGGCTATACACTCCTGGGGCCTCATTTCCCTTTAACCTTTGATGAACATTAACAACTTGTTTATGTATAGTGTTAGGGTAATGGTAGGGAACTGTGAGACGCTTGTTGGGAATTAATTTAAAAGAAGGACTGATGGAGTTACAATAGGGGATTTTTAAAACATCGGCATGCTCATCCTTTGTAATCCTTTGTAGGATTTGTAGTCCTAGATTCTTGGACAGGGAGATTGACCTCATCAAAAGGCAACTTTTGAACTTGGCATACCCGTCCTGGTTCCTAGATCAAGCCATTAGCAAGCCAGCCACCTTAGAAATTCAGTTCCCACCACACAACCCTCTTTCAAAGATGTTTTAAAAATTCCCTATTGTAACTCCATCAGACCTTCTTTTAAATTAATTAAGATAAATGGGGGGTTGATATAAAGAAGGAAAGAGCAAGATTATCTAAGGTATGTAGCCTTGTAACTTGTGTGGCATTGAAATTTCATTATTAGATTGATTATACTTTGAGATTGCTTAGATATTCAATGATCATGTTTAATATTCATGTATACACATGTCATGTCATGGCAACCACATGGTGATGATTTATTCCATTGAGATTAATATAGAGTATAACCCTCTTAGATATGTATTTAGTATAATGATTGAATTCAATTGTGTCAAATATTATTGATTAATAATGATATTATAGAAATTAGAATTTCGGTGAAGTGAGTAATGGTAATTGATTTGATTATCAAATCCTTCCTCACATGTATAAGAATCTATATAAATAATGTAATATTAAGTCATGAATATATAATCCATATAACCTTTATTCAATATATGCAAATAGTTAATTATTATCTTTATCTATCCCTATTTGTGATGATATGTGATATAGATGATATAACAAAAGAATTTACTTATCACCCACCTTTAAGGGATGAGGCAATATCTATGAGAGTTATTATTGTCCTCCTAGGTCCTTTATTTACTAACTGATTGTTTTAGGTTAGAGGTGGATGTAACACTCGTCAACAATATTTTCCATGTCCTCATTAGATAGATGCATTGTAATGGTGGCTTATATCTGCACTTCTCTTCATGGGAAAGTAGATATTTTAGGTTCTTAGTAGTGTTATCTATTTTTGATGGCCTGAAATCACGTATCTCTTCCACATTCACAGTAATTTCTTTGATCTTCTTGATTCCGTCAGTAGCTAATTTCCTGTTCTGATCAACGTTTGCCAGCATTGCCAAAAGGACGTTCTCAGGATGGGCCCAGTAGGAACTCCTTTGGATTGTTTACCATGCTATGGCTTCACTGGCAGGTTGAAGTATTTGCAGAAGATTGATCTGTTTCAGATGTTTAGATCCCTCCGTGCATTTTGGAGAGAATTTGATGTGATACCAGATAAGCCTATAAAGACACACGACAATCTCTGAGAGAACATACAAGTCATTATTAGGTTTTTCCGTTGCCACATAAAGTCAACAT
>NC_134792.1:44564746-44567246 GCF_046742065.1 Oratosquilla oratoria | reverse complement strand
AACTAAGTTGAAAGGGAGGGGCGAGTTTGAGTTTGGGAGTGTAGTTGGGAGGGTGTCAGGAGTGAAAAGAGGACGAGGGAGAGAAGGGGTGGCTATACTAGTAAGTGAAGAGATAGGTAAACGTGTGGTGGAGTGGAAGGAGGTTTCTTCAGGATTAATGTGGATGAAGGTGAAACTGGGAAGAGAGATGTAGGTTTTTGTAAGTGCATATGGTCCTGATAGTGAGAAGAGTGTAGAGGAAAGGGAGGCTTTTTGGATAGATTTAAATGAGTACATAGAGGGTATTTAGAGAAATGTCAGTGTAATGATATGGGAGATCTTAATGCTAGGATAGGAAATGAACCAATAGACGGAATGGTTGGTACGTGTGGAGTTCCAGGAAAAAGTCGTAGTGGAGAGTTGATGGTGGACGTGTGTATAGAAAGAGAGTTGATGATATCAAATACAGTGTTTAGGAAGAAAGTCAATCATAAGTACATATTGGAGAGGGTTGTGGATGGAAGGGTGGTAGATAGGGCGTTAATGGACTACATAGTGATAACCAGGAGAATAGTAGGAATATTTTTGGATATAAATGCTCTAAGGGAGAGAATGGGGAATATCAGTTCATTTTTTGGTGGAAGGTGAGTTGAGAGTGGAGGATAGATGGAGAAATAAGAAAATACAGAAGGTAGGGGGGTGCTTAGAGTGAACTGCTTAAATGAGAAAGAAAAGGAGAAGGAGTACAAGAAGAAACTAAGAGAGGAGTGGGAGGGAGTGAAGGATAGAGTAGAACTAGGAGTGGAGGAGGAATGAGGATGTTTCATGGAGGAAGACACAAGGTGTGCAAAGTTGGTGTGTGGAACAAGAAGGTCGGGAGGAAATAGAAAGAAGGGTAGTGAATGGTGGTACGATGTAGCAAAGAAGGTTGTACAAGAAAAGAAGCAAGCATTAACAGATTTGTTATAATATAGGACAGGAGAATCTTATTATAGGTACAAAGAAAAGAGAAGAGAAGTAAAGCATAAGATAAAGGAGGCAAAGACGAGAGCAGATGTGAAATGGGGAAATAGTAGGACATATTTTTTGAAATTAATAAAAAGATGTTATGGAAATAAATCAAGAGAAGAAGAGGAGGCGAATCAAGTAGAGAAGAAAAGGTAAAAGGTGCAGATGGAGAGATGATAATGGAAGAGACGGTGATAAGATGAAGATGGGCTGAGTATTTTAGGGAGTTGCTAAATGTGAAGGAGGGTAGGGAGGGAAAGGTAGTTGCAGTGGGAGGCGCTAATAAAATGACAGTGATGAGTGAGGAAAATGGAGGAAAAAATAAAGAAAAATGAGGTGAAAGCTGTTGTTCAAATGATGAAAGCAAGTAATTCACCTGAGTTGGATGAGTGTCATGCGGAGTGTCTAAAAAAGGGAGGTACAGTGATGGTGGACTGCCTGGTGAGGTTGATTAGTGTTTGTCTGAAAGAGGGTAGAGTTCCGGATGACTGGAGGAGTGCCTGTATAGTTCCAGGGAAAGGCACAAGTGTGAGTGTAATAGTTTCAGAGGGATTAATTTGTTGAGTGTAGTTGGGAAACCTTATGGGAGGATCTTGATTGAGTGGATTAGTAGAGGAACAGAGGGAGTAATTGGTGAGGAACAGTGTGAGTTTAGGAGAGGTAGGGGTTGCGTGGATCAAGTTTTTGTGGTAAAGCAGATATGTGATGCATGGAAGGGAGTGGGTGGGGGATGCTGTGTCTTACTGCACTGGTTCTGACCCAGGGCAGTGGACAGGATGCAGGGATGAGCCGTCATCCAGGAGGTGTCAAGATAAAAGGGAGGGAGGGGGTGAATGGTAGTTGAGTATTTGGGGATGGAATGGGAGGGAGTGGAATTTATGCCTTTGTCTTTCTGGCTACCTCTCTTGTACACACACACACACACACACACACACACACACACACACACACACACACACACACACATACGAAAATATATATATATATATATATATATATATATATATATATATATATATATATATATAACTTTCTGCCAAGGAAAAAGGAATAGCCCCATACATATAATATATTCATATATATTCATTTAATCTTTTTCCCTCACATGGATGGTTCTGCACTCGTGCTCACTGGCCATCAGGAGGCAAAGCGTGTTTTGGACCCAATTAAGAGCCCTATATGTTTTTCTTCTTCTTTTTCACAAACCAGAGCTGCTGATTGTACCACTGCACATTCCATGGATATGAAATATATAAAATCATTTCGAAAAACTAGCAATGAGCTCACTGGAAAGCGGTACGAAAAAAGGCAAAAGCAATGGGAGTTAAAGGAAACGAATTATGGAAATAAATTGTTGAAATGGAAAAAGTTTGTAGAAGTGTAGATTTCCGAAAGGTTTCCGGTAATCACAGTTACAAGGTATAAACTATTCTCAGGCCAAACACACACACACACACACACACACACACACACACACACACACACACACACACACACACACACACACACACAC
>NC_134792.1:44557246-44562246 GCF_046742065.1 Oratosquilla oratoria | reverse complement strand
ACCTCAGATCGCTGAATTATTGGTCAAGAGCTGTACCACTGCACATTCGAGCCGTGTGTACGTGTATGTATTATCATCATATACCATTTCCTAGTTCGGGCTTGTATCAGTGCTTGCCCGTATGTCTATTGGCAGGCACACCTGTGGTAATCTCGACGGTCGTCGCTGTAATAAGCCTAAACTGCTGCTCCTCCTCCTCTTCCTCCTCCTCGCCCTCCTCTTCCTCCTCCTCCTCCTCCTCCTCGCCCTCCTCTTCCTCCTCCTCCTAGCCCTCCTTTTCCTCCTCCTCCTCCTCCTCGCCCTCCTCTTCCTCCTCCTCCTCTTCCTCTCTTTCTCTTTCTCCTCCTCCTCCTCCTCCTCCTCTTCCTCTCTCTTTCTCCTCCTCCTCCTATTCCTCCTCTTCTTCCTCTTCCTCCTCGTTATTTTCCACCCGTCCCTCCATCTCCCTGTATCATTTCTATCTGCTTCGTATCCTATTTTTTTTTCTTCATCTCTTTTTTTTTTTGCAATTTTTCTTTCTGTGTTCAAGAGGCAGTTGGGAGCATATGGAAATGAAATGAGATAAGAACAATGCTGTGGTGTCCCAACGATCGAAGAAAGAAAAGGGACCGGAAAAATAAATGGACACAGAAACCCCTTGAAGAAAAAGAAAACAAGAGCAGCAGTTTCAAGTCAAGTGACGATATAAGGAAGATGCTCTGAAATTCATTTTCCGAACGACCCTAAGCCATGGAGAGCTGGAAGGTAAATAATAGGTAGGAAGAGAATTCCACAGCTTCCCGGTAGAAGGAAAACATAAAAGAACTTATTGATGGACTGTAGCTAAAAATAAGTAAATGAATAACATTAATAATAATGATAATAATAATAATAATAATAATAATAATAATAATAATAATAATAATAATAATAATAATAATAATAATAATAATAATAATAATACATACATAAATACATACATACACCAAAGGTTTTTTCCCCCTTACACGGGGGTAGCCAAAAAGAAAAAGGCATAGAAACCACTTCCGCCCATTCCATCCCTAACCTATTCCACTCCCCTCCACCCTCCTCCCTCCCTCTCATCCTGGCACCTCCTGGGTGACGGGTCATCCCTGCATCCTGTCCACTGCCCTGGGTCAGAAGCAGTGTCGCAAGACACAGCACATCCACATATGTTAATAATAATAATGATAATAATAATAATGATAATAATAATAATGATAATAGTAATGATAATAATAGTAACAATAAAAGTAATAATAATAATTAATAATAATAATAATAGTAATAATAATAATGATGATACATACATACATATACCAAGGCTTTTTCCCCCTTACAAGGGGGGTAGCCAAAAAGGACAAGGCACAAAAACATTCCCACCCATTTCATCCCCGAAAACACTCCACATCCCTCCACCCTCTTTCCCATCTTAGCACCTCCTAGATGACGGGTCATCCCTGCACCCTGTCCACTGCCCTGGGTCAGAAGCAGTGTCGCAGGACACAGCACATCCACAGAAAGGCCGCTTCATTAAATCGGCGACCCCCCCTCTCCGTCCCCCCATATAAAGGAGAGGACGGGGAGAAATCCCTTCGGGCTGCGTCAAAATAGTAGTAGTAGTAGTAATAATAATAATAATAATGATATAATAATAACAATAATAATAGTACTAAAAGTAATAGTAATAACGATAATAATAATAATAATAATAATAATAATAATAATAATAATAATAATAATAATAATAATAAAAACAACAATTATAACAATAATGATAATGATAATAATAATAGTAATAATAATAATAGTAATGATAATAATAATAATAATAATAATGACAATGATGATGATAATGATTATAAATAAAATAAAAATTTAAAATAAATGAAAAATTCCTCTTTAAATGATTGAAAAAAACATTAAATGACTCACTAAGGCCCAAGTCTCACATTTTAAGTTTTTGTTATGGCTAAACTCAAACGATTTTATTCAGCCGAGAGGGATCTCCAAAGCACAGGGACTCGTGGGCTGAAGAGCCCATTTAGGAGGTCTTATCAGACACTTAGACCCCTTGAGGGAAACCATCCTCCCAGACACCATTGACCCGTCTACTCGTCTTCTCAAAATATTTTCCTAAATCAGGGGGGTCAGTGACCCTCCATCCCTGAACCCCCCCACCCCCCCACCCCGGCACACCGTGGCTTTCCTGGCATCCGTCCTAAGCTCTGCTCCGTAGGGCTTTCCCATGGCACGCCAAATGATTTGAAAAATAAAGTGGATTGGAAATGAAATAGAACAAAATGAAATATCTTAAGTGGCCCCCCTAACCGTCAGTGTAATTAAAATCAAGTATTTGATTCGTTGCTATTGTTCTTCCTAAAAGGTTCTTCAATAACTTTCCTTATATTTTTAACAACATTATTAGAATTGTGTTATTGTGCATTGTTACTGATCATGTAGGCGTCGCTTCTGAGTAATACAGTCCATTCAAGTCATTAAGATATCAAAGAAGAAAACTACATCCAAAAAATCGACGCTCAGTTCCCCAAGTTCAGTAAATGAGATGTAGATAGAACAATAACGCGAGCGAAATGATGGCTTGAACATTTTGGAAACAAAAGTGAAACCGGAGATTTGTGTCAGGGTATTAGCGTTCCTCCCGTACCTTCCACCGGGAACGTGAACAGTCGTGACGTCAACCTTACGTATCAGAATTGATGAGACTTAAACTTCGCGTGTATGTAACCAGAAATTGGCGTCCGTTTTTTAAGTTCTGAGAGCAGGATGAAGTGACAGTGTGTTACAAAGACAAAGCATGAAGGATACCAACAAGAGACCTTTTGGTCCTTGAAGAGATCGAATGAGAAAATAAATAAATAAAACAAAATTAATATAAGAAAATAATTTCTACTCCCCTTCACCTCGGGGTAACAAAAATCGTCTTCATTTGCAAGGAGTTGGGTGTTTGGTAAAGAGTTAATTAAGTTAATTAAGATTCTGGAGATTAGTACATACTCACCCGACCACGAAATTCCATTTTGTCAAGTTCGTCAGGAGTAGAGAGAAGGAGAGAGAGAGAGAGAGAGAGAGAGAGAGATAGCGGGAGAGAGACTTTGGCCCCTAATCCTCGACATCTCCATTCGAGGTAGACTTGAGCGACGGGCGAGATTTGGACCTGATAAGCCTCCAGTCCATCCATGACGTAAGCTCGTCAGCTCGTCAGTCCTCCGTGTCGATCTTCGTCAGTCTTTCAAAGTCCGTCCGTCGCCAGTTCGAAGGCTGAAGAGCATCGATGAGTGGGTGTCTCTCCCCCCCCTTTCTCTCTCTCTCTCTCTCTCTTTTTTTTTTCTCTCTCTTTCTTCCTCTCTCTCTCTATCTATCTCTCTCTCTCTCTCTCTCTCTCTCTTTCTATATATATATATATATATATATATATATATATATATATATATATATATATATATATATATGATGTAAGCGGAATAGGAAACACAGGAGTCTTAGTCTTGAGTTTATTCCTTATATAGGAATAAACTCAAGACTAAGACTGCTGTGTTTCCTATTCCGCTTACATCAACCTGTCAGAATGTCTCAATATATATATATATATATATATATATATATATATATATATACATATATTCCACAAGTACTACAACGGTAATACCTATCGCAGTGACCCCTGATCTTATGGGCTGCTGCTGACTGCACTAGTTTCATGTTCTCGGTACTTTAGGGCCTTGAATGACATCCCTACAAACAAGAATCACATATCATTCTTTTAAGATTAGTCTTAAAAAATATCTTGATTACTTTTATGCTTGTTTTATAAGTAGGTTTCAAGCCCATGTATGTTTGTTTTATTCATGTCGCCAGACGATATTATTGGGGTGATGGGAAACCCAAGGAACGATGCTATGGATAACCACTATAGTTATATATAGCCTTATCTAGCTTGAACCAGTTTGACTTAACCTAATTTGACCCAACATAGCCGTACCTACTCGAATCTCATTTAACCCAATTTATTTGAGTCTAGCCTAACTTATCCTAATCCAACAAAACCCAACCAACGCTAACCTAGCCTACATAAATCACCACCAATAATGCAAGGGAACATAAATGTAAATAACTAGATACAAACAAAATATAAAATTAGTAAAAAAGAAAAGCGTATAAGTAAACAAAGAAATACTTAGAGAAAGATACAAAAAAGTCGTAAAAACAGGATAAACAAGAGAATGAAAAAAGTCGTGTGGAGGCAAATGGCGCTCCCGTTCGTTCATCGGCACGGCAGAAGCTTAGTCGTGCTCGTCGTCGTCGTCGTCGTCGTCGTCGTCGCCGTCGTCGATCTGATTAGAACGATCGTTGTCATGGACGCTGGCGGCGGCGGCGGCGACTGCCGCCGCTGCTGCTAATTTCGTGTCGCGGACTGCGCCAATTCAACAGATTACGGTCGTGGAAGGTGGAGGCTTAGGAGGAGGGCGGTACTGGTGGCTACGTGGCAGGAGATGTGGGAATTTAGAGCGTTGGGAGGGAATGGGAGAAAGGAGGAAGAAATGGAAGGAGGAGGAAGAAGAAGAGGATAAGTGGGAGGAGCATGGTGTTCTGTGTTTAATTGAATAAAAATTGTCGGGCGGTCAGATAAAACCAAATTTTTTTCTTGAGGGTAAAAGAATTGAACGCGTGGCCTATACCTCGTATTTAAGAGGGAGAGCCACTGCGGTGACATCACGTGACTGTGTCAACGTTACGACGCATCATGGGAGAATGCATTAGGGACCGTCACGTGTGTATAACGATGAGTGTGATGGAGACATGTGAAGTCAGCGGCGGAGTACCACGAGGATCAGCAAAGGGGCCAGGGCACGAGACCCAAGATGTCCTTATAAGGGGCGCAAGTTTTATGGTAATGAGTAAAAATCTTATAAGTTACACTTCATTTATGCTTACTTGATTTTAGCACATACGTATGTATGTATATACACGTGGACACG
>NC_134792.1:44537246-44549746 GCF_046742065.1 Oratosquilla oratoria | reverse complement strand
TTCTGATGAAATAAAAAATAGACTCTCTCCATTAGCTCCATGTCCATATTTCATCTTTACGTTCTTCTCTGTAGCCGACATCAATGCCCGTTGAATGCACCTCCAGAATAACCTAGATTCCCGTTAGATTTTCCCCCGAATCTCCCTAGATTCACCCAGATTCTCCCTAGATTCACCCAGATTCTCCCCTGAATCCTCCTTAATTCTGCTAGATTGTCCCCTGAATTTCCCCAAAAATACTCCCGAAGCCTTCCATCAACGCCTACAAACAACATCACATAAATATTATATGATTAATTTGCTAACGACGGATTCTCTGCAGAGCATATGTATGGTTTGCAAACATTACGTAACCATGTATAGCTTCACACCATTTTTCCTTCCTCTTCCGTCTCGGGTGGCACTGTTCTCTTTCGTCTGTGCGTCGCCAGTAGATTTTATTTGTCTCTGTGACAACCCTTCTTGGCAGCGAATGGGTGAGTGATAGATTAAAAATATATATATTTTTTCTATATTATAGTTACCATATCGGGGTTAATGATACTATCATAAATCATTCAAGCAATCTATTTGTTGCCTAGGTTTTTCTCTTGGAGAAGACCCGCGACCCCTAGTGAACCGTCTACGGCCAGACTTCAGCCCATAAATAACTAGAGGAAGCAATTTTGTTACAGTATGGACAGGGTGAGGGTAGGACAGTCTAGTATTATTATAATACCATCATTTTAAACACTACTATTATCTTCGCTGATAAAGGGTGGAAGTGGCCGCGTGACTTTGACATGGTTGAAGGGTGAAGGGTGAAGGGTGAAGGGTGAAGACGCCCTTGATTTATAGATAGATCAAATGTTAATTGTGAAAATATAGCTATAAATATTTTGTCAATATTAGGAGTTTTTATTCCGTCTAATGCCGGATGACGTCCAACTCTGAGGAAGCCCTTGCCTTGAAATGGAAATTAGTGTTATCGCTATTTTTCAATTGCAATTTTGATTTCCGCTCAGGAAGACGTGTTAACTTGAACTTTATTTTACCGGGCACACCAGACGATTTTATTTAGCCAAGAAGGACGCCTTGTCATTAGAAAGTTCTTCTAGAACACTGATTCCTGTTGAGGAAGACGTATTTGCTACGCACTTCGCATAGGGGTAGTTCCTCGCAGGAGCGCTGCAACCTCAGGAGACGTGACGGGGGTGGGCGGCGGTGCAGTGGAGGGTGGGCATTGCGCCCTCAGGCGGGGAATTTATGGCATATTAGGGCATACAGTGCGGGACTGCAGTGTTAATTAAAGTGGTAGATTTATGTGGGCCGGGGCCTAATGCTTCACTGTGCAAGAGGCCGCCCACCCTAATTATGGACGCCCACGCCTTTGGCTCTTATATCAAACAAAATGCATTCATACTTTCTGAGCTATAAATAAAGAAACAAACAAATAGTTTAATAAATATGTTGACAAGTAAATGGATAAGTGAATACGTAAATGAAACAGTTATGTTCCCTAAAACCTGCAATTATTCACTGTAAATGAAAGGATAGATTAAAAGATAAATAAACAAATGATTAATTTGGTAATGTACCCCTAAAGAAAACGCATTTATTCATCGTGAACTAAAAATGAGTAAAAGAATAAGTGAATAAATGAATAGATAAGTAGGTCAATAAAGACGTTAGCATACGACACCCATCTAATTCAACCCCTTCCGTGCCGGGTGGCACTCTTCTTTTTATTCATCTTGTCGCCAGGTGATTTCAATCACCGTGAAACCTCCCCAGTCGTGAATCAGCTGCTGTTGTTGTTGTTGTCCCCTACACTGTTTGGCCAAACAGTCCCGTCCCACTGAGGAGTGCCGTGGGCGGAACAGGGCTTTTCCACAAGTCCCTGTTAGAGTGTACGTTGTATTGTCGGCATACATGACTGTGTACAACGCAGTCTTTCCATAATGTGTCATACAGAATGGAATGAAGTGTTACATTCTGAATAATCAATTATCTATGATGCGGTCTTCCAGCCTCTTCTGGTAACTTAGAAGAGCTGGGTGGTGGCCGTACCACAGCCAAGTCAAGTGGATTCTATAATCTCGGGGGAGAGAGGATTCAGAAGGATGGATATCAGGGGGTCGGACATGAAGCAATGTGAATCAGTTACAGGATCTCTCGATGGACTCCCTCCTTACCTATTGGTCTATTCCCTTTGAATCTTGCTGCTACCAGGCTTTTTTATTAATCTCCACGACGCCCACTTCCCTCAGTAGTGAAAGGATTGATGACGATAAATACATCGATTAACCCATTCTGATATACGCAATCATATAAATGTCAATGTTCATTTCTGGAATGTGTTGCTTCAAATATTTGGCTTTTATCGCCAATAAACGCAACAAGGACGTGGAGTTTTTATCAGTGAGAGATAACAGAGGATAAAAGTTGATCGTATATATATATGTATATATATATATATATATATATATATATATATATGTGTGTGTGTGTGTGTGTGTTTCTGTGTGTGTGTGTGTGTGTGTGTGTCTGTATATATACATATATATATATATATATATATATATATACATACACATATATATATATATTCAGTAAAAAAAATCTCCGACCATAAAGAGAATGGAGTGTGCTTCTGGTCCATGAGTTTGTCACTACAGCAAGTGAATTGTTTACTGCATAAAAGTGAAACATTCGATTCACTATATAAGGCACTACTTACTTCATTTATTTATTTCCTCAAGCATTGTTTGAAATCTTTGCTACCAAGGAGAGAATAGCTTGGAGACGAATAAAATCGCCTGGCGGCAACCACAATAAAAGAAAAGGTTCTATCCGTTAAAGAGTGAGACAAATTGAATCGCCAGACTATGGGCATATGGTAGGTTTCCCTTATGTTGATCCTACTCACATGGTTGTCTCGGTGGCGCGGTTGGTAGAGCGCTGGACTGGGAAGTACGGTGGTGCTCGCAGTACTTGGTTCGAATCCTGCCCAGGGCCGAAATTATTTCTGTATCGCTGTGCTTGCAAGATCAGCAAGAGTCAAAATATTTTATTCAGCTGAGTTGATGCCTTGGCATCGATCAGCTCCATGGGCTCTCTGGATAGCCCTTAGTCCAGAGATCGTGTTGCAATAGGAAAGCCCATCTTCTTTAAGAAAAAGCCCTTTTCACGGAGTAAAAGCCCGTGTATTCATATTTGAGCCCGAATGAGCCCAATTTCGAAGCCCATTTCGTCGAGTAAAGTGCCCGTGTATCCATATTTGAGCCCGAATTAGCCCAATTACGAAGCCCATTTCGTCGAGGAACATGCCCGTGTATCCATATTTGAGCCCGATTTAGCCCAATTACAAAGCCCATTTCGTCGAGGAACATGCCCGTGTATCAATATTAGAGCCCGAATCAGCTCAATTACGAAGCCCATTTTCTGGAATAGCAGTCCGAATATCCATGTGTGAGCCCTAATAAGCCCATTTTCGTAGCCCATTGTGTGGATTAAAAAGATCGAATATCTGTATGTAGCCTGAACAAGCCCATTTCCGTTGCCCAATTTTTGAAATAACAGTCCAATAATCGTTAGTTCATCCTTGAAAGACACCCTCCGCTCACGCATGAGACGGAGGGATGCCTGGCGCCTGTAGGAGTAGAAGTAGGAGAGAAGCCCCTGAGGAGGACTTAGGCGGGGGGATGCCCGGTCCCGAACCGCGGCCTCGGCTGGAAGCGCCCCCGCCCATCGAAGGACGCTTCCGACTTCTTCCTCTCCTGAGTCGTCTCCCGCGACGACTGAGTCTCGAGAAGACTCTGCCTCGACGGCGTCGGTCCGCCGGAGGAAAGACGCGCCCCTGTGCGATTTTCGAAACTGCCGAGCCCAAAGCTCCTGTGGGTCCGGACCAGCCTGGCCCACGCGGATCTGGGGAAACTGGAAGCCGAGATGGTCGCTGACGCGTGGCGGTGCCGGTGTAGTGGTAATAGACGTCTTCGTCGTCGTCATCTTCGTCATCGTCGTGGTAGTAGTAGTAAGTAGTAGTCGTACTACTAGTGGTCGTAGTAGTTAGTAGTAGCGGCTGTTGCTCTTTCGTTTGTTATATTTGTTGCGCCTGTCGTTTACTCGTGTTTCTTCTGTTTTTGTGCTTAATTTTGTGGTCCTTTGCTCTCCTTTGCTCTTGTTGATGTGCTTGTTGTTGTGCCTACTGTTTCCACACACACACACATACACTTACATGTATATACATATATAGGATAACCTAACCCATTCCACTCATCAATAAATACATACATCCCGGAACCACAATAATCTCTGATGAATGGCGTGCATATCGTACAATTCTGGATCAACATCTTCAAGGAGTGTCGAAATACCCACATCTGACAGTAAATCACAGCCACAGTTTTGTGGATCCTGACAGTGGAGCCCATACCCAACAAACTGAATGTCTGTGGCGTTCTGCAAAGGTCAGAAACAAGAGGCAATGTGGAACTCATCGAGAGATGCTACCTGGATATTTAGCTGAGTTTCTTTGGCGTCACTCATCTTCAATTACATTTGGTGGTGATATGTTGAATGCAATTCTTTCTGATATGGTTGCATTTTATCCACCTACAGATTATTTTTTTTTTTAGTTCTTTTTGTTTTCAGTATTTTTTTTTCTAGGAAAGGTGTTCTTGATTCCAATACACTTATGTTGTTCAATACATTTGTTTCATTACATTTTGGTGGTGGGGTAATAACAGGAAAGTTCCTAGTAATTTATTGCATATTATATATATATATACATATATATATATATATATATATGTGTATATATATATATATATATATATATATATATATACATATATATATATATATATATACATATCATCGATAATGCCCTAGAGATGTGTGAGAACCGGCTGGAGAACCTCGGGAAAGGAGCTAACGACCACTACCGCGCCGTCCTCAGGGCCCCCGTGGCTGAGGCTCTGGAACTGTCTTCCTCAAGACCATGTCCTTCAAACAGAAGCTCACCTCGCGGCAACAAGACCTTGTCAGCTTCGAGCACGAGCTCTACGAGGATTGGGTGAGTATATGTAGAATATTTATCTATTTATTTATTATTATTATTATTATTATTATTATTTTGTTCGCATCCGACCTAGTTATGGACCAAAAGGTCTCCTGTCGGCATGCTCCTCCTTTGTAATCCTTTGTACTCTGACTCGCGTGGGCGGGGAGTTGGGTGTGTGTGTGTGTGAAAGGTCATAGCATTACCCATAGATCGGTCATACGAGCTCTGAGCTCTCTTCCGGGAGGGAAATAGCTGTCGATCACGAGTCCAACACGTGATCCAAAGACCAAGACCAATGTGAATACAGTGCTTGTGGTAGTCCTTCGGTAACGAAGATGACGTGCTTATCCCCTGAATGATGATTAGTGAAAGGATTAGAATTGTGGTGACAAAAAAAAAAATAGCAGTAGTAATAGCAGTATCAGCATTAATTATGGTTTAACGTTTATTAGATAATCCTCGATGGAAAAGACGAAGGGAACTCCCAAAGTATTCATGTCTGGGGCAAGTAGGTCGAACCTGACGAGAGTTGTTTGGTGTGGGAAGGGAGGGAGGGCGACTGCATGGAAGCTTGCTCCTCGGACAGACCGTGAGGACTTGCGCCTGCGTGTTGGTGAAGCAACGCGCCCATTGTTGTATGATGATGATGACAACGATATTTTGAGGTGAAATATATTTCTCCGGTACCTAACATCTTAATGCTAAATATATTTCTCCTGTCCATCTACTATGAAATAAAATTCATTTCTCCGTTCCCTCACATAAAGATGAATTCTATACCTCCGTTCCCCTTCTCTAACCAAGGTTCTCCTCTTATTCCTGTCTGTCATCTACAAGGGTGACCTCAGGGACCGTGACGTGGCAGACGTGGCCCTCAGGTCTCTTTACCCTCAGCTTCCTTCATCAGTATCTCCTCGTCCAACACATTTTCCATTAACATTACCGCCACTCCCTCCCCATCAACGTATTTTTTCATTACTGTCGCTTTCTTCATCATCACTCTTTGTTAGTACCTCTATGATATTGAACTATATCACAATTCTCTCTTTTTCCCATTTTCTCATTCTCTCTTTATATTTATTTAATCTTCTTATTCTCACCCTATCCCATTCTGTTTATGTATATGTCTATTTCTTTACTTTCTCACATGCATTCCACTCTCTCTTGTCTGTCCTGTCACCAACACTGCCGAGCTAATGAACACAGCAGTGGGTTTATCACACTACACCATGCTGCCTATTAATGTAACCCATGTCAGATACCTTGCATTGCCATATACATCGTCACCTAACTTATTACATTTCAAACACACATACAAACAATTACGTATATATATATATATATATATATATATATGTATATATATATATATATATGTATATATATATATATGATATATGTGTGTGTGTGTGTGTGTGTGTGTGTGTGTGTGTGTGTGTGTGTGTGTGTGTGTGTGTGTGTGTGTGTGCGTGTATATATATCGTCGTCGGCACCCACTCGTGTCCGAGTATCGGGTTCTAGTCATTCGTCTCCTATCTTCGTTGATGTTTGTGTTTTGTATGACTTGCGAGGCCTAGTCGGTGGTGGAAGAGTCGCGGGCAGTGTTCGCAGGGGAGTGTGGGGGGAGGGCGGGGTTGTTCTCGTCGCTCTCTTCTTCTCCTTCTTCTTGCCTCATCATTTTCCCTCCTCCTCTCCTCAAAGTCCTCGGTGCCTTGGCGTGTTGTACTCCTCCATACTGTCCGGTCCCTGGCAGTTTGTTCCCACGAGGAAGGGTCGATGTTGGTCATTGCCAGGGTGCGCTTCAGCTGGTCCTTGTAGCGCAGTTTAGGTGCTCCCCGTGGTCTGGTCCCGTTGGCGAGCTCGCCATAGAGCATTTTCTTGGGGAGCCTGGATGGGTCCATTCTGTGGACGTGCCCTGCCCAGCGGAGGCGGTGATGGATGATGGTGGCCTCAACGCTGGTCATTGAAGCTCTGTCCAGTACTTCCAGGTTGGTGGTGCGGCTCTCCCAGGTAATATTTAAAATTTGCCTTAGCTTATATTGTTGGAAGCGTTCTAGGTTTTGTATATCGCTTCTGTATAGGGTCCATGTTTCGCAGGCGTATAAGAGCGTGGAGAGGACTACTGCCTTGAAGACCATGATTTTAGTGGCCATCGTCAGTGCGTGGTTGTTGAACACGCGGTAATTGAGTCGACCAAAGGCGGAGTGGGCTGCCCTGATCCTGTTCTCCACGTCTTTCTTGCATGTGGGAGTAGATGTTAGGATGCTTCCTAGGTATGTAAACTGGTCCACTTCTTCTAGAGGTTGGCCATTTACGATGGTGTTGGTATTAGGGAGCAGGAGACCAGGTGGGTGCTGGACTAGTATTTTGGTCTTATATATATATATATGCATATTAATGGTATATACGGGTAGGAGATTTTCTCTTGTGTATACCTCTGAAAGTGATGGCTAGTTGTGCACTTATCACTTCTTAAGAGTATTTTCCATATGTCTTACTATAGACTCGTTTTCTTTAGGAATGAGGTTTATGATTTCACAATAGGTAGTTATGGTGGCTAGATCGCGATTTCGGGTACAAGACCCTTCTTCAGTAGCTTTGGATATTCTTACTATGTGGTTAGGGAAGAATGTTCAAAAGAATGGAGTGATGATATTACATTTCATATGTCTGTGTTCATACTTGCTCTTCACTGGGGGAGGTTACTGGGTAACTGGGAGAGGTCACCGGATAGCTCGGGCAGTGGTGGGTTATCGTATGCTTGGGAGAGCCTCCGGGTAGGGACGAAAGGTCGCGTGCTTGGTTTTGTGGCGTTTTGTCCCATACTTGGGTTTATGGTGTTTTGTTCCATACTTTGCTTTGTGGTGGTTTGTTGCGTGTCTGGATTAGTGGCGCTTATTTGCATGCTTGTATGTTTAAATTTGGGATCAGCTCTTTGATATATAATGCCTCTAAGATTGGGAGGCGTTTATTGTCTGTACATATATCCAGAAGCTATGTATTTTCTTCTATTATGTTTCTTGTCAGTGCTATGCCATATTCAGTTCTTAAGTAATTTTAGAGGCTCATGATGTAAGGTGGAAAAAAAGGCGACAGTATAACCTCATTGTCGTCGTGCTAATATAGATGGAGGAGAAGGGTTCACAGTTCCCTCGTGTACATTTGAACCTATAAATGACATGTGACTTCTGAAGTTCCTTTCTTTCTTGGTGTGGGCTGTTCATAAGTAGTATTTTTTTATAATAAATCACTAAGCTTAGTATTTCCTCTGGGTTGACTGGTTTGATGTTTTTGTTGATAATTTGTTTTATTATGCATCCTTCTTCTTAAGCTGTTGTAAATGTGGAGTAAAAGTAGATGTTAATGTTCTGCTTGTTATGGTTATTGTCATTACCTTTGTACCAGCCATCCATTATCTTCTAGATCTGGCGGTTAATGTCTTTCTCACTGAAACTATTGTTAATAAGTACTTGGGTAGAGCGCTCAATTTCATTGCGTTTCCAGGTGCTACAGTGGGTGAGTGCTCTCCAGATGTAGGCGCCCATGGTAGAGTCCTTATATCTCTGAGGGAACTCACTTAAACCATTAATGCATTGTCCAGGGTTGGTGGGCTTAGTGTATACTTCTTTGTTAAAAGAAGTTATAGTTTGTTTTACGAGTGGTTGAGGAAGGCCAAAGCTCCTTCAACGCTGTTTTTCATAGTGAAGGTGAGCTCAGAGATTTCTTGTAATATAAGCCGAAGTTTTTCAGCGTCTGCATTGTTCTTTGTTTTTATAAAGAAAATTATTGATGTATCGACAGTAAATATCTGATTTATCTGTTTGACTGAATAATTCTTCTTGTATGCAACCCACGAAGTTTATCATTAATACTCCAAGGGGGGATTCCGTTACTACATCGTCAGTTTGGTAGTACTTGTTTCCTCGGGGGCAAATGAACGGGACTTCTGTACAACACTCGAACAGTCCTCGTAGTGTCAGCTCTGAGATATCCAGGTTTGGTGTAGAATCATCGTGGTAAACTCGGTCGATGATGTAGTCGATGGTACGATTTACGGAAATGTTAGTGTATAATCCTTCTACATCGAGAGAAGCAATTCTTCCTTCTGCATGGTTGGTCTTAAGGATGTTGAGGAAGTCGGATGTAGATTGCAGACTATAAGTGGAAGGAATGTAGAGGGTCAGAATGGTGCACATTTTCTTAGCAAGTTTGTATGGAGGTGCAGGGATTTGCGAGATTACGAGTGTAGGTCGGAGTTTATTGCTAGGTTTATGTGTTTTAACGGTTCCGTAACAGTAACCCATACGGTACTTACCGGTTAATTGGTCAAGTTTTATTGTGCTGACTGTGCTGTTCCTTTCTATTAGTCTGTGTACTTTTTTCTTAAGTTATTCGGTCGGATATTTGGTGATTTTCTTGAATTTTGTCTTATCACATAGGATAGTGTCTATCTTATTTATGTACTCGAAGGTATTCATGAGTACGCAGGTTGCCATTTTATCTGTTTTTTTCCGAAGGTAATGTCAGGATCTGCTTTTAACTGGTTTGCTGCCTCGATGTGTTTCTTTTCTATCAAACTGCTTTTATGATTACCTCTAAATCTATTTGCTTTAGCCATTACCTCGAGTTTGAAAGAAGGCTCAACAGTAAACTCACCTTTCTTTTTTTTCTTTTTCCACATCGTAGATGAGGACTTCACATTCGGTTCTTTTTTGGGATCTCTTTGACTTTGAGATAATATGATTGTTGAGGCCCATGTTGAACAGTTCTTCTTGATCTAAGTTGAGAATCTTATTTGTTAAATTATGTAACCATTTAGAGGGCGTGACTATTTGATATGGCCGCCGTTTAGGTTAATCACTTTCTTTTGGTTAGCTTTAGTAATGGAATTTTTATGTTAGTTTATAATTTCTGCAAAAAGGCCGTCATTGTTGTCTTTTAAGGAAGTGTCTATGTCTGTGTTCATCCATTTATTTTTAGCTCATGATGTTCTAGGCTAAGTTATTGAATTTTGTCCTTTAATTCTCTTATCCTTAGAGTCATAATTTATCCTTTCTTCCTTAGGAGGTCTTTTTAGGCGTCTTTTACTTTGGTTTACTGAATCCGCGATCTAGATGTGATGACTACCTATTGTGAATCATAAACCTCCTTTCAAAGAAAAATTAGTCCATAGTATGACATATGGAAAATACTATTAAGAAAATAATAAATGCACAAATACCCATCACTTTCTATGAAGTATATATATATATATATATATATATATATATATATATATATATATATATATATATATATATATATATATATGTGTGTGTGTGTGTGTGTGTGTGTGTGTATAAATATATAAATATACAATATATATATATTGTATATGTATAAATGTATATGTGTATATGTATATATATATATATATATATATATATATACTATATACATATATATACATATATATACATACATATACATATATATGTGTATGTATACATATATATATATATATATATATATATATATACTGATAAGTATTTTAGACAAATTATTTGGATGATGGAGAACATAAACTCTCTGAAGAAGTTCTACACGAACGAAACGTTAGAGTGTACAGGGTTCCGAGCCTTCCCCTGTGTTTAATGTTCTCCATCATCCAAATATATATATACATACATATATATATATATATGTATATATATATATATATATATATATATATATATATATATATGAGAATGTGGGTGAAAGAATAAGCGAAGATGGGCTGGAACTCCTTTTCTGCTTATACGCTTCGACCGACTCGGTCTTCTTCAGTAAGCTGTCTACAAACAGCTTGAACCTTACAATTATACACTCGAAAACGGGGACACGGATAGATCATCCCGCTGGCTGGCTGTGGATTCCCATTCCTGTACCATGTATATGTTTCCCAATTGCATTTATTATCAGTTTGCTTGCTGCCTTCGATAAACATACGAAAACTTCCCTGTCATTGTTATTTTCATAAGAGTTGATATAGGCAGCTTCAAACGCTTCTCTCATGTCCCTTTTTGATTCCGTATTTAGGACCTCGACCCCATTCCAGTGGGGCGATCTGGACATTTGCCCCACTGGGATGGGGTCGAGGTCATACATACGGGATTAAAAAGGGACATGAGAAAAACGTTTGAAGCTGCCTATATTAAGTCTTATGAAAATAACAATGACAGGGAAGGTTCCGTATGTTTATCGAAGGCAGCAAGCAAATTGATAATAAATGCAATTGGGAAACATATATATGGTACGGGGATGGGAATCCCCAAACAGCCAGCGGGATGACCTGTCCGTGTCCCCGTCTTCGATTGATTAATTGTAAGGTTCAAGCTCTTTGTAGACAGCTTACTGAAGAAGACCGAGTTGGTCGAAACGTATAAGCAATTAAGGAGTTCCAGCCCATCTTCGCTTATTCTTCCTCCACCCACACTCTCATATATATATATATATATATATATATATATATATATATATATATATATATATATATATATATATATATATATATACATATATATATATGGATGTATCTATTTATATACAAAGGTCAACTTCTGTGGAAATGACGATTTGTAATTACATGCATGATAATATAATTACCTATAATAATAATATGAATACTAATTACAGAATTAGGTGCAAACTTGCCGCACCGCTTCACTCAGTCGACTAATTAGGTCAATTACAACATTCATGACGAGATCGGGGAAAAAAACAAGAAAAGAAAAATAACGAAATGAGGAGAGAAACTTACACGAATATTCATTTATTTTCTCAACTCTTGGAGATGAGATAGATCTTGATTATTCACTTTGCTTTCTATTTCCACCCCACCCCCCCATGAATGAAATCGTCTGACGGTAGATTGAGTGAGTGGTTGAAAGACCAACCGGGAAGGAAGAGGCTGCTTTGTTTGCAGAGCCATTGGTGGTTGAGGTTCATAATTGGCAAACGGGGGTCCGCCTGTCTTCCGTGCAAGAAGGGTCCAATGTGGCCATCAGTCTTAATTCGTCGCTCTGCAAATAAAATGTCCAGAATAACCAATTGCGTGGCCGGTGGAAGTTAAAATCCTGTTCTTTCTGCCGCCATGGGATTTTATTTATCTCCGTAGCAAAAAAAGGAGGAAGAGGGAGAGGAGGAAGAGAGGAAGGCGGAGGATGAGTACGACGAGATGTGTAGATGTGTATTTCTATCTACATTACTAATTTACTGATTCCTAGGAAAGGCAAAGTCTGAGCGGTGTCTTTACTGATTCCAGTATTCTTTCTGGTTTCTACATACGATGCAACCTCCGAAGTAACTTGGGAGGGTTGCCAGATTTTTACATACATATGTACAAATTTACAGTGGTGCCATATGATGATCGGTACATAAAAAGAAATGGTTTTGCTTGAGCAACGATGACGGCGCAAGACAATCGCTCTTCTCT
>NC_134792.1:44527246-44532246 GCF_046742065.1 Oratosquilla oratoria | reverse complement strand
AAGTATTACTTTGTTTTGTTATCTATTCTATAGTTTTTAACTATATGGTTTCCGATTAGAATAATAACTTTCTCTCAGTTTTTATAGCTGCCTACACATGAAAGAAAACTGCTGAATTTTAGCCAAAACTAGCAAAGTTTTACGTGCTATTTTGCTACAAATAAGAACTATTTTGCTAGAAATAAAAACTATTTTGCTATGATACCTGCAATATCAACTTTTTTTTTAGTGCTATTTTGACCATATTTTTTGCGCTATTTTGACCACTTTTTTAGGACTAGAAATCCGGGCTCTAGTTATCAGTGTGATCTAACGTAACATATTTCTTTTTTATTTATTTATTTATCTGTTTATCTATCTATTTGTTTACTTCTATTTTCTCGTTCTTTTTATGTTTGTCTTTTTTATTATAATATATATATATATATATATATATATATATATATATATATATATATATATATATATATATGTATATATATAAATATATAGTTTCTTTATTTATTGTCCTTTTTAGTGTTGTTTATTTTTCACTGAATTTTCTTCCCACAATCTTTTCGTTTCTTTCTTCTTGTTGCCTCTTTTTCTGTTATTTTCTTTTCTTTGCTTTTTTCTTCTTCTTTGCCACAAAATGTACCGGCGTCAGCACCGTCCATTAGGAAAATGGACCTCTTATCGAGAGGCATCCATCCATCCATCCATCCTTCCATCCATCCATCCATCCATCCTCCCGTCCATCCATTCATCCATCCATTCTTCCACTTTGGTTGACCCAGGGATCATCTGGGATACTTCCTTCCCT
Organism: Oratosquilla oratoria; assembly: GCF_046742065.1. NCBI lineage: Eukaryota > Metazoa > Arthropoda > Malacostraca > Stomatopoda > Squillidae > Oratosquilla > Oratosquilla oratoria. Next base: position 44,531,444 of record NC_134792.1, on the reverse strand, counting down.
TCGCTTTCGTCTTGCTGTCAACCTCTTCGCCTTCAGGAGAGAGTGGGGGAGGAAGGGGAAAGAGGGGAGGAAAGTGGGAAGGAAGGAGGGGGACGGGGTTGTAAAAGGGGAGAATATAAGAACATATGAATGAAGGAGACTGCAAGAGACCATAAGGACTACACAAGACAGTTTCATATCCATTGCCACCTGTCATCTACACACATAGAATTTTCTAACCGTTTCTTAAAACATCACTCACTTCATGGTTACTTAGTCTATTCCATTCGTTGGCTACCCTATTAGTAAACCAACTCTTGCCTTTTTTCCTTCTTAAATCTAAATTTGTCCAGTTTAAATTCATTACTGCGAGTCCTGCCCTGTTGTCTCAATATGATTACCTTGTTTGAGTCACCCTTGTTAAAGACTTTGATCCACTTGAACACCTCTATTGGATCCCCCAGCACTCTGTGTCTTTCCAGAGAGTATAAGTTAAGGTACCTAAGCCTCTCTTCGTAAGGTAAATTTCTGTGCCCATGTATCAATTTGGTCATTCTCCTCTGTATTGATTCTAGTGAATTGATGTCCATTCTATAAGACGGAGACCAAAAATGTACCACATAGTCAAAGATGGGTCGAACTAGCGCTAGATGGAGATTGATAATTACCTCTGCACTTCTATTCGTAACCGTTCTAGCACTGAGACCTAATGCTCTGTTAGCTTTATTCCTGGCGCTAGTGCATTGTTTCCTGGATTTAAGGTCAGGACTCACTAGAACTCCCAAGTCTCTTTCGCACTCAGTTTTCTCTAAAAACGTGATATCTAAGTTACATCTATTTTCGGCGTTGTGTCGTCCTACGCTGCACTTTGAGATAATGAAATTATTTGCCATTTCACCGACCATGTGAACAATTTGTTAAGATTATTCTGCAGAACGTAGGCGTCGTTTCCTGACATAATTACATAATGAACAATAACTGATCCAAAACCGATTCCTGGGGGACTCCACTAGAAACACTCTTCCACCTGGATTTTACACCATTTATAGTCTCTGGTGGGGCACCTTGTTGAACGTTTTGCTAAAGCCAAGGTAAATAACATCGCAACTATCTTTGTTATCTAACGCCTTATTTACTTAAGTGTAAAAGGATAGAAGACTTACCCTTGGGGAAACCATGCTGTGTGTCACGAATCAAATTATGTCTCTCGATGACCGTGAAAGCGGGGAGGGAGTGGGGAAGAAATGAGGTGGAGATGGGAGGGGGAAGGGAACAGGGGAGGCAGGAGGGGAAGAGGAAAGGATAAGGGGAAGGAAGGAAGGGGAGATGGGGAGGAGAAGAGGGGACATGGAAGGGAGAAGGGAATGTAAGAGGAGGCGGAGGGGAAGGGGTGAGGAAGGAAGTGAGACGAGCCCAAGTTGAATAAAATCACCCGGAGGCAGCCGGAAAAAAGAATAAGATGCCAGAGGGCGATTGATGATCAGCTGTAACCTTCAACTATGACTTCCCTCGCCTGAATAAACTCGTCTACCGGCAGTCAGACGAAGACCAAGAGTCGAACATAGATTGCAAAGGGTTATGAGGTTGGTAGAGAGATGGATGGTGTCTCACTCACAACTATATAGAGTCATCCAGTGTTATCCAGAATAAAATATAAAAATGGCAGCCTTGGAGACGGAGAGAAAGGGGGAGGGAGAGAAAGGGGGAGGGAGGGAGGGAGGGAGGGAAAAGTACAAACTCCGTGATCCAACCCCAACCCCTTTACCTCCCCTTCCCTCCCCTGTCCCTACCCTCACCTTCTGACCCCCTCTCACGTCCCTTTCCCCTTCCGTCCCCTCCCGTCCCTTTCCCTTCCCCCTACGTCCTCTCCCCTCACCGATATTCCCCTCATATCTTCCTCCCTTTTCCTCCCCCTAAATCTCCTTCCGTACCCTCCCCTTACTTCCCTCCCCTTCCTTCTTCCCCCATCCTAACCTCCTCTCCCTCCCTCCCTCCCTCCCTCCTTTCTTCCTTCCATCACTCCCCCTCCCTTCTCCCTCCCTATCCCTTCGTTAATGGATAATCCTATAGTGTTCCGGTATCTCCAGGAACATGTCAATGCGTTCCCTTTACCCTCCGTGACGTCACAGCCCCGACCCGCTCCGCCCCGGAACTTTGTCACCAGATCTCCTCGGGTCCGCTTTTTGTCCTCTCTCGACAGACTGTCTCGTCCTTCAATTTCTGTCTACACAGTGCTCCCGTCCCTTGAGCTCTGTCTACCGTCTGTTTCGGCCTCCCCCTCCCCCCCATCCTCGGACCTCTCTCTCTCTGTCTCTCTCTGTGCTCTCTAAGCTCCGTCGTCAGCCTGCACGTCCCAACGCCATAGTTCTTCTTCTCTCTCCTGTTTATGCTCATTTACTTCTCCTCCCCTCCTCACCATCTTCCTCATCCTCATCCTCCTTCTCCTCCTCCTCCTCCTCCTCGTGCTCCTCCTCTTCCTTCTCCTCTTCATGCTCTTCTTCCTCCTCTTTCTCACCTTCATCCTCTTCCCTCTCCTACTCCTCCTCCTCTTTCTCTTCCCATTCCTCTTCCTCCGTCTCTTCCTTCTTTTCTGATCCTCCTTTCCCTCCTCTTTCTCACCTGTATCATCTTCCCTCTCCTACTTCTCCTCCTTCTCTTCCTCCTCCTCCACCACTATCTTCTATATAGTTTCTTTCTTTTTCATTCTTTCTCTTCTTTTTCTTATATTCCTTCTTCTAATCCTTCTGTTTTTTGTTCACTTCTACTTGTTCTCCTCCTCCTTCTCTTCATCCTCTTGGTGTAAGAGGTGGTGGTGGTGGTGGTGGTGGTGGTGGTGGTGGCGGGAGTGGTGGCGAAATAGGGTGGCGTTGGTGGCGTTAGACGCATATACAGCTTATATAACTCATCGACAGCCTGCCTGTTACCTGCTAGGCAAGGTCTGACAACTACCGTCCCACCCACCCACCCATCTTCCTCTCCCTCCCACCCCCTCCACTATCCTCGCCTTTCTCTATTTCTCTCTAGTTTCTCTTGCTCCTCTTATCTTGTCTCTCTAGCAACCCCTACGGACCAGAAACACACATCCTCATTTTCTGACTGAAAACTCATCTAAACTTTAAAATTAAATTATCTCTCCGTTATGCCATCCTTTCTAAGCCCCTTCTTCACCAACTCTATAACAAAATAATATACATAGGTTTCGTAATTTTCCAAAGAACGTCAAAAAGGCTAAGACAAAAATAAATAGAGTGAAATAAAAAACAAAATGCCCGGAGAGGGCAGAAAAGAACTAATATTGAACCAGTTGGACAGCTCCTCTGTTTCAAAGACAGATTTTTTTTTTTTTTTTTTTTTTTTTCAGAATTCTTAACCGTGTAAGTGTGGGTGAAGACAGAGAAGCCATGCTTTGCCGACATCAAACCAGAAGGAGTTTCTGGTTTCTGGTGATGTCCGAAGGTGTCCCTAACTGCAATGAATTAATATATAACCGAATAAGTAAATAGATAAATAAATAAATTAATTAATTAATAAATAAATAAGTTAATAGAATAATTGTTAAATGAATAAACAAACGAATAGATAAGTAGATAATACATAAATGAATAGATGAATGAGTAAATAAATAGATTAATTCATTAACAACTGAATAAGTGATTGAATAGATGAATAAATGAAACAATAAATAGATAAATAAATGTATAAAGATATAATGTCAGGATTTTTTTTTTTGTCATTTTTATTGAAATTGGTACAAATTGCACTCTGGGTGACAAAAATTGTACAGTCGATTCAACATTTTGTTTACAAATGACACGCGCTTGAATCAAATGCAGCTTCTGTCATCAATGTCCATCCTACCAAGTTCATGAACACCAAGTGTCCATTCGGAATCCCCGCCGCCTGATTGACCACAAGGACAGAAGCGCTGGTTAATTATAACCCTTGACGTCACAGCCCTTACCGCCAATCAAAGATGCCGTTCCAGGACCCTTGTAATAGAATTAATTAACTGTTTGTTGGTGAGTGTCAGATTTCCATAACTGTTGTAATATGACTGCCTCGTGGCGACTGGAATTCAATGTCCTGCACTAGAGAAGCCATATCGTCAAAGGCACCTTGAACCGTCGAACTTGTTTCGTCCGTCTGCAACTCCGCATTCAGTGCAAATGCGAACAAATCTGTGCTGTCGAGAACCAAGAAGACCGGTGTTCTTACTGAT
>NC_134792.1:44509746-44522246 GCF_046742065.1 Oratosquilla oratoria | reverse complement strand
CAGATGTATCCATTTCTTCTGGATGTATGATTGTATTCACCTACTGTATGCCCAACATATCCTTGAAGAAGACCTGAAGACCAAGATTGTCATACTTGATGGTGATAATGTGGTTGGTGAACGTTGTGTTGGTGTACTAACCGCCCCTGAGGCATTGGAAGCTGAGTTAGGCCATGTGCCCTTACTATGTATCGGCTTTCGTTTTTTTATGAATGTTAAAAAAATCCCCTTTCCCCCTTCAGTGTGTTCTCGGTATTTCGAAAGAAACAAGGGAAAAAAAAAAACAAAGAAAAAAAAAGGAGGAAGAGGTGGAGGGAAAAAATAAGAAGAGTAATGGTATTGGTATCTGTTGCCTCGAGTTTTATGAACTGGAAACCCGCAGCCCCACAATGGCCGGCAACGGTCCTCGGGTCTTTCCATCAATCTACCCCCCCCCCCCGCTCCACTTCCACCACTAATCACCTTCACTTCCCATCCGTCCTTGTTCATATCTCTCGTTTCCACAGTCCCCCCATCTCCCCCCCCCTCCCTTTCACAGCCGCGTCAATCATTGCTTGTCAGTCTGTGCTCTTCTTGTGTCAATCTCAATCTATCTCACTCCTCCGCCACCGTGGATATCTCCACCTGTCCACTCATGTCCTCTTCTTCTGCCGTTCTTGATTGACTCCTCCGATCTGAAACGTCATCCTACTTTAGGCACTTAAGTAACACCCATACGGAACAGAGATACGAAGCATTTTGATTGGAAACTCATCTCCACTTTTAGAAACAATTATTTTCATTATTCCTTGTATTATATGTGTGGAGCTTTTAGATAGGAGAGGAAGAAACTTGGATGAAGTGTCACGGAATCAAATATTCATGGGTAGAACGGAGTGGTGAAGAATTGCACAGGTGAGATTATATATATATATATATATATATATATATTCATATACTATATATATATATATTCATATACTGTATCTATATATAATATATATATATATATGTATATATACATATGTATATATATATATACATATGTATATATATGTATATATATATATATATATATATATATATATTATATATATATTATATATGTATATTCTAATACCACTCTTTTCTACTGTATTTCCTTGCCCACCTTTATGTCTTCACCTCTTCGGGCGACCTTGTTCCCAGGGATAGAAGCCCTAGTTATGGACGGCCAAATACAGATGAAAGATAGAGTAAGAGGAAAAGAGTACAAGAAGGTATAGGGATCTATGGAACACTGAGGCTGTACAACTACCTACAATACAGGTTTCTGGCACCATAAGCATGAGGTCCTCCACTGGAAGCCAAAGAACTGATGCCGCGATATAACAAAGACTTCTACGTAAAGTGAGGAGAAATGGAGGACGATGGAAATAGCTTCGGAGCGACAGAGGTGGCAAAAATAGTTATGATAAAAAACAAAAAGGAAGAAAAAGGATGAATATAACAAAACAGTTATTAAAGAATGACCCGTGACTGGTCCGTAGGGGCGTCACTAAAGTCAGCATTCGGGGAGTTACAAGACAAAGTTGAATCCCGCCCGGAGTGTCTGTGCCCGCGCGCCAAAGCAGACAGACGCGTCTCAAACTGGAGACAGACTTTCTTCCCGTGAGCAAAGTGATTCACTCAAGGAAGCTTTGATGACGTCAGAGTGCCATCCAGTCCGAGGAAAGGAAATTACACGGTCGTGGTGGCCCCGTCCCCCGTTTTCTTCGTAGCACCCTGTGGCACTGTCCCCCATCCCCCACCCACCTCACCCCCGCTTCCACCCTGACCTCTTATCACACGCCCGTTGCCAGCATGGGCGGAAGTGGATACATATAGACGAAAAATGTAGAGATGTTTTTATACATAGGTATTTCATATATATCATGTGTATCTACATAAGTATGTGTATGTGGGTGTGTTTTGTAAAATAAGTATATATATGGGAAGTTCATATTAATGTATACACACACGCAGACAGGCACACGCAGATATGAATATACACATGTATGCACGCACGCGCACACTGAACTTGAAAAAGGTGAAAAGGAAATTACATTCATATTCATATATACACCCACACAGACACATGTACTCTCGCGCACACACGCACACACACGCACACACACACGTGCGCGCACACACACACACACACACACACACACACACACACACATACACACACACACACTCACACACAACTTGAAAAACCTGAAAAGGAAATTATGTTATGGATATTGATCTTGTGGGGAGAGACGTTGTAGTTTGTGTCTGGTAGTTAAATACAGTTAAATTTCTATTCTTCAAAATTTATTATCTTTATTCTTTTTAACTATTTATTTCTGATATTTTATTTTTCCCTTTTCATTCGATTTTTTTATCTTGTCTATTTTTTTTCTTTCGTTCGTTAAAATTTCCATTTTAAAAGCAAAGAAGGATGAGTGTTTAGGTAGGTATGTCGCCCATTTTGGATGATGTGCTGACATTCCAATCGAACGGCGTCTGACTATCATTGGAATGGTGAGCTAATCATCTGGCGAGCAGCGGATGAAATTCCGTTGCCGATAACCAGCGCTTTTATCCTTGAATATATCTCTGGGTCCCAGAAACGGACGGTTTTGTCCAGTTGACGACAGTGTTTTGAGCTCCAATTATCGAGTCCACTTCAATTTTCCTTCGCTACGATGTCTAGCGTGATACAAGTGGTCAGCGTTTTAAGGGAAGATTAGATAACTTTACGGATAGGAATGACAGGTTGTAAGGAACATGGAACTGCCTAGTGTAGGCCTTATAGTCTTTTGCGCTTTTCTCCATTCTTATGTTTTTAATTTGGTGAAAACCAAATGATTCTATTTGGTTTAAAGGCAGTACGACGCCCACAGTGGCCAGTAATCAATCCACTTAAAGGCACAGCCAAAGCTCCTCAATCATCTGTCAACTGTCTCAACCGTGGAAGATTGATCAGATCCCTCTACTCTCCCTCCTCTCCTCCCTCCTCTCCTTCCTACTCCCACACTCTCACTCCCAATCTCCCCTTCCTACTTGTAATCACCCAAATCCAACTGCTGGGGAGGGATCCCCTGTGCTAAGCCCTTCTGCCTCCACACATTTGACAGGAAATATCCTCTTCCCTCCTCTCTCCCCCTCCCCTCCTCTCCCCCTCCCTCTCCCTCTCCCCATCCCTACCTCTCTTTTTCTCCTACCTACACACTCATCCTTATCTTGCTTCGCCATTTTCTGATTTTTTTTCTCGTTCTCGATTTCACGAGGTCTTTACTATCCTACCAGCTTTCCGTTTTCTTTGCTCCTTGGTCTTCAAGTCCTCTCTGACCTTTCCTCCCCCTCCTCCCCCCACCCCTTCACCCCTTCCGCCACCTTTCATTCGACCTCCTCGTCTTGAATTTCCATGTTCCCTTACACTACTCAATCTCAAAACTTTTTTATAGTTGTCTGCTACCCCAATTTTACACTTAGGTTGATCGCAACCCCTTAACGTTTTCTTATATACTCGTATATGAAGGGTCTCTCTCTCTCTCTCTCTCTCTCTCTCTCTCTCTCTCTCTCTCTCTCTCTCTCTCTCTCTCTCTCTCTCTCTCTCTCTCTTCCTCTCTCTCTCTTCCTCTCTTTTTTAACCCTTAGGAACCTAAACGCGTCCTCTTATGTACTTTTAATTCAAGTCCACTTCATATATTTTATTCTGACTAATACCAGACTATTTTATTCATCATACAGAAGACTTCTGCCATGGCGGCTTCAAATTCAACTTCAGCTGGGGGGAAAAGAGAAAGAGAAAGGGAAGAGTTGGGGAAAGGGAAAAGACGTGGACAATGAAGGCAATTTTCTGGGAAAGAAAAATGAGGGGTAATCGGGGAAATAGGAAAAAATATTTAGGGAAAATAGGGGGAGATAGATGATAGCAGGATATAAGGGCGGAGAGGAAAGAAACGTTGGAAAAGAGATGCACTAATGGTTCAGGAACAAAAGGAAGAAAGGAGGAGGAGGAGGAGGAAGAAGAATGGAAAAGGGAAGCGGAAAGAGGGAGAGCGTGTGGGTGTGTTTATATATGTGTGCGTTTGTGCGTGTGTGTGTGGATGAGAGAGAAAAAAGAGAGAAAGAGAGAGAGAGAGAGAGAGAGAGAGAGAGAGAGAGAGAGAGAGAGAGGGAGAGAAAATCTGAGAGGTTGGTGGGGACAGTCACACACTGTCCGGTCGGTCAGTCAGTCTGTCGATCGGTCGGTTCGTCGCTGCTTGCGGCACAAAACAATACTTTAACATATGACATTTTGGATGACAGCCGTCCAAGGAAGGTGGACCGTGTGGCCCCGCAGGCCAATAGAGTGAAGAGGAGGAGGAGGAGGAGGAGGAGGAGGAGGAGGAGGAGGAGGAGGATCTGCAGCAGTATTTTGAGGGAGAGGATGAGAAATATAAGGAAGAAGTAGAAAAAGAAGGAGAAGAGGATGATGTTAAACAGGAGAAGGAGTGGAGGAGGAACAGGAGAGGATGGGAGGAGGAGGAAGAGAATAAGGAATAAATGGAAGAGGAGAAAGAAAAGAGGGAGAAGAAGCAGCAGAAGAGGAAAGAGGAGGAGGAGGAGAAAGAGCAAATGGAGAAGGAAATAGGGAAGGGGAAGAAGAGGAGAAGGAGAAGAATGAAACGAAGAAGGCAAAGAGGACGGAGAAGAGGAGAAGGAGGAAGAAGAGAAGGAGGTGATACGGATAAAAAAAAGTAGTTTTGATTCTTACTCTGGGGAAGGAGGGAAGAAAGTTTCTTAATGATAAGACAAAAACAGTTGACGGTGTTTAGAATAAGAAGCAAAATCATAAAGCGCAGTGAAAGGGATATTAGGATGATTTAGAGAGAGAATGATGGAGTTTTAAGGATTACAAAGGAGGAACATACCGACAGGAGACCTTTTGGTCCATAACTAGGTCGGATGTGAAAAAATATAATAATGATAAATAAATAAACAAATAAAAATTATAACATAATAAATAACAATAAACAAAATAGATAAATGCATAGGTATAATTAAATAATAAACAAACAGGAAAATAGTAAATAATAACAAATTGACAGATAATAATAAATGAAAATCAAGCAAATGATGATAAACAAACAGACAAATAATAGCAAACTGGATAGAATCGCTTGGCGGTAGTAAGAATAATTACTAAGCCTTGGCACACAGAAAAAAAGGGTGAAGCTTATACACCCATAACTAGATAACTTACTTTTATTTTGCAAAAATTAAATCAGTACAAAGAAGACTTACGAAGAGTACCAGTATCTTCCTCGTCTCAACGAAAAGACTTATCTTTCACCCCTAAACTTAGATAAGGTACTCTTCTTTCTGTCTTTCTCTTTCGGCCTCTCTCTATATTTCTCTCTCTCTCTCTTTTTCTCGTACTCTTTCTCTATCTCTCTCTCTCTCCCTCTCGCTCTACGAAAGATAAACCAAAGAGGACCAGCGTGAATCTTTTATCCCCGTACTTTGTTTTTTGTTTTGTTGTTTCTTTTCCCTACGAAAAAAGAAATCCACACAGTGTTACCAAAGATTAGCAAACTTCCTCGCCTTTCGTTTCCATATTTTGTCAAAAAAAAAAACTCCCTCCTCACCCACTTTCCCCTTTCCCCTTCCCCTTCCACGAAAATGAATCAAATAGCCTCCAAGAAGCTTCCATAGCCATCGAAGGAGGACTTCCTGGGATGAAAGGAGGTTCAGAAGAGTACGGAATGAGGATGTGTGTGGTGTAGCCGGGGGACGAAATGCGGGGCTTTTGATGAGCGCGTCAGGAGCAACACGATGGAAGTGAGAGGCAAGTCTTTATTGGTACAGCGTTTGGAATGTTCGAGTGTTATCGAAATGTTGTACCAATAGAAACTTCAGCCTTACGTTGTGCTTCCTCTGATGTATTTTTGTCGGTATTTGCCACCCTCGTTCACTTTTGCTGAGACTTTTATTAGAAAACCGAAATGCCATCTTTTTTAATAAATTGAGAGAGGACGTAATCGGAGAAAAATGGTGGAATGAAGTGAGCGAATAGATCTAATCCTGTGACCCGCACGAGCCATCTTCCATACATTTTCCTTTTTCCAAACTTTTTCCACATAAAGAAAGAGCGATTCCAATCAAGGAAAAAGATCGTAACAAAATACAAGACCCTTAGTGGAAGAGAGGAGGGGAGCAAAGGGGAGAGGGGGGGGTAAGTATAGAGGGGGAAAGGGGGGATCCTGGCCACAAATACTCAATATCAGATGTCGAAATGTCGAAAGATTGTTTTTTTCTGTCCTTTTTGAAAAGAGACGCGTCAGACTTCTTCCTGTAAGCAAGATCTTAATACGTCAAGACGCCATTTAGACAAAGAAGCGACCCGACCCAGATCTTATCAATATAAATATTCTCTCCAGAAGAGAAACTGCAGCTTTTATCGGTGAAAGGAGATAAAGAATGGGTGAATTATGAACGAGATTTCCAGCTCCTTTTAGCTTACTGTAGAGTAGGAAGACTCAACCCGGCCCTCGTTACTTACGAGTATATCCCCTGTTTATACATTACTGTTCCTGAACCTCATAGAGCCTCCTTCATCACTAAATATAAATCGTTTTGCACTCACTAACCCCAACTAGATTTTGTCACGATGATTTACACAAATTTTAGGGTGGCTTCCAGCTCCTCTTATCTCTACTGTAGAGTTGGAAGACTCAACCTGGCATTTGTTATGTATATCTTCTGCTTATGTATTACTGTTCCTGAACCTCATGGAACCTCCCTTCACCATTAAATAGTAATCGCCCTGCATCCACTAACTTCCACTAGTTTTTTGCTAGTGACCCCTATGCACCATCTCGACCGACCCCCTCGCTTGGCCGACGCTTTTAATATATTTTGTTCTGGTTAACGTAAAATGATTTTATTCCGATGAGCGCAGGACATCACTCTGAAATGGGTATCTATTTTCTGGCCGTAGAGAAACCATTCGACTGTGGCCTTGGCCTCTTCCTGTTTTTTTTTTTTTTTTTTTTTTTTTTTTTTTAAGTTCTGACACGTGCCATTGTGTCCAAGCAAGGCCTCATGACACATTTTCGAAGTTTTGCAAAGCTACGAAACATAGAGCAATGTTTCCGAATATAGCAAACGTAAACTAGCTTGATCCAATAAAGGCTGTCATACCTAGCCATCTCACAGTTCGTCTAAGGGCTGGAAAATTGAAAAAAAGAGACGAATAAATCTTTCCTTGGACATAAATGACGACGAGCTACAAGACTTTGGTCGTTTATTTTCTCAGTTGAGGCAAACCTCGTCCGTAAAGAAAATTTTAAAAACAAATATCAACTTTGAGCTATAACTATATCTATTAACTATAGACATATAAGTATATCTTAATCTAACCTGACCTGACCTAACCTAATCGTTTCACTATACTCTAACTGCTGCCAGGTAATTTTATTCGGTTGTATAGACCATATATTGTGGATAGAAGATTGGTTCATTGGATCCCAAGGTTTTCGTTATGAATAGATTTGTGTGACGCCAAGCAGAAGCGGAGGAAAAATATTTCGGAAGGTCCACAAATAAATCAGACTTGATTTTAAATATGGCAAACTATTACCGTAGATACATTCGTGCAGATAAAAGGCAGATAAAAAACTCTGCAATATATAATATTGCCATTCAATATAACCAAACATGATTGAGAGAAAATCTCCTGCCCATATATACAATGAATATATATATATGTATATATATATATATATATATGTGTGTGTGTGTGTGTGTATATGTATGTATATACATGTATATATGTATATATATATATGTATATATAGTATATATATATGTGTGTGTGTGTATATATATATGTGTGTGTGTGTATATATATATATGTATATATATATATATATATGTATATATGTATATATATATATATATATTATGTATATGTATATATATATATATATGTGTATGTTTCTTAAGACAGATTGAACATTTTTAGAAGTTCCGCCATGGGAGGCGAACCCTGACCCGTGCGTCGATAATCACGAGGTCAAGACGTTAGCAACCATGCTACTTGAAGAAGACCAAGTTGGTCGCAACGTTAGGGCAATAAACTCTATTCCTAACACATCTTCGTTTGCCCTTCCCCACCCGCATTCTCTCTCATTTGTCTGAAATAATCTTATATATATATATATATATATATATATATCTATATATATATATATATATATAATATATATATATATATATTTATTTATTTAAGGGGTGATTCTGCCGACGGTATTTTATGGGGCAGAGACTTCAAATTTAAGAGAGACATAGAGGAAATATTTAAATGTGTTCGACATGGAATGTCTGAGAAGTATGGTAGGGGTTACTAAGTTTAATAGAATGAGAAACGAGGAGGCGAGGAGGAGAGCGAGAGTGGATAAGGAGATGGTAGATAGGGCTGATGAAAGATTATTTGGATGGTTTGATACACGAAAGGAATGAGTGATGAAAAATGAGTAAAAGAGGTGTGGAAGGCAGAGGTGGAGGGAGTGAACTTGAGGGGACGACCGAGGATGAGATGGATGGATGGGGTGAAGGGGGCGTTTAGAAAGAGGGAAATATCTGTTGAACAAGAAAGGGAGAAGGCAGGCGATAGAGATGAATGGAAAATGTGTATGGATGATACTCTTATGCAAGTAAGGGGAAATGGGTGTGGGGGTAGTGGTTACTTATGTGTGAACGATATTGTGGCTCAACCGAAAGGGATTTCTCCCCGACTTCTCTTTTACTGCATGAGGATGTACTGTGTCTTGCTGCATTGCGTTTGAACCAGGGCATTTGGCGGGTGCACGGATGACCCATCATCCATGAGGAGCTGAGATGGAACGGGTGGAAATGGATGTGGAGGGGAGTAAAATGGGGGGGAATAGGTACATGTTTCAAACTTAGCTACCCTCCTTATTAGGGGGCAAAAGCTGTTGGTATAAAGAGATTCGTGCATATATATATATATATATATATATATATATATATATATATATATATATATATATATATATATATTGTTATAGTCACTGGTCACTACCGTCATTTTCTTCTGTCAACCCCAAAACCACGACTATTCAAAGACTTTCTTAAACGACCTATCAACCCCCCCCCCTCCCCACATCATTCAAGTCAACAACTTGCTACCAGCTTCAATGAGTTGTTGGTTCGGACCTGTTTTCGAGCCGGACTCGAAGCTGACGAGGTCCACGTCATAGCCCCGCCCACTCGACCCACTACTTAAAGGCGGCCACCACCTTCGGAAAGCGACTCGCTCCACTATCCCAGACCCGTGGCTTCTTCCAGGTCTCCCTACGCTTCGCGTTGACATCGTTCCAGCCCGTCCACCTGTAGCCCAACCACCGGCTTTCCCCCTCCATGATAACCCTCGTTACGTCTACAACTAAACTGAGTATAACCAACTCGCTTTGGTAGAAGTGGAATCCCCCTCCCCCCATTTTATACTTGTCTTTTTTATGTATTTGTGTGATTGGGAACATTTCCCTGGTGTTTAATTTATACATATATTTTCCTCGTTCCATTGTATCTCTTTTTATGTCTGTCATCCCTCGGGATATATTTATTTGAATTGGTGATGGTGCATATTAAATGTTTTCATGGTATTAGACTTCTCGACTTGCCTTTACGTGTGTAAAATTCAATCCGAGAGCCACTACGTCTATGAACGTACTTTGTTACGGCTGCTTCGTGCCTTCGTAAACTATCAGTTTCCACCCCATATAGACCTGGCCACTACTCCCGAGTCCTGGAGTACTTCGGCACATTTAAGCAAGCCCTAACTATATATATATATATATATAAATATATATATATCTATATATATATATATATATATATATATATGCTGTTGAAGTCGACAGCATTAAGGAGGTTGTTAATCTTCTTATGGGTATTTTCAAGTTTTCTAACAAGGACATGGCCATTTAGGGGTGGGCATAAACCAGATTTCCAAAGTAATTAATTTAATTCTCAACGTTTCGTCTGCAAGGAGACATCATCTGGAAAATCTGTTACATAAATTACTGACATACAGAAACAAAGAACATGGGCATAAATAACAACAACAAAATCACCAATCAGGAAAATAAACATCAATACATCAAATCGTAAACTAATACAGATACACAGACTGCTGGGGAACAATACTTACAAAATTAAAAAATTTAAAGAAATGACAAGATAGCTAAATGTTAATAAAGATTTTTTGTATAAAATGTACAGATATACATACATTGATATACAATGTGGGCAACAGCCACAAGTGGGGGAGTTGTTGTGCCCTAGTGGGTGGAAGGTGAGGGCGTACGGAGGTCAGCGAGGGGGGTGGCGCCGCCCTGAGCACCACAAGCATCACGTCCATGGGCGTGTGGCGGACAAGGAGGCCAGCTCTCGTTGCCCGACTTCTGAGGAGACTGCCTCCTGCAGGGTGGGCGGGGGTCTGCGGCGCTGGTCGGAGGGCCTTCGTGGCCGGGCAGGACAGTAGGTAGTGCAGCAGCGGATGGCGGCTGTGCCTACCGCAGTGATCGTACTGTTGCCCCTGGAAGCCGTCGCACAGCCCCTCCCTGGTGCAGTAGCCCAGCCTAACTCTCTGCAACAGTGCGCCGTCCGCCCTGGGCTGTTGATGGAAGGCGCTCAACGTCTGATAGTCGGTGGTGGCGGCGTACCAAGCAGCTTGTCTTTTTGCTCCTTCAAACTGCCGGTGAGTCTGGTGGGCGCGGTGGGCAGCCGCACGCCTGGCTCGCGCCTTCACGTACGACAGACTAGGTGGTACGTGCTTGGTCACGTGGGGGGCGCCAGCGGCTCTTCTTGCAGCAACGTCGGCGGACTCATTGCCTCGCACGCCCACGTGGCTGGGCATCCAGTGCAGTCTTACCCGACGTCCCTGTGCGGCGAGGCTCTGCAGGCTGCCCAGGATGGCGGTGACGAGTCCCACATTGTCGCTGGGGCACGGCTGCTGGAGGACCTGCCACGCCGTCCTGGAGTCTGTGTGTAGGACCACAGTAGCCTCCTGGCGGTTCTGGGCGTGCTCCAGGGCCAGGTGGATGGCCACAAGCTCTGTCTGCAGGGTGGAGCAGTAATCCGGCGTCCTCTCGAGCAGTTCGGTCCCAGCGGTGATGGCAGCGGCGCCTGTCCTGCCACTTTTGGGGTCGACCGAGCCGTCGGTGTAGTATATGGCACCGCCCGGCTCAGACACCAGCGCCACCGCCATGAGGGTGTGATGCCGCAGCTCCTCGGTGGTGCAGAGCGCCTTGCTGGCCTGTAGCCGGGTGGTGGAGAACTCTGCTGTGGGGGGCTCCCACGGGGGTGGGGCTCGGTAGGTGGGGCTCGGGAGGTCGGCGTGTTGCCAGCGCCAGCCGTTAATGTGGGCGAGGCTGTGGGTGGCCTGGGTGGACTGGAGTAGCCACGGGTTGCGGTGGAGGACATCGTTCCCTTGCGTCATTGCAAGCCGTAGTCTTCTCTGTGCTACTCCTTCGGAGTCGCGCTGCAGGACCCTGGCCACGCGGCAGGCCACGATCTGTTCTACTCTGGTGGTGAGTGGCACCAGGCGGGTCTCATTCTGCATGACGCACGTACTGGTCCATCTCGGACCTCCCACCATCGTCCTAATGGCGGTGTTTTGCAGCACCTCAAGCCGCTCCTGTTGGCTACGGGAGAGTGATATGAGGACTGGGGCGCTGTAGTCCACCAGGGAGCGCACTGCAAATATGAAGTACAGTCGGAGGACGGAGAAAGTGGTCCCCACTGTGGGTCGTGTCATGGCTCGCATTACGTTCAGCCTAGCCTGGGCCCTTTCCCTCAGGTGGGCGGCGTGGGCTGTAGAGGACAGCCACTTGTCCACCCATACCCCGAGCTACTGGTATGAGTTGGCCCAGGCCAGTCCGACGCCCTGGACGCAGAGCTGACCTGCCGGGTCGGCAGCCCTCACCATCATGGCGCGGGACTTCTCTGCAGAGATTTTGAGGCCCAGCACCTCGCATTTCCCGCTGATAATGTCGAGCGCCTGCTGCGCCTTCCTGAGCTTGTTGCCCCTTCCTGTGACCACGAGGGCGAGGTCATCGGCGTAGCTGAGGAGGATGGTGCCATTGTGGAAGGGCAGGGCCATCAGCTGCTCCATCAGCAGGTTGAAGAGGAGGAGGCTGAGGATACCGCCCTGGGGCGTCCCGTTCTCCAACCTCTGGAAGCTGGACTTCAGACCCTGGAATTTTACCCTGGCGCGGCGATGCTGCAGATAGTCGCGGAGCCAGGCTAGCGTCCTTCCCATCACGCCCTTCCTTACGAGGGCGGCAAGGATGGCGTGAGGGCTGGCCAGCTCGAATGCCTTCTTCAAGTCGAGGAAGACAACGATGGCGGGGCGGTGGTTGACTTGGTTCAGCAGCGTCAGGATGCTGTCCGCCGTGCTCCTGCCGCGGGTGTAGCCGAAAATGTGGGGGTGCAGTGGC
>NC_134792.1:44487246-44499746 GCF_046742065.1 Oratosquilla oratoria | reverse complement strand
CCTTTTCTTCCTCTTCTTCCTCATCATCATCCTCATCCTCCTTTTTTCAGCTTCATCCTCATCCTCCTCTACCTCCTCTTCTTCTACTTTCTTCTATTGCTTCTCTTTATTTTTCTTCTCTTTTTCCTTCTCCTCCGTTCCACTTCCTTGTCCTCCTTTATTTCCTCTTCCTCCTCCTCTTCCATCACCTCTTCCTTCACTTCCACCCCCCTAGTGGTCCTCTTTTCCCCCTCATATTCCTCCTCCTCCCTACCAAATATTCCTCCTCCTCCTCCTTGTCCTCCCCACTAACTAATTTTTCTTCCTTGTAATCTACCTCCTTTCTTCTTTCTCCATTTTCTCCTCCTCCTTTTTTCTTCCTCTTCCTTTTCTTCCTCTTTCTCCTCCTCCTCCCCACTTCTTCCTTCTGTTTTTAATTAACTTCTTTCTACTTCTCTTCTACTTCCTAGCCCAATTCCTCTGCTACAACCTCTCCTCAACCTACCCCTCTTCCTCCACCTACCCCTCTTCCTCCTCCTCCTCCTCTCTTCCTCCTCCTCTCTTCCTCCTCCTCTCTTCCTCCTCCTCCTCCTCTCGTCCAGGTCCTTCATCTGACTCGGGTGTCACACTTCAACAGTTTCGATTACATCACCTCTCCCTCCCTCCCCATCCCTCCCTCCATTTTTTTTAACTTCAACCTTATGACTTCCTCCTTGTCCAAAAACAATCTCTCTCTCTCTCTCTCTCTCTCTCTCTCTCTCTCTCTCTCTCTCTCTCTCTCTCTCTCTCTCTCTCTCTCTCTCTCTCTCTCTCTCTCTCTCTCTCTCTCTCTCTCTCTCTCTCTCTCTCTCTCTCTCTCTCTCTCTCTCTGTCTGACTGTCTGTCTCACTCACTTTTTTCCTTTACACACATACACACACACACACACACACACACACACACACACACACACACACACACACACATACAAACAAATGCACACAGGCACGCACACACACACACACACACACACACACACACACACACACACACACACACACACACACACACACACACACACACACACACATGGAAAGAAAATAAAAAAACATAGCTACAGAAGAGATCTGAAGAAAAACAGTTTTCCACATAGTGGTAGACACTTTGAACAAACTGGACAAGGAAATAGTGTGCGCAAAAACCATTCATGAGTTTAAAAGCAAACTAGACACTGTAAGATACAAAGGCGGGACACCACGAGCGTAGCTCCCCTTCCCGCAAAATACAACTAGGTAAACACACACACACACACACACACACACACACACACACACACACACACACACACACACACACACACACACACATATATATATATATATATATATATATATATATGTGTGTGTGTGTGTGGGTGTGGGTGTGTGTATAAGTGAGTGATTGTGCATGTGTGTGTGTGCGTGTGCTTGTGTGTATTAGTGTGTATGTATGTATGTATGTGTGTGTTTGTGTGTGTGTATGTCTGTGTTTGAATATATAGATATGCATGTTCTAGAAGCATGTATGTGTACAAGATTCATAATTGTAATGAATCTCATATTGGATTCATGATCAATAGCTCTCATCCTCCTGGATGAAAGCCCCATAGCTCATATATAGTCCGGTCTCTGGGAAATGCTGTGATCTTACACACACACGCACACACACACACACACACACACACACACACACACACACACACACACACACACACACACACACACACACACACACAAACTCATTGCTCAAGTGAGAATGGTTGTTTGCAGTATTATGACGCTTTTTCAAGTTCTGGACGGGGACCGACAGGGGTACCGCTGAGTTAGCAGTCCAAGACGGCACCACTTGACTAAATCTTACGGTAATCTGTTCCTCATACTCTCTTTTCATTCTCTTTTTTGTTTGTCTTCTTTGCTGGCTCCTTCCCTTTCCTCTTTCTGACAGAAATGTCCTCTTTGGTTCTCTAATCTTCCGTCTCCCATATCTTCTCTTCTTTCTTATCTTTCTATCTTTGATTTATAGTGTTCCTTTCTCAACAACATGTTTATCTGTTCTTCACTTGGTCCTCCTGTTCATCCTTCGCATTCTCTTCCTTCTTTTTATCCTTCTCTTCCTCCTCCTCCTCCTCTTCCTCCTGTTCTTCCTCCACTTCCACTTTTTCTTCTTCCTTCTTCTACTCCTTTTACTGTTCCTCTTTCTCCTCCTCTTTATTCTCCTCCTCCTCATTCACTTTTACTTCTTCCTCCTCCCCTCTTGTGCCGTTCTTTATACTACTCCTACTCCTCCTCTTTCTCCTCTTCCTCCTCCTTCTCCTCTTCCTCTTCCTCCTTCTGCCGTTCCTCTTTATACTCCTCCCCTCCTCCTCTTCTTCCCCTTCCTCCTCCTGCTTCTACCGTTCCTTTTTGTACTCCTCCACCCCCCTTCCTCTTCCTTCTTCTTCCTCCTCTACATCCTTCTGCCGTTCCTCTTTATACTCCTCCCCTCCTCCTCTTCCTCCTCCTCCTCCTCCTCCTCCTCCCTCTGCCGTTCCTCTTTATACTCCTTCACCCCTCCCCTTCCTTCTCCTCATCCTCCTCTACCTCCTTCTGCCGTTCCTCTCTATACTCCTCCCCTCCTCCTCCTCCTTCTGCCGTTCCTCTTTATACTCCTCCACCCCTCCAACTTCCTCTTCCTTCTCCTCATCCTCCTCTACCTCCTGCCGTTCCTCTTTGTACTCCTCCCCCTCTTCTTCATCCTGCACCTCGTTGTGCAGTTCATTTATATAGCCCTCTTCCTCCTCCTTCTCCTCCTCTTTTTCCTCTTCCTCCTCCTCTTCCTCCTCTTCCTCCTCCTCTTCCTCCTCTTCCTCCTCCTCTTCCTCCTCTACCTCCTCGAGCCATTCCTCTTTATACTCCTCTTCCTCCTCCTCCTCCTCCTCACCCTCGTCCTCCTCCTCCTCCTCCTCCTCCTCCTCCCATTTCTCGTTAGTCCCTTTAATCGGGGTCCGTCCTTTTTCCCTCCGCTCACTTTTTCTATGACTTCCTCTTCCTCCCCGAAAACGTTTAAATCGACCCTCTCCTCCTCCTCCTCCTCCTCCTCCTCTTCCTACTCCTCCTCCTCTTCCTCCCTCTCCTCCTCCTTCTCTTCCTCCTCCTTCTGCTTCTCTTCGCGTCGCATCTTTTCGTTTCACATCTCTTCGTCTTTTTCTCTTTGTTTCGTCCCGCTTTTCGCCTCAAAGCCTCTGATTGAGCGAAAAGAATTGACGTCGAGTGAAAGACAGTGGTGGAGGCTGTGACCCCCGGTCGGCCTTTTCGATCTCACTCGATCAAAGTTGTCTACCCCCAACCATCGCTCATGTTCCCCCACGACCACCTGCGCAGACGCTGGTCCCTGCCTACGCAAACTAACCCTTGCGAACTTTTCCTCTGTCCATTTTCTTTCTTTGTGAGGACACTCATGCGCAGACTCTGGTCAAAGGAGTTCTCAACCGCGCAGATTGTAGACCACCGACGCAGTCTCTGTTCCAGTGAAGACTTGCACGCGAAGTCTCAGCCACCACGAAGTCCGAGCGCGTGGACTTAACGCCAGTAAGAGTCCACATATATAGACCTCTTGCATGACGGTGCTCGTCCGTGCAGAAGTCATCCACAATAGTGTCAGATTATGAAGATGATATCATAGCCATTCCTAAAGGAATTATAATATCAGAACTGAAAATATTGTTTACAATGAATTCTAATTAGACGAGAAATAATGGACGCGAGCTGTCAGAACGTAAATGCATCATTTAAGTAGGTAGAAACAAATTCGCTAGATATGTAGTCAGTGAGCAAAATAAACTTTCTGGAGAAGTATTTGAGTTTAACACAGTTTGAAGTTTTAAAATTAACTTGGAAAAAGACTGAAGCAAAATCCTCTTATATCTGGCAATTCGTTATTATATTTTGCTTCTTTTCTTTATCTATTTGGGGAGTTTGTTTACTTTTTTCGTTTCTTTTTTCTACATTCGGCCTCTTCGTGAACCAAAAATTCTCTTGTCATTGTAGCCCATTGCGACCCATTGTATGATATAAGCATATGTAGCCCATGCTCTCTCTCTCTCTCTCTCTCTCTCTCTCTCTCTCTCTCTCTCTCTCTCTCTCTCTCTCTCTCTCTCTCTCTCTCTCTCTCTCTCTCTCTCTCTCTCTCTCTCTCTCTCTCTCTTTCTGTGTGTGTGTGTATGTGTGTGTGTGTGTGTGTGTGTGTGTGTGTGTGTGTGTGTGTGTGTGTGTGTCGCTCCTTTATCATCTACTTTTATATATCTTCATCTTTGCTGCTATGCGTTCCAAAATTACAAAGAAATTTCCCTGGAATATCTCTCACGCTTTCTTCTGCAATTAAATGGAGATCCGGATGCAAAGTGGACCTATCTTACCTTCCTTTATTACCCTTCGGTAATTATGGGGGTAATTTGGTTACTAAGCTTTTAGAGAGAAAAGTTCTCGTTCCTGAAAGGGAAGCACCTCTCCCAAACCAAACCAAACCTCCTCCCCCCCCAAAAAAAAAAATCAAATTTATGTAATCTTGGTTATTTATGATCGCTCAAAACGTCTCATGTGATTGTAGTGTCATGATTCAAAGTAAGAAACCCGCCCCCCCCTTCTTCTCCTTTTTCTTCTTCCTCCTCTTCTTCTTTCTCCTCTTCTCTTTCCTCCTCTTCTTCTTCTTCCTTTTTTTATTCTTCTTCCTCTTCTTCTTCCTCCTCCTCCTCCTCTTCCTCTTCTTCTTTTTCTTCTTCTTCTTCTTCTTCTTTTCTTCTTCTTCCTCTTCTTCTTTTTCTTCTACTTGCTGTTGTTGTTGTTCTTCTTCTTCTTCTTCTTTTTCTTCTTCTTCATCATCTTCCTTTTCTTCTTCTTCTTCCTCATCGTCTTCCTCTTGTTCTTCTTATTCTTTTCCTTCCTCTTCTTCCTCTTCTTCTTCCTCTTCTTCTTCTTTTTCCTCCTCTTTTTCTTCTTCGTTTTCTTCTTCTTCTTCTTCTTCATCTTCTTCTGCTTCCTCCTCTTCTCCTTCTTCTACCTATACTCTTCTTTTTCTTCTTCCTCGTCCTCATCGTCTTCCTTTTATTCTTATTCTTCTTCGTGTTCTTCTTTTTCTTTTTCTTCTTCTTCTTACTCTTCTTCTTCCCTTTCTTCCTCCTCTTCTTCTTCTCCTTCTTCTCCTCTTATTCCATCTCTTCCCCGGACCTGGAATGCCCGGAAAGTTTGCCAGATCGGAAAGACAAAACCCGAAGTCGACGGCTGGAGGCGCCTAACACTGCCTCTGTTTTGGACGACCTCTTTGCCCATTCTGTCTGCCGCCAGGCGATCTTATTCAGTTGAAGGAAAGTTCAGCCGCGTTTTGGATTTCAAAGTCGTCCTTACGGACAATTTTTTTTTTTTTAACTCATCTCTACCCAAAGAAAAAAAATTATAAATCTTAATATCTATTATTTCTCTTTTCTATTGCCCTTTTTAAGTCTCATTACATTACCACCTTTATGGTTGGCATGATGTCTCCAAGGATGGAAACGCTGGTTAATGTTAGGGTAAGGCAATATTTGTCTGACATAAAAAAAAAAATTAGGTAAGGTCATTTTTAGGCTGACCCGTGAGGGGTACCAACTACATAAGTTATATACAATAAATATTCTAAAGAATTTCATATCACCACTATGGACCAGATTCACGCAGCGTTGGGAACTAATCTTCAAGAAAAAAAAATCATATATCATAACTTTGACTCTCTCTTTTGTTGGGGCTCCTTTGTTTCTCTCCTTGACTGTTTAAGAAAAAAAAAAGGAAAAAAGTGCTGTAGAGAACAATGAAACAATTAATTGTTTTATGATAAAATTAGATACTAACTTTATGGATAGGGATGAAAATTGGTAAGGGATATGGAACTGCTTAATGTAGAACATAAGAACAAGAATGAAGGAGACTGCAAGAGACCACAGTGCTTACACTAGGCAGTTCCATGTCCATTACCACTCTATCATTCCCATCTATAAAGCTATCTAACCTTCTCAAAAAACAACGTATAGTTTCAGCGCTCACTACATGGTTACTAAGTCTATTATATTAGTTAACCACTCTATTGTTAAACTCGTTCTTCCCTATTTCCTTCTTAAATCTAAAATGTAGGCCTTATGGTCTCCTACAGTCTCCTCAGTTCTTATATTCTTTATCAAAGCTTAGAAGGGATGGGAAGGGACCTGCCCACCACGCGATGACTCTTTAGCGGGACTCGAACCACCGACTTCAGAATTCTCACCTTCCAGACACCAGCGCGCACTCTCGTTTGTACATGACTTTTCTACGAAACTCATTGGAAAAAAAATTGAATTTCGTTTTATGACGTCCCCTTTTACTGCTTCTGAGCGATACTTAATTTCAGTTCAGAATGTTTCGTTAAGGTCGTTTAATTTCCACCGTTTCATTAGGCGCAGTTTCTGGAATGGGCTTTCTTAGATGAAGCCTAGCTAATGGTTTCTTGTTCTACGAAAAGTTGGCTGGAAAATTTTCCACCGAACGGAACTTGAGCCAATTCTTTCTTTTTTACTTTTTGTTTTATTATTTTTTTTATTTTTTATTTATCTATTCTAATAGATTGTTAATTTATACATTTATATCTCAGACAAAGAATGTCTTACCCAAACATTATTGGTTTATTTATTCCTACTTTATTCACCTTTCCCAAACATTATCAATTTATTATTTTTATTACAACAATATTTCATTGTAATTTACTGAATACTTATAAATATTTGGGTAAAGTAACTTTTACACCACTCTGTACAATTTCTGTAATATCCAGAATTTCCTAAAAATTTATTCCTGAAAGGGTTCCATAAAGTTGAAGAATAAATCTCCCTATGATAACCAGAAGAAAATATTTCAAGTGCACCAAACTCATTCCAGCCACCCGATTGGCTATGCCTCTCCCCACGCCAGAGTTGAAATTTCTAAGAGAGAAAAGATGAAATGGATATCCCGTCGTGCAAAAGGGACAGAAAAATGAAAGAAAGAGAAAGACAAGAAAATGAAAAATAGAGTGTGAGGAAAAAGGCGAACGACAGAATGGGAAGGAAAAAGAAAGGAAAAGAGAGTAACAGAGGAACAATATATAGATGAAAATTGGCCAAGAAAGAGAAAAGAGTAATACAAAAAGAAACATATACAAAGGAACAGCAATAAGAATTAGCAGAACAAAACAAACGAGAAAGAAAAACAAGACAACGAATTGAAATTCGCATGACTAGTAAAATTAAAAATTGTTTGGTACCAGCGACAAGACGCAGGATTCCTTTATTAAAAAGTTGAAATATTGAACAGTGTCCAATTGATCAAGGTCATCACTGGAGCGGGGGGCTGGAAGGTGATTCTCTCTCTCTCTCTCTCTCTCTCTCTCTCTCTCTCTCTCTCTCTCTCTCTCTCTCTCTCTCTCTCTCTCTCTCTCTCTCTCTCTCTCTCTCTCTCTCTCTCTCTCTCTCTCTCTCTCTCTCTCTCTCTCTCTCTCTCTCTCTCTCTCTCTCTCTCTCTCTCTCATCAATAAGGAAAGAAGAAATCACTTTATTTCCCAAAATTTCTTTGGTTCTTTTTCCTCCGTACCAGGTAACATTTTTCATTTTGTTCACGTCTGCCACCATTCGATTTTTTATTTAATAGTATATTTGTTTGTTTCTTTAGTTGTTTATTGGTGATATAACACCTTGATAGCTAATGTATTATGCCTCATGTAAGTTAATCTCTTACACACACACACACACACACACACACACACACACACACACAACCGATTCGTGGCGCAGTGGTAGAGTTTCTGGCTGCCACTACGGAGGTCCAGGTTTAAATCCCGCCCAGAGCTGAAATAATGTCAGTATCGATGTGCAGCGGGTCGTTACTTTAACTTTCATGGGCAGGGAGTTGTGTGTGTGTGCGTGTAAGGTCACAACATTACCCATAGATCGGTCATATATGAGCTCTGATCTCTCTTTTGGGAGAATAGCTGTCGATCACGAGTCCAACACGTGATCCAAGACTATGGTGAATTATACATACACACACACACACACACACACACACACACACACACACACACACACACACACACACACATAAACGATCAGGACCTCACGAGTGTAGCTTTTCTCCTGTGCATTACAGTGAGGTAAATGCACACACACACAAACACACACACACACACACACACACACACACACACACACACACACACACACACACACACACACACACACACACACACACACACACACACACACACACAAACGCATTCTCGCCCGACTTCCCCAGGCACATGCGCGTGCATTCCCAAGGACAAGATTATGTCAGAAAACTACGAAGGACTTAATTAGGCCAAAACTTGCCTCGTTCCCGTCGGCAAACTTTGGATTCGCTCGTCCTCGAGGCTGAGGCTCAAGTGCAGCGGAAGCGGCTGCGGCGTCTGGGCGGGCGTGAGTCTGTGAGTCTTCTCGTGAGAGGCCGGGGAGCGGTGGTGAGAGGAGGTGGCAGGAAGCGTGGAGGGATTATCTCTCACACACACACACACACACACACACACACACACACACACACACACACACACACACACACACACACACACACACACACACACACACACACACACACACACACACAGGGCTGAAATTATTTCAGTATCGCTGCGCTTCGAGTCGTTACTCCAACTCTCGTGGGCGGGGAGTTAGGTGTGTGTGTGCGTGTAAGGTCATAGCATTACCCATAGATCGGACATACGAGCTCTGAGCTCTCTTGCGGGAGGGAAATAGCTGTCGTTCACGAGTCCGACACGTGATCCAAAGACCCAGGTGAATCACACACACACACACACACACACACACACACACACACACACACACACACACACACAAGCACAAACATACACCCACACGCACCCACAAATACATTGGCGCCCCGCCCATTTTGTTATCAAAATAAACACGTAGAGATCAGTTGTGAAAAAAGTAATTTTTTTCGTGACTTCTGAGGATTAGAAATGATTACAAGGGCGGATGCGAAAAAGATATATAATTATGATAAATAAATAAATAAATAAAAATTATAATAATATAAATAATAATAAATAAAATAAATAGATAAATGCATAGCTACAGTTACATAATAAACAAACAGGTAAATAGTAAATAATAATAACTTGACATATAACTAATTATAAATGAAAAATCAAGCAAATAATAATAAACAGAGAAATGATAATAGACATATAAATAATATAAAATCAATAAACAAATGAGTAAATGAATAGTTAAATAAATAGATAAATGCATACGTAAATGAGTGATCAGATAGACAAACAAATGAAGACATAAATTCAACTCGGGCGAATAGTAAAGGACTTCGTGTCCCGTTTGCTTAACAAATTGCATTGCGTGATACGGTATTGAGATCACACTACCTGAGCGCACACAGCCTTGCCCCTCAACCTCACCCTCAATCTCAATCTCACCCCTTCGTGTACAGTAAACATTATCTTGTCTTCTGAAAAAAAAAAAAAAAAAAATCTATTGCAAATGAAATAATAATTGTTTCATTTGTTTGCTTGTTTACCTATTTATTTAGTTCATGTTTTATTCTTTTTCATTTGTAATTCATTCATTTTATTATTCATTCATTTATCTGTTTATTCATTTACATCTATAGTGAAGAATGTCATTATTTTAGCTCTTTTGAGTAAATATGTCAAAACTTCATTTACGTACTTGTACATGAGTTTAGTGTCAAGGAACTTCCCCCTTCCCCCTTCCCCCCTTCCCTCCTCCCCCCCCCCCTCCGGCTGTAAACCCGAAGCCGTCGAGGCGGAAGCCATAAATCCTCCAGAGATCTCGGGTTCCATCCCTGGACACATCCCATTCAGGACTCCTTTACCAGAGTGTCAAAACCGCACATTAATCCCTCCCCATCCACTCGCCTTTCCCTCAGATCGAGGCTGGAGGGGCAGCTGGAGGAGGGGGAGGGTGTGGGACAGGGGGGGAGAAGGTGGTGAGAGACGTGGTTTGTTTTCTGATCGGTGATAAATGGGCCTTTGTGGTCGGGTCATCCACTTCTTCGTCGTCGACGTCGGTGTCAGTCGTCTCAGGTCACGTGATCTCGCTCACTTTGTTTTGTTTATACGTCGAGGGTATAGAAAGGTGTTTCTATTCCTCCGAGTCCACTCGTGTTTCCATACACACACGCTTACACGCATGTACACACACACACGTACATATATAAACACACACGTTTGATTATTAGCAGGGATATGAGGAAGCGCAGTTTTGAACTTGTTTTAAGTTTGTTTTTCCAATATTTCGAACGGTAGTCCTTCGTCAGAGAGATTGTAAAGGAAGAATACACATCCAAGTGTACACACGCATAAACATAGGAACACCTGCGCTCACACATTGGCACAACCACACACAGATGCAGAATATCTTCACACACACACTCACGCACACAAATACACACACACAACTCGTGCCGCAGTAGAGTTCCCGGCTGACACTACGGCGATCCGGGTTCGAATCCTGCTCAGGGCTGAAACAATTTCAGTTTCACTGCGCTCAGGGTAGTTACTCCAACTCTCGTTGGCGGGGAGTTGGGTGTGTGTGTGATTGTAAGGTCACAGCATTACCCATAGATCGCTCATATACAAGCTCTGAGCTCTCTTCCGGGAGAGAAATAGCTGTCGATCACGAGTCCAACATGTGATCCAAGACCATGGTGAATCACACACACACACACACACACACACACACACACACACACACACACACATACAGTTATATATATATATATATATATATACATACAGTATATATACATTTATACATAATATATATATATATATATATATATATGTATATATATCAAGGACAACTATTACACAGGACGTGCACACCCAGATCCCTGGGTCCGCTAGCGGAGGCCATTGCTTTCTTTGTAACCTAACATTTTATATTGGACAAATATATCAAAACTAGAAACCTAACATTGTATATAGGACAAATATATCAACTATTGACTTATTCAGTGCAGTATAGGTTAATATAAACTTTTATAGTGAAATAATCAACTATTTTTAAGGCACTGTTATGCTTTGAAATGTCAATTTTAGCCGGACTTAACAGGTATTATTGTATGAGGTTAGTGGACACCAGAGTTGGCGATTTTTTTTCTTTCTTTTTACAAAATATAAAAAATATATTTTTTTTATTTAAATCAGATTTATTTGATTTAAATATACATATATATTTTTTATAGATTTTAAATATAGTGGGATTGCTATCTGATATGCGATCTGATTGCTAAAGGACATTTTTAGCATATCAATATAAGGAGCAGTGTTATATAGACTTGCCACAAGTATACAAAGAACGGTATAAGCCGTATGTGAGGACGGTATGCTCAGGTTCACTCGATTCCTCCAAGAGTTTTCTCATCTTGGTGACATTTGCTGCATTGTCTGTCACAACACTTCCAATGTGACAACTAAAATCATGTTCAGCCTTCTTGATCGAATTTTGTATAAGTTGTAGAAGATATTCAGCAGTGTGAGGTTTCCCTGATGTGTCTATTGTGTCAACTAAATAAATCTGACCAGTGGATGTTGTTAGAGTGACACATATTATGGGCTCATTATGGATGTTAGACCACCCATCAATTGAAAGACATACAGTTTCATTATTCAGGTCATCTGCACACTTTTTATATTCCTTTTCATACACGAGATCCAAGTACTTATCAGCAATATCTTTTCTGGATGGAGGAATATAACCTGGCCTCAGGTTCTGAACCATCTTGAGAAACTGAGGATGCTGAACAAGACGAAATGGTGAACTTGTAGCAAATATAGTTCTTGCAACTTCTTTGTCGAGATTTTTCTTTTGAGAGGCTGAAGTTTTTATGATAAATCTATCCATAGATGTTGATGACTTTCTTTCAGATGAAAATGATTTAGCAGAAGTGGCGCCTGTGGAGGAGTCTGATAGTGACCTTTTTAATGGTGGAGTCAGGTTTCCAGATAATTCAAGTGGAGCCGATGATGAAGGGATTGAAGCTGTTGATACAGATCCTGAAATGGAAACAGAAAATTTTAGCATATTGCATAATTCATAAATGAATATATAAATGAATGAATACAGTGTGATTTAGGCTACTTTTGAGTACAGTAGTTATTTTTGTTATAATGATCATATTCACACAAGCCACTAAATTATTTGGAAATAATTAACAGGATATGAAATAGGTGGGCTTGGAATTCAGCCCACACAGGATTGAGTCCACTTTTAAATTCACTAAAAATAATGGGTTAGTTGGGTTAGGTTAGGCTAAATCCCTTTGGGCTCAATCCGATGTGGGCTGAATTCCAATGGAACCTATGAAATATATTACACAATGTTGAATGAAATTAATAACAATCATCTAGGCCCCAAAGTTGAGTGGATACAGTATATTATAGTGATATAGTCATTA
>NC_134792.1:44467246-44479746 GCF_046742065.1 Oratosquilla oratoria | reverse complement strand
GTAGCCTAAATCACACTGTACTCATTAATTTATTTATTCATTTATGAATTATGCAATATGCTAAAAAAATTCTGTTTCCATTTCAGGATCTGTATCAACAGCTTCAATCGCTTCATCATCGGCTCCACTTGAATTATCTGCAAACCTGACTCCACCATTAAAAAGGTCACTATCAGACTCCTCCACAGGCGCCACTTCTGCTAAATCATTTTCATCTGAAAGAAAGTCATCAACATCTATGGATAGATTTATCATAAAAACTTCAGCCTCTCAAAAGGAAAATCTCGACAAAGAAGTTGCAAGAATTATATTTGCTACAAATTCACCATTTCGTCTTGTTCAGCATCCTCAGTTTCTCAAGATGGTTCAGAACCTGAGGCCAGGTTATATTCCTCCATCCAGAAAAGATATTGCTGATAAGTACTTGGAT
The DNA here is from genome assembly GCF_046742065.1 of Oratosquilla oratoria. Lineage (NCBI taxonomy): Eukaryota > Metazoa > Arthropoda > Malacostraca > Stomatopoda > Squillidae > Oratosquilla > Oratosquilla oratoria. Next base: position 44,479,316 of record NC_134792.1, on the reverse strand, counting down.
CTCGTGTATGAAAAGGAATATAAAAAGTGTGCAGATGACCTGAATAATGAAACTGTATGTCTTTCAATTGATGGGTGGTCTAACATCCATAATGAGCCCATAATATGTGTCACTCTAACAACATCCACTGGTCAGATTTATTTAGTTGACACAGTAGACACATCAAGGAAACCTCACACTGCTGAATATCTTCTACAACTTGTACAAAATTCGATCAAGAAGGCTGAACATGATTTTGGTTGTCACATTGGAAGTGTTGTGACAGACAATGCAGCAAATGTCACCAAGATGAGAAAACTCTTGGAGGAATCGAGTGAACCTGAGCATACCGTCCTCACGGCTTATACCGTTCCTTGTATACTTGTGGCAAGTCTATATAACACTGCTCCTTATATTGATATGCTAAAAATGTCCTTTAGCAATCAGATCGCATATCAGATAGCAATCCCACAATATCTAAAATCTATAAAACAAATATATTAAAATCAAATAAATCTGATTTAAATAAAAAGAATCGATTTTTTATATTTTTTAAAAAGATGAAATCGCCAACTCTGGTGTTCACTAACCTCATACAATAATATCTGTTATGTCCGGTTAAAATTGGCATTTCAAAGCATAATAGTGCCTTATTTCACTATAAAAGTTTATATTAACTTATACTGCATTGAAGAAGTCAATAGTTGATATATTTGTCCTATATACAATATTAGGTTTCTAGTTTTGATATATTTGTCCAATACAAAATGATAGGTTACAAAGAAAGCAATGACCTCCACTAGCGGGCCCAGGGATCTGGGTGCGCACGTCCTGTGTAATAGTAGTCCTTGATATATATATATATATATATATATATATATATATATATACATATACATATATATATGTATATATATATACACATATATACATATATATATATATATGTATATATACATATATATACATATATATACATATATATGTATATATATACACATATATACATATATATATACATATATATATATATATATATATATACATATAATGTGTGTGTGTGTTTGTGTGTGTATGTATATATATACATATATATATACACATACATATATATGTATACATATATACATATATATATGTATATGTAGATATGTATATGTATATATGTATATCTATACATACACACTGAATGGTTCGCAGTAATCAATTAATATCTTTTTCCAACCACATATCACTTTTAATTCCGTACCATCGCAAACGAGATTGAGAATCGCTCGAAGGAGGCATCCGTGGAAATTGAAACATAGACGAGCCGAGGATTCGAACCCAGCTAACCCGTAACAAAGTTACATTGACGTAACCCAATATATATATATATATATATATATATATATATATGTATATATATGCATATATATATATGTATACATATATATATACATATATATATACATATATATGTATATGTATGTATATATATGTATATGTATATATATATGTATGTGTATATGTATATATATATATGTATGTATATATGTATATATGGATATGTATGTATATATGTAAATATGGATATATGTGTGTATATATATATATATATATATACATATATATATATATATATATTAGTGAAAAGAGTAAACCACCAGACTTGATTTGAATAGCTTATTAAGCCCTAGGTTTCGATTCCAGTCCAGGAATCGTCTTCAGGGGGTATAATGGGTTACATACAGTGAACCCGTCTCTATGTGGTCTGGGATGCAACTGGGAGAGGACATTGGTGAAGTCCTCGCTCCGTTAATCATGACAAAATGTGTACCATTTAATGCGTTAAAATAGAGAAAAATACACCAAGAGTGAGACAGAAACAAGGACGTACAATAAAAGTGAAACAAAAAGGTAACATGAGACACCCAAGTCTAAGTGTCTCGCGTGATGGGATAAATGGTCACACGTGTAAACAGGTAACTATCATGTGAACACTCACGAAAAGATTTACACAGAAGAGCAATGTGAACAGGACAAACATCAATATTTCAACTAACTGGACGAGGAAAAATTAATGTTGTTACTGAAAAATGAAAGTGGTTGGTGGGTGGAAACGAATTGGGCGAGTAATTACCCTTGTGACCGAATGTCATACAAAAAGGTAAATAAAACAGGAAACGAAATAGTAACTGAGATCGGGGTAAAACCAGCTGAAATGAAATTAAACATATTGATGAAATAAAACATAGTGACAAGTATAAATGAAAAGGTAAGTGGGAAACAAGTGATTACTGAGAATAATAGGATGCTAAGTGCGTCAAGAACCTACTGGAAAAAGATATGGACCAAAAGGTCTCCAGTCGGCATGCTCCGCCTTTGTAAGGTGATTTACTCTCTTCACCAATATGGATCCCAGACTCAAAATTTTCACACACACACACACACACACACACACACACACACACACACACACACACACACACACACACACACACACCACAGAGACTGCAGCACACCGAATACACACACACACACACATATACACACACACATACACACACACACATATTTATCTGTGTATGTGTGTGTATCCATATATACGAGTATGCATGTACGCGGAGGCATTCACACATGCGAATAGATACGTACACATACACAGATATATGCACACATGCGCATACATTTACACACATGTATACACACCACTTATCCACACATAAGCATATATATACATACATACACACAGGTAAATTGGCACAGAGGCATACTCAGAGAAATAGTCGTATTGCTACTATGATTAAAAGATAGATGACAGATAGACAAATAGGTGAATGGGAAAACGGATAGACGTAAAGATAGAAAAAATTGTATCTAAAACACTAGGTTGATTAGCAGGAAAATAGATGTGCAGGTAAATATATGAATAGTCGGAGGAGTGATATATGTAAAAAAAAAAAAAAGGGAAAAAATAAATGAACAGATAAGTAGAACGACAATAGAAAGATGGATAGATTGAGTTCATTGTGAATAAAATGGCCCGACATTATCCATAAAAACAAGATGAAGAGCCTCAGTGTGTTGAAAAGGTAAATGCAACGCTACATTACACGTCTATACCTAAATTTCAATAAAGGTAACTTATTCACCACAGGAGAAAGGAACCTTCGCTCTTAACCCATTCAACTCCGATAACAAGATGTCTTGTCATTTGGTCAAATAAAACAAAAAATCATAATAAAACAACAAAATGTTTGATGATCAAACAGCACCAGAAAAATATGACGTCATCAGTCCTCCTCGAGGAGGACTGATGACGTCATATTTTTCTGGTGCTGTTTGATCATCAAACATTTTGTTGTTTTATTATGATTTTTTGTTTTATTTGACCAAATGACAAGACATCTTGTCATCGGAGTTGAATGGGTTAAGACCTCTTCTCCAGTTTCATTACTTTTTCGAGTATAAGGACACAGCATCGTCTTTCCTAAGCTCCTTCGTTTCTGACGAAAGTGTCACGGAAATGAATAAAATGTGCTGGTTGCAGCCAAAATAGAAATAAAAAAAGAGAGCTAATGCGGAAGAGTGTAGACAGCACCATCAGGAACTGTGATAAGAATGAGAGACGACATGACGTCACGGCAGGATCTGTAAGAACACAAATAATAGGAGAGTGACAGTTAACAGCCTAACCCACGAACAAACGCAGCCGCTTAACTAAGTAAAATCGTGAAAGTGTCTCCTATTACACAGGACAAGATCATTAGAAAGAACAAAAGTTTTATGAAATGTTGCTTGCTTGCCTTCATCACGATAATATATGAGAAACAAGATGGAGATTGTCGACATTGCATGCAGTGTTGTGACAAAAATATACGAGTTATGACCTTGTGGGTGATATACAGGTCTGTATGATTAAATGTAAGTTTATGATGTGTCTGCGGGGCTGAATATTAAAGTAACCATTTGTTTTGATAGCTGGAGAGGGAGTTTCTGTGTGAGATTCCATTTGTATGGTGATGTCAGTCTTGGTCAAGAAGGCGTGGGAACCCTTCAGGTCTGTTTGTGTCGCTAGGGCCGAACATATGTGAAATGTGTGGTAATATTATCTAAAATTTACACACAAACACGCACACACACACACACACACACACACACACACACACACACACACACACACATACACATACATACACACACAAATAGACTCAGACACAAATACATACGCACACTAATAGACCACACACACTAATAGAAACACACAACTAGATAAATACACACACACAAGTAAACTTAGACACAAATACATACACACACACACACACACACACACACACACACACACACACACACACACACACACACACACTCACACACACACACAGGCGAAGTTGGACTTCTCATTATTTGTGATAATGACTCCGTAAATGGAAAAAGTTGAAGACAACTCTTTCTTGTTTTGCCGCGGACCCCTGAGGCACTGCTGCTGCTGCTGTACCACCTCTGACACTTTATCACCGAGTTCTTCCTCGAAACTGAAGAGGATCGTCTAGTCTGTTTGTGTGTGTGTGTGTGTGTGTGTGTGTGTGTGTGTGTGTGTGTGTTTGTGTGTGTGTGTGTGTTTGTGTGAGTGGGTGAGTGTCAATATGTGTGTGCGTACAGTATGTGTATTTATTAGTATTTACAAAGAAGAAGGAGCATGCCGGCAGAAGACCTTTTGGTCCATAACTAGGTCGGATGCGAAAAAATTACAATAGTGATAAGTAAATGAATGAATAAATAAAAATATAGTATTATAAATAATAATAAATCAAATGAATATATAAATAGGTAAAATTAAATAATAAACAAACAGGTAAAAAGTAAATAATAATTTGACAAATAGATAATAATAAATGATAATCAATCAAATAATGATAAAAACAGACAAAAAATAAACAAATAATATAAAACAAATGGCAGGCATTACAGCATCTTGCTTAGGTGTTTAAACGAATTTTAAAGCTTCGAACTAAACTCCATTGCATTGCCTCTGCAGAAAGTTTATTCCATTCATTAACTACACGATTAGCGATGTTGTTTCTACCCACTTCCAAATTAAATAGGTTTCCTGACAGCTTTATGTTGTCAATTCCTTCAGAATCTTAAAGACCTATATTAAGTCACCTCTGAGTCTACTTTTTTTTTTTTTTTTTTTTTTTTTTTGGAAAAATAGATTCATATGTTTTAGTTGATTGTCGTATGACTTATTTTTTTATATTTGACATATGTTTGGTGGCTCGCCATTGTACTCTTTCCAATCTGTCAATGTCTTTAATAAGATTCGGTGACTATACGGAAACAGCACGTTCTAAATGTGGACGAACTAACGATTTATATAGCTTGTTAATAAGAGATGGACTTTTGAAGTCAAAAGATCGCGCAATCAGTCCTAGAATCTTATTTGCTTTCGCAGAGACTGAAATACGCTGCTTAGATGATTTGAGATCGTTACTGATAATTACACCGAGATCCTTTCCAAATAACTCGTAATCGTACTTACTGTTATTTTTACCTATGTGCATAACGTTGCATTTACTTGTTTTAAATTTCATTAGCCACTTTTCAGACCATTTCTGTAGTTTATCTAAATATTCTTGAATATCTAATTGGTTTAAGTGATCATTTACCTAATATAAAGAAAAAGAGCTACGTTCGTGAGAGAGTGAGAGAGAGGTAGAGTTTTTTTTTCAGGGAAGCTAACCCCTCCCCCGTCTCGCCCCTTCCTCTTCCTTCACAGACACAAAGAAAATGAAATAGCCGCTCCCCCCCCACACACACACCTCACCCGCAAACGCCCTCCCCCCCACCCCCCACTCGGCGCACTTCCACTCATTAATTGGCCTCTCAGCAGTCTTTGCACACGGGAGGAAGGTGCCTTGGGGCGATCTTCCTACTTAAGGTTGTGGACCCTCCATGCGTGCTGGAGTCGCATTAGCAAATGTCCCGCCCCCTTGTCCTGAGATGCGGTACCTTTATGTGTATTCTGACTGTGCATATAGTAACATGCATGTATACACACGCACACACACATACAGGTATATATTATATATATATATATATATATATATATATATATATAATGTGTGTGTGTGTGTATATATATATATATATAATATTATATATATACATACATACATATAAAAATATATATATATATATATATATATATATATATATACATACGTGTGTGTGTGTGTGTGTGTGTGTGTGTGTGTGTGTGTGTGTGTGTGTGTGTGTGTGCGCGCGCGCACGTCGCCAGCAAAAACGTCGAAAAGGTGACAAGCGACCAACAAAATTGACGGGGCGAGGTCCGAAACAGCCGGGCCTTATTGGTATTGGAAACGGGGGCCGTAGTACAGACAAAACGCTGGAATCAGCACGTGGCGGGATGAGGGGCAAGCTGCCCGGACTTTTTTTTTTTCTCATAAAATATCTGCCCTAATGCTTTCTGTCGCGTCGTGCTGTTTCCTGGATGGGGGAGGTGTAGTTAAAAATAATCCTTCCGGGTGAGGTTGGGATGGAAATAACCTCATTTTAAAATAAAAATTTTAAGATTAACATCTCTTTGCCTCGGTGTCACTTTTCATCTTTTCTATAATTCTGCGTTTCACTACCTTGTTAGTTTGCTACCCTTGTCAACAAGGCCAAATTATTTTAGTCAGTTAGAAGAGGTCCCGTCGTCAGGGAAATGGTTAATTTCAAGGCATCCATGACACTATCTTCTAAGACTATTCTAGCTGTCACCAGATGACTTTATTCAGCTTAAGGAAATCCCGTCTCAAGACAGAGGATAGAGATATATAACATCACCCATCATAAGCCAAAATAAAGACTATAGAGCATAACATAAGAATGGAGGAGACAGCAAGAGACCATCAGACCTACACTAGGCAGTTCGATGTCTATAATCACCTATCATCCCCTCGCATAAAGTTATCTAATCTTCTCATAAAACATTTAGTTGTTTCAGCGCTCGCCACAAACTTACTTAGTCTATTCCACATACAGTAGCGACTTCACTGCTATGGTGTCACCCCCCCCCTTCACCGACTGATCAGCTGAATAAGATCGTCTGAAGTCAGCCAGATTACAATGTGTAGATTCCGAAGCAAGTAAGGGAGACACTGAATTTTCGAAGTTAGCCAAAAAATTATACACGTGCCCATATGTACTCTCTCTCTCTTATATATATATATATATATATATATATACATATATATATTTATATATATATATGTATATACATATGTATATATATATATTTATGTATATATGTATATATATTTATATATATATATGTTTATATATATATATATATATTTATATATATATATATACAAATTTATATATATATTTTTATATATTTATATATATATATATATATTTATATATATATATATATATTTATATATATTATATATATGTATATTATATATATATATATATATATATATATATATATATTTATATATGTTTATATATATATATATTTATTTATATATATATGTTTATAAATATATATACATGTTTATATATATATATATATTTATATATATTTATATATTATTTATATATGTTTATATATATATTTATATATGTCTATATATATATATATATTTATATATATATATATCTATATATATATATATATATATATATATATATATATATATATATGTTTATATCAAGGACTACTATTACACAGGACGTGCGCACCCAGATCCCTGAGTCCGCTAGCGGAGGCCATTGCTTTTTTTGTAACCTAACATTTTATATTGGACAAATGTATCAAAACTAGAAACCTAACATTGTATATAGGACAAATATATCAACTATTGACTTATTCAATGCAGTATAAGTTAATATAAACTTTTATAGTGAAATAAGAAACTATTTTTAAGGCACTGTTATGCTTTGAAATGTCAATTTTAGCCGGAGTTAACAGGTATTATTGTATGAGGTTAGTGGACACCAGGGTTGGCGATTTTTTTTTCTTTCTTTTTAGAAAATATAAAAAATCGATTTTTTTTTATTTAAGTCAGATTTATTTGATTTACATTTATTTTTTTATAGATTTTAAATATTGTGGGATTGCTATCTGATATGCGATCTGATTGATAAAGGACATTTTTAGCATATCAATATAAGAAGCATTGTTAATTAGACTGGCCACAAGTATACAAGGAACGGTATAAGCCGTATGTGACCACGATATGCTCAGGTTCATTCGATTCCTCCAAGAGTTTTCTCATCTTGGTGACAGTTGCTGCATTGTCTGTCACAACACTTCCAATGGGACGACCAAAATCATGTTCAGCCTTCTTGATCGAATTTTGTACAAGTTATAAAAGATATTCAGCAGTGTGAGGTTTCCTTGATGTGTCTATTGTATCAACTAAATAGATCTGACCAGTGAATGTTGTTAGAGTGACACATATTATGGGCTCATTATGGATGTTAGACCACCCATCAATTGAAAGACATACAGTTTCATTATTCAGGTCATCTGCACACTTTTTATATTCCTTTTCATACACAAGATCGAAGTACTTATCAGCAATATCTTTTCTGGATGGAGGAATATAACCTGGCCTCAGGTTCTGAACCATCTTGAGAAACTGAGGATGCTGAACAAGACGAAATGGTGAATTTGTAGCAAATATAGTTCTTGCAAATTCTTTGTCGAGATTTTCCTTTTGGGAGGCTGAAGTTTTTATGATAAATCTGTCCAGAGATGTTAATGACTTTCTTTCAGATGAAAATTATTTAGCAGAAGTGGCGCCTGTGGAGGAGTCTGATAGTGACCTTTTTAATGGTGGAGTCAGGCTTGCTGATAATTCAAGTGGAGCCGATGATGAAGGGATTGAAGCTGTTGATACGTTTACATTGGGATGTTAGAAATATTTTAGAAGTAATAAATTGCCTGGGACAACACAAAGACAATTGTGTCTTCCAATTTGGTTTTGGAAAGACAAGTTGTTGAATTTTGTTGCATTAAGAAACACTTTGATCACAATATGAATGTTCTTTTGTGGTTAAACAATTTTATCATTAATAAAATTGTAAATAGTTTAGTAAGTCGCAGAGAACCTGGGATAGCCTAGGCACTCTAGTTCCACTTGATGAATGAGGTCACTGTGTGACCTCGTCTAGTTCCTTTCAGTCTCTTATTTCATGTTTTTATATTGTTTTTGTAATATGTCTGTATTCCCTGAAGATGTCTATATAGACTAAACGCGTGGAACATGTCTCTTATTTACCCGTGGTCCTCAGTAATTTTGATGTCCACATGTTTTTGTGATTTTTTTATATATGTATGTATGTATGTATGTATGCATGGATACATATATACAATGTAAGTCGCAGAGAACCTGGGATAGCCTAGGCACTCTAGTTCCACTTGATGAGTGAGGTCACTGTGTGACCTCGTCTAGTTCCTTTCATTCTCTTATTTCTAGTGTTTATATTGTTTATTTATTTTTTTTTCTGTATTCCCTGAAGATGTTTATATAGACGAAACGCGTGGAATACGTCTCTCATTTCCCAGTGGTCCTCAGTAATTTTGATGTCCACGTGTTTTTGTGATTTATATGTATATATATATATATATATATATATATATATATGTATATATGTATATATATGTATATATATGTGTATATATGTATATATATGTATATATATGTATATATGCAGAAAGATCACTATAAACAACACGTGATCCACAAATTTTGCTGGTAACCACTAAGGAAATCGGAAGAAAACAGTATATCCCAAGCGCTTTCGTGTAATTCACATCTTCAGGGGAATACAGAAAAAGTTGTGTGACAAAGAGGTTTAAAAATAACAAGATTATACACTAATCAGGTTGTATGTGACCAAAATTAATTTGGTGAATTGTGCTGTTCTCTAGATTTCTTTTTCTTTGATGACTTTGTGTACCAAGACTTATTCTTATTTCATATGTGACTTTTTGTCCTTCACCGGTTCCTTTCCTAGTGTAATATTTCGTGTCATCTTGTGCTATGCCAGTTCCTTTCCTAGTGTTTAATTTTGTGACATCTCACACCTTGCCTGTTCCTTTCCTAGTGTATAATCTTGTTATTTTTAAACCTCTTTGTAACACAACTTTTTCTGTATTCCCCTGAAGATGTGAATTACACGAAAGCGCTTGGGATATACTGTTTTCTTCCGATTTCCTTAGTGGTTACCAGCAAAAATATATATATATATATGTATATATATATGTATTTTTATATATGTATATATATATATATATATATATATATATATATATATATATATATATGTATGCATGTATACATATATACAATTGTTTGTGTATTTGTTTTTCAAGAGACTTTTTTCAAATTGGCGTGGACTCCAGACGACGTCAGGAAGAATTTGCATGATTCCCGGCATTGATAGTTGTTAGACGACCCGTTGGGTATATTTTCTTGTCATTATTATAGATACTGGAAGGATGTAGAATAATGGGTTGGCTACACAAGAATTTTCAATAATTACATAGACACACACACACACACACACACACGGGCGTTAAAATTCGCGCCGGTAGTTCGTATTTCGCGTCGGATTGTCGATTTTCGCGCCGGTTTGTCGTATACGCGCCGATTTTTTTTTTTTTTTTTTTTTTTTTTTTTTTGCATCGTGCAGCCTCCTCCCGGGCTTCGATGCTCTTCGACGGGAGTTCCTCGCCGCGGGATTCCACCACGCGGAGGACACGCAGGGGCCCTGTCGCTGGGTCTCTGCTGCGTGTCGCGCAACGGTCCTGGGGAGCCGCGTCCCTTGTATCCTTCCTTCATCCCATGGGAGCCGAGTCCTCGATGGGGCATTCGCGCAACGGAGTCCCTCCGAGGAATCCTGCGCCGAGGACATCGACCGTCGAGTCACCTCGAAGCCAGGGAGGAGACTCCACGACGCCGCAATAATTGTCGATGTTTCGCTCGCGCCGAAGTCGTGTATGAATTCCCGCCGGTAAATTACGCGCCGCTGAAAACCTTCGGCTCGGCGGAAGCGGAGGATCACGCCACTCCGACTCCTTCAGCATCCCAGATTTGCCTCCTTTTCCACACGGATACGCCACTATATGTATACGTGCATGCATACATGCATACACACACACACACACACACACACGTATATTTATTGATACACTCCTTATATTGATATGATAAAATTGTCCTTTAGCAATCAGATCGCATAGCAGATAGCAATCCCACAATATTTAAAATCTATAAAAAAATAAAATCTCTTTATATCAAATAAATCTGATTTAAATAAAAAAAAATCTGTTTTTTATATTTCTTAAAAAGATAAAAAAAAAATCGCCAACCCTGGCGTCCACTAACCTCATACAATAATACCTGTTAAGTCCGGCTAAAATTGACATTTCAAAGCATATCAGTGCCTTAAAAATAGTTTCTTATTTCATTGTAAAAAAAATTATCAACTTATACTGCATTGAATAAGTCAACAGTTGATATATTTGTCCTATATACAATGTTAGGTTTCTAGTTTTGATATATTTGTCCAATATAGAATGTTAGGTTACAAAGAAAGCAATGGCCTCCGCTAGCGGACCCAGGGATCTGGGTGCGCACGTCCTGTGTAATAGTATTCCTTAGTTTATATATATATATATATATATATATATATATATATATATATATATATATATATATATAGTTATATATATATGTATTTATATATATATATATATATAATATATTTTTATAAATATATATATATGTGTATATATATATATGTGTGTGTGTGTGTGTGTGTGTGTGTGTGTGTGTGTGTGTGTGTGTGTGTGTGTTACAGTAAGTTTGTGAAACTAGGGATTTCGTGAAATCCCTAAAAAAATCAGGGAATTTGTTAAATTACCGTTTCACGTAGGGACTTCATGAAATTACTAAAATATCTAAGGATTTCATGAAATCCCTGATGATAGTAAATACATAGATCAACAGAAGTTTATTTTGAACTTTATTCATAAATATCATATAGAAATCATGTATAAAATCAAGTAGAATGTATT
>NC_134792.1:44447246-44462246 GCF_046742065.1 Oratosquilla oratoria | reverse complement strand
TCCAAAGAGAATCCCAAAGAATTCTATAGTTACATTGGAGATAAAAATGTTGTTAGGAATCACATTAGTTCACTATTATCTGCTGACGGTCAACTTGAATATTCAGATGAAGAATGTGTGATATTTTAAACAATTATTTTAGGTCAGTATTCGTAAACGAAACACCTCAAAGTAAACTCCAAACTGAAACCTATGAAAATTCTTGGATAAACTTACTACGGTAAATATAACAAAAGAAAAAATTAAAAGGTGTATAGATACACACAAAGTTAATAAAACACCAGGGCCTGACGGTTGGCATCCGAGAATCTTAAGGAAATAAAAAAAAATGAGATTGTTGTTTCATTAGAAATTATTTTCAAGAAATCCATCATGTCCGGAGATGTCCCAAGAGAACGGAAGCTAGCTAACATTACTCCCATATTCAAAAAAGGTGACAAAAAGAAACCAAATAACTACAGGCCTATAAGTTTGACTTCAATCGTAGGAAAAATGATGGAAACTATCAGAGATGCTATCAAACATCATTTAGAAAGTAACTCTTTGATAAATGATAGCCACCATGGTTTCAGATGGAAACGTTCTTGCTCGACTAACTTACTCGAATTCTACAACACAGTTATCTCGAATTATTACAAAAGAAACAATATAGATTTAATATATCTAGACTTTGCAAAATCTTTTGATACCGTCCCCCACGAAAGGCTTCTTACTAAATTATCTTCATACGGAATAAGTGGAAGCCTATGAAGTTAGACTAGTAATTTGTTGAATGATCGAAAACAGAGAGTTGTTTTAACTGGAAAGACTTCTGGATAGAAAAATGTTACAAGTGGAGTTCCTCAGGGTTCCGTTCTTGGGTCACTTCTATTCATAGTATATATAAATTATATAGACCACGGACTAAAATCTATTGTTTCCAAATTTGCTGATGATACAAAACTGTGTGGAATGGCAAATGATCACTTAAATCATTTAGATATTCAAGAAGATTTAGACAAATTACAGCAATGGTCTGAAAAGTGGCTAATAAAATTCGACACAAGTAAATGCAAGGTAATGCACATAGGTAAAAATAACAGTAGGTACGATTACAAGTTATGTGGATCTTGGCGTAATTATCAGTAACGATCTCAAATCATGTAAGCAGCGTATTTCAGCCTCAGAGAAAGCAAATAAGATTTTAGGACTGATTACGTGATCTTTTGACTTCAAAAGTCCGTCACTCATTAACAAGCTATATAAATCGTTAGTTCGTCCACATTTGGAATATGCTGTTTCCGTATGGTCACGGAATCTCATTAGAGACATTGACAGATTGGAAAAAGTACAACGGCGAGCCACAAAACTGATTCCAAATATAAAAAATAAATCATATGAAAATCGACTAAAACATATGAATCTGTTTTCCTTAAAAAAGCTTAGACTCAGAGGTGATTTGATACAGGTCTTCAAGATTCTAAATGGAATTGACAACATCAAAAGTGACAAAATTTTTACACTGAATGAGAATTAGACAAGAAACAATGGTCTCAAACTGTCTGGAAATAGATTTAATATGAAAGTGGGTAGAAACAACTTTGCAATGTAGTTCAGTTCGAAGCTTTAAGAATCATTTAGATGAGCACCTAAGCAAGATGCTGCAATGACTATAATTTATTTCATATTATTTGTTTATTTGTTTTGTTATCATTTGTCTGCTTATCATTATTTGCTTGCTTCTCTTTTATTATTAGTTATATGTCAATTTATCATCATTTACTATTTACCTGTTTGTTTATTATTTAACCATACCTATGCATGTATTTATGTATTTTGTTTATTATTTATATTATTATAGTTTTTATCTATTCATTTATCTATTTGTTTATCATTATGATTTTTTTTCGCATCCGACCTAGATATGGACCAAAAGGTCTCCTGTCGGCATGCTCCGCGTTTGTAATCCTTTGTATGCATGTATGTATGTATTTATGTATGTATGTATGGTAGAGAAATAGATTTCTCCTCAGCATCTCTTCTGTCGCTCTACACTACAATATATAAATATGTAAAGACTGATTTCGCGGTGCCACGACCTCTTGGACGGCGCCACGACCTTCTGGGAACTTGGTGCCAACCCACCAACCCCGGACTTGAGCACTCCTCCTGTCACATTATGGCCCCGCAATATTTCTTGGTCTCTGATTGGAGACTAGGGGCGGGAGAGGGTGCCTGCTGGTGAGACCTCTTGGCGGTTTGCCTATTGGGGATACCGGAGGAGGAGGAAGAGGAGGAGGAGAAGGAGGAAGAGGAGGAGGAGGAGGGGATGATGAGGAGGAGGAGGAGGAATAGGTCATGTAGAGTGGATTAGAAGGAGTGGAAGTAATGGAGTGAAGTGGAGTAGATGGAGAGAATGGAGTGGGTGGAGTTCTTCCTTCTGCAAGAGAGGATTCGGAGCCTTTCATCCATTTAAATTACGGTGACCTCTGTCCCCTCTCTCCCTTCTTTCTTCTCGTTATCCTCCTCTTCTTCCCAGAGTTCCTTCCTTCTTCTCTCTCTCTCTCTCTCTCTCTCTCTCTCTCTCTCTCTCTCTCTCTCTCTCTCTCTCTCTTTCTTTCTTCCTTCCCATTCTCTTCTCCTTTCTCCTCCTCCACCCAACACTTGATCCCTTCCCCCTGGGGTGCTCTCCCTTGGCAAGATCTTCATTCGCTACCTCACAACGCAAATCTTCTTCTTCCTCTTCCTCCTCCTCCTCCTCCTCCTCCTCCTCTTCCTTTTCCTCCTCCCAACGAAGAAGTCTCTGGATGGAGGTCGACCTTGACGGGGCTCCCGCTCGAGTGTGAGAAGAACAGGTCCTCGACGTCTTCAGCTCCTGAGGGGAGACTGATTAAACGGTCTTTCTGTCTGAAACGTCCAACCATACACATTATATATATATATATATATATATATATATATATATATATATATATATATATATATATATATATATATATATATCCTATATATATATCCTATCCGAGAGTTGACACCTTGACGTGGTGGATAGGCTAGAGAATCTTGATGATTACAAAAGCTATGTCGATAGAGAGGAAATCTCTGCAGGGTCACCCATATCGAGCAGGTTTTGTATCAAAGAGCAGACAAAGAGCAGCTCACACAAACAGTCGCAGGACCCACTGCTAACTGGCATGTCCCTGATGGCAAATAGGGAAATTCCCCATAGATATATGGGGTACCGTCATAATGACGGCGTGAACCATTGGGCACCCTATAGATATATAGGGCTTCACCGAATATAATGAATAAGGTGACACCAGAGAAATATCTCACCAGAAACTAGTTGGCAGGGAGGTGACATTACTGCTAAAGGCCTTTCATAACAAATATGAACAGCACAAACAAAACAAAACCGGGCGTTCCTGTTGGATCATCGTCTCCTAAAGGTCCAACCGCATTGCCTCGTGTGCTTACGGGCAGTGTGCCACCGTTTGTGAGTAAGCACTGTCCAAGCAGATCCAACCCTTGGACATTAAACAACATGAAGAAAATGAAGATCTATACCTACAACGTAAGAACTCTCTCAGAAGACCACACGCTGGAGATTTTAATGGAAGAACTAGACAACATCAAGTGGGACATTGTAGGACTGAGCGAAGTCCGAAGAACGGAAGAAAAGCTAATACAATTACAAAATAGTCATCACCTGTTCTACTATAGAGGTAAGGACAAAGAAAGATCTAGTGGAGTAGGATTCTTGATCAACCGAGAGATTACTGGTAACGTAATCAAGCTCAGTAGTTTATCAGACAGGGTAGCTTGGATTGTGATTAGGCTGTGTAAAAGGTACACTCTAAAAATAGTTCAGGTTTATGCACCAACTTCACAGAGTTCAGACGATGAAATTGAATCCTTCTATGATGATTTAAGTCAGGTAATGGATCAAGAAAAAAGTAAGTACACGTTAGTAATAGGCGACTTTAATGCTAAAGTGGGGAAGAAGATGGGAGATGAGTCGTGCATTGGGAAGTTTGGAGTAGGTGAAAGAAATGACAGAGGCGAGATGTTAGTCAATTTTGCAGAGAACTACAACATGAAGATAATGAACACTTTCTTCCAAAGCGTGTAGGTCGCAAATGGAACTGGAGAATTCCAAATGGAACAACAAAGAACGAAGTATACTTCATATCAGGGGATGAGAGTAAGAGTATTAGTAATGTTACGGTGATACATAAAGTCAACATAGGTAGTGACCATAGAATGGTAGGTTGCACAGCTAAATTCAATTTCAGAGCAGAGAGAAATAAACTAGTATTAAGAAAGAAAATCAGCCTTGCAAAGGTTAAGGATAATAAGAAGGAATTTCAGTTAGAAATTAAAACTAGATTCGAAACTCTAAGTAAGAACTAACGAGGACACCGTGGAAGATATTAATTTGAATTTAGTGAATATTATTAGGGAATCGGCAGAGAAAGTAGGAAGTACACAAAGTACTAGAGAAAACAAATACTCCAAAGCTACAAATGACTTAATTAAAAGAAGGAGGACCATGCAGATCAAAAGCAGGAAAGACGAAATAGAAAGAGTAGAACTAAACAAGCTTATCAACAAAAGGCAGAGATCAGAGAAAAGAAAGAAAAATATGGATGAAATTGAGGAAACTATTCGGAAAGGTAAAAGTATTAAAGCGACCAAGCGCAGACATGCTTTAGGAAGACAGCAAATGATATGTCTGAAAGATAAAAATGGAAAAATCATTAACTGCAGGGACAGAATGGTAAAAAGAGTAGAAGAATTTTATCAAGAGCTTTACTCGTCGAAGACCATAGTTGAGTCAGTAAATTCATCTATAGACGTTAGTAGTGTACCAAAGATTACAAAGGAAGAAATAGAATTTGCTCTAAAAATATGAAATTAGGAAAAGCATCTGGAGAAGATGATATATCGATAGATCTGTGGAAAGACGCAGGGAAAGAAGTTCATATTCAGTTAGCTCAGTTGTACACCCAGTGCTTACGTCAGGAAAGCGTTCCTGAATCGTGGTGAAATGCTGTAGTGATTTTGCTTCAGTAAAAAGGAGAGAAGAAGGACCTTAGTAACTATCAACCGATTATCTTGCTATCAAATGTATATAAAGTATTCTCCAATATCCTTACAAATAGACTAAGTCAAGTTTTAGATGGAAACCAACCGAAAGAACAAGCAGGCTTTAGGAGCGGATACTTGACTCTAGACCACTTACAGGCGATAAACCAACTAATCGAGAAAACGAAAGAATACAATATACTTCTGAGTTTAGCTTTGGTAGACTAAGAGAAGGCCTTTGACTCGGTAGAACAAATAGCAATACTAAACTCGCTGCGCAATCAGGGTACAAACGAACAGATCGTAAGAGTTTTAGAAAAGATTTATGCGAAAGGTACCACTATAATTTGACTACATAAAGATACAGAAAAGATCAAGATCGAGAAAGGAGTACGGTAAGGTGATACAATTTCACCCAAATTATTAACAGCTTGCCTGGAGGAGATTTTCAGAAGGTTGAGTTGGAAAGAGAAGGGTTTGAAGACTCAGAGGTGACTTGATACAGGTCTTTAAGATTTTAAAGGGAATTGACAACATCAAAAGTGACAAAATTTTCACATTGAATGAGAATCAGACAAGAAACAATGGTCTCAAACTGTCCGGAAATAGATTCAATTTAGAAGTAGGTAGAAACAACTTTGCCAACCGTGTAGTTAATGAATGGAATAAACTTCCTGCACAGGTAGTGCAATGTATTTCAGTTCAAAGCTTTAAGAATCATTTGATAAATACCTAAGTAAGATGCTGTAATGATTATAATTTATCTTATATTATTTGTTTTTGTTTTGTTAACATTTGTCTGTCTGAATTTTCATTTATTATTAGTTATATGTCAATTTATCATCATTTACTATTTACCTGTTTGTTTGTTATTCAACTATACCTATGCATTTATTTATGTATTTTATTTGTTATTTACATTATTATAGTTTTTATTTATTATTAATGTGATTTTTTTTTTTTGCATCCGACCTAGATATGAATCAAAAGGTCTCCTGTCGACATGCTCCGCCTTTGTAATCCTTTGTAATCCTTTGAAGGTTAATGGCGAATATTTGAACCACCTAAGATTTGCAGAAGACATTATTCTTATTTCAGAAAGAGCAGAAGACTTGCAAGATATGCTGAGTTATCTAAACAAGGAAAGTCTCAAAGTAGGTTTAAAAATGAATAAGAGCAAATCCAAAGTAATATTCAACACAAAAGTTCAAGGTAAAGAGATTATATCGATGGTGAGAGTCGTGAAGAAGTTGAATAGTATAATAATTTAGGTCAGATGGTGAAAGTGACAAAAGATCATGATAATGAAATAAAAAGACGTATTACAATTGGTTGGAAAGTGTTTGGTAAGTATAATAAAATGCTGAGAGGCTCTCTACCTTTATGTTTGAAACGTAAAGTTTACAATCAATGCATTCTGCCAGCAATAATCTACGGGTGTAAAACTTGGAAACTGACGAAGGCGATGGAAACAAAGCTAAGGACGGCACAGAGCAGAATGGAAAGATCAATGATGGGAATAACGCTGAGACACGGAAAGAGAGTAAGTTGGGTAAGAGAGCAAACTAAAGTGAAAGATATTGTGGAGGCAGTGAAAGAGAGGAAATGGAATTGGGCAGGTAAGCTAGTGCGAACGACTGATGAGCGATGGAGCAAGTGTGTTACTGAGTGGACGCCGCGAGATAGGAAGCGTGGAAGAGGGAGACCAGACAGAAGGTGGAGAGACGAGATTGAGAACTTAGCAGGAGTGACGTGGCAGAGATTAGCGCGGTCGTGTAAATCATGGAATGTTATGAAGGAGGCCTATGGTCAGCAGTGGACTCAGGATGGCTGATGTGTATATATATATATATATATATATATATATATATATATATACTAGCCAAATTACCCGCGCGTTGCTGCGAGTTCGTGAATAATCCCTAACCTAACCATACCACACCTAACTTTAACCCTTAACCCTAACCAAAATATCTTTTTGGAAATGAAATATAGCTTTAAACACTCCCCCTCCCATATATATATATATATATATATATATATATATATATATATATATATATACTAGCCAAATTACCCGCGCGTTGCTGCGAGTTCGTGAATAATCCCTAACCTAACCATACCACACCTAACTTTAACCCTTAACCCTAACCAAAATATTTTATTTAAATGAAATATAGCTTTAAACACTCCCCCTCCCAGATGTGCGCCCCCTACCCGAAGGTTGGGAAACCCTAGTTTGAAAATACATGCATACACAAACACAAATATCATGTACACATTCTTTTGCGTGCGTGTGTGAGTGTGTGTGTGGATTGACAATAAATGTCTACAGCTAAAAGGTGAAGAAATGTATCTACTTTATCTTCAGAATATATATGGTTATAGGGGTTTATTTGGAAAAACCTAGGAGGAGTTTGTAAATAATAAATTTCCGCCCGCACTAAAATTAAATGAAAATAAGCAATATTTCAACATTTGGTAAAATTATACAATCATTTTAGATTTGCATGATTTTTCTTACAAAAGCTATCATGGTTTGTGGCAACATTAATTTCACAAATATAAATAATATTTATGAACACATACAATGGTTTGTTTAATCATATTGATTCTTATGTTAAAAAATAACATCTTAAGGGGGGACTACATTAGTGGCGTGTTCCCTCACCGTAAACCACCTAATTTTAACCCTTAACCCTAACCAAACTATTTTTCTATTAAATATAGCTTTAAATACTCCCCTTCTCCCAGGTGTGCGCCCCCCCCTTCCGAAAGTTGGGAAACTCTAGTTTGAAAATACATGCATACACAAACACAAATATCATGTGTACACGTTCTTTAGCGTGCGTGTGTATGTGGATTGACATAAATGTCTAAGGCTAAAAAGTGAAGAAATGTATCTAGTTTATGTATCTTCAGAATGTATATGGTAATAGGGATTTATTTGCAAAAACGTAGGAATTCGTGAATAAACAATTTCCGCCCGCACTAAAATTAAATGAAAATAACCAATATTTCAACATTTGGTAAAATTATACAATCATTTTACATAAACATGCTTTCTTCTTACAAAAGCTATCATGGTTTGTGGCAACATTAATTTCACAAATGTAAATAATATCTATGGATACATACAATGGTTTGTTTAATCATATTAATTCTTAAGTCACAAAAAATACTACGCGACTTAAGGGGATACTACATAAACCTCCTAACTTTAACCCTTAAGCCTAACCATTTTTTAATGAAATATAGTTATCCAAGTACCTGGAGTGATAGGGTATCAGAATATATATGGTTATGGGGGTCTATCTCTAAAACCCTAGGAGGAGTTCGTGATCAAACAAACAAATAAACAATCAGACAGACAGACAGAGGCTACTACTTTATTATAATATATATATATATATATATATATATATATATATATATATATATATATATATATAATAAAATTCTCCAAAATGTTTCAATGTCACGACGTCCCTAACCGAGTTGAACGGGGATCCGGCAAAAAGGGGACAATCACGGACCCCGTCACACGGGCCATCCCTGTAAGGGTATAAATCGCATATACGCGGTCGCGGGTAGATTACATCATGAATGTGACCGGCGACCGTGTTCTGTGATTCAGACACCATGCCTGCAGAATCCGACGCAAACAAGAAGAGGCGTCTTCGTCACTTTTGGAATTGGGTTACAGTTAACCAAAAAATTTCAAAAGCTGTTCTACAGGGCAACAAGAACCTATATGCCCAGTTACGGAATGAACATACCCGAGCTTTTCCAGGTCTGTAAGGAGCCGTCAAATCCTTCTGTGTCAAGTCGTCTATCCGAGAATTTCATCGAAAAGTGCTCAAGTTTAACGAGACACTACGAGAACTTGAAGGTTTTCAGTACTCTGATGAAATGTTTGACGATCTGGAACTTTTTGACGGAGAAATCGACGATAATGTTTCCGAAAGTAACATTACTTTGCCGGGTATAGGAACTTTGTGAAAAGCGGCGGAAAAGCTGACCACAAAAACTATCAGATGTACTATCTTGACAAGGCCTTCCAAACGTTTCACCGAGCCAAACGAAATAACAAGTATGCCATCAAGAAAGTGAGGGAAGAAGCGCGGAACCAAAGGAAACTCAACAACCTTTCGCTCCTCCCCTCCTCCTCCTCCTCCTCCTCTTCCTCCTCCTCCTCCTCCTCCTCCTCCAAGGTAACAAGTCATCCAAGGTAACAAGTCCTCAGAGGTCGTAAGTCATCAAAGGTCGCAAGTCCTCAGTGGGATTAGAGCGCGGAGCGCTGCGGCCGAAGGCCGCTGTTTGCGCAGCTAAGCCCCCGGCGAAGCGGGAAGGGTGAAGTCCGCGGCTTGTGTATATATATATGCATATAATATATATATTTATATATATTAATACATTATATATATATATATATATATATGTATATGTACATATATATAGATATGTATATATATATATATATATATATATATAATATATAATATATATGTGTGTGTGTGTGTGTATTCACTTGGTCTTTTGGATCACGTGTTGGACTCGTGATCGACAGCTATTTCCCTCTTGGAAGAGAGCTCAGAGCTCGTAGGTCCGATCTATGGGTAATGCTATGACCTTGCACACACACACACCCCCAACTCCCCGCCGACGAGAGTTGGAGTAACACCCCTCAGCGCTGCGATACTGATATTATTTCAGCCCCGGGCGAGAGTCGAACCCGGTCCTCCGTAGTGGCAGGCCAGAGCTCTAACGACAGCGCCATGTGTGTGTGTGTGTGTGTGTGTGTGTGTGTGTGTGTGTGTGTGTGTGTGTGTGTGTGTGCATCACACCCGTCGACGTGTGTGAAAATGTGACCACAGATGTAGAGAAGGAGGAGAATCGGGATGAGGAGGAGAGGAAGGGGAACGGGTAAAGGGAAGGAGAAAAAATAGGAAGAAGAGGAGGAGGACTAAAATAGGGAGACAGAAGAAGAGAAGGAAAAGATGTAGAAACAGCAGGAGGAAGAGGAAGAGGACCGGAGGAATAGGAGTAAGAAGTTAATGGTCTTATAATGAAGAACCATGTTACCTTGCCCTTGGAGATCCACGAAGACGTGTTCCCCTCCGGGCGGCGGCGCAGCAGAAGAGGAAGCTTAACAACCAGCGCTTCTATCCTAGAGACAGTGTCACGCCTAAAGGAGTCAATGGAGCTGACAAAGGAGAGGTTGAAGAAGGAAGGCGGCACCAGAGAGTGGATGTTAAAAGTGAATTACTGTGATGTCTGCCGCTGCATATCATTCTTCTTTGTCTTATCTCCACACGCACGTAAACAAGGATGTGTGCGTGCGCGCGCAAGTAAGAGAGAGAGAAAGAGAGAGTTAGCGGAAGAGAGAGACAGAGATAGAGGGAAGAGAGGGAGAGAGAATAGAGAGGGAGAAAGAGAGAAAAGAAGAGAATAGAGAGAGAGAGAGAGAGAGAGAGAGCGAACATGCAATTACATGCATGACTTCACATCCTGCGCACCACCAACACTTCCTCCTCCTCCTTATCACCACCACCACCACCGAACCCGCCACCATCTCTCCACCAGCTCCCCCAAACCCCACCTCCGCCATCTCTCCACCATCTCCCTCCACCTTCACCAGCGGCCGACCGACGCTGTCCTCTTGTGCATCACCGCCGAGCACCCAACGGAGCGAACCGTCTCTCGCTTCACCAAGTTTGTGGAAGTAATTTGGAGAACGTCAGGCAAGATCCGGTGGCTGGTCACAATATACTGTGCACTTCTCCGCATCAGTCAGAAAATTATGTTATATACTGTCGGCGATTACCAGCGGTTCTGTCCTTAGGTTTTCCGAGCTGTTTTGAATATTTTGTTTTCGTGGTAAAATATTCACAGATTAAAGTCCTGGAAGAGAGACTTGGAGCAACGGATTGATTGACTGAATGATTGATTGAAAGATCAATTTCAGTAGTTTAAGTTTGAATATCTATAGTCCTAATTTCCCTTTAAATCCTAAAATCCCCCACCTCATGGGGAAGAATCTCCCCCTCCCTCTCAACCCCCCCTCCCCGATCTAAAGTATTTCCGTGTTCGAAGGCTATGACGTCACAACATCCGAAGACAACGTCATTTCAAAAATGAAATAATTGTTGAAAACCCCGAGGAATCATTCTTTTAATAATACTCGCTGCGAGTTATAATCTTCCCTAAGTACAGTTAATCTTCGGCAACTATTTGAAATAATCTTCACCAGTTATTTGATATTTGAATTGTCGTCACACCCTTTGGGCATGCTGACGTCATCGCGTGCTGTGACGTCATGTCGTTGTCGACCCGACGCCCGGAGGGTCGGGGGCTTGGCTGACAACCTTTGTAGTAACGGCTTTTACATTGTCATTATTGTTGGCACTGACCGTGTTTTCGGTGTCAGCGAGGACATCGTCTTGTCCTGCCAACGGATGCTGTTGTCCGATGGGAGGGGAGGGGATGGAAGTCTGACTTACTGTCCAGTATATATATATATATATATAGATATATATATATATATATATATATATATTTTTTTTTTTTTTTTTTTTTTTTTTTTACCGGCATAAGCTTCCATTAGGTACATAGTGAATTGGATATTCAGGACTTGCCTGTGTTCCCGGCTAAGGATGAACAGAATAGACTGGAGTTCGCCAGAATAAAAACGATGAAGTAACCACATAACGGGAGAGCGTTGGGTAAAAAAAAAAAATAAAATAAAAAAAAAAATCATCATCTGGGTCCTTCCAGACCGGACACTCGACTGGCTCTTCTTGCGGCCAGCCATCCGGACACGAGGCCATGTTTGAGGTCGTCAGATGCAAATGGCCCTCTCCGCTGACGCGTGTCCTCGTTTGCGGTCCCCTCTCTGGCCAACCAAATGGACCTTTACCCACCTCCCCAACCTTTCCGCTTTCCCCCCCAGAACCACGTCCTCTCTCACCACGCCGACCCTCTCTCTCTTCTCTTTATGCGTCTTATCCGGGGAACATTGTCCGGGGGGACCTTGTCTCGGTTCGGTAGAGTCAGAAGTCCTGATGGCCTACATCTACTAACTCCCACCCCACACACACTCCCCTCACCCTTTCTCCGGAACTACTCCCTGGCTGACAACACTGACTCCGCCCTTGACATGTCCCCCATTACGAGGCCATGAGGGCCCATTGGAGTGCAATGGGGCCATGGTACTTCGTCGCCTGGAACGAGGGAAACCAGCGCGATCCCCGGACTGTCCGGGTAACAACCGAAGTCGATTCCGGGCCGGAATGAGAGCATAAACTCTTTAATGGAGCGTTAGCAGTCACGCGCCGAAGGCCTCTGTGCCTTACTTCCCGAATTTAAACCTTGTATTTAGTATTTAGACTTCGGTGTCCGTCGCTTCTGTTCTTATGGGCATTATCCCACCGAAGAGGTGGAGTCCTAGAGGCACTGTAGGAGAAATCTAAAGTAGGATAAGACATGTATAAGGATTATTAGAACTATTTTTTGAGTAGAGATGGTTAAAGTAGGATAACAGAAGAGAGGGAGGGTAGTTTTTTTTTTTTTTTCTAGATGAGTCTCCCCCCCCCAAAAAAAAAGAGAGATGCTGCGTGACTCGGGTCCGCGTGAGTGCTACCTATGTAACCATAACTACTGCTGCTGATCACCATACACACACACACATACGCACACACACACACACACACACACACACACACACACACACACGCGCGCGCGCGCGCGCACACACAGCCTCAGTGCAACAGCACACAAAACCCAATTTAAAACTCAGCAGCCTCCGAAGAGTGTCCCTAATTGGGAGGAAAAGGGGGAATAAAGGGAAGAGAGTTACAGCTCCCACAATCACCTCCCTATTATCTACCAATGATCCACAGCGTCGCGTTCGCCCGTATGACTCTCGCAGCATCTCCGTCTCCTCCTCCGTCCCTGTCTCCTCCTCCCCCCCTTCCTCCCCCAATCCCCCCTTTCTCCCCCCAATCCCCCCTCCCTGCCCCCCGATCCTTTTTCCTTTCGCTAATCCGCCAGAAATGGGCTCTCATATCCAGTAGGTGTGGCTGGAACGTTTATACATGCGTACATATGTGCATACGTAATGCGCACATGTGTTCATACGTACATATCTATTTATCTTTTTTCTCTTTTGGATCTTTATTTCTCATTCCTTCTGCCTTGAATCGAAGACCAATTACCACAGAAAGAAGAATGCTAACCACTTTTAACTTTAACTGTCCCTCCGTTCTGTTGCTACCTTCCTTCAATCTCTCCTATACCATCTGTATGAATCCAACACTTCTTCGATGTGATATTGTCCCCAAGGATAGAAGCACTGGTTACAGGTAACACTGTATCTTGATCTCGTCTCCTTCCTTACTGGGTGGCACTTTCACTCATATCTTTCGGGTGCCGCCAGGCGATTTTATTCATCTCTATGACACTATCCCCCTTCCTACCACCAACCCCCTCCTTACCGGGTGCATCGTCTCCTCTAAATCATGCTGCCATCGGCCGATATTAATCTCCATGACACTTCCCTCCCCTCATCCCGTTTTCTTTCTGTAGAAAACGGAGTCAGGAATGATTCCCTGGCCTCAATAATTAAGTTCTTAGCTAACTTTGTCAGCTGTAACTGGAACGGGTTAGGCGGTAGTCTCGTTCCGTTGAGAGCTAACCCAGTTAGCGGCCCCTCGGTCTGATCTCGCTCGGGATTAACCCGGGTTAATCAGTAAGATCATTATCTTGTCAGCAATAACAAGTGCTTCTGTCCTTTGGGGAGAATAGAGCGCCGAAAATGTCACAGAGTTGGTAAAGGAGAGAGGTATAGAGATCAGAAAACCGAAGGACTTGTTAAAGTTAAAAGTGATTTTTTTTTTTTTTTTTTTTTTTTTTTTTTTAAGATGAATCTCTAAGCATAAACGAATACTTAGCGACCCTGGTTCTTAGGGGTGTCTCTAACATCCGTAAAATGTAGGCCTAGTGTAGGCCTTATGGTCTCTTTCGGTCTTCTCAGTTCTTGTTCTGATGGGTTCATAGAACTTGTGCATACCATACCCCAATACGGGAAGGGAGACAACAGATATAGAAACGCTGATTCCTGTGTCATCCACCTCCAAGGTTGACTTCAGAGGACGTGGTCCTCCTCTGGGGTCGATTTGAGTCGTTTGGACCTCGTTAGAATAGAACAATTCAAGTAACCTCTGGGATGGGTAAGGGAAATCAAGCCTTTAATTTTTTGAGGAATTTTTCTTAAGGTAAATACATTTACTTTAACACACACACACAGACACACACACACACACACACACACACACACACACACACACACACACACACACACACACACACACCACACACACACACACACACACTCGGTGGCGCGGATGGTAGAGTCCCAGACTGTCAGTACGGCGGTGCTGGCGGGACCTGGTTCGAATCCTGCCTGGGGCTGAAATTGTTTCAGTATCACTGCGCTTCGAGTCGTTACTCCAACTCTCGTGGGCGGGGAGTCGGGTGTGTGTGTGCGTGTAAGGTCATAGCATTACCCATAGATCGGCCATACGAGCTCTGAGCTCTCTTCCGGGAGGGAATTAGCTGTCGATCACGAGTCCAACACGTGATCCAAAAGACCAAGGTGAATCACGTACACACGACTCGATGGCGCAATGGTAGCGATCGCGGCCACCACTACGGTGGTCCGAGTCTGGATCCCGCCCAAAAATGAAATCATTTCAGTAATGCTGCGCTGCGAGTCGTTAATCCAACTCTCGTGGGTGGAGAGTTTTGTATGTATTCACCTCGGATCTGCTGCAGTCTCTGTCGAGACAGCCAGACACCACCCTACGGCAGTGAGCTCAGAGCTCATTATTTGCCGATCTCTGGGTAGGTCTGAGACCACTCACACACCACACA
>NC_134792.1:44434746-44444746 GCF_046742065.1 Oratosquilla oratoria | reverse complement strand
GTTAAGTGCATTATGGCTGATTCCCGCAGGGGCCGTTCAGGACTCGAACTCAATAACAACCTAACGCCTGGGAAAAAAGGGGAGCTTTGTTACGATAACTGCTGAGTGTAATGCTTGGTAATGTCAGCACGGGCAGTACTGTTATCAGCAGTGTCATCAGTAATACTGACTGAGCAAACTTGACAGTTTTGTCAATATTGTTATTAGCAGTATTTTCAGAAATATTAACCGAGTGAGTTTGACCGTATTATCAGTATTACCAACAATACTGTCAGCAGTATTCTCTGTAATACTGACTGAGCAAGCTTGATAGTTTTGTCAATACTCAATGAAACTGACCGACCGAATTTGGCTCTGATAGTAGATAGACGGTTACCCTTGTCAACAATAAATCCACTAATAATACAAATATTGTCGATATATTGATGACGTGTTTATTTACAGTATATATATGAAATACCTACGTTTACATTGTGAAGGTCTTCGGAATCAACGATAACTCACCAATAGGTCCTCCTCCTCTTGTAGCACTCCCGGCGAAGGGGATCCCGATAATAGGAGGAGGAGGAGGAGGAGGAGGAGGGGTAGAAGGAAGAAAAGGAGTAGGAGGGTGTAGAAACAGGAAAAGGAGGAGGAGGAGGATAAGGTGGAGTGGGAGGGGTCGGAGGAGAAAGAGGAAGAGGAAGAGGAGGAGGAGGAATAGTAGGAGGTGTAGTAGGAGGAGGGGGAGGAGGTGGAAGAGGATAAGAAGTGCTAGGAGGAGTAGGAGGGGTAGTAGGAGGAAGAGGAGGAAGAGTAGGAGGAGTAGTAGAAGGAAGAGGAGGAGGAAAAGGAGTAGTAGGAGGAAGAGGGGGAGTGGGAGGGGTAGTAAGAGGAAGAGGAGTAGGAGGAAGAGGAGGAGGAAAAGGAAGAGGAGTAGTGGGAGGAAGAGGAGGAGTAGGGAGGATAGGAAGAGGAAGAGGAGTAGGAGGGGTAGGAAGAAGAAGAGGAGGGGGAGTAGAAGGAAGAAGAGGAGGAGGAGTAAGAGGGATAGGAAGAAGAAGAGGAGGAGGAGTAGGAGAGGTAGGAAGAAGAAGAGGAGGAGGAGTAGAAGGAAGAAGAGGAGGAGGAGTAGGAGGAGTAAAAAGAAGAAGAAGAGGAGGAGGAGTAGAAGGAAGAAAAGGAGGAGAAATAGGAGGGGTAGAAGGAGGAAGAGGAGGAGGAGTAGGAGGAAGAAGAGGAGGAGTAAAAGGGGTAGGAAGAGGAAGAGGAGGAGAAGGAGTAGGAAGGGTAGGTGTAGGAGGAAGAGGAGGAGGAAGAGGAGAAAGAGGAGGAGTAGGAGGGGGAAGAGGAGGAGGAGGAGGAATAGGAGAGAGAAGAGGAGTAGGAGGAGGGCTAGGGATAGGAGGAGGAGGAATAGGAGCAAGAGGAGGGTGAGGGATAGGAGGAGGAGGAGTAGGAGGAGAAGGGATATGAGGAAGAGGAGGAGGAGTAGGGGGAATAGGAAGAGGAGGAGGAGAAGAGCTTCCCAAAGCCCGCCAGCCAGTGCCTCATTTCGCACCCCCCCCCCACTCCCCGCCCGCCCGCTGTCCTCCGGAGCAAATTGGATTCAGGAGACGGTCACACCACATGGAGCCTAATTCACACGCACAGTTTTAACTGACAGTTACGCCCAGTGCAGGCGGCCTGGGCAAACGGCGTGAAAGGCGGAGGACTAAATGGCAAAACAGAGTTTGTACAGGGGTCCTGTACATGCTCAGTTTCGCGTCGTTCCCGGCCACCTGTCCGGTCATAACTGTCAGTTAGGACTATACAGTGTATGGTGGTTCCTGAGGGCTGAGAAATCTATTCGGGTGAGTTCAGTGTCTCTGCTTTATGTAGCATACAGTATGTATATATATATACTCGTATATGTGTATGTATGAATATATATATATATATATATATATATATATATATATATATATATATATATATATATATACGTACAACACTGAAAGGGTCCCAGTGATTAGAGATACATTTTTAACAACCACAATGCACTTTAATTCTAAGCCATCAAGGGCCGACATGCAGAAATTGAAATGCGGTACTGCCAAAGACTCGAACCCGGCATCCTCAAGACAAGTGCGGTAGTGACTTACCAACTAGGCTATATATATATATATATATATATGGATATATAAATGTGTGTGTGTGTGTGTGTGTGTGTGTGTGTGTGTGTGTGTGTGTGTGTGTGTGTGTATGTGTGTGTTTTAATAAAGAATTAGAATGCCTTTATTATGCCTGAATGGCTAAATATACTTATCACTACTGCATGATTATAAGAACATGAAACTGAAACAGACTGCAAGAGACCATGAGGCTTACACTAGGCAGTTCCATGTCCATTACCACCTATAATGCCCTTCCCTAAAGTTATCTAACCTTCCATTAAAACAACCAATAGTTTCAGCGCTCACTACATTGTTACTGAGTCTATTGAATTCGTTAACCATTCTATTAGTAAACTCGTTCTTACCTATTTCGTTCTTAAATATAAAAGTAATCTAAAATATGATAGCAGCAATGGCAATGATATAAGTATTGGCAGTGGCAGTATCGGTAGTAAATGCAATACCAATAATAATGAAAAGACAATTAACCCATTCAACTCCGATGACAATATGTCTTGTCATTTGGTCAAATAAAACAAAAAATCATAAAACACCAAAATGTTTGATCAAACACCAGAAAAATATGACGTCAATCCTCGCTTCGCTCTCAGCGAAGCGAGGATTGACGTCATATTTTTCTGGTGTTTGATCAAACATTTTGGTGTTTTATGATTTTTTGTTTTATTTGACCAAATGACAAGACATCTTGTCATCGGAGTTGAATGGGTTAACAGTCTACAAGTTTCCAATATGAAAAGGAGAGGACGGGACTAGATTCTTGTCTCTCTCTTCCTCTCTTCCAAATCACCTTCCTCCTCTCTCTCTTCCATTTATCTCCACCTCCACTTGCTCTTCTCCACCAACACATCCACCTCCTCCATTCTGTATCTTTTCTCTCTTCAAAACACTCGTTCAGATTCCTTTTCCATCCGTTTTTCGGTCTTCCTCGTTTTCTCCCTCCTTGCACACCAAGCTCGTACACTTTTTTAATTAGTCTCCTTCTTCCCATGCTCTTCACATGCCTAAACCATCTCATCAAGACCCTGATGACTATTTCCTGTGCATACTCTTTCGTTATGACTTCGTTTCCTCGTTTCCTGACTTGAACCCTTGGCATCTCTTTTAATTATCACTCCCTTAATTACACAGCTAACCCGCAGACAAGATTTCGAAAAATATTTCGTACATGTAGCCGTCTCTGGAAGCCCTCTTGCAGCAGTCAGAACGTGAGAATGTTAACGAGGGATCTCTTTCTCTTGCAGAAATTTAAGAAGACTTCTTCTGTGGTCTTCCTGGTCTTGGGTGCTTGAGCGTCAGCACAGTCATATGCATCAACCCACAGGCTCGGATAGGCCAATCGACGCTACGGCGATATGCCTCAAGGTGTTGGTGGTGAGGAGCCTACGCCAGGAGGCGCTGAGTAGCTGCAGCCGAAGCTGTCACCTTTGCCCTATGGGCTCCGGGGTAGCAACGGTCACTGCTGGGAATCGGGCACATCTCCGGAACTCGAACCTATAAAGTTGATGCGAGACCGGTACGTTTCCGACTACGCCACAAGCACATGCCCCAAGCAACGCGAGTATTTTGTCGATCACCAGCGCTTCTTTCCTTGGGGACAATATCACACCGAAGAGGCGGACTCGTAAAGGTGATCAAGGAGAGTTTAAAAATGTCGACCATACAAAAGGCGATAAAGGTAGTTTGCTGTGTTTCACGTGAACAACAGTCAAACAGGCTTTCTTTAAGCGGGGTAATGTACACCTGGATTCAGTTTTGAATACTACAGTACCTTGGGCCTCTTTGCGTATGTATTACAAATGTATATCTCTCCGTGTTACTACGTCATACATGTAAGGTCCAGAGGCATTATGCGCCCAGTGCAGAAAACCTCTCTCTTGATTTAACGGACAAAAATGGATGAATATCGCTCTGGTATGTGTGATAGATTCAAAATATTTATCTGTGATTTAGTATGAAATTGAAGAATGATTGTGAAGACGGGATAGTAATATGAATAAATCTCAGAATTTTATTTTGAGTCAGTGTATTTTGTTCGTTAATTCAGATTTTTTTAGTCGAAGGTTGAGCGTATATGTGGACTCAACTCCAGCCAGCTGCCATCTCACCACGATCTCAAATGTCCCCCCCCCCAAAAAAAAAAAAAAAAATCCTCTTTATTTCATGTTGTCTGGTTCCGGTCCTCAAGTTTTCCAAAAAGTTTTGTTTCAAATACTGTAAGGTAACTCATTCATGTGGACGTTTGCTACCTCGGGGTCATTTGTCCCCTCGGGGACATTCGCCCTCCAACTCGTTCGTGGGGACGTTTGATCTCCCCCAGCAACCCCCGCTTTACCTCAACTCTCTCTACGTGTTTATCTTTTTTATTTTTCTCTCAGTTCCTTTGTTCAGTACATGGTATCGTTGTGTGAAATTTCGTGATTGTTATCGTGATATGCTATACTTCGCTTTTTTTTATGAGTTACAGTCCATACCGAGGTCGGAATAAAAAGAAAATCGACGTGCCTTGACCACTTTAGCAGTGACGTCATCCATTTATTTTCTTCTAGCTAGTAAAAGGCAATTTCATACAGTTGAGAGGGGAGGCAGCAGACGCCAAGCTGAGAGTCCTCTCTCTCTCTCTCTCTCTCTCTCTCTCTCTCTCTCTCTCTCTCTCTCTCTCTCTCTCTCTCTCTCTCTCTCTCTCTCTCTCTCTCTCTCTCTACCTCTCTCTCTCTCTGTGCCTCTTTATAAACTTGGTCTTTGAGATTGAATGTATTACCCTAACAAAGACCTTAGCTATTACAGTCAACACACTTCCCCCTCTGCCCAAAACGCCTCGCTCTCCTCTTCCCCCTCACCTCTTCCCTCCTTATCTCTTCTTGTAACTAAAGCGGAAGAGTCTCTCCAGATGCCAAAGAGGCTTGGTAACCATGGCAGCACCTCCTTGCATCTTCTGTCACAGCATCAGCGTCTCCCGTATCGGGTGACATTTTTCTTTTTACTCTTGCTGCCGTCAGGTGATTTTTTTCATCTCTACAGCAACCCCTTAGGGTAGTCTACCTGGGTTAACCCCCCATGTAGTCCAACATTGGGGGTTAGTTAATCCCCATGTGTTAGGCTTACAGAGGCAGACACTCCTCCTTCCAAGGGGTGATGAAGAAATAGAAATTAGTGTCCAAGACCGCCTGAGGGAAGCGGGAACTCGCCTCATACAATTAACAAGTAAGATGTTTTGGTTGTCTCCGGGCGATTTTATTCATTTCCGTAGCACCTCTCCCCACCCTCCTTCTCGGCAGTTAAGAAGCTCGCTAAGTGGTATTTCTCCCTGTCACTTGAGAGGAACCGCTTGCAGCTTACCGACAGCCCGCTATCTAACTTCGTCAAGAGACAAGACAAAATAGTTGGTCATCGAGGAAGACAGCCCGAGAATGAGACAAGGAGAGGAAGGAAGAGGACGAGAAGGAGGTGACCAGATAAGTGTGAGGGGAAAAAGGAGGAGGAAGTCAAGCGAGGGGGAGTAGAGAAGCAGGAGGTAGTAGGAAAAGGAGGAGGAGGAGGAGGAGCAGAAGGAGAAGGAGATGACCAGAGGAGAAGTGGGAGGAAAAATAAGAGGAGGAGTGGAGAAAGGGAAGTAGTAGGAGGAAGAGGAAGAAGACAGAGGAGAACAAATAGGAAGAGGAGGAGACAGAAAAAATATCTAAAGAAGCGACAGGGGTGAAGCTGAGAGAACAAGAGGGGGAAGAATGAAAAGAGGAGGAAGATGTGTGAGGAGTAGAAAGAGTTGTGAGGAGGATGAAGAGGTGAGGAGGAGGATAAGGAGGAGGATGAAGAATGTGATGGATGATGACATGGAAGCATTTCAGAACTTGGCTTTCAGGAAATACGGAGCGGCAAAGTCTGTCCCTGGTGGCAAAGTTGCCTTGATTGAATAGTACGAAGCGGGGGTGGGCCACTCTTCGCACAGGAACACCCGAGGAGGCTGCCACTCTGAAGAAGGGGCGTCGTGCACCCGACGGAGGAAAGAGTCCTTACCACAAAGTCGATGGAACATGAAGTTACCCTGACCCTGGTGGTAAGGAGCATACCAGGGGGAGGGAGCAATGAGGGAGAAGCATTGGGTATGACAGTTAATAGCATTCCATAAGAGATGATCTTTGAGTGGCTGTGTTATGGGGGTGCGTCAGGAGCATTGAGTATGACAGTTAATAGCATTCCATAAGTGGCTGTGCTATGGAGGTGCGCCAGGAGCATTGAGGGAGAACATAAATCAACAGAAATATATAAAGTAAAGGAGATAGTAACATCAACGAGTAACATCAACGAGTAACATCAACGAGGACCATAAGGAATGATGATCAACAGCATTCCATAAGGAAGACGACCTTTTAGTCCTCTGAACAGCGAGAGAAGAGTATAACACCGACTGTAAAGAGTGTTTCGTGAACATAAGATGGGAGATGTTAGCGGAAGACGAGGGGTATTCATCTATGATGTCATAGGTTTATGACGTCACAGGTCTGCCCACCTATGAAATCATGTATTTAATAGGTGTAAATCAATCTCGAAAAAATTTGAACTCATTTTTTAAAAATGGCTGATTAATTCATTAATCACTAAAGATTCCAAGAATTTAATTTTCCATTCCTTTACCATTATCGCAAAAAAGTCATGAAAAGGAGATTAAAAAAATTTGTCAATATTTCTCAACTTTTTACAGTGTCATAAAACCCTGTATCACTTTAGCACACACTATACAATGTAGCACCAACGTCACACTCTGTGAGGCACTACCGGGGCTTGTAAGATGGATCTATGCGCCTCATCTGTGGCGCGTGATGTCATGATAGGATGCGTGACGTCATCAACTCCCGGATGATATTTTTTTTCACAGACAGTCACGTGAAGGAATTCTCGTTCTTGACATGTTAGAGAATTCGAGGAAGAACGAACTAATGGAGGAGGAGAAGGATGAGGAAGAGAAAAGCCAAACTGGATTACCATGAACGATAAAAACATGTAAACGAACCACTCGAAGTAAAACGAGAAACCATTTGGTGAGCGAAATGTTCTGGTGAGCAAAATGTTCTG
This sequence comes from Oratosquilla oratoria, assembly GCF_046742065.1. Taxonomy (NCBI): domain Eukaryota; kingdom Metazoa; phylum Arthropoda; class Malacostraca; order Stomatopoda; family Squillidae; genus Oratosquilla; species Oratosquilla oratoria. Next base: position 44,437,523 of record NC_134792.1, on the reverse strand, counting down.
TTGGGAGACGTTCTGGCAGGCGAAATGTTCTGGAAGAAATGTCCCAGGAGGTTAAATGTTTTGTCGAGCGAAATGTCTGGGTGGAAAACTAGCTCTGTAGAGGAAATGACCTGCAAGGCGAAATGTTCCAGCGGGTGAAATGATCTGCCGAGAAAAATTGCCGTAGGGGAAATATCCTAGTGGGTGAAATGTCCTTGTGGGCAAAAAGTCCTGTGGACAAAATGTCCTTGTAGACGAAATGTCCTCATGCGAGAAATCCCTATAGGACAAAATGTTCTTGTTGGCGAAATGTTTTTGTGGGTGAAAGGTGCTAGTGGGTGAAATGTCCTGGTAATCAAAATGACCCACTGAGCGAAATATAGTGAACGAAATATCAATATGAGTGAAATACTCAGGTACTGGAAAGAACTGACGTGAAAAATATATAGAACATCATAGTCTTCCATATTTCATATATTTCAAAAATTGATAATTGCACGCCAGGAGTCGTTTACCTGCGGCCGATGCCGTCGCCAGGGCAAGTGGCAATCACTAGTAACCTGAATATATAAACCCTATCGGCATTCAAGTGACCAGTGAAAAGAAGAAAAAAATTATGGGAACTTACCCCCAGGAGACTCTCAGCTACGACCAAACAAATATGAATACATCTAATCTAGAACAAGGTTTCACTGCAGAGCGAGAGAGGGCTTTCGAAAAAGAGACAAGAACGAATCTCAGAATATGACAGAAATACATAATTAAGAGGAGCACGCCAGAGAGAGAGGTAGAGAGAGAGAGAGAGAGAGACTGACCTCGTTCATGGTGACCCAAATCTGTCCCTATCCCTGCGTGAAAACCTCATCACCACCGCCTCCCATCATCACCCCACGAAGGGTCCCCCAACTTGCTCCCCTCTATCTCCCCCTCTCCCCTCCCCCTCCCCTCCCTCCCCCAGTGGGACCCAGCTGACGTCGCCTCCATAGTCCGTTCATCTTAACTTGGCGGGGATTCGTCAGGGATGGAAAATAGCGTTACTCTTTGGACCACCAATCTTAGTGAAATTTTACGCGAAGAAAAAAGTAAGAATAGGGAAATTATCATTTAGTGAAGTACAACAATGGCAAACCAGCTAAAAAAAAATTCAGTCCAGATATATATATATATATATATATATATATATATATATATATATATATATATATATATATAATATATATATATATATATATTTTTTTTTTTTTTTTTTTTTTTTTTTTTTAAAGAATTGCCTGGAGGCAGGCAGAGTAAACGACACGTCGCGCAAAGTTTTCCAAGAATCACGTAGGATGAATGAGGACGTTCTTTTAAACGAAGTTGAGTGACTTTCATAGAATATTTGGATCATTTACATTATCATCATTATAAGCCAGCTGCGATTTTCAAGGAAGATGCCATATTTACTCATGAGTGGCCCAGTGACACTCTGAACGGACAGATAACACTCTGAGCAGACCAATGCCATTCTAAGCGGACCTATGGCACTCTGAGCGGGCCACTACCACTCTGAGCGGCTTAGTGGCACTCTTAGTGGACAAATGGCCGGACTAATGACACTCTAAGCGGACCAATGGCACTCTGAGTGGCTCAGTGGTACTCTTAGCGGACCAATGGCCCGACCAAAGGCACTCTTCGCGGACCAAATGGCGGACCAATGGCACTCTTAGCGGACCAATTGCCGGACCAAAGGCACTCTTAGCGGACAAATTGCCGGACCAATGGCACTCTTAGCGGACCAATTGCCGGACAAATGGCACTCTTAGCGGACCAATTCCCGGACCAATGACACTCTGAGGGGACTATTACTACACTGTGGTGGGTCAGTGCCACTCTAAGTAGGCCAGTGCCTCTCTGAGTGAACCGGTGCTTCTCTGGATTGCTCTCAGGTTAATTGCAAACAGAAACTGTGTTGTATCGTTATGGAATTCGTAATTGTGCCTCATCCCCCAAAGCTGGATTTGACTCTCTCTCTCTCTCTCTCTCTCTCTCTCTCTCTCTCTCTCTCTCTCTCTCTCTCTCTCTCTCTCTCTCTCTCTCTCTCTCTCTCTCTCTCTCTCTCTCTCTCTCTCTCTCTCTCTCTCTCTCTCTCTTTCTCTTGTCTAAGTGGACGACGCCATGGTAACGAACTCAGTGAATCATTCGCCTCTCAGGTTTTCATTCATTTATTCATTTATCTATCTGTCTATTTATTTATTCGTTTTATTTTTTTAGATTTGTTGATTTCAGGTTAAGTCATAATAATGAGAGAGAGAGAGAGAGAGAAAGAGGGACTATGAACGGATCTCAGAATTTGACAGAAATATATAATCATGAGAAGCACACAAGTGAGAGAGAGAAAGAGAGACCTATACACATGTAGACCGAATACTTGCAATAAAACCACAATTTGTAAGGATGAACCTGTACATGGCCAGCGGCATCTGCGATATAAAAGAAAACGTTCAGTATGAACATCAAACCTTCAGAGATAAAAACCCGAGATATGCTTCTATCTTCAAACCCGAACACAAATGAACAGCCGGAGATGATCAGAATCCGTCCTATTCCGACCGAAATTAATCGACAGACCTCAAATTTTATGTTGAAGCAGCCTTGTATTGTGGGATGGTGATGACGCGCTTCATGTCAGTGGTAACCAGTGCTTCTATCCTTAGGGGTAATATCGTACCGGAGAGGTTGAATGATGGAGGTGACAAAAGGAGAAAGCTAAAGAGGAATAGTAGCATAAAGGAAGAAAAGTAGAATTAAGATTTATTATT
>NC_134792.1:44409746-44432246 GCF_046742065.1 Oratosquilla oratoria | reverse complement strand
TACCATAAGACCCTTTTCCCCTTATAAAGGGGATGCCCCATCCAAAGCATACAAGGACCCTTCAACTAAAAATATCGACTTCATAAAACATGGAGTCCGTACCCACCACGGGATGTTGATCCATAGTCAGACCCCAACGCGTATTTTGTTGCTGCTGTATCTGTACTCCTTCAGCCGACTGTACATCCATCCTTACATTTCATAGACCCAGCGGGGCGGTATGAAACTCTAAAACGTGGAAACTGAAGTCAATAATAAAGATTTTTTTCCTCTCCCTCTCTCCACCTCTCACTCTCACTTTCTCTCGCTCTCACCCTCGCTCTTACTCTCGCGCACTCTCTCTCTCTCTCTCTCTCTCTCTCTCTCTCTCTCTCTCTCTCTCTCTCTCTCTCTCTCTCTCTCTCTCTCTCTCTCTCTCTCTCTCTCTCCCCTAAGCAGTAAGTCAAGGATGAATGAAGCTTGCATCAGGCCATTCTGTGAGCAAAGTTGCGATGAACGAGGCACCATGAATATAGACAGCTTCCGATGCGTCGTGGGTAGTGCTGTCTTACACCATATAGCTGCCCAGGTCATGTGTGTACATATTTGTACATGTATATTTACCTAGTTGTTGTATTAGAAGGGAAGGGAGCTATGCTCGTGGTGACCCATCTTTGTATCTTTCAGCATCAAGTTTTTTCTTAAAATCTTGAATATATTTGTACACACTGTTTCTTTATTTAAGTGTGTGTGTATGTGTGTGTGTGTGTGTGTGTGTGTGTGTGTGTGTGTGTGTGTATAGCTACGACCAAAGCTGTCACCTTTGCTTTGTGGACTTGGGACAGGAGTGCGAGACTCGAACCCGCATGCTACTGATTGCACAACCACGGCTCATCAAAAAAGAATACCCTTGACCCTGTTAGTTAACGAACCTCACTAACGAGCCTATTAACAACTTCACTAAGTAACTCTAACTCTCCGTTTGACTTGAGTACCTCAATTATCCTCATTCCTATAGACTTTCTTTACGAAATCTCCCCCCCCTCCTTAGCGGGGACAGGATAGAAGCGCTGGTTATCCATAGCGACATCTCCCCCCTCCCCCCCCCCCTTTCCCTACTACTGGAGTCCACGATCAATGTGACATTTGAGATCACACCAAACCCTGTTTAGGTAGAAACGTGCGCGCAATACAATACGAGGCTGTGTCGGTAGAGCATTGAGTGCCCACTTCCTCCTCCTCCTCTTCCCCCTCCTCCTCCTCCTGTTTTTCTTCCTCCTGATTTTCCTTCTCCTTTTCCTTCTTCTCTTCCTCTTGCTATTCCTTCTCCTCTTCTTCCTCCTCTTTTTTTTCTTCTCTTTTTCCTTCTCCTCCTCCCCCTTCCCCCCACTGACCACACTTTTTGCAGATTCACCCAATTGTGTCCAGAAATGAGCCTAGAGATAAATAAACAAATACATAAGTAAACAAATAAATGAATAAATAAATATATGTATAAATAGATAAATAAACTTATAGATGAATGAATAAATAGATAAATAAATATAAATAAATAGGTAAATAGATAAGAATAAGATACTAATGTGGCTACCACGAAGAGGAAGGGGAAGGTCTCTACATCCTCCTGCTCTTCCTCCCCATCCTCCTCCTCCTCCTCCTCCTCCTCCTCCTCCTCCTCTCCCTCATTCTCTTCCTTCTCCTTTTTCTTCTCCTTTCCCTTATTCCCCTCTCCTTCCTACTCCTCCTTTACTTCCTTCTCTCTCTGCTTCTCCTCCTCTTCCTTCTCCTCTTCCTCCTCCTCCTCCTCTTCGTCCTCCTCCTCTTCCTCCTTTTTCTCCTCCTTCTCCTTCTCCTCCTTTTCTTCCTTCTCTTTCTGCTTCTCCTCCTTTTCCCTCTCCTCCTCCTCCTCCTCCTCCTCTTCCTCCTCCACGTCTTCCTCCTCTACCTCCTCCTCTTCCTCCTTTTTCTCCTCCTTCTCCTCCTTCTCCTGCTCCAGGGCTGGCGCAGGATTCATGAGAAATGAAATTAACAGGGAAATGCTGGAGGAAGACGGTCTCAAATGAAGAAAAAGTAAAAGAAAAAGGAGAAGACATGTGACAAGAACAACCTCTGAAATAAAGAGAACTGGCCGCCACTCTAACTGTTTTCTCTCAGAGAGATAAAATACCCTGAGAGAATGCAGAGAGAGGGAGAAGAAGCAGGAGAGAGGAGAGGAAAGAAGAAGAAGAGGGAGAGAGAGGAAAGTAGAGAAGAAAACGAAGGGCGGAAGAAGAAGAAGAAGAAGAAAAAAGAGGAGAAGGAGAAGTAGGAGGGCGAATTAAGGAGACGAAGAAATGAGAATTACGAAAAATAGGAGATATTAATTTGAATAAAGATACTCAAAAACAAACTGTAAAACATCAAAAATAATAACGAGGAAGGGGGGAATGTGTGAAAGAGGAAGCAGAGGGAGGAGGAGGAGGATAAGGACGAGTAGGAGGAGAAGGAAGAAGAGGAGGGGAGGATGATGAGTTGGAGTGAAGAAGAAGAAGAAGAAGAAGGAGGAGGAGAGGTAGAAAAAGAATGAAAAGTAAAAGGTGGAGAAAGAGAAATGGATGAAAGAAAAGGATAAAGAGAAGAAGTAGGACAGGCACAAGAAAGTGGAGGAAGATATGGAAGTCAAGGAGGAGGAGGAGGAAAAGAGAAACGAGGAAGACAGGAAGAAGGAAAACTTCGATGAAGAAGAGGAGAAGGATGTGAGGGAAGAGAAGGACAAATAGGAGGGGGAAGAGGAGGAGATGGAAAAGGAGGAGGAAGAAAAGAGAAACGAGGAAGAGAAGAAGAAGTAAAACTTCGATGAAGAAGAGAAGGAAGTGAGGGAAGAGAAGGACAAAGAGGAGAAGGAGGAAAAGAGAAACGAGGAAGAGAGGAAGGAGGAAAATTTCGATGAAGAAGAGGAGAAGGAAGTGAAGGAAGAGAAGGACAAAGAGGAGGAGGAGGAGGAGGAGGAGGAGGAGGAGGAGGAGGAACAAGAGCAAGACGAGGAGAAAAAGAAACAAAAATTAAAGAGGGTGAGGGTGCGTGAGAGCAGGAAAAGAGAAGAAAAAGAGAACCGGAGTGCTTCAGGGGAATCTGGGGGAGACGAGGCGAAAGAGAGAAAAAAAAAGAGAGGCGAAAGAGAGAAAAAAAGAGAGGGAGAGGAGGGGAGCGGAAGCGATAGCGAGCAAGACAACAAAGAAAAAAAAGAAAAATGGAGAGAAGGAAGGAAATTGACAATGATGAGAGGTGGAAATAAAAAGGAAAGAGAGAGAGAAGGGGAGAAAGAGAGAAAGAGAGAGACAGAAGGGGGTGAGAGAGAGAGGGTGACAGAGAAAGGGTGAGAGAGAGAGAGAGAGAAAGAGAGAGAGAGAGAGAGAGAGAAGAAAAGAAGCAAGAGGAAGTAGAAGGTGGAGGTGTAGAAAACTAAAATGAGGGAGAAGGAACGGAGAAGTTGGAGAGGAAGAGGAGATTTAGGACGAGAAGAAGAAAGAGGAAACGAGGACGGGGAAAAGGAGTGAGAGGACAAGAGAGGAAAAGAAGGAGAGTTACGAGGAAAAAGAGCAAGAAAAGGATGATAATGAGGAGGACGGAGAAGAAAAACTAAAGAAGAAGAGGAAGACGGGGAGGAGAACGTGAAAGACGAGGAGGAGAAACAGACGGAAGAAGAGGAGACGGGGGCAGGTGAGGAACATGAAGAAAAGGAGGTGGAGGGCGAGGGAGGAAGAAGTGAAGGACGAGAAGAAGAGGAAGAAAAATTAAAAAGTGAAGAAGGCGGAGAGGCATGACGATGAAGATGATGATGATGAGGAGGAGGAGGAGTAGAAGGAGGAGAGTGAAGTGAAGGAGAATGAGGAGGTGGAGTCGGAGATGGAGGAGGAGAAGGAGAAGGAGGAGGATTGGGTAGGGGGTAGAGAGTGGGTGGGTGGGGGGTGGGGGGAAAGGGGGAGAAGAATATCCGGGGGGGAAACGACCAAATCCGGTGTCACCTAAAAACGTCGCCCGTGGCAACCGCCGCCACTAATTCACCCGCCGGCATAAGACACTCCCCCTCTCCCTCCCTCCCTCCTAACCTCCCTCCATCCCTTCTTCTCTCCTCCCCTCCTTCCCTTCCCTTCCCTCCCTCCCTCCCTCCCTCCCTTCCTCTCTCCTCCCTACGTACTCCCTTTTCTCCCATTTTCTCTCCTTTCTTCCCTACCTCCCCTTTGTCTCCTTCGCTTCCATCTTCTTTCTCTTCTCTATATCTTCTTCCATCTTTCCTTTATTCTATTTTCCTTCTTCCGTCCATCTAGTTCACTCCCTTCCTTTCTCTCTCCCTTTTCCCCTTCTTCCCTTCCTTCCTCATTCCCTCCCACTTTCCCTCATTTAATTCTTTTTTTCTTTCTGACACTAGATGATTTTATTCAACCCAGAGAGACCTTTCAGCAGGGAACCGCCAATGGAGGAAACTCTTCGGGACTTACGCGACGACATGACGTCACAACGACCTGAGGTGACAACGACATGACGTCATGTCCACCGCAGAAGGATCCAGAAATGTTCAAAGTTTGGTGACCGTTGTCCTCAAAGGACTATAAAATTCTCTCTCTCTCTCTCTCTCTCTCTTTCTCTCTCTCTCTCTCTCTCTCTCTCTCTCTCTCTTTATTGAAATTATTATCTCAATCTCTCAATTCCATAATTTTCTCTGCCTTCCTCCTTTTCTCTTCCATTGTGTGATATCTCCTGCTGATCCCCACGGTCCCTCCTCTTCCTCCTCCACCTCTTTTCTCTTCACCTCTCCTCCCTTCTCTCCTTGCTTCTCCCTCCCAAGCACTCCCACTCCTCCATCTTCGACCCACGACAGAGGAAGAGATTCAGCAATGTTCTTGATGACCTGGGAGTGACGGGGAGTCCCCCCTCATGCCCGCGGTGACACGAAATGCGAGCTCTCGGGAGGTCGGAGAGAGCCTCTCGAGAACAATTTAGCGTCGTGCCGTCGAGGACACGGAGCAAGAAAAGCGGCCCGCGCGCGGGGGCGAGGGCGAGGATCCGCAACCCCCTCAGCTTCCTTTCCCCGCGGGGGGGGGGGCCCCCCCCCGTTCCCGCCAGATGGAAGAAATGGAGAAACTTCTGCAAAAGGAGAAATTGCAACTGTTAGGTTGAAATCGTGGCGCTTTTTTTTTCTTCTTCCTCCTCCTCCTCCTCCTCGTTCTTCTTCTTCAAGTTAGACCTCGCCAGAGTTCGTGAGTACACCTTTAGAGTGGAAAAGTTGACGCGGGACCCCCCACCCCCACCCCCACCCACCCACTCCCCCAAGCAGAGAGGAAAAAGTAGGGGAGTGGGAGGGGAGGAAAAAAGGGATGGAGGAGGAGGAGGAAGAGGAGGAGGAGGAGGAAGGGGAACAGGCATATGACTACGAGTATGACCGAGAGAGAGTTAGAGAGAGAGGCGCACACAGACGGGGAGAGGAGAAGTAAAGAGAAAAGAAAAGAGGAAAGGAGAGGAAAACATAGGAAAAGAGAGAAGATGAGAGAAAGAAAATAGGAAGGATGGAGAGAAGGGAAAATGAAATAGAGAAGACAAGAGGAAAGAGATGAGAGAGAAAGAGAGGAGGATAGAGGAGAGGAGAGAAGAAAAGAGAAGAGAAATGAGAAGGGTGGAGAGAGGGGAAGGAAAGTGAGAAGAGGAAAGGAGAGGAAAGAGATGAGAGAGAAAGAGAGGAGGATAGAAGAGAGGAGAGAAGAGAAAAAGGGAAATAAGAGGGATGGAGAGAAGAGGTATCGTAATGGAAATGCCAATGTTTGAGCAATTTTATTGTTTATATGTCTTGTTGTTCTAGATATTATAGTAATCTAGAAATGTTATTGCCGGAGAAATGTCATTGTTCTTGAAATGATACTGTTAGAGAAATGTTATTCGTCTAGAAGTGGTATTGTTCCTAGAAATGTGATTGTTCCAGACACGCCTCTGTTCTACAAGTATTATTGAAGCCCCAATGAATAACGAAAGCACTGAGAAGCACACGCCATGAGTCGCTTTGCTACGACAGAAACCATCCCCTTTACCCTGGGTGCTCAATGACTTTAGACAGAAGAAAATATGTAAAGGACGGGGGGGGGATCACCCCCCCGGAGTGCCCCTCCCCAGATGAATAAAATCACCTGACGACAGACAGCATGAAATGACTCAAGTATGACACGGGGACATCTCTTTGCCGCTCACCCCCCCCCCGTTCTGACCGACTGGCGTCAGGCATAATAAAATATCCCAAGTTTGACAACGCGGTGGGGAGGAAGAGAAGCGACGACCATTGCGTTGACGAGGTCTTCGTCAAGTTCGTCGTCGTCGTCGTCGTCGTCGTCTTCGTCGTCGTCGAAGTCACTTCGGAGAAGCTGCGGGCGTCTTTGTCTTATCAGTCTACACTAAGAAAGAAGGGATTACGGGGAAGGGGGGGAAGGAAGATTTCTTTCTTTCATTCTTTCTTTCTTTTTTCTCTTTCTTCCTTGATATTTTCTTTGCTTTCCTTCTTCTTTCTTGCCTTCTCAGTTGTCGTTCTTCCTTTCCGTATTTCTTTTTTATATTTTTGGATTCTTTCTTACTTCCCTTCTCTGTTTCTTTCTTTCCTTTTTCACTCATTTTTTCATTCTTTCTTCAAGCTTGCATCCAGCTACTCCTTTCTTTCTTCATCTTTCCTCAAGATTATTTTCTCCATTTTCCGTCTGATTTAACGTCTTCCTCCTTTCTCCTTACTCCTTCCTCCTTACAGTCCCCCCAAACTTCCTTCCCCCCTTCCTCCACCTCCTCATCTTCCCTTTTCCCATTTTCTTCTTGTCACTTTTCTCTCTCCACCTCTTCCTTCTTCGTCCTCTTCTTCTTTCTATGCTCCTCACCTACACAGGAGGAGCATGCAGAAAGGAGATCATTTGGTCCTTAACTAGGTCGGATGTAAGAAAATATATATATATGATAATAAATAGATAAATAAATTAGTAAAAATTGTAATAATATAAATATAAATAATAGTAGATAAGATAAATAAGTGCATAGGTATAGTTGAATAATAAATAAACAGGTAAATAGTAAATAATAGATTGACAGATAAATAATGATAAATAAAAATCAAGCAAATAATAATAAACAAACAGACAAATAATAACAAACAAATAAATAATATAACATAAATGACATGCATTACAGCATCTTGCTAGGGTGTTTATCTAAACGAATCTTAAAGCTTCGAACTGGACTACATTACACTGCCTCTGCAGGAAGTTTATTCCATTCATTAATTACACGGTTGGCGAAGTCGTTTATACCCACTTCCAAATTCAATCTGTTTCCTGACAGTTTGAGACCACTATTTCTTGTCGGATTCTCATTCAGTGTAAAAATTTTGACACTCTTGATGTTGTCAATTCCCTTTAGAATCTTAAAGTCATCTCTTAAGTCTACGCTTTTTTAAGGAAAACAGATTCATATGTTTTAGTCTATTTTCGTATGATTTATTTTTTATATTTGGAATCAGTTTTGCGGCTCGCCGTTGTACTTTTTCTGATTTGTCAATGTCTTTAATGAGATTTGGTGACCATACGGAAACAGCATATTCCAAATATGGACGAACTAACGATTTATATAGCTTGTTAATGTGAGATGGACTTTTGAGGTCAAAAGATCGCGCAATCAATCTTAGAATCTCATTTCCTTTTCTGAGGCTGAAATACACTGCTTAGATGATTTGAGATCGTTACTGATAATTACACCGAGATCGTTTTCACTGTCCACTTTTGTTAACGAATTTCCAAATAACTTGTAATCGTACTTACTGTTATTTTTACCTATGTACATAACCTTGCATTTACTTGTGTTAAATTTCATTAGCCACTTTTCAGACCATTGCTGTAGTTTATCTAAATATTCTTGAATATATAATTGGCTTAAGCGATCATTTGCCATTCGGTACAGTTTTGTATCATCAGTAAATTTGGAGACAATAGATTTCAATCCGTGATCTATATCATTTACATATACTATGAATAGAAGTGGCCCAAGAACGGAACCCTGAGGAACTCCACTCGTAACATTTTTTCATCTAGAAATTTTACCATTTAGAACAACTCTCTGTTTTCAATTATTCAACCAATTACTAGTCCAACTTAATAGGCTACCACTTATTAAGTGTGAAGCTAATTTAGTAAGTAGTCTTTCGTGGAGGACGGTATCAAAAGCTTTTGCAACGTCTAGATATATAAAACCTACATTGTTTCTTTTGTCATGTTCTGACTGTGTTATAGAATTCGAGTAAGTTAGTCACGCAAGAACGTTTCCGTCTGAATTCATGCTATCATTTATCAAACAGTTACTTTCTAAATGATGTTCGATAGTATCTCTGATAATAGTTTCCATCATTTTTCCTATGATTGAAGTCAGGCTTATAGGCCTGTAGTTATTTGGTTTCTTTTTTTTTTCACCTTTTTTGAATATGGGAGTAACATTAACTAGCTTCCATTCTCTTGGGACATCTCCGAATATGATTAATTTCTCCCTTCTTGTATCTCCTCATCTCTCTTCCTTCTCACTTTCTCTTTCTCTTTTCTTCCTTTTGTCCTCTATCTCCCTTTTCTCCTTTGTCTTTCTTTTACTTTCTTTTATTTCATGATCTATATTTTCTCCTTTATTTTCCTCTTCTCGTCTTCCTTCTATTTGCCTTCATCTTTCATCTACTTTTTCCTTCATCTCCTAATCCCTCTTCCTTTTCTTGCTCCATCTTCACTCTTTTTCTCTTTCTCTTCATCTTTTTCCTTCCCCTCTTCTGCCTCCCTCGTTTGCTTCTTCATCCCTCCTCCACTTTTCTTCCTTTATCTTCTAATCCCTCTTTTCTCTTGTCTCCATCATTTCACTTTTTGTTCTTCCTTGTCCGCCTTCTCTCTCCCCTTCTCCATCCCTCGCTTTTTCATTTTCCTTCTCTCCTCCATTTTCCTTCCTCCATTCTCATCCGATTTCATTTCTATCTTCTTTCTTGTGCCTTGTTTTTCTTGTCTCCTGCCTGCCGCCCCTCCTACTCTGCCTTCTCCACCTCTCCTCTTCCACCTCTCCTCTTCCACCTCTCCTCTTCCACCTCTCTTCTTCAATTTCTTTCATCCGACCCTCTTGATATGGAGTGTTAACTGCATAGGTTTTATCTTATGCTGTCATTATCTTGAGAAACTTCCAGATACCCTTATGGACTAGAGTCACGCATATATTTTTTTTCTTTTTAGATTGGAGACTTATCTCTACTAATAATACGTAGGAGACTACTTAAGGTATATATAATTTGGTACTGAAGTATTTGGGTATTTTGGGTTTTGGGTATCTATGGGTGATGATACCCAAGCAATTTTGGTATTAAGGTATTTCGTTATCCGCCTACATAGGTATTTTGGTATTATTTTGGTATATTATTTTGGTATATTTGTTGCCCATGTCTCCCGGATGAGTGCGCCAGAGGCATAATCGGACCCGTGCTAGTCACGCATTCACCTAGTTGTGGGTTCGAATCCCGCACTCCTCTCCGAATCCCAGCAGTGACTGTTAGTTACTTGTCCCAACAGTCCAAGCACATATGTACAGGACAAAGGTGACGGCTTCAGCCGCAGCTACTAAGCGCCTCTTGGTGTAGCCCCTTTAATTTTCTTCTTCCTTCCTCTCCCGGGTACTTGGTCGCGTCACTCGAAGTTTGAGGGAAAGTGTTCGGGTTGGGAAGGATGCCAGAGACCGACCCTTCCACGAGGAGGAGGAGGAGGAGGAGGAGGAGGAGGAGGGGGAGGAGGAGGAGGAGATGGGGGAAGATTTACTTGAGCCCCCTTGCGGTTGGCTGACAAAGGTTGAATGAATGGATCTTTGCAAGGGCCAAAGCCTCCAACGCCGCCCGCAGCACCCCCCCACCCCCACCCCCACCCACCCGAAGGAAGTTTCTCTAATCTACGGTCAAATACCGTCCATGATAACACACTCTCTCTCTCTATCTATCTATCTATCTATCTATCTATCTATATGTCTGTATATCTATCTGTATGTCTCTACCTATCTCTTCCTCAAGGGTAAAATACAGTTCTTAACAACATCTCTCTCTCTTTCTCTCTCGCTCCTTCCCTATCTCTCTCTTTCTCTCTCTCTCTCTCTCTCTCTCTCTCTCTCTCTCTCTCTCTCACTCTCACTCTCTCTCTCCCTCCCCCTCTCTCTCTCTCTCCCTCCCTCTCTCTCTCTCTCTCTCTCTCTCTCTCTCTCTCTCTCTCTCTCTCTCTCTCTCTCTCTCTCTCTCTCTCTCTCTCTCTCTCTCTCTCTCTCTTTCTCTCTCTCTCTCTTTCTTAGGTTTCCATGACTTAACGACAGATTACACTCTGTTACCAAAGACAAAGGGGAAGGAAGGGGAACAAGATGGTAAGGTTGGAGAAGAGGAGATAGGTCGGAAGGCTACGTAATATGCGAGTAGGAGGAGGAGGAGGAAGAAGAAGAGAAGAAAGAGATGAGGAACAAGGAGAAATAGGAAATAGAAAAAAAACCAGGAGGATGAAGAGGATGACGAAGAAGAGTAGGAAAACGAAGGGGCAAAGGAAGAAGTGAAAAAAAGGAGAATAGCACAGAGAGAGAGAGAGAGAGAGAGAGAGAGAGAGAGAGAGAGAGAGAGAGAGAAAAGCTAATTGGGAATGATGAAAAGTGATTAGCATAAAATTAGAGAAATAGAGAGCAAAGAAGAGGAGGAAGAAGAGCGCAAAGAGGATGATAAAGAGCAGGTGGAGAAGCAAGGCAATAATGAGAAATGAAGAGGAGGAAGTGGAAGGTGGGAGGTGGGTGGGTGTGGAGGAAGACGTGGGCGTGGGTGGGTGGGCGTGGAGTGGGAGGAAGAGGATGAAGAGGAGGAGTGGAAGTGAAGGAGGAGGAGGAGAAGGAGGGAGTGGGAGAAAGGACTTCACACTAAGAGTCGTACTTTTAAAAACCTTCCTATCATTAAAAGTAGATTACATAGATAAGCTAGTAAGGCATGTTGATTTAACTAGAACATCAAGCAAAATATATTTTTTTGAAATAGTGGTAACCTTTCGCCATTTTTTTTATTTTTTTTTTTTGTAGTACGACCCTCGGATTGTTATGAACTTTGTGGACCTGATACGAGAAACTAAAAAAGAAAAAAGAAAAAAAAAAAGTTTCAGTCCCCCCTCCGCCCTCCCCCTTTCCCCCTTCCCCTCCTCCTCTACCCTCTTCCCTCTCCCCTCTTTATGAAAATAAATTAAAATGCCCTCAAAACGATGCTCCTGAAAGAAGCGAAGAAATTGGAAGTCACTGGGTGCTACAGGAATGAATGAAATCGCCTGACGGCAGTCTGAGTTGAGGTGAAAGCACCACAAGATACAGAAGCCGTGGGTGTAGGATAGTTGGTACCTCGGGGAACATTCGCCAGATTGGCAGCGGGGTGGCCAGTCGACGGGAATTCGAATAAGGAAATCACAGAAAGCTGCGTTAGAGGAGGACCCGGGGCGGAAGAGAGAAAGAGAGGAAAGGAAAAGGAGAGCGGGAAATGGAAAGAGAGGGAGAGGTAGAGAGAAGGAGAGGGAGAAATATAAGGACGGAGAGGAAGAGAAAGAAGGAAAGAGGGAGACAAAGAGGAGTCGGGGCGGAAGAGAGAAAGAGAGGAAAGGAAAAGGAGAGCGGGAAGTGGAAAGAGAGGGAGAGGTAGAGAGAAGGAGAGGGAGAAATATAAGGACGGAGAGGAAGAGAGAGAAGGAAAGGGGGAGACAGAAAGAGAGTGAATTGAGAAAGATGTAAAGAGAGAACTAAGAAAGAGAGATGGAGGAGGAGGAAGACAGATATAGGGAGAGGAAGACGTGGAAGAAGGAGAATTTAAAAGACTTGAAGAAGGTCAAACAACTCCATCGCTTCTATCCCTGAGGACAATATTACATCAAAGAGAAAGAGTCAGATTATTAATAATCTCTTTATCTCATGGGAGATGAGTCTCCAAAGAATCCTGCGAGGATCTGGTCCTTATGGGTGACACTGAAGTCCCTAAAGTGTTGCCAGCATGGAACCTATGCAGTCGATACCATATAAGGAAATATGATTAAAGAAAGCGGAAAGGTAGAGGAAGAGAGGTAGAGGGAAAAGGGAGAGGAAGGGAAGGGAAGTAGAGGGAGGGAGAGAGGGAGAAGAGGAACGGAAGGACAAAGGAGTGGCAGAGGAAAAGGGAAGAAGAGGAGGGAGGAGAAGGAGAGAGACAGGGAAAGGAAGAGGCTGAGGAAGAGGGAGAAGGAGAGGGAGACAGGGAGAGGGAGGGAGAGAGGGAGAAGAGGAACGGAAGGACAAAGGAGTGGTAGAGGAAAAGGAAGAAGAGGAGGAGAGAGACAGGGAAAGGAAGAGGCTGAGGAAGAGGGAGAAGGAGAGGGAGAGAGAGAGAGAGAGAGAGAGAGGGAGAATTGGTTGGGAGTGGAGATGTGAGAAGGGATTTCGGGAATGAACGTGGAGGGGTAGGGAGGGGCAGGGGAGGGGGGAGAGGAGGGTGCGTGGGAGTATGGAGGAGGAGGATTAGTGGCAGATTAACACGGGAAGAACAATTTGCATGTCATTGACGGGGGAGGAGGAAGGGGAAGTGGGGAGGAGACCGTGAGTCCGGTCCGCAGGAATTCTGGACCAATTCCAGAGCGTTTAGGTATTCCACTATTCACCATGAAAGTGGATCACTTGCTGGACTTGTGATTGGCAGCTATCACCCTTCCGTGTGGTTGGAGAAGCTTGTGTACGTTTGAGTGTGTGTGTGTGTGTGTGTGTGTGTGTGTGTGTGTGTGTGTGTGTGTGTGTGTGTGTGTGTGTGATTCACCATGGTCTCGGATCACGTGTTGGACTCGCGATCGACAGCCATTAACCTCCCGGACGAGAGCTCAGAGCTCGTATGACCGATCTATGGGTAATACTGTGACCTTACACGTACACACACCCCAACTCCCTGCCCATGAGAGTTGGAGTAACGACTGGCAGCGCAGCGATACTGAAATGATTTCACCCTGGGCGGGATTCGAACCCGAACCGCTGTGATGGCAGTTGCGATCGTTACCAATACGCCATCAAGCTGTGTGTATGTGTGTCACGAGAACCGTCGCCAAGCGATTTTATTCAACTGAGAGGAAACCTTGCCTCTTCAAAAGAGGCCAGAGTATTTACGAGTACAAATGTACATAACTTTTGTGAAAACACATTTGTCTGCACATAATGACTTCTCGAGTGTTGCAAAAAAATTGTCGTGTTACACACACACACACACGCACGCACACACACACACATACACACACACACACATATATATATATATATATATATATATATATATTTATTTATGTATGTATATACAGTGTTCGACAAGGATGTACGAACGGTTAGCGAGAATGACTGATGATGAGTGTTGAGGACTGTTTTTGCTGAAATGCACAATTTTATATAAAAAATTAGCATATGGTTGCATTAGTTGACCTATTTTTTTTAAATGTGTGATTTTCATGTAATTTGATCAAAGAAAAGTTACGTTTTTATCCTTTACAAAATTACCAACCACTAACCGTCCGACTCACTAATTACCGACCTCAACCAAACAATGACGGTTTTTGCTCAAATGTACAATTTTGTATAAAGAATTAGCATATGGTTGCATTATTTGACCTATATTTTTTAAATGTGTGATTTCCATGTAATTTGATCAAAGAAAAGTTACGCTTTTATCCTCTGCAAAATTACCGACCACAGCTACGATTCGTCCAGTCCGCCAGCTATGATCACTGGTGGTATGGACCAAACTACACTCTATTAAGTTTCTTACTATTGTGTTATTAGTGTAAAATATTGCATATAGTTAAATTACTTCGACTATTTTCTTTAAATTTGTGTGATTATCATGTAATTTGACCAATCGTGCATTTCAGCAAAAACCGTCGGACGATATTCATAGCTGTAGTCGGCAATTTTGTAGAGGATAAAAACGTAACTTCTCTTTGATCAAATTACATGGGAGTCACACATTTTAAAGAAAATAGGTCAAATAATGCAACCATATGCTAATTTTTTATATACAATCGTGCATTTCAGCAAAAACCGTTCTTGTTCGAGTTTGGTCGGCTATTAATGAGTTGGTAAGTTTGCAGAGGATAAAAACGTAACTTCTTTTTTATCAAATTACATGAAAATCACACATTTTAAAGAAAATATGTCAAATAATGCAATCATATGCTATCTTTTATATAAAATCGTGCATTTCAGCAAAAACCGTCCCTGTTCGAGTTTGGTCAGCTATGAGTGAGTCGGACGGTATTCATAGCTGTTGTCGGTAATTTTGCAGAGGATAAAACGTAACTTCTTTTTTATCAAATTGCATGGAAATCACACATTTTAGAGAAAATAGGTCAAATAATGCAACCACATGCTAATTTTTTATATAGAATAGTGCATTTCAGCAAAAACCGCTCTTGTTCGAGTTTGGTCGACTATGAGCGAGTCGGTCGGCAATTTTGCAGAGTATAAAAACGTAACTTCTCTTTGATCAAATTGCATGAAAATCACACATTTTAAAGAAAATAGGTCAAATAATGCAACAATATACTAATTTTTTATATAAAATTGTGCATTTGAGCAAACCCGTCACTGTTTGGTTGAGGTCGGCAATTAGTGAGTCGGACGGTATGTGGTTGGCAACTTTATAGAGGATAAAAACGTAACTTCTCTTTGATCACATTACATGGAAATCACACATTTTAAAGAAAATAGATCAACTAATGCAACCATATGCTAATTTTTTATATGAAATTGTGCATTTCACCAAAAACAGTCCTCAACACTCATCATCACTCATTCGCGCTAACCGTTCGTGCATTCTTTTCGAGCACTGTATATATATATATATATATTATATATATATATATATATATATATATAAATATATACATATATATATGTACATATATATATGTCCACGCCGTCTCCTAAGGTCGGCGGTCATGAGGTACAGAGGTAAAGGGAGGCAATCATTACGCACACTTCTTCTTTCTTTATTTGACCCTTAGTTCTCGATCTTACAACAGACGGTGTGTATGTGTGGTTTCTGCAAATTAGTTCAACATTGTAATTTACATTCATAATCAAGCTATCAAACCAATTCAATAATTAGCACAATGTTCAATCATGACAAACTTTACAATTCATACCATGATTTGTTCTTCCGCCTTTCCCATATCCATCATTCTATATTCTCGTGATCCTTTCCTATTTAGAAAAACCAGATACAGTACTAATCAACATGATTTCCACACTAACTCTTAACTATACTTCAAATATTACATAACTCAAATTACATAATAATAATTCACTCTGCCAATGCTTACCAATTATGCTTTCTATCGCACTCATGAAGGTGTTGTCACTTTGACAACTAGACACAGAAAGAACAATACTTCTTCATTCCTCACAAAGAGGACGCGGCACTACTTTTGGCGGAAGAATATCAATTCAAGGGATCCAAATTCAATATATACTAGTCACGTTCCACTCAACATTCTCCTTTTCATATGACTTCTTTAATTCTATTTCATTTTATAACATATTTAATAATTCACTACAGTACATCAACTTCGACAAAGACATTTTACATTTATTTTACATACATAGTAACTGCATACGTAACAACACGAGCTTATGATTGCCATTAGGCTCTGGGCTCCTTCATATGTCATAGATATTTTCTCACATCCCACCCAGACATAGTACTATCTGTACTCAACATACATCTTTATATCACAAACAGTGATTTGTAATTAAATTTAGTACATACAATTTGTCAGTACACTTGAGCATTATACAATTGGTGCTTAACACAGATCATATGTCACCAGCCATGATTAGTAATTAACCTCGATACATATTATAATTTATCTGTAGAACATACATCAAAATATTCTTATACATAGTGCAATCGGCACTCACAATATATATATATATATATATATATATATATATATATATATATTACATATATATATATATTACATATATATATATATATCATATATATATATATATATATATATATATGACGAGATAAACACCATATGAGGACGGAGCCTTTATTTGTACGACGTTTCGCTTATTACAGCTTTTTCAAGTACAAGTTGAGATACAAATGCTTGAGATTAAATAAGGGGAAAGGAGGGAACGGGGAGAGAAAAGGGAGGGGGGAAGGAAGAGGAAGAGGAGGAGGAGGAGGAGGTGGGGGGATTGGACACTGGGAAAGGATGAGAATGCTGGCCCAAACGTCCGTGGGCGAAATGTCCACAAAGGGTGGATTTAAATATTTAATATTTTGCTGGCCATGGGTATTAGGGGAATAATGTGAGGAGATATGTTAAACATGCCCCTGTTTTGTTCAATAGTGTTCGTTCCTTGAATGATTGCTGCTTCTAAACACTTCCTGCGGATTTTGTCTGGTTCCCGTATCAGCAGCTCTGCATTCTTCCAGTCCATAAGATGGTTTTCCTTGTTTCTATGTGTCACACATGCATTGGTGGTGACATCATGCCTGACGTCGTAACGGTGTTCACGTATTCGTGTATTCAGGTCGCGTGACGTTTCTCCGATGTAAACTTGATCACATCCTGAACACGGAATACGATAAACACCGGCTTTGGTGCCCGGTGTCTGGTTGTTGTGTGTTTCCGTCTTCGTGATGTCTTTTATTGTTCTGCTTGTCTGGCACACTATTTCCAAGTTGGTGGTTCTTAAAAGACGTGTCAGGTTGGTGGCAACGTCGCCGGTTGGCAACACGAGACGTCTAGTTGTGCTGTCCTGCTGCCTACGGCTTTCCCGAATCTTAGCGGCCTGCTGTTTGCAATTATCGTATTCCGTGTTCAGGATGTGATAAAGTTTACATCGGAGAAACGTCACGCGACCTGAATACACGAATACGTGAACACCGTTATGACGTCAGGCATGATGTCACCACCAATGTTCGTGATTTTTTGAGTTCGTAAAGAAGGGAATAGAGGAATGAAAAGGGAAAGCGAAGGAAGAAGATGATATATAATCCTCTTCATTTCCCCTCACCCCGCTCTTCCACCATGCCCACTATTACTCTCTCCCATCATCCTATTCCCCCTAACACCCATCAGTAGCTAATTACCATCGCATTGTCTTCCGCAAACCCTCCAGCATGATTAGTGTGTGTGTGCATGTGTGTGTGTGTGTTTGTGTCCATGCGTGTGTGTGTGTGTGTGTGTGTGTGTGTGTGTGTGTGTGTGTGTTTGTATGTGTGTGTGTGTGTGTATGTGTATGTGTATGTTCGTGTGTGCGTGTTTACCTAATTTTAGCTAATTGTAGTGTATGAGGTTAGAGATATACTCACGTGATCCCGTCTCTATTATATCTCTATTTCAAAATTTGCCTTATCGGCGTGTGTGTGTGTGTGTCTGTGTGTGTGTGTGTGTGTGTGTGTGTGTGTGTATGTTATCTAATTGTATTACCTATATGTAATGTGTGTGTGTGTGTGCATGTATGTATGTGTGTGTGTGTGTGTGTGTGTGTGTGTGTGTGTGTGTGTGTGTGTGTGTGTGTGTGTGTGTGTGTGTGTGTGTGTGTGTGTGTGTGTGTGTGTGTGTGTGCATGTGTGTGTGTATGTGTGCATGTGTGTGTGTGTGCGTGTGTGTGGGGATCATATTTTGTTTTCATTCATTTATTCGTTTATTTATTCATTTATTTATTTGTTTGTCTGTCTATTCATTTATTTAATAATAAATGTATTTTGGCCTATTTCCTGTTCCAGGCTATTCCGCAGATTGTTACATTTGTACGGAAAAATGTGGTTTCAATATCCTGTAGCCTTTTCTCTTTTATTCCCTTTCTCTCTTTCCCCCACCTCTCTCTCTCTCTCTCTCTCTCTCTCTCTCTCTCTCTCTCTCTCTCTCTCTCTCTCTCTCTCTCTCTCTCTCTCTCTCTCTCTCTCTCTCTCTTTTCCCGTCCATTTACTGAGATACAGTCCTTCTCTTTGCCAACAGACATGTAAGTCTATTCCCAAAGTCTTACTAATATGTTTTTCGGGTGACAAATTGTCCGCGAGAAAACTCTCAAGTCTTTCTCCTCTTTCTCTTTTGTAAATTTCTTTTCTATTTTTCAAAAAATAAGTCTTCGGTGGCCGCTTCGTGCCTCTGACCATTTCCAATACATTCGGCATGATCCTCGCGTATCCACTTATATCCACCCATCCACCAAACAAATCCACTCGCTCGAACGCACCACAGAATCTTTTGTCTGGTGGGCGTCCATCCTCAACCCACGCCCTCCATAGTCCACTTCCGCCGCTCGTCACCAGTGGGCGTTGTTGTCGTCATCATACGGGACATCCAAAGTCGTCTCTCAAGTTCCCGGCAAAACCCAAAATTTCGTAAAGAAAGAACAAAAAATTTATGTCGCCAGAACCTCTTTCATAAAAATATTTTTTGTGAAAACGCTCTCTTATTTTTCTTCTTCAGAACATAGTATGTAAAACGAGAAGCATTTGGATTTTTTTTCGGATATTACCAGCGCTTCTGTCCTCAAAAACGACATCTCGTCGAAGAATCAGTCAAGAAGAGAGAGGCATCAGAAGAAAGTTAGCAGAACGATAAGATAGTTGATTTTGAACGTGGTCCTTTATTCTATCTTATTTTACTTGATCATTTCAATTTACTACAATCTATAGCATTTTACTAGATATTAGTTTCCAGCCATAAGATACGTAAAATCAGTATATACTGACCATATTTGTATTGCTGCTATATTATTAAAGCATGTCATTGATACTGTTTTTCTATCAGCCATTTTTGGGTGACCTCCACAGTCAAAATAATGGCTTCAATATATTTACAAAAACTGTATTGTCAATATATCATTATCAAAATTAGATGCATTGCTTGTTTTGATTTATCTATTTACTTATTTTACATAACTAACGTCTTGTGCACTAACAGTATCAGAATCGCAAAATAATATTTAATGAAAATTATATAGATATCATACCACTAAGACTACTGTACCATAGATCCTGTAGATAGAAATTGATAGTATCCCATATGCATTAACTGTTATCGATACATCGAGGTCAATATTCTTAGGAATTTCAGGAGGAAAACAATTATTTTTCGAAGGCTCTTGAAGATAACAATTTCGACCATTTCTAGAAGAAGAATTCTGGTTCCCGGCAACGCCTTCTCCCGGAACCATAAATTCCGGCGACCTCCTCCTCCTCCTCCTCCTCCTCCTCCTCCTCCTCCTCCAGAAATTCTCAGAATAGAACTACAGCCCCCTCCCTGTGCCATATCTTAGACCCGGCTCTCCGGGGGGGTAATGGTTAGTGTCGAGGGCTCCCTATGATGTAGACCCGAGATCGAGCCCTGGTCAGAGTGGGTAACCTTTTGGGGAAATATATTGTATCTTTTTTGCCAGCGTTTCTTTCTTTGTGGACAATTTTTCGCCGGAGAGGTGAAGCCAATGAGGTGGTCAAAGAGAGATTGTTAAGGAGGGTAGTAGAATAGAGGGCTAGTAGAATTCAAAACTTATCAACATTCTTTCTTTATGAGTAGAAATGAGTCTCCAATCACGAAAACGCTGCATGACTCTGGTCCGTAGGAGTTTCATTAAATTACGGACCACATGAACTATATACTATCAATATCCAAAAATGTGGGTATTTGGAGAGCCAGTGTCCTCTTCAGAGCTCCCCTACTTATTGTTTCGTGAATATACTCCATTTATGGATTGCTATTCCCCAGTCTCATCAAGTGACCCCCGCATTGAAAAAAATAATCATCATTCGGCTCTTCATTCACAAACCACTTGTAGTTTTTAGTGTGCTGGTCCCCACGTGGGCCCCGTGGGCCCTGTGGGCCCCTTTAAGGCTCACTGGACCACATGTTGAGAGCCGCTGGTCCAAGCAAACGGTGCACTTTGTCGGCGGGCGCCAGGCGGGCAGGCAGGCAGGCCTGCGCGTGACTCGGTGCCTCATCGCAGACAGACAAGAAGTCAAACAAATCCTGTTCGAAAGACAAACACGAAAAGGGGAAATAAAGCTCCGACTGGGTGTTTGAACAGAAAGAGAAATAGAGATGGAGGGTGGGGAGAAGGTTCCAGTATAAGAGAGAAGGAGAGGGAGGGAGAGGAAAACAGAACGAGAGAGAAAGAGACATACAGACAGACAGCGACATAAACAAAGAAAGAGACAGAGGTAGAATGAGACAGAATTTGAGAAAGAACGAGAGGAAAAGAGAGGAAAAAGGGGAAGAGAGTGAGAAAGACAAAGAGACAGTTAGGGGCAGAAATGAAGACAAAGACAGAATTAGACAGACAAAGGCGGAAATAAGATGAAGAAATAGAGAGGCAGAAAAAGGGAGGTATACAGGGAGAGAGAGAGAATGAGGCGGAGGAAATACATTTGTACGTCCTTAAAAAATTATTATTATATTTTTTTCCTCGCCAGAAACGGTGAAGGAACCTGAAAATGAAAAGAGAGGGTGGGTGGGGGGGAGGACTCTATTCTTTCTGCCACAATAGAGTCCAGTCGTTTCTCATTAACGCATATATTACAGTCCGCATACTTTTTTCAACTGTACTATACTTTATCCCGTTGCCGATAAGGCACCAGTGCTTCCATCCTTGAGAATTTTGGTCAACGTTACAATTGGTTTTGTAACGCTATTGAAACGAAGTTGTTGACTTAAGAGACTCATTCTGTGGAGCTCCTCATCTCTCTGAAAAAGGGTCATCCCCTTTCCTACCGGGTAATAATTTTCTTTAGTTTAGAGAAAAGAAAGAGAAACATGAAACAAGGAAAAGCAACTGGGGAAGATGGTATATCGATGGATCTATTTTTAAAGACGCAGGGAAAGAAGTTCATATTAAGTTAGCTCAGTTGTACTCCCAGTGCTTACGTCAAGAAAGCATTCCTGAATCGTGGTGCAATGCTATAGTGGTTTTGCTTTATAAAAAAGGAGACCAGAAGGACCTTAGTAACTATCAACCGATTAGCTTACTGTCAAATGTATATAAGGTATTCTCCAAGATCCTTACAAATAGACTAAGTCAAGTTTTAGATGGAAACCAACCGAGAGAACAGGCAGGCTTTAAGAGCGGATATTCGACTACAGTAGACCATTTGCAGGCGATAAACCAACTAACCGAGAAAACGACAGAATACAATATACCTCTCTGCTTAGCTTTTGTAGGTTACGAGAAGGCCTTTGACTCGGTAGCACAAATTGCAATACTAAACTAGCTACACAAGCAGGGTACAAACGAACAGATCGTAAGGGTTTTAGAAAAGATTTATGCGAAATACCGCTAAAATCTGACTACATAAAGATACAGAAAAGATTAAAATCAAGAATGAAGTACGGAAAGGCGATACAATTTCACCCAAATTATTTACAGCTTGCTTGGAAGATATTTTCAGAAGGTTGAGTTGGGAAGAGAAGGGTTTGAAGATTAATGGCGAATATTTGAACCACCTAAGATTTGCGGATGACATTATTCTTATTTCAGAAAGAGCAGAAGACTTGCAAGATATGCTGAGTGATATGAACAAAGAAAGTCTCAAAGTAGGTTTAAAATAAACAAGAGTAAAACCTAAGTAATGTTCAACACGAAAATTCCAAGTAAAGAGATTATAATCGGTGGTGAGTGTCTTGCAAAAGTTGAATAGTATAATTATTTAGGACAGATGATGAAAATGACCAAAGGTCATGATAATTAAATAAAAATACTTATTACAATTGGTCGGAAAGTGTTTGGTAAGTATAATAAAATGCTGAGAGGCTCTCTACCTTTATATTTGAAACGTAGAGTTTACAATCAATGCATTCTGCCAGCAATAATCTGCGGGTGTGAGACTTCGAAACTGAAGAAGGCGATGGAAATAAAACTAAGGACTGCACAGAGGAGAATGGAGAGATCAATAATGGGAATAACGCTGAGAGACCGAAAGAGAGCAAGTTGGGTGAGAGAGCAGACTAAAGTGAAAGATATTGTGGAAGCAGTAAAAGAAAGGAAGTGGAATCGAGCATGTAAGTTAGTGCGAATGACTGATGAGCAATGGAGCAAGTGCGTTACTGAGTGGACGCCGCGAGATAGGAAGCGTGGAAGAGGGAGACCAGACAGAAGGTGGAGACACGAGATTGAGAAATTTTCAGGAGTGACGTGGCAGAGGTTGGCGCGGTCATGTGAATCATGGAATGCTATGAAGGAGGTCTTTGTTCAGCAGTGGACTCGGGATGGCTGATTTGATTTGATTTGGTTTGAGTTCCGATTGCCTTTAGGCTATTTTTTCAGTACTTTTCTGCCGAAAGGGTTATAACCCATGTCGATAAACCCCTTCCGTAACGGATGGTACCTACTGTAGGTGCCGTTAGGCGATTTTATTCGTCTCCGTGGTAAACCTTTGGTAGGGTTGGAGGAAGGGGTCATATGCAATATATATATATATATATATATATATAT
>NC_134792.1:44387246-44399746 GCF_046742065.1 Oratosquilla oratoria | reverse complement strand
TGTGTGTGTGTGTGTGTGTGTGTGTGTGTGTGTGTGTGTGTGTGTGTGTGTGTGTGTGTGTGTGTGTGTGTGTGTGTGTGTGTGTGTGTGTGTGTGTGTGTGTGTGTGCGCGTGTGTGTGTGTTTGTGTGTGTGTGTGTATGTATTTGTGTGTGGTGTGTGTGTGTGTGTGTGCGCGTGTGCGCGCGTGTGTGTGTGTGTGTGTGTTTGTGTGTTTGTGTATGTATTTGTGTGTGTGTGTGTTTGTGTGTTTGTGTGTGTGTATGTGTGTGTGTGTGTGTGTGTGTGTGTGTGTGTTTGTGTGTGTGTGTGTGTGTGTTTATTGGTGTGGGTGTATGGGTATGGGTGGGTGGGTGTAGGTGTCTGAGTGTGTACGTGTGTGTGTGTGTGTGTGTGTGTGTGTGTGTGTGTGTGTGTGTGTGTGTGTGTGTGTGTGTGTGTGTGTGTGTGTGTGTGTGTCTGTGTGTGTGTGTGCGTGTGTGTGTGTGTGTTGGTGTGTGCGTGTGTTGCCAAACACTTTCATTCAGCCAAAGCAAGCCTCCCCAACACACCATAACATCTGGTATGTTTTGTTCTTCAGACTCCAGACGATTTTACTCACCTGAGGGAGAGAGGGATAGGGAATTCTACCTATGGGGGGGGAGTGAGGGAGGAATAGGACTAGCTTAACCTGTGAGGGAAAGGTGACCCATTTTCACCTGTCGTGGCGGAGTAGGAAAAGAGAGGAGGAGGACCTTCACCTGTGGTGGTGGAAGAGTAGGAGGAGGAGCTTTACCTGTGGTGGAGGAGGAAGAGGGGGAGGAGAAGGAGGAGGAGGAGTAGGAGGAGGAGGAATAAAGTAATAATTCAGAGATGAGAAACAGGCCAAGGAGGACGAACAGGGGAGGAAGAAGGAAAAAAAAAAGGAGGAGAAATGGGGAAAATGATTCAGAGGTGAGGGAGGGAGCAAAGAGGGATAATAAGGATGGGAGAGGGAAAGGAAATTATGGAGAGGATTAGAAGAAAAGGAGGAAACGGAGGAAGAGTGAGAGAAGACAAGGATGAGGAGGAGGAGAAAATAAAGGAAGAGGAGCAGGACAAAGAGAAACAGAAGAGGAAGGAGAAGAGTAGGAATATATAGAGAAAATCAGGAATAGGAGGAGGAGGAAGAAGAAGAGGAGGGGGAGTTAGAGGAATAGAAAGAGAGAATCAGGAGAAAGAGGAGGAGGAGAAAGAAAAGAAAGAGAAAATAGGAATGGAAAGGGGGAATCAGGAAGTGGAGTAAGAGGAAGAGGAAGAGGAAGAAGAAGGCGCACCTCACCGTTATGGCCACGAACAATAAATCTCTCAGGTTTGGGGGGATGGGGGGGAGGGGAACTCCCCACCCTCTACCCCCCCTGCCCCCCCGCTGCTTTTCTCAATGTCTGTAGACCCTGGGAATGCAAATGGCGCTTCTCTCAGGGTGAAGAACATTCCAGCAGATACTCTGGTTAATCAAATGAAACCTTATTGAAAATCATCCATGGAAAACGACATCAAATATACACACGAACAAACATACATCCGCATGCTCCTAGGCTCCTTCCTTCACGTGACCAGAGCCTGAGATAATTAAGAGGCCAGACAACAGTTATTCCAACACACATGTTATACTCCGTTTCCAAATGAATACGGACACAAATTAAATCACAAGAAACAACTACACAACAGATATACTAATATACTATAGCATGTATAAATGACTAATTTCTCTGTTATTAAATCTAAATATAAATGATTGCCAAACTCTCAACCCATCAGCAGATATGTTATGTCAGCGTTTCAATTTGTGTAAAACCAGAACTGCGCGAATGGACCGACAGTCAGTAGGTGAGCGCAGATCCAGTAGGATCTACGTCCTGTATTCTAAAGGTGCAAAATATAACCGAGAAAAGGCTCAAGTGACTTTTAGTACTTCACCTACTGATAAATAGATGGTGGCAGCGTAAAACCACCACATCTCCTTAGAATCTAAAGTTAGTGTATTTTCGTGTACGGAGGTTGACCCACACGTGATTACATGTGCTTAAAAATATATATAAAAATATTCTTACTCATACCAAAGAAATAATCGTAGTGGGCACCACACACGGAACATAACCAGTTCACTCAATTGCAAAGTGTTGAAAAGAAAGTAGAAAAAAAAAAAATAAAACAACAAAAATCATCATCTGAAACTCGCAAACACCAACCACCCGAACAAAAGCCCTATCAGCAGTTCCAACCAGCCGGTCAGAAGGAACAATAGACCTCAGTAATACGAACATTTTAAACCCCGGACGTATAAAACCGACGATGAGTGATTCTATTAACCCTTGTGAAGTGTCTAGTGTGTGTATGATATTGTGGAATTACTATTCTTCACGACACCAAATATCACGAACACCATTGGTGCTAATTGGTACCGTTGGTTCAACCACCTACACCGCACCTCCACCACACCCCTTCCCGGCCGGTGCTGAGTCAACGAAGCCACGAGAAAACTCAATCCCAGACTCCAGTGGATTTGAGCCGGCTCGCGGTTACCTACACCACATGCCCAACAGACTCTCACTCGGTGTCGCGGTTGATAGATTACTGAACTGCCAGTACGGAGGTGCGGCAGTACCTGATTCGAATCCTACCCAGGGCCGAAATTATTTCAGTATCGCTGCGCTTCGGGTCGTTACTCCAACTCTCGTGGGCGGGGAGTTGGGTGTGTGTGTGTGTGTAAGGTCATAGCATTGCCCATAGATCGGTCATACGAGCTCTGAGCTCTCTTCTGGGAGGGAAATAGCTGTCTATCACGAGTCCAACACGCGATCCAAAAGACCAAGGTGAAGACAGCACCTCGACAAGCAACCCCCCCCCCCACTCTTGTTATAAGCAAGCGTATCACCACCACCAGGCTCTACTAAGTCTTCCCGAGTCCTCACGATTCACGCCAGTTAGCTGACGTGACCTGGGATTCACCCCTACTCTTCACGACGCCCCAGTTCTACGAGTCCTGCGGCCCATTCACTCTCTTCCTCCACCCGGGACGAACCTCCGCCCACAGGTTTTCCCCCTTCACACAAATTACTGTACAGCTGCACAGAAAACTATCTTTAGTAAATCACGCTAATCATTTTGACACAAAACAACGAAACTATTTGAGACAAGTTGAAGTCTCCATCGGAAATAAGATTATCATGTCATAGTGAATCCATATGAACTCCGGAACTATTATTCGATTCATATTCATTCAGAAGGAATTCGAACAATTCGAACCCCAAAAAATACCAACCCTTCGGTATCATAAGGTTATGTTCATTAGCGAATGTTTCGACACCCCTACTAACGATAGTTTTCTGTGTAGCTGTACTTACAGTGTAATACCTCCACTCCGTGCTTGAAATATAACAGACATAGATCATCAAAACTCACTTTATTTAGAAATTACTTATTTACAAAATTTCGTAACATACTTAAACCACTCTTCTCGAGACAATATCCCTCGCGTTTAAGATTATCAATTATCTGCTCCTGTATGAAATTTAATTGATTAAGAAAATTAGGAATAACCCACAAAGGGAACCACTATCAGTCAATCCAACGACTCACCCTTTCTCTCCATCCCCAAGAACTACTATATATATCAATCACGATGAGAATAAAGTAAATCCATGTCCTTTTTTTATATTAATTAATATGATATATATGTATGTATATATATATATATATAAATATATATATATATATATATACATATATATATATATGTATAATTTTTTCTATTTAATACAATTTTAAAACAAATTATCATAATGTCACACAATACCTGGTCACAATTTGCAGCTAGAAACATGATCGCGTTCATTGAATAAACTTTAATGAACACTAATAACGCAAACGGACCTGAGGACGACATAACTCAGAACCCAACCAATAACTTAAACAGAACCCCCAACATCCCCTACCACCATCAGTTCTACTCAATCTTCAAATCAATCTTAAACTAACACAACCACAGCTCAAACCACTAGCCAGCCCTGTATTTCTCAAATAACCATCTATTCTCCAAGACCCAATACATTACCCCCCCCCGAGTACCCCCACACTGGTTCATAAACATTATACTCTATCAACAATTAACCCCGATATATCAACCTTCCTGAAGGCCAGTGGCATATCCATCTTCGACTATATCGCGGCATGCGATGTCCATTTTTCTAACAATAACATAATCCAGGGCAAACACAGAATCACAGTTCTTAATCGTTATTTCGATTCCCACGTCTATCGTCAATTTGCCAGCCTCTCGGAATCCAAATTGGAACCCTGTCTTTCATTTTTGAAGTATTGCTCAGAACTCAGGAAATTATTCAGTGACAAAGCAACCAACAACTTCCATTTCCTATTCAAGTTCCTAGAGTTCATGCGTAACCCCTCTTCTCCTCCTCCTCATTCCACTCCATTGTGACACAGGTGGCAGAAGCGTTTAAGATAATCCGATCTTCCCTCTCCATGGGTTACAACGAACACCCACGGTGTAAACCTTCTCAAGGGAGAGGACGCGGCAAATTTCCTTGAGCTCGACATGTTTTCCATGGCATTGCCCATAAGTTGTGAGAGAGAGGCCCAGGGAGTTGACATCGACGTAAACGACACCTCCCTCCCTAAATGCATCCTTGACATAACAGACAAGAGCGGGATAGATAGATTCAGCAAAACCCAACCAGCAAGGATAAATACAATCTTTTCCATAAAGAATACACTAACTCACCCAATCCCCCGTAACAGAAAGGCACCCTTCAACAACAACCCTGGCACTATCTGATGTGATTATCACCAGTCAAATTCCCACAGTACTCAGGACTGTAGGCAACGCTCAAGACAAAATACAATATGTTCCATTCACAACACAACCTCACACTCCGATGGCGAGTATAGAGTTCAACAGTCAATCAGGACCCCTCCCACATACAACATACAATACAACCAATAACTACAACCACTCGGCTAACGTAGGTCGCAACCAGACAAGACCCCAAAGGTCATTAGGCAATCAAGGGCATAAATAATGTTTCTTCCATAATTCTTATAACCATTCAGATAGAAACTGTAACCAACAAAACCATCAAACTATTCCTAGACCCAACCTTCAAGCTAGACCATGCTCAATCCGCAATACCTTCACCCACTCTGATATTGAGTGCCGTGTTCAAAACCCCCACCGGCTAACACCCACATTGAGTTCAAGACCCATGACACAACATCAGAGAACACAATCACTATCTCCCACACCACGTCCACAACCCTTCAATCAACAGCAGAGACGCCTTTCAACTTATAATAGGAACCCACAACCAAATAATCCCCCACATACGCAACTCACACACACAAAATAGACAGTCGTGGGAATGCAAAACAGTCTCCCGCGGCAGGAACCCATAACGTCACCCATAGGTGAACCTATGCTTCAAGGGCACAGAAGGGAACACCCCATGCACATTCCTATTAGACATAGGCACAAAGATAAATATATTATCACAGTCCATGTGTGCACAATTACGTAACAATTACCCTACGGTCATACCACACCTTCGAGGGGCCATGCTAGGTGGTGCTCTTTTAGACTTCACCTCAACTATAAAGATACCAATAAGAATTGGAAAAATTACGTTCCCACCCACTACCTTTTATATAGTCAAAAATTGGACCCTCGAATGTGATGGTATACTAGGACTAGAATTCCTAACCAATCATAGCATTTTAATAGACACCAACTCTGCTAAGCTCAAGTTAGGCAACATCACCTTAATCCAGGTGATGTTGCCATGCTTAAACCACAACAAACCAAACAAATTCACACCAAAAAGCATGTGGTAGCGGAAACCCTAGGTAACAACAACAACCACTTGATAGACCCGTCCGACGACACCCTCGTCACAACACATGGGGAGAAACTAAAACCAATAAAACCATCACTCGACACCAACATTATCTTAGGCAGATACGGTCTCCTTCCAGACAAACCTTCACCTACCACCGAGCATCACTCACCCACAAGTAAGAAACCTCAACCCCCTACCTTTCACATGTCACTACGCCACAGACAGTAACTCACTCTAACAAACTCAGATTCTCCCTCCCTTAGGTTTCAGGATGTCATGCATACCTGAGTGAGTAATAGCGATCCTCTTTCACCAAATTCATTCCCATTATAAACCCTTCTCTAGTCTACATTGGATCGTGTTCCCTATGGTAGAATCATGCACCCATACATTCCCTCATATACTCACAACTAAAACAGTAAATTATTCAAAAGTAAAATACTTAACCACACTCTCACACTTTCAGGACACCCCTACCTCTCCTTCCCATATGTATCCTACTCCAGTGACACCCCATCGAGAATGATCCCAGGTGCGATCATCAACACCATAGGTTCAGTACTCATCATAGAAGACACAATCACAGTAAAAATGCAAATTGACATTACAAAACCTCACACAGACCTAGTTTCAATCCGTAAATATACAGACACAATAACAACACATTTCCAGACCAACTTCAAACGTCATGACCCTACAACAAATTCTTCAGAATCTAGAGACCGCATGTTCTCTTCAATTGCCAATAAATTAAACACAATACTTCACAAACTCTCAGCAATCGAACAGGGAAACATGATAACAACCCACAACACAGAACGTTCCTAAGCCTCCTTCAGACAAAAGAGAGGACTCATGAATTTCATGGGTTCCATTTCAAAGACCCTGTTCGGTACTGCCACAGAAGAGGACATAGAAAACGTACAACAACACATCGACACGATGACCTCCCAACTTCAAAAGATGGGAAAATTTGTCCTACTGAACTCCCAAAACGCACAAAACTTAGCAGGCTCAGTTAACACTCTTTTAGACCGCTTCGCACAACTTCACGAATTTTCTCTCGCACATACCTCCCGACTTCATGAACTCGAAATGTTTACAATCTACACAGACACCCTCAATGAGATAGGCAAACACATGGACCTAGTTAACCGCAACTACCTTGTGCTTCTGTTCGACCTCATTGACACAGTCAACAATAAAGCCACCCCAAACCTCTTCCCCTTAGGTAAACTAAAAACCACACTCTCTATTGCACTGAGAAACTTACACCTGAAAAAGATTTTCACCACAAATTTTACAACTACTACCCCCTCATTGAAACAACATTAAATGCAGATGCAATCTATGCCCATACCTCCTCGACTCCAAAAAGAGATTTGTAAGTTGGAGTATAATCTTATTCCCATACACCTACAAGAATTCAACAATCAACCTCGACATTGAACCCTCTACCATCATCAAATCCGAGGACGACCAATGGTACTCCTACATTCCCTCCTCAGATTTCCCTCTATGCAAACCTGCTGTTACTAAATTCCTCGCTTGCCCCGCCTACCTTTTCCGTTTCTATCGCACCACAGTACCATCTTGCATGCACCAAATCATCACACCCAACGACAGCACTTGAACATTTGCCAGTTCAAATATGTAAACGCCAAGAAGGCCCTACACACACATATTAACATGGATCATTTCCTATTTTTCACACAAACAACCCTTGTCTCAGTAATCTGCAAAAACAACCCTTCCACTTGGTAAAAGTTAGTCAAAGGAGCTTTTTTTTTTTTTATCCCAGACTCATGTCAAATATATTATGACGACACAAGCTTCGCTCCCAGCCACCACCACCACATCCTTACATACACCCTCGACCCTATTACGCCCCTTCCCATACCCTTAACATATACCCAACCTTGCCTCTTTCCATGTTTTTCACATTCTACAGTATCTAGTAAAACTTATATAAACAAAGAAAACATATCTCACCAAGAGATACTAGAATGATTTTCCTTTTTTGTATCTCGTTACCATTTCAAAAGTGTTTACCCACATAAAAGAGTCCCGTTCCACCAGAAGTGACAGTGAATAAAGTGCAACTCACAGAAAGGAGTTTAGTTCCATCACAATAGAACAAAACTGACAATAATAATGTTCAAAGGATCTCCCAGAAAAGAGAGAAATGAAAATAAATGGAACTAAGTGTGAACCGATTTTAAAGAAAATTGGAGTTGGACACCCCACCTTAAGAACTATCATCCTTTGTTGAGCAATTAAGCATGCCATGATACCTACTTGACTACACCCCATAAACTTATGACTATTTAACCCCCCTCAACTCCTCCTAAGGTTCACAACAGGTGTCGTGTCATTTATTCCAACACACACGTTATACTCCGTATTCAAATGAATACAGACACAAGTTAAATCACAAGAAACAACTACACAACAGAAATACTAATAGGCTATAGCATATACAAATGACTAATCTCCCTGTTATTAAATTTAGATATAAATTATTGCCAGACTGTCAACCCCCCAGCAGATATGTTATGTCAGCATTTCAACTGATGTAAAACCAGAACCGAGCGAATGGACCGACAGTCAGTAGGTGAGCGTAGGTCCAGTAGAATCTACGTCCTGTATTCTAAAGGCGCAAAATATAGCCGAGAAAAGGCACAAGAGACTTATAATACTTCACCTTCTGATAAACAAAAACATACTCTCTCTCTCTCTCTCTCTCTCTCTCTCTCTCTCTCTCAAGATAGGTGAAATACAGTAGTTGGAGAAATATATATTCCTCTGTCACCACGGGGGAGGGGGTGAATATGAAAAGAACTCGGACAGCCTACATGACAGGCCAGTTACCCTGAATCAGGGGTCAGGTGCGGGGTCAGGACGAACATAATTACTGGCAAGGACATCATCGCCGAACGTGAAATGATTTCCATCTCCAGAGGACAATAATCTCCGAACATTATTTCCCGTTTGGCGACGAGTCTCCTTGATAGCAAATTATTTCCCTCGTGACCCCACACATGGCCACTGATATAAGTCAGCTGGCCTGACACGTAGGCTGTCCGAGTTCCTTGTTCAATCCTTTATGGTGATAGAGGAGTATATATTTCTTCAACTAATTCGGCTATCTTGTACTCTCCTGAAGAGGACTGTTATTGGCAGGTGTAATACAAAAGTTAGCGTTCTCACAGTTTTTTCTTTGACTCCTATAGTGGGTTTTTATTTGATGTACAAAAATATATGCTATTACATTTCTCTCTAGTGAACATATATATATATATATATATAGAGAGAGAGAGAGGAAAAGACAAATGAGAGACTGGATAGTGGGAGAAAAACGAAGATGATCTAGGAATTGGTTTACTCTACCTCTGCGACCAATGGCGTGGATTTCTGCTCTGAAAAAGTCCACGCCATTGGTCGCAGCGTTAGAGTAAACCAATTCCTAGACCATCTTCGTTTTTCTCCCACCACCCAGTCTCTTATACATACACTCTCTCTCTCTCTCTCTCTCTCTCTCTCTCTCTCTCTCTCTCTCTCTCTCACACACACACACACACACACACACACACACACACACACACACACACACACACACACACACACACACACACACACACACACACACACACACACGCACGCACAACAAACACACACACGCACACAAACACACACACACACACACACACACACACACACACACACAGTACTGTATATATATATATATATGTGTGTGTGTGTGTGTGTGTGTGTGTGTGTGTGTGTGTGTGTGTGTGTGTGTGTGATTCACCATGGCCTTGGATCACATGTTGGACTCGTGATCGACAGCTATTTCCCTCCCGAATGAGAGCTCAGAGCTCATATATGACCTTACACACACACACACACACACCCTCAACTACCCGCCCACGAGAATTGGAGTAACACCCCGCAGCGCAGCGATACTGAAATTAATTCAGCCCTGGGTGGGAGTGGAACCTGGACCGCCGTTGTGCCAGCCGAGAACTTTACCAACTGCGCCATTCTAATGTGTGTGTGTGTGTGTGTGTGTGTGTGTGTGTGTGTGTGTGTGTGTGATTCACCATGGTCTTGGATCACGTATTGGACTCGTGATTGACAGCTATTCTCCTCCCGGAAGAGAGCTCAGAGCTCGTATGACCGATCTATGGGTAATGCTGTGACCCTACACGCACACACATACCCAACTCCCCGCCCACGAGAGTTGGAGTAACGACTCGAAGCGCAGCGGTACTGAAATTCTTTCAGCCCTTGGAAGGATTCGAACCCGGACCGCCGTAGTGACAGTCAGGGACTCTACCAACCGCGCCACTGAGTCGTATATCTCTCCAGGGGAGGCAAACGTGTGTGTATGTGTGTGTGTGTGTGTGTGTGTGTGTGTGTGTGTGTGTGTGTGTGTGTGTGAGTGTGTGTGTGTGTTTACCTAGTGTATTTACCTAGTTGTATTTTACGGGAAGGGGAGCTATGCTCGTGGTGTCCCGTCTTCATATCGCATCTTATCTAAACTGTTTTTAAATTCATGTATTGTTTTTGCACACACCACTTCCTCATCTAACATGTTCCAAATGTGTGGGTGCGTGTGTGTGTGTGTGTGTGTGTGTGTGTGTGTGTGTGTGTGTGTGTGTGTGTGTGTGTGTGTGTGTGTGCCTCCCCTGGAGAAGTCTCCTGTGTCCCCAACAAGGTCGCACGTGTGTCCCATGCCAGCCGGGCTGAAGGGACCCCGGAACTCGTCCCCGGACGCGAAGCTAACGAACGCGCGTCCGGGGGACGGTTTGACCCAATCAGGTCGCTCTGACGTGATATGGGCCCCGAGAGGCTCAGGTCAAATGAGGTCAATCTCGGTCGGGCGGTCACCTCCTCCTCCTCCTCCTCCTCCTCCTCCTCTTCCACCGCAAGGGAGCGACTGCCCCACGGGGTCCCCATGGAAGGAAGGCTAACGAATAAGTGGAGCAGGGTCGTTGGGAGTGAGGGTTGGAGGGGAAAAGAAGAGGAGGAGGAGGACGAAGGAGAAGAAGTGAAGCACGAGAAAGAGGAAAAGGAAGAAAAAGAGGCAGAAGAAACCAAAGGAAAGGAGGAAAAGTAAAG
Organism: Oratosquilla oratoria; assembly: GCF_046742065.1. Classification (NCBI taxonomy): domain Eukaryota; kingdom Metazoa; phylum Arthropoda; class Malacostraca; order Stomatopoda; family Squillidae; genus Oratosquilla; species Oratosquilla oratoria. The sequence continues at coordinate 44,388,750 of NC_134792.1, read as the reverse complement.
TGAATAAGAAAACGAAGAAAAAGAAAAGAAAAGAAAGAGATAGAGGAAAGAGGGCAAGGATGAGGAATAGAGAGGACAAGGAAAAGAAAGAAAACAAAGAAAGGAACAGACAGAGAAAAAGAACGAGAAAGAGAAGGAGAAATAGAAAGGGGAAGCGAGAAGAGGAAGAGAAAGAAGACAAGGAAAGGAGAGAAAGAGGGAAATAGGAATAGGGCAAGGAAGACAGGGAAGAAGAGGAGGAGGAAGAGGAGGAGAAGGAAGAGGAGGAGGAGGAGGAAGATATGGCTGGCGTGGGGCGTCGGGGTAGAGGGGTTTAATTCCAGGAAGATCTTTCCTCCGGAGGGGTGTGAGTTAAACGGTCAAAGTAGGTCTACATTGCCCCTGGGAAGGAACTTCGCATGGGCGCCTGATGAACGCAGGTACGGGGAGGAGGGGAGAACGAGGAGGAGGGAGTGAGGAGTAGAAGGAAGGGGAGAGGAGGAAGAAGGAGAGGACGGGGAGGAGGAGGAAGAAGGAGAGGACGGGTAGGAGGAGGAAGAAGGAGAGGACGGGGAGGAGGAGGAGGAAGAAGGAGAGGACGGGGAGGAAGAGGAAGAAGGAGAGGACGGGGAGGAGGAGGAGGAGGAATAAGGAAAGGACGGGGAGGAAGAGGAATAAGGAGAGGACGAGGAAGAGGAGGAAGGAGAGGACTAAAAAGAAGAGGAGGAGGAGGAAGACGAAGAAGAAGAGTTGGAGTAAGGGCGACATGGGTGGAGATACGGAAAGGAGAATTATCAAAGAATGGGCGACATCAAGTCGTCTTCTCCTTCTCATAGTTTTTATTATTTTCCTTCTTTTCTTTCTTCTCCTCCTTTTCTTCCTCTCCTTCTTCTTCATCTTCTCCTCCTTCTTCTATTTTTTCTTTCTCTTCTCTTTCTTCTTCACCTTTTTCTCCTTCCTCTCTTTCCTCTTCTCCTTCTTCACTTTTTTCCTCTTCCTTCATCTCTTCTTCTTCTTCTTCTTCTTCTACTTCTTTTTATTTCCTCCTCTTCCTCCTCTTCTCCTTCTTCATTTTTTCCCTCTTCCTTCATCTCTTCTTCTTCTTCTTCTTCTTCTTTTTCTTTTTATTTCTTCCTCTCCCTCCTCTTCTCCTTCTTCATTTTTTCCCTCTTCCTTCATCTCTTCTTCTTCTTCTTCTTCTTTTTTTTTTTTCTTCTTCTTTTTATTTCTTCCTCTTATCCCGAAGGGGAGCCTTAATCATGCAAATGCGATCAAACACTCGATCATTTTTGTCTCCCCGGACCCGGGACCTCCTCCTCGAGTCTAATGTCGATTGCCTTCTGCGCTTCAGTCCTCTGAGTGCGTCCCTCTCCGTTCCCTCGTTGCTCCCTTCCTGAATCCCTCTGGAGGAGGAGTCTCCCCTCCTCCCTCAGGTGAATAAAACCGTCTGGAGGCAGCTAGAACCAACCATCAAAATTGTAGAATATAAAAAACTGTAACCCCTTTCAATGTGGTGGTGCACTTT
>NC_134792.1:44312246-44384746 GCF_046742065.1 Oratosquilla oratoria | reverse complement strand
GAAACCAATTGGCAGGGAGGTGAGATTACTGCCAGTGTGCCACCGAATGTGAGTAAGCACTGGCCAAGCAGATCCAAGTCTGGGACATTAAATAGCATGAAGAAAATGAAGATCTATACTTACAACGTAAGAACCCTCTCAGAAGACCATAGGCTGGAGAGTTTAATGGAACAATTAGACAACATCAAGTGGGACATCGTGGGATTAAGAGAAGTCTGAAGAGCGGAAGAAAAGTTGATATAGTTACAAGATAGTCACCAATTGTTCTACTATAGAGGTAAGGACAAAGAAAGAGCTTGTGGAGTAGGATTCTTGATAAACCGAGAGGTTGCTAGTAACGTTGTCAAATTCAATAGTTTATTAGACAGAGTAGCTTGGATTGTAATTAGGTTGTGTAAAAGGTATACTCTAAAAATAGTTCAGGTTTATGCACCAATTTCACACAGTTTAGAAGATGAAATTGAGTCTTTCTATTATGATTTAAGTCAAGTAATGGATCAAGAAAAAAGTAAGTGCACGTTGGTAATAGGCGACTTTAATGCTAAAGTGGGGAAGAAGATGGGGGATGAGTCATGCATTGGGAAGCTTGGAGTAAGTGAAAGAAATGACAGAGGCGAGATATTAGTCAATTTTGCAGAGAACTACAACATGAAAATAATGAATAATTTCTTCCAAAAGCGTGTAGACCTGGAGAAGTCCAAATGGAACAACAAAGAAGGAAGTAGACTTCATGTTAGGAGATGAGAGCAAGAGCGTTAATAATGTTATGGTTATACAGAAAGTCAACATAGGTAGTGACCATAGAGTGGTAGGTTGCACTGCTAAATTCAATTTCAGAGCAGAGAGAACAAACTAGTTTTAAAAAACAAAATAAGCCTTGCGAAGGTTAAGGATAATAATAAGAAATTTCAGTTAGAAATTAAAAATAGATTCGAATCTCTAAGAACTAACGAGAACACCGTCGAAGATATGAATTTAAAATTAGTAAATATCATTAGGGAATCGGCAGAGAAAGTAGGAAGTACAAAAAGTATTAGAGAAAACAAATACTCTAAAGCTACAAATTACCTAATTAAAAGAAGGACTATGCCGATTAAAAGCAGAAGAGACGAAATAGAAAGAGTAGAACTAAACAAGCTTATCAACAAAAGGCAGAAATTAGAGAAAAGAAAGAGAAACATAGATGAAATAGAGGAAACTATTCGGAAAGGTAAAAATGTTAAAGAGATCGAGCGCCGACACGCTTTAGGAAGACAGCAAATGATATGTTTGAAAGATAGAAAGGGAGAGATCATTAAATGCAGAGACATAACGGAAAAAAGAGTAGAAGAATTTTACCAAGAGCTTTACTCATCGAAGACCATAGTTGAGTCAGTAAATTCATGTGTAGACGTTAGTAGTGTACCAGAGATTACAAAGGAAGAAGTAGCATTTGCTCTAAAATATGAAACGAGGAAAAGCACCTGGGGAAGATGTTATATCGATAGATCTCTTGAAAGACGCAGGGAAAGAAGTTCATATTAAGTTAGCTCAGTTGCACACCCAGTGCTTACGTCAAGGAAGCGTCCCTGAATACAGGTAAATGCTATAGTGGTTTTGCTTCATAAAAAGGAGACAAGGAACCCAGTAATTACAGACCGATTAGCTTGTTATCAAATATATATAAAGTGTTTTTCAAGATCCTTACAAATAGAATAAGTCAAGTTTTAAATGGAAACCAATCAAGAGAACAGGCAGGCTTTAGAAGCGGATATATGACTCTAGACCATTTGCAGGCGATGAACCAACTAATCGAGAAAACGAAAGAATACAATATACCTATTTGTTTAGCTTTTGTAGATTACGAGAAGGCCTTTGACTAGGTAGAACAAATAGCTATACTAAACTCGCTACGCAAGCAGGGTACAAACAAACAGATCGTAAAGGTTCTAGAAAATATTCATACGAAAAGTGCCGCTGTAATTCGGCTACATAAAGATACAGAAAAGATCAAGATCAAGAAAGAAGCACGGCAAGGCGATGCAATTTCAAACAAATTATTTACAGTTGCTTGGAAGAGATTTTCAGAAGGATGAGTTAAGCAGAGAAAGATTTGATGATAAATGGCGAATTCTTGAATCACCTAAGATTTGCGGATGACATTATTCTTATTTCAGAAAGAGCAAAAGACTTGCAAGATATGCTGAGTGATCTGAACAAGGAAAGTCTCAAAGTAGGTTTAAAAATGAATAAGAGTAAAACCAAAGTAATGTTCAACACGGAAGTTCAAAGTAAAGAGATTATAATCGATGGTGAGAGTCTTGAAGAAGTTGAAGAGTATGATTATTTAGGACAGATGGTGAAAATGACACAAGATCATGACAATGAAATAAAAAGACGTATTACAATTAGTTGGAAAATGTTTGGTAAATATAATAAAATCTTTATGTTTGAAACGTAAAGTTTACAATCAATGAATTTTGCCAGCAGTAATCTACGGGTGTGAGACTTGGAAGCTGACGAAGGCAATGGGGACAGAGCTAAGGACGGCACAGAGGAGAACGGAGAAATCAGTGATGGGAATAACACTGAGAGACCGAAAGAGAGCAAGTTGGGTGAGAAAGCAGACTAGAGTGAAAGATATTGTGAAGGCGGTGAACGAGAGGAAACGGAAGTGGGCAGGTAAGTTAGTGCGAACGACTAATGAGCGATGGGGCGTGTTACTGAGTAGACGCCGCAAGATGAAAGGTGTGGAAGAGACAGACCAGACAGAAGGTGGAGAGACGAGATGGAGAAGTTTACAGGAGTGATGTGGCAGAGGTTGGCGCGGCCGTGTGAATCATGGAATGCTATGAAAGAGACCTATGTTCAGCAGTGGACTCAGGATGGCTGATTTGACTGATTATACATTCATCGCAACCCCTCCGACCGTGACCTTGCGTGCCTTGTCCAAGCCTCTCCTAACACTATGTGGCCTTCCTTGACCTTTCCACTCCCTTACTGACCTTACGTGACCTTTCCCGTGACCTTGCATAGACTCGGGACCCTCGTTCTCACAAGTCATTGGTCCCTCTCGACGTCGTTCTTCGTGTCCCTTTTCCTTCTCCTCCTCCTCTTCATCATCATCATCCTCTCCTCCTCCTCCTCCTCCTCCTCCTTCTCCTCCTCCTTCTCCTCCTCCTCCTCCTCCTCTGCATGGGGAGTCTTAAATCACTCCTGACGAGAGAGTGTCACGGCTCCCTCCACCTCCTGAGGACCCGGAGGTGCGCGCGCACGTCCGTCCTCCCCCAAAGGTGATGAATATGAGAACCCCGAATCGCCTTCGAACTGGTCGAAGCAGCGGGAAGAGAGTAGGACGAGGAAGGAGAAGTAGAGAAAGACGGAGAGGAAAAAGATGATTAAGAGAGGAGGAAGAGAAAGGAGAAGAGGACGAAGATAGGAATGAAGAGGAAGAACAAGGAGAAGAGGAGGAAGAAAAAGAGAAATGAGAGGAGGGGTAGAGGAAAAGGAGAATGTAGAAAATATTAACATCAATAATAATAATAATGATAATAATAATAATAATGATAATAATAATAATAATAATAATAATAATAACAATAATAATACTACTGATAATAAAAATAATAATGATAATAATAATAATAATCATAATGATGATAATAATCATAATAATAATAATAATAATCATAATAATAATAATGATAATAATAGTAATGATAATAATGATAATGAAAATAATAACATAATAGTAATAATAATAACAACAACAATAATAATAACAATAATAATAACAATAATAATAATAATAATGATAATAATAATAATGATGATGATGATTATAATGATGATGATATTGATGATAATAATAATAATAATGATAATAATAATAATAATAATGATAATAATAATAATAATAATAATAATAACTATAATCATAATAGTAATAGTAATAGTAATAATAATAACAATGATTATAATAATAATAATAATAAAAATAATAATAATAATAATAATAATGGTAATAGTAATAATAATAATAATAATGGTAATAGTAATAATAATAATAATGATAATAATAATAATAATAATAATAATAATAATAATAATATAATAATAATAATAATAATGGTAATAGTAATAATAATAATAATAATAATAATAGTAATAATAATAATAATAATAATAATAATAATAATAATAATAATAATAATAATATAATAATAATAATGCTTATGATAATAATCGGGATGGTGAGGCAGAAAACGACGACCTATGGGCGTGAGAGGGACATAGCGTGAGACGAACCGGCAGTAACCCCAAGGAAATCGATATACAATCACCACATTATTACAAAGAAAGAAGAGTGGAGCCCGCGGAAGGGGAATGATTATCATTTATTTTATATTATTTGTTTTTGTTTTGTTATCATTTGTCTGTTTGATTCTCATTTATTATTAGTTATATGTCAATTTATTATTATTTACTATTTACCTGTTTGTTTATTATCTAACTATACCTATGCATTTATTTATGTATTTTATTTGTTATTTACATTATTATAGTTTTTATTTGTTCATTTATTATTATTTTTCGCATCCGACCTAGATATGGACCAAAAGGTCTCCTGTTGGCATGCTCCACCTTTGTAATCCCTTGTAATCCTTTGAAAGGAGGTGGGAAAAGATCCTCCTCTCTTATGACATCAACCTCCTTGAGTGGGCAACGGTTGGCATAAAAAAAGATAAATAAATTAATAGATAAATAGATAAAAGGGACTTCAAGAGGTCGTAAAAGTTGTGGGGACACGGCTCCGGGCGGACATCTTTACACCTCCGCCTCTGGTCCTGGCACCTAGAGCTGCCAGGGAAGGTTAAGTAGTGCCAACTCCCCACCGAATGAGAGAAGTTCCGAAGTTGAGCCAAAGAATGATGTGGTCACGTGACCCGAGGCCGCTTCACACGGGGCAAAATCTCGTTACCTCTTGTGAATTTGAATATCTACGAAAAGACTTCGCCTACAGCAGGCTAGACTTTTCCAAGAACATTTGAAAAAATGTATCCAACATTCGTATAGGTTGAACATCTCTTAGTCCGTCACTCATTTCCTCAATGTACAATGCATTTGGAAATTTGAAAAAATAAACAAAAAATCTAACTGAAGTCGTTTCTATTCAAACAAATTCACGACAGTTGACGGAAATTTGACCAGTGTGAAGCTGATTTTAGATTTATTCCTCCAAGTATTCGATGTAATTCCCACTGACCTTGGATCACGTGCTGGACTCTCGATCACCAGCCATTACCATCCCGGGGGAGAGCTCAGAGCTCATTTGAGACCTGATCTTTCGGCAGTGCCGTGATCTTGCGCACACACTCAAGGGGAACAGTAACAGTTTGTAGTGTTAGTTAAACTGTCAATCTCAGGACAAGATTATCAATTTTAACCAGGTGGTTTTTTTAATAATAATAATAAATGATAATAATAATAATAATAATAATAATAATAATAATAATAATAATAATAATGATAATAACAATAGTAATAATAATAATGATAATAATAATAATAATTATAATAATAATAATAATAATAATAATTATGATAATAATAATGATAATAATAATAATAATAATAATAATAATAATAATAATAATAATAATAATGATAATAATAATGATAATGATAATAATAACCATGATAGTAGTCATGTAACATACTCTGTTACACGAGTTCTGAAAAGACTATAATATAAAATATAGAAAATAAATGTCAAATATTGTACAAGGTTTCCTGGATTTTTTTTTCTTGTGTTCCATTGACATACGCACTCAAAAACCAGTTTATGGCATGTTTTCATATTACTTTTTTTTTGGGGGGGGGGGATGTGGGTGGGGGGGGGGGTGGTCGGCGCACGCCAAGCCCATTTCAAAACGTTTAGTCATTTTTTGTCTTTAATTCTCCATCGGAAATAGGGCCTACGGTCGTGTATTTTTAGTTGCATTGCAGTATTTGCAAACCGCGCTGTGTTGTCGTGAATATATAAAAGATATATCTGACTGCTTGTTTTGAAATGCGCTATCAACATGTTCATTCTATTTCACTTGAAAGTACCACATTACCTCATGATTAGGAGTTTGATGTAAAATGTGTATTTTTTTCATCGTTGATTAAAGATATTCAAACGAATTTGTGAGATCGTAAAAAATTAATGTCGTACTTTTAGCCATAAACAAACACGCCTACCTAAGATACATCAGACACTGTATTATTTAGAAGATAAGCCAATCCTAAACAACCACTCACTGTATTACCTAGAAATATATCCAGATTGATATCATTATCGTAACTAAATTAAAAGAGAAAATGAAAGGTTTGTGAATTCGTTTCTTGTATTCTAGTCTTTCAAAGAAAAATCACTTCACGACGAGAATATATAATCTACCTGTTAATTATACGTATTTGTACTTCGTCCAGGTGATTTAATACTACGCAGAAATATTACAGGATTTTTTTAATTGTTAATGGAAGACATACATGCGTATCATAATGATCAAAGAAGAATGCGGTCGACATGACGTCATCGCCGAGGCCGACGCCGTGCGCGCGTACCCTGTCGGCGAGCACAGGAACTTGCTATGTTTTCAAAATGGCAAAATGTCGATTTCGTCGCTATTCCTTTTTGGCGTTTATATTGGGAGGCAGTTGTTTTCGACATGGAAGAATTTCCGAAGTTTATTTTGGCGTGTAATTAAGATAGTAATGCTCTCGCTCAGGCCCACAGAAAAATGCTTTGCCCGTGCCCTCATTTCTCCAGCATCGGACTAAATGCTATTTCTTTTCATTTCTTTTCTTGTTTTTTTTTCTTCCTTTTTAACAGGCCTGTTAGTTATTTTTCGGAGATTATGCGAGCACTGCTGCGTTTTCTGCAAAAATGTTTATGGTAAACACTTGCTGTTATGTTTTCCTCTGGGGGTAAAGAAAATCACACACGCGCAACACGCATACACACACACACACACACACACACACATGTATATATGTATGCATGTATATATGTATGGATGTATTTATGTATGTGTGTATGCATGTATTGGGGAGGAATGGGGATGGTTCAAGGAGGGAGTCACAAGGTGTGCAAAGATGTGTGTGGAACAAAGTAGGACAAGGGATATGAGAGGTACAAAAAAAAAGAGAAAAGAATTAAAACATAAGATAAAGGAGGCAAAGAGGAGAGCAGATGTAAAATGGGGTAAAAGTATGACAGAAAAATTTAAAGTAATAAAAAATTGGAAATAAATTAAGAGAGGAAGAGGAGGAGAATCAAGTAGAGAAGAAAAAGTAAAAGATGCAGATGGAGAGATGGTAATGGAAGAGAAGGCAGTAAGAGGAAGATGGGCAGAGTGTTTTAGGGAGTTGCTAAATATGAAGGAGGACGGGGAGGGAAAGGGTAGTTGCACTGGGAATTGCTAAGAAAATGACAGTGATGAGTGAGGGAATGGGAAGAGAAATATGGAAAGAGGAAGTGAAGGCAGTCGTTAAGATGATGAGAGCAGGTAAGGTACCTGGGTTGGATGAATGTCATGCAGAATGTCTGAAAAAAGGAGGAACAGTGATGGTGGACTTGTTGGTGAGGTCATTTAATGTTTGTTTAGGAGAGGGTAGAGTGCCGGAGGACTGGAGGAGTGCCTGTATAGTTCCACTTTACAAGGGAAAAGGGGACAAGTGTGAGTGTAGTAGTTTCAGGGGGATCAGCTTGAGGAACAGTGTGGGTTTGGGACAGGTAGGGGTTGCGTAGATCAGATTTTTGTGGTAAGATAGATATGTGAGAAAGCTGTGGGAAAAGGTAAGGATGTTTTTTGGGGGATCTGGAAAAGACTTATCACAGGGTAAACAAGAAGGCATTGTGTGAGGTATTGCAGATATATGGGATAGGAGGAAAGCTTTTAAGAGCAGTCAAGAGTTTTTACGAGAGTAGTAGAGCTTGTGTTAGGATTAGAAATGGAGAGATTGAGTGGTTTGAGGTAAAGGTGGGACTTCGTCAGGGATGTGTTATGTCGCCCTGGTTGTTCAATCTTTACATGGATGGGGTGGTGCGAGAGGTAAATGCAAAGGTAGTGGGTCAGGGATTGGAGATGGTTAAAGAAAATGAAGAAAAGTGGGAGATAAGCCAGTTGTTTACTGACGAAACTGCGCTTGTAGCAGGATCAAAGGAGGGATTGAGGAAGTCAGTGACGGAGTTGGGGAGGGTGTGCGAAAGAAGGAAGTTGAAGATTAATGTGGGTAAAAGTAAGATGATGAGATGTACAAGGGTAGAAAGTGGCAGCAGATTGGAAGTGAGTATTAAGGGAGAGAGATTGGAGGAAGTGGACATTTTTAGATAATTGGGTGCGAATGTGGCGGGAAAGGCAGGAGTGGAGGTGGAGGTAGAATGTAGATTGAGAGAAACGAGTAAATATCTTGGGGGATTAAAAAGTGTAATGAGAAATAGACATTTGGGTATGGATGGTAAGAGGAGATTGTATGAAGGAGTGATTGTGCCGATAGCACTGTACGGGGCAGAAACATGGGACATAAGAGAGGAGGAGTTTGAATATGCTTCATATGAGGTGCCTGAGAAGTATGATTGGGGTTACTAGGCTGGACAGAGTGAGAAACGAGGAGGTGAAGAGGAGAACATTGGTGGAAAGGGAGTTGGGAGATAGGGTTGATGAAAGAGTATTGGGATGGTTTGGACACATGGAAAGAATGAGTGAAGAAAGATTAGTAAAAGAGGTGTGGAAGGCAGAGGTGGACGGAGTGAACATGAGGAGGCGACCTAGGATGAGATGGATGGATGGGGTGAAGATGGTTTGAGATACGTTTAACCCTTTCCCTATGGATGGAGAGGAGGGAAGGAGGGAGGGAAAGGAAAGGTTTTCCTCGGCTGAATAAAATCGCCTGACGATTGTGTGTGGGAAGGGAAAGATCCATCTCAATACACACTGCCGAAGAACTTCTTTGCTCGACTGTACCTCGACTCGAAACCTAACTCAAAGGATGGTAGTATTCTTAAAAAAAAATCTTTCCTTATATAAATCGTATATAAATCTTTGGAAGGGAAAGATTTTTATAAGGAAAGATTTTTTAAGAATACCATCGTAAGAATCTAACGGTGGGATTCTTAAAAAATCTTTCCTTATATAAATGTTTCCCCTCCAAAGGTTTATATAAGGAAAGATTTTTTTAAGAATACCACCGCTAGTATTTCTTTCCAAACTCGGCAAGAAACCCCAACCCCCCCAAATCTCCTCCATGCCCCCTCCAGGCCTTCCTCAAGCACCCTCCAAACCTCATCCAAACACCCCAGTCCCCCTCCAAGAACCCTAAGGCCCCCCCCCCCAAGACCCACCCAGCCCCCCAAGCTCACGAATGAAAAGGTTTCCTTGCAATGTTGCAATCAACACAGAATCGGCAGCGACGGGGCGTGGGCGGGGCGTGGGAGCTGCATCAAACTGTCAATATTGCCACTTGCAACCTGTTTGCAGTGCGACGCTAAGACCGGATGAAAGCTCACCCTGCCCCCCCACCCCCACCCCCTCCCTTCCGGTGAGTTTTTTAGGGGGAACGGGCTGTCGTTAATTAACGCGGAATTGTTGATTAACATCTCCCAAGCACTTCTTTTTGTCGTGAAGTTTTTTTTTTTTTTTTTTTTTTTTTTTTTTTTTCGACACTTTCATTACCGAGGGGAAAGAGACCCCACGGAGGGGAATAGCAGGAGGGATAGCACGAGTTAAAAGGAGGATCGGCATTCATCTGTGTGTAGGTCTGGTCCATAGGGGTGTCACTAAAGTCCCCCTAAAATATTAAGTGCGTTTGAAGGAGAGGGTGGGGGGCAAAGGAGAGAACATTTTGTCACCATCATCATTATCATCATCATTATCATCAACAACAACAACAGCATCATCATCGTCATCATCGTCATCATCATCTTCATCATCATCATCGTCATCATCGTCATCATCATCTTCATCATCATCACCGACACAGGGTCGCTGGAGACTCCGCTGTAGCTCGTCATTTGATTCTAGGTCGCTTTTGGATTAGGTTGCCAGGCTCTGCTCTCTCTCTCTCTCTCTCTCTCTCTCTCTCTCTCTCTCTCTCTCTCTCTCTCTCTCTCTCACACACACACACACACACTCACTCACTCACTCACTTGCTTTTTTTGTTTTCTTTTTGTTCTTTTTCAATTTTTTTTTTTTAAACTGCATTTTTTTCTCATTTCATGGTTCGTTTCATGACCTTAATTCTTTACCGTTTGGCCCATCCCTTTCAATACTCCTGCCTCCTATAATAAAAAGAATATTTTTTAATATATCTTTCATTTATCACTCCTGTGTGTGTGTGTGTGTGTGTGTGTGTGTGTGTGTGTGTGTGTGTGTGTGTGTGTGTGTGTGTGTGTGTGTGTGTTTGTGTGTCTGTGTGTGTATTTTACCTAGTTGTATTATACGGGAAGGGAGCTATGCTCGTAGTGACCCGTCTTTGTATCTTTCAGCATTAAGTTTGTTCTTAAATTCTTGTATAGTATTTGCATACACTGTTGTCTCATCCAATTAATTCCAGATATCCACCACTCTGTGTGGGAAACTATTCTTTTTCAGATCTCTTCTATAACTATCCTTTTTGAGTTTCTTTTCACGTCCTCTTGTTTTTGTCTTATCCCACTTTAATAAATCATCTCTATCTAGGACTTCCATCCCTTTCATAATTCTGGAAATAGTCAGAAGATCCCCTCTTTCTTCTCTTTGTTCCAGGGTTGATCCAATTTGGATAATCTTTGTTCGTATATCAATTTGGAGAGTGCTGGTGCCATTTTTGTCATGGCTCTTTGTATTCTTTCTAATTTCTTTATATTCTTTTTAGTACTGGGTGTCCATAGTGTTGTAGCATATTCTAATCTTGGTCTTATTAGTGTAACTAATATTTCCTTTGCCATTTTCTCATCCAAGTAATCAAAAGCCACTTTCATTGACCTTAGTAAATTGAAGGTTTCTTCGATTACTTTGTTGATATGCTTGTCTGGTGATATGTCTTTGCTGATAATTACTCCTAGATCCCTTCCTCTGTACCAATTTCGTATTGACCCGATATTCTAATTTTACTTTTTCCAAACTCCATTATACTACATTTCTTGATGTTAAAGTTCATTTCCCATTTTTGACTCCATTCCCAGACTTTATCCAAGTCTTTCTGAAGTGATTCACAGTCCTCCTCTGTACTTACTTTCTTTAATAGTTTTGCATCATCTGCAAAGAAGTTCATATAACATTCCACACCTTCATCCATGTCATTTATATATATATATATATATATATATATATATATATATATATATATATATATATATATATATAGCAAACATAATCGGAGCCAATACCGAACCTTGTGGGACTCCACGCATCATAACTTCCCAGGTCGAGTATTTGTCTCTAAATACTACCCTCATTATTCTCCCGGTCAAGAAATCTTCCATCCATTTCAATAATTTTCCTTTAATACCACATATTGATTCAATTTTTCTTAATAGCATATTGTGTGGTACTTTATCAAATGCTTTTTGTAGATCCATAAAACCACAATCCGCCCATCCGTCCCTTTCTTGTATTATTTCTATTAGTCTCGAGTAGAAGCAAGTCAAGTTAGTGGCACACGATCTTCCTTGTCTAAATCCAAACGTGTGTGTGTGTGTGTGTGTGTGTGTGTGTGTGTGTGTGTGTGTGTGTGTGCGCGCGCGCGCGCCTTCACCGAAACGAGACCAACCTAAGGAAGTTTCTACTGACAACGACGCGAGGTTGTCTTGAAGGACAAAAGCGCTGGTGAAGTACAGCCAACAACAACAACAACAACAACAAACAACCATTGCTACTGAAGCGAAAGTATTATAGTCGACTTCAGAGTTCTGGCGGGAGGGGGGAGGTTACTGGGGAGAAGGGCATGGGAGGTGGGAGGCGTAGCTGGGGAGAAGGGGTCTGGGAAGGCGAAGTTGGTGTGGGGGTTGTCGCCCCCCCCCCACCCCGAGATTGTTAAGTTGGGCCGAATCAAGACAAGGTAGACATCACGTCAAAGGGGGAAGTAGCAGCTCGAGCGAACTCATCAAGAACTTGGCTCCTTCCCTACTGACGAAGGAAGACCTCTACCCACCCCCTCCCTCACTCTTCACCCTCACTAACTTTATATCCCATCAAGGGAGGAAGAGAGGGAGGAAGAGAGTTCCAGAGCCTCCCAGTGTTGTGCGAGAAATAGACCAACCCACTAGACCACTTTCGCCAGACCCTGCAGACCCCAGACCAAGGGTCTGATTAGGACCAGAACTCATTTGCAAGTGACAACATCTCGGTCGTCTGTCCAAACAAGTGTCTCCCCCCCATCCCCCCCCCCACACACCAAAGTCCTTAACACCCTCATCCACCACCATCTCCTTCTTCGACCACTACCTACCTCACCACCACTGTCACTGTCAGGAACGCAACACTTCCCCTGTCCTATACTATCCAATCCTATGTTATACTATCCCATGCGATTCTATCCTCTCCTATCCTGTGGTTTCCTATACCATCCTATGCTATCTTATCCTATGCTGCCCTATCCTTTCCTGTGGTGTCCTGTGGTATACTATACCATCCTATGTTGTTTTATCCTATGGTGTCCTATTCCATCTCATGCTATCCTACTTTCCTATCCACGCTATCCTGCTCCATCCTAACCTATCTTACAGTATCCTCTTGTGCCCCATGTTATCCTATAAAATCCTATTGTACCTTGTCCCACTCTATCTTATCCTATCCTACGACATCCTTCTATATTCCTACCCTACCAAAGCATACCCTGTTGAATCCTATCGTGTTTTGTCCTACTGGTTGATCTAATAGAGGTATTCAAATGAGTCAAGGGCTTTAACAAGGGTAATACACACAAAGGTCATCATTTTAAGACAGTAGTGCAGGATTCGTAGTAATGTATTTAAATCAGACAAATTTAGATTTAAGAAGGAAATAGGCAAAAACTGAGCGCTGAAATTATTGGTTGTTTTAAGAGAAAGTTAGATAATTTTATGGATGGATGATAAATGGTAATGGATATGGAATTGCCACGTTTGCCCTCAACTCCAACCCTCATCACTAGAGCCACTATCCCACAATCCACTAATCCAGCGTTTCCTAACCTTTTCCGACCATAGCACCCCCTGTTGTCATGTCTAAGCAGTCCAGCACCCCTATCTTGTTATCAGAAGGATAAAAGAAAGTGAAGTGTACTGCTTGATGATTTATTTTCTTGATTCCTTAGAACTGAAACAAATTGACAATATTGTTTGTAGAAGAAATAAGAACACCATAGAAAAATAAAATAGCATGGAAAAAGTCAAATATGCACAACTAGGTAATCAATGATACACATACACACACACACACACACACACATATATATATGTGTGTGTGTGTGTGTGTGTGTGTGTGTGTGTGTGTGTGTGTGTGTGTGTGTGTGTGTGTGTGATTTTTGTGTGCATCACTTCCCAGCACCCCCAGGTTAGGAAACGCTTCACTAACCACTATCTCTAAGACCACTGAGCTATTATTCTGGTTAACGCCACAAGATTTTATTCATTTTAGAAGAACTCTTTAGCTATTTCGATTAATCACAAAAAGCCCGTCTTTGATGTTTGTCACACTTAAAGTTTTTTTTTTTTTTTTCAAAATGTCATACGATTCCATTCTCCTCAGAGGAACCTCTTGGATTTTGGAAAAAATGTCTTGACCGTATCTCAACTAACGCCTCCCTAACTAGGAAAATGCTAGTAGAAAACACGGAAAATATAAAGATATGACACCCACCATTTGTTATTTACATTATTATAGTTTTTATTTATTATTTTATTATTATTATGATTTTTTCTCGCATCCGACCTAGATATGGACCAAAAGGTCTCCTGTCGGCATGCTCCGCCTTTGTAATATAGAGATACTAGAAATATATATACGACATCCACCATATAGAGATTTCGGAAACCCTCGAAAAGAAAATGGCCACCAGTGCTGGTGTGTAATGTGGTACATATCATATCATAAGCCTCAGTTTTTGTCTGTGGACTCCGTCGCCTTTAGCAGGCACCGCACTCAGTAGCTTTTTGTGTAAAACCAGACTGAACATTATACTGTTGTCCCCGTACACCTTCAATATCATACTTTTACATCGCTAGATTTCACCGTCATTTGATCTTGGAAATGTTCTAACGAAACGTATTACAATTCACGGACTATAAAAGAAAAAATTATTACGTTTCCAGGAAGATTGAATCAGGAAGCAAAACCCTGATGCAGTGTAGCAAAGAGAGTTTTCAATAGTTGTAACAGAGAGGAGTCACTGCCCAGGTTCACGGAATATATACACACACATATGTATATGTATATGCGCAGATATCTTTTATTTATATTATTGGGTTCCCTGGAGCGTGGTGGCTTCTCTGTGACCGCGTCAGCTTATCACAGGGAAATTGTATTTCGTGTAACAAATAAAAGCGGCTTTTCATGAGCTGGCTGAAATGCACAACAAAACGACATTCCCCTGCTGTTGCAGTTCTCACATTCTCCCCGTGCATGCAACCCAGACACATCAGGCTATATTATTTTGATTTCCACTCCTGCGTCCCTGGATGCTTGTTGAACAAAACCCCATCATTTGGGGATTGGGGGATTTGAAAGTGATAAATTTATTTCGATCTCTCTCTCTCTCTCTCTTTCCCTCTCTCTCTCTCTCTGTCTCTCTCTCTCTCTCTCTCTCTCTCTCTATATATATATATATATATATATATATATATATATATATATATTCACAAAAGTTTCCATAAATCATTTATTATTTTACCTTCAAGATGAACTTAATAAACATGTTCTTCCATCGCCATCATCTACATTGATTGAACTAATTAAGGTATGTGTTAAATATTGTAAGTTTCAATTCAATGGTAATTTCTATTCCCAAAAATTCGGCATGAGTATGGGAAACCCTTTATCCCCAGTTTTAAGTAATTTATACATGGAATTTTTCGAAACTAAAATATTACACAAAATCTTCCCCCCTAACATCCCTTGGCTTAGGTATATTGATGACATTTTATGTCTTTGGCCAGAAGATAAAAAGTCCATGATTTTTTAACTAAATTAAATACCCTTGTTTATTCTATTAAATTTACTTTAAAAATTGAGAAAAATTGTACCTTACCTTTCTTAGATTGCACTATCCTACGTCATGACAATAGCCTTAAATTTAAAGTATATCGTAAACCAACCAATGTAAGTTCATATATCCATTATTATTATTCTCATCCAAATAATATTAAACGTAAAGTCTTTTCTTCAATGTTTCTAAGAGCTTTTCGTATTTGTAGTCCTGAATTTATTGATGACGAAATCAGAAATGTTTTTAACATTGGGCTAGAATTAAAATACCCTAAGCAATTCCTTAATATTGCTTACAATTTTGCAAGGAAATAATTTTTAACTCCTCAGCCTAAATCACCTTTTAATTATCATAATTTTTTAATTTTACCATTTCAAGAAAATTTGTTAAGTATCACAGAACTATTAAAAAGATTTAACGTAAAGGTAGTTTTTAAAAATGATAGTACAGTAAAACATAAACTCATCAACAATAGTATTGAAATTAAAAAAAGGATGCATTTATAAAATTCCTTGCAAAATGTGTAATCAATTTTACATAGGTCAAACTGCCAAACCCTTAAACATTAGAATTGAACAACACAAGAAAAATGTTAGGGATGGCAATAATTCTAGTGGAATATTCAAGCATATCGAATTAAATAATCATCCAGTTGATTGGGGTAATGCCCAGGCAATCTATTATACCAACAACATAATAGCAAGAAACTTAATAGAGTGTAGTTTGATTCATACCACCAGTGATCAAAATACCAACCTACACAAGGGCTTATATAAACTTGATAATTTTATTTGTCAAGAAATTAGTAAGATAATATCAGGTAAAATGTAACCCAGCGACTATGACCTAATGTCGCCCTACCATCATTAGTGGAAGCATTGACCCTGGCGACTGTGACCTGATGTCGCCCCACCATCATTAGTGTATTGACATTGACCTTCCGCCCTCCAGGGGGTAATTGTCCGCTACCCTTATTCAAACTGTCCTTGTTCCTTTTTTCATGTATACAAGCACCTGGCTTACGCCAACCCTGGCTACGCCAGGGGTGCTTGTCCTTCGGCAAAACCCGCTGCGCGGGTCGCTCGCTTCCAACGTGGACAACCTATGATATATCCTACCCTAAATCTTGTAAAACATCACTGACTCTGCTGCATTTTCCAACTTTTTGGAAGTCGAGAAAGACGTAAATGAGAACATATTATTCAACCCCACTAAATTATTGAAAAAAACGTTTAGAGAGCGGCGACTTTCCCTTGTACAGATCTTTGAGTACCTTATCCTTTATCTCGGTTGGTACAGTGAGTGGCGTCTGCCCCTAGTTACAACATATTGTCTGGAGCTCATTTTTCCACAGCAGCGCATTGCATATTTTACACTTTCTGCCCCCCAAAACCCCTATATCATTTAGTTTCACTTCTTTGTCTGCTTCGCGTAACGATCCCTTCACATTCTCATGCGCACGCCCACGCGGATTACTTTCCTCAGCTGTCTTCTTTTTGGCGATTACTGTACGTTGGTTCCTCATTTTAGTGAGAACACGGTTTTCCTGCTCTGTGTAGTCCTTCAATTCCTTTGGTGAACATTCCGACCCACCCATCCGCTTCTTTTGTTGGGAGATGTATTCCGATTCATTATTTTTCATTTTTTCTAACATTGTTTTCCGCAGCTTAATATCCACTTCATTCTTTTCCGCTTGTAACCGTTTTTTCTCTTTTTGGATCTTTTTCAGGTCTCTTAACTCTACTTTCCTTTGCTCCCTCTTCTTTTCTTGCTGGCGCCTCACATTCTTCATAGCGAACACGTTTTTTCGGGCGTTTCTTTTAAATGTCTTGAACCTACGCTCTAAATAGTACAACTGGTATTGCCTGTGTCCTCTTCCACCATTACCACAAAAAAAAAATTGTAGCCTGCGTAATAGTGCTTCTTGAAATTTTCTACAACCTCGGAAGAAATATCCCCGCTATACGGTTCCAGGTCATCTATTGTACTATCACTGTACTCGTATGTTGGTGAATTGCGTAACATCTCGTTGAAACCAAGGCTATACGTTGGAATTGTTGTATAGATTGTTCCGCGACGCATGTCGTAGATTGTCGGTTTTTACACTTTTCGTAATATTCGGGGTGGCATTTCTTATGCTCTTCTGTTAACTGTGCTCTGAGAACTTTGTCAATAGTGGATTTGTCAATCTTTTTTTGTTTTGTCACCCAAGCCCAGAAATGTCGCTGTCGCCTTTTCATGGCGGCTTCACTATCACGGGGTTTAACCCTTTTCATCGCAATAAGAAGGAAATTTTTCACGGTGCTCTTTCCGTAACAAACCTTTTAAAGACGCTGACATATTGATCTCCATCTTACTGATTTTCTTTTCATCCGCAACCCACTTCCAATAATGCATATTACGTCTTTTCAACCAAGCTGCTACGGGCAGAGGCATTGTGTCCAACGTCCAACCTTGACCACGATTGGGGTACAACCGCACATGAAAAATCCCTTATACCGGGCACGTCCACACAAACATGAATCGTCATCTGGGCACGGTTTCGAAAGCGTTTATTTTTAATAGTTAGATATTATCTATGCATATCTATTACTATGTACTTGTTGCACTGAAGATGTAATATACGAAAGCGCTCTTCTTGGTTAGTTTCTTTTTTCCAAGTGGTCTACTTTGCATAAGTGAACACACGTACCCGTGTTCTTATTAGCATATATATATACATATATATATATATATATATATATATATTTCTTTTCTTTTTCTTTTAACATGTGACGTAGAGCTCCAAAAATCACTCTAAAAGCCACAAAAACAAACAGCCCACGGAGGTCCGCTTCAGAAAAAAAATAATAAGTTATCGAAACGGTGACCTCATAAAGAGTTTACCTCCTGTCCTTCCGTGCCGGGTTGCACTTTTCCCTTTAGCTCCTGTAGCCGCCAGGCGATTCTTTTCTTCACCGTGCCCCCCACCCCCACCCTCCTGGTAACGGAAGGGGGGAGTGGGGCTAGGCTATCTGGAAGAACCCCTTTCCATACTGGGAGGCGTTTTTCCCTTTTATTTTGGTTGTTGTACGGTAGCAGTAGTCTTTGGGTCTTATCTACGCCAAACTAGAAGCATGCTGACCTCGCATTAGCCTAGTTGTGGGTTCGAATCCCGCAATCCTCTCCGATTCCCAGCAGTGACTGGTTGTTACACGCCCCCAACAGTGCGAGCGTATAATAGAGCGAAGGTGACGGCTTCGGCCGCAGTTACTCAGCGCCTCCTGGCGTGGGCTCCTCACTTTCACTACTGAAGACTAATGAAAGTTGATACTGAAAATTTTATCTTTATACTTTAAAGTTTGTCTATACTTGGCACGCTATAGTATCCCTCCTGATGTTAGTATTTATCAAACTGCTTGAGGTTTGGCTGACAAATCTTTTTATTATCACTTTGTCAAGGATTGGCAGACATTCAATGTTACTACGTCCAACGTTTATGAAGCACTGTTTGCAAGCGGTATGTTTTGATGTCAACTTAACCTTTACCAAGTTGCGAGGAAACTTGTGTCACCGACACGTCTGTGAAGAGGAACACTCACACCTGACGGGAATGCTGTCCAGTTTTGACAAGGCTGCTGTATTCGATTAGGCCCTTTCTCTCCATGTTAATTCTCTCTCACTCACTCTCTCGTTCTCTCTCAATCCTACCCTTTCTTTCCGTTGTTTTGTGGCCCTTTCCTCTTTTCCTCATCTCCTCGTTTTATTGTTTATACTTTATTACTCTTTTTCCTCCGCTCTCATTGCCTGTCTCTTGGTATCTCCCCCCCCTTCCTCTTTTCTTCCTTTCTTCCTCCCCTTTCTTCTTTCCCTTTTCTTTGTCTTCTTCCATCTTCATCACCTTCCTTCTGTATCATTTTGTCTTCATTGATCATGTCTGCCTAACCCTGTATCCCTGTCCTCCTCCTTTTCTTTCTTCTTTCTTCTCGTCGACATGAAATACTAAATTGTCTTCACCCACTTACCTGTAGCTGTCAGTTTAGCCTTTGCAATTATTACTGTTGTTGTTTTTGTTATTTGTTGTTGTTATTCTTGATGTTGATGATTCTGATGATGTAGTTTTGTTATTTTTGTTACTACTATTGTCTTTCTGGTATATATGTGTATACATACTGTTACGGGCGGCTGGTATGTGAAGATACGTTACGTATAACGGCCAAGTGCTTAAGAACCAGCTCACTTCTAGTAGCCACTGTAGGACTGAACTATCTGGTCAGGGCCTAGATAATTCGTAAGACTAGAAGTAAAAGTAACAAAGAAGATTCCAGGAAAGGAATATTAAACTAGCGATAAAACTAGTAAACGAAATTATTAATGGAAAATATTTACAGGCAATCAACACAAAAGAGAATGGGCAGTAGGGTCAATGGGACCGTTACATGATTATAAGAATATGGAAATTATCGTTCAAATAAGAAACAAGATAAGTATACAATATGGTACTATCTAAGTACAAAGAGATCAGGAACATGCATCAAAATAAGTAATAAGTACAAATATAAGTAAAGTAATGCAATGTATATCAGACACGTAATGTAGGCAAAAAGGGTGATCACTTCACACCAATCGTCTCATGAATCTAAACCTTCTAGTTTTTATCAAGAGATCAATATGTGGGAATATGACAAGGAATGAGCGGTTTCAACCGCTTATATACCATTGGACCGGAAGCGGGATACTTCCGGTTAAGGGTGCGGGTGAGGAGGAGGGTAAGTTAACACGTCAACATGGGTAGTTTTAGGACCCTCGACTTGCTTGAACAATCTATTTATTTAGTAACTGTCAAATCTGTGCGCTCCGAACTATTCAGGATTTCGCTTGTCTGTTTGTTCTACAAGAGTGCGCACCTCTCCGCACGTAGGCAAGATTACATATAGTGGACGGGCGTTACTGCTTAACATTGTTACAATACATACATAGATAAGAAATATGAACATAGTTATGTAATACAAAGGAACACAATTCTATAACATAATTACACATATGACGTAATATCTAATATTACGTTACACCTCCACCGTTTGGGAAAGCTTTTCACTTTCTGTTGAAAAGCTATGTTCTAGAAAGGACGTCGGCTAAAACATTAAAGACGCCTTTTATATGATGAATTGTGAGATTAAAGGGTTGGAGAAATAAACTCCAACGTGTAAGTCTCGGATTCTTGTTTTTCATAGTCTGTAGGAACTTTAAGGGGTTGTGATCCGAATATACTTGAATGGTAGTTGAGGAACCCAGGTAGACTTCGAAGTGGATAAGGGCCTGGACCAAAGCGAGCGTCTCCTTCTCAATTGTTGAGTAGTTCTTCTGCGCAGGGGACAGCTTCTTGCTGTAGTAGGCGATAGCGTGAAGAACTTCATTGTGTTCTTGCAAGAGGGCGGCACCGATACCGGTGTCGCTGGCGTCGACTTGCAGAAGAAAGGGTCGTTGGAAATCGGGTGCCCTTAGAACTGGTGCGTTAGTGAGAAGGGACTTCAGGTTTTTGAAGGCCGTCTCACAGGTAGGTGTCCACACGAAGTCGTGGTCTTTTCTCAACAGGTCAGTCAATGGTTCTGCTACATCTGAAAAATTTGGACAAAAACGGCGATAATAGCCACTCATTCCAAGGAATCGACGTACCTCTCTACGATTAGTGGGTGTTGGTACATCATTGATGGCTTTTATCTTGGCGTCTATTGGAAACACTTGGGAATTTCCAACTTTAAATCCCAAATAGGGGACCTGTGTATGTCCGAAATCACATTTGGACAAATTGATGGTAAGGTTTGCTTGGTCTGCTCTATAAAAGAAATTATTTAGGTGTTCAATGTGTTCTGTCCAAGACTGACTAAATATTATCACATCATCTAGATAAGTTTTTACTCCTGGCAATCCTGCAACAAGATTACTTATCATTCTTTGGTAAGTGGCAGGGGCATTTTTAAGCCCAAATGGCATTGCTCTGAATTGGAACAATCCCTCTTCCGTAATGAAAGCGGTAACTTCTCTTGAGCGAGGGTGTACAGGGATTTGATAGTATCCCCTTAACATATCCAACTTGGATACGTACTTGGCAGTTCCTAGACTGTCTATGATATCATCTATCCTAGGGATAGGAAAAGCATCGGCCTTAGTATGGGCATTGATTTTCCTGTAGTCAATGCACAGGCGATAAGAATTGTCAGATTTAGGGACAAGAATGCAAGGAGATGCCCAAGGACTACTGGAGGGTTCAATTATTCCCTGTTGAAGCAGAGTGTTTATTTCTGCTTTTATGAACTCCTTCTTTTTTGGATTGACTCTATAAGGGGCTTGTTTGATAGCCCTTGGCGAGTCTAGAATTATTTCGTGTTCTATCAAAGAAGTGAATCTTGGGGAATCTAGAAATAATTTTGGAAAACTTCTTAAGAGGAAAAGAATGTCTTTACCTTGTTTCTCAGATAAGTGTCCTACTTTTATCTGAAGATTTTGTAGTATCTGAGAGTTTTCCAAGGGAATCTCAGGAGGATTAGGCAGGTTATCAGGAGGCTCTTCCGATTCTATTGTGGTAGAGCTGCAAGCTGGAATTGGATCTCGGGAATGATAAGGTTTTAAGGTATTTATGTGACAGAGACGGGAACTCTTTCTTCTGTCTGGGGTTTTGATTATGTAGTTGAGATCACTGGCTCTGGACAAGACTTCATAGGGTCCTTTATATTTAGCCTGCAATGGATCTCCTGGTATGGGAAGATAAAGTAACACTTGATCTCCTGGAGAGAAAGTTCTAAGTTTAGAATTTTTATCATACCGACCTTTCATTACTCGTTGAGCATTCGTCAAGTTCTCTCTTGCCAACTTCCAAGCTTCTAACAACTTCTCGGTGACCTGGGACACGTATTTCAAAGAAGGAACTGGTGGTTCTTCTTTCATCTATTGTTCATGAAGTATCTTTAGGGGACCACGGACTTCATGACCGAAGACTAATTCTGACGGGCTGAATCCAAGGCTTTCTTGAATTGTTGTTCGGGTGGCGAACAACAAAAAGGGGAGTCCGTCTTCCCAATTTCGAGTGTTCTCAGCACAGAAGATTCTTAACATTGTCTTGAGCGTTTGGTGAAAGCGCTCTAGAGCACCTTGTGATTGAGGATGATAGGCGGAGGAAGTTACATGATTTATACCTAGTGTTACAAGAGTTTCTCTAAGCTTGTTGGAAAGAAAATTACTTCCTTGATCACTTTGAATGTTCTTAGGAAATCCTACCATAGTGAAATATTTCAACATTTCTCTGATTATGTTTTGAGCTTTAATATTTTTCAAAGGAATTGCTTCTGGAAAACGAGTGCTCATACACATGATTGTGAGAATGTACTGATTTCCTTTACTTGAAGGAGGTAAAGGTCCTACACAGTCAATAAGAACTTTTTTAAATGGCTCTTCCATTACAGGAATGGGATGGAGTGGAGCTTCTACAATTTTCTGGTTGGGCTTACCTACAAGTTGACATGTATGACATGTTTTACAATATTGGGCAACATCTTTGACAACCGTGGGCCAATGGAAATGTTGGGTTATGTTGAACAAGGTCTTTCTTACCCCTAAGTGACCTGCTAAGGGAGTATCATGAGCCAATCTTAGAACATTATTCCTGAAACCAAGAGGGAGGACTATTTGATTCCTTACTTGCCATGGCTGGTCAGCGGTTGCGGTGGATGCTCTCCATTTTCGCATTAGGACTCCGTTTTCTATATAGAAACCTCGTGACATATTTTCAACTTCTGGAGATGAAACAATCTCGTACAAATTTTTAAGAGAATGATCTGACTTCTGTTCTTTGATTAATTCTGCTCTAGATAGAGAAACTGGTGAAGAAGAAGATGGGTCAGTTTGGGAGAATAGGGATTCTAAATTATAGGTCTCCTCTTCAGATTTCTTGTACTGAGATCTGGTTACAGCACAAGCGGGAAACAACTGTAAGTTATCTGAAGGTTCTACTGAGGTCTTAGGGTTATTTGTTATTAAGGGAGAAATGACTTTGCTTCCAGCGATGTCATTGGCCAACAATAAGGATATTCCTACTAAGGGAAGAGAGTCTACTACTGCTACTTTAACCATTCCGGTTGTTAAATCAGACCGCAAGAAAACATTATGTAATGGACATTTTACAATTCCTCCAACTCCTTCTATCAATATATCATAACCTGTATATGACTCACCCTGATTCTGCAAGACAGAATTTAAAATCAGACTTTGCTTTGCTCCTGTGTCTCGGAGTATGGAAATAGGATATTGTTGTGAACTACTACTATGAGATATAGTTCCTGAAGATACAAATGGTTTGAAACAAGGATCATGATCTGATGAGGGGGGTTCTACATTACTTGACAATACCGGCTTCTTTGGTAGTTTATCCTGAATAGAGGATTTTGAATCATCTGATTTTATATTACTTACAAGAGTTGGTGTCTTATTGGAGAATGAGGGTGTCAGTCTCTTTCTGCAATTAGAAATGTGATGGCCAACCTGTTTACAATATGAACAAGTTACAGGGGGATTAGTCTTAAACCTTTCCATTCTTTGTCAAAGTTGGTTTGGAGGATATTGATTGAAATCAGACCTGTAACTGAAATGTGATGGGCTAGACTGATTTTCAAAGTGTTTCTTTGGGGACCAAGGATCAGAGTATTTTGTTGAATCTGGAATATATGACTTTGACTTTTGGGATTCCATTTGTCTTGACTTAGGTTTATGATTTAGTGTGAACTCATCAGCCAATACAGCAGCTTTAGTTAAAGTTTCGGGAACATGATCATCTATAAAAATCCTAAGATCTGTCTCTAAGGTATTCTTAAACTGCTCCAATAAAATCAACTGTTTAAGTCTATCTAAGGTGTCCGTTTCACTAGCCAAACACCACCTATTGAATAACCTCTCTTGTTGAGCCGCATATTCTACGTATGTTAACTGAGGTGTCTTCCTATAATTACGGAATTTCTGTCTATAGGCCTCTGGTATTAGTTCATAAGCTTTTAAAATACAAGCTTTCATATTATCATACTCGCTTTCTGCTTCTGAAAGAGAAGTATAAATTTGCTGAGCCTTACCCTTAAATTGTGTTTGAATGATTAATGGCCAATTTTCTTTAGGGATTTGTAACTGTTGCGCCAATTTTTCCCACTGAAGAAAGAAAATTTCTGGCTCTCCTTCTGAAAATTTGGGTAAAAGTTTTACATACTTGGAAATATCTATATGACCTTCCTGAACTACGGGTTGTCTATCAACAATCCTAGCTTCTACTTCTGTCTTCTTTAATTCTAACTCTACTTGTTTCACTTTAGCTTCCTCTTCTCTAGCTTTAAATTCTGCCAATTTGATTTTAGTTTCGTCCTCTCTTTCTATTTGTTTCACTTTAGCTTCCTCTTCTCTAGCTCTAAATTCTGCCTCAATTTGCATTTGTTTCAGTTTAGTTTCCTCCTCTTTAGCTTTAAATTCTGCCTTTAATTCAATCTCCTTAATCTTAAGTTCGGTTAGTCGTGCCTCTATTTCTAACCTATTTGAAGGAATTTGTATAGCTGTAATCTCTTCTGGAGATAAGATCTCATCTTCGATCAGATTTTCAACGAGTTCCTGAAGTATTTTTTTCTTTCGCAAACTTGTATCAATGTCTACTCCAAAGTGCTTGCCTATTTCTATCAAAGTGTCTTTAGTTTGTTTCTTTAAGAAACTTACCTTGGGATTTTGAACGAATTCTTGAACTATATCATCCATCTCTATAAGAATGTGTTAAATACCTGATCCAATATCCTTGGCAAGGGTCGCCACTTTGTTACGGGCGGCTGGTATGTGAAGATACGTTACGTATAACGGCCAAGTGCTTAAGAACCAGCTCACTTCTAGTAGCCACTGTAGGACTGAACTATCTGGTCAGGGCCTAGATAATTCGTAAGACTAGAAGTAAAAGTAACAAAGAAGATTCCAGGAAAGGAATATTAAACTAGCGATAAAACTAGTAAACGAAATTATTAATGGAAAATATTTACAGGCAATCAACACAAAAGAGAATGGGCAGTAGGGTCAATGGGACCGTTACATGATTATAAGAATATGGAAATTATCGTTCAAATAAGAAACAAGATAAGTATACAATATGGTACTATCTAAGTACAAAGAGATCAGGAACATGCATCAGAATAAGTAATAAGTACAAATATAAGTAAAGTAATGCAATGTATATCAGACACGTAATGTAGGCAAAAAGGGTGATCACTTCACACCAATAGTCTCATGAATCTAAACCTTCTAGTTTTTATCAAGAGATCAATATGTGGGAATATGACAAGGAATGAGCGGTTTCAACCGCTTATATACCATTGGACCGGAAGCGGGATACTTCCGGTTAAGGGTGCGGGTGAGGAGGAGGGTAAGTTAACACGTCAACATGGGTAGTTTTAGGACCCTCGACTTGCTTGAACAATCTATTTATTTAGTAACTGTCAAATCTGTGCGCTCCGAACTATTCAGGATTTCGCTTGTCTGTTTGTTCTACAAGAGTGCGCACCTCTCCGCACGTAGGCAAGATTACATATAGTGGACGGGCGTTACTGCTTAACATTGTTACAATACATACATAGATAAGAAATATGAACATAGTTATGTAATACAAAGGAACACAATTCTATAACATAATTACACATATGACGTAATATCTAATATTACGTTACAATACATATATATATATATATATATATATTGTATATATATATATATATATATATATATATATATATATGTTGCATCGTAATATGTCATTTCTCGCTAAAGACACCTCAGACGACCAATTCCATTTTCTGGAAAAATATATCGCGAAACCTTAATGGTTGATGAGACATGCGGGGAAATTCATCTCTGGAACAGCGTGTAACTCAATCTTTTTCCTTAATTTTGTCCTCGGTGTCTATTTATCTATTTATGTTTATTTGTTTATCTATCTATTTATATTTTAAGAGCTATGATCTGGTCAACCAATTGGTACATAGCTTTCCCTATTCTTAATCTTAAATGATTCTGTGCCGTATACAGTGTACTTGCTTGGTTTTCAAACATTTATTTCTTCACAATACTTTTTCTCTTTACAAAATATACGACGACAATTTTCTCTTAACCCATATGTCGATATCTGAGAATTTCATGTATCGTCCGTCATAGTGTAATTCCATGTCGTCTATGATAACCAGCGCTTCTATCTCTGGGGACAATATCGCGTCGAAGAGGTGGAATTTAAGGCCATGTTCACACTAGCGGTTACAACCGCCGCGGTTCAATTAAAATGCAAGTCAATGGAAGCGTTCATACAACGGCGCATTTTTACTTGACTATGCGGTACTGACGCGGTTTCCGCGCGGTTCACACCGCTAGTGTGAACAGTGCCATAGAGGTGGAAAAGGAGACTTTTTAAGGGTAGCAGAAGGGAGGGACAGTAGAGGTTAAAGAATGAACAATTTCTTCTTTGAGTGTAGATTAATTTCCAGCCCTAGAAAGCACAGCGAGACTATTTCGTATTAATGTCATGATACTTCCTAAAGTACTTACTGCATTAAACTTTGTAGTCAACATCTAACACACGAACGTAAAGATAAAGCATTTTTAGTTAGGAATAGAGCCAACACTACATTGTTATCTCGCATGTGTACATATAATACTTATATTTTCTGTATTATAGTGCCCTCGCCTGACTGCATTTGAAGTGGTGAATGTCGACACTGGCCGATGGAAAAAGAAATATATTTCCCGCCGGCCATCGAACGAACGAGGTCAGTGAAATGAGCGCGTGACGTCATGTCGCTTGTGGATGGCCAGAAAAATTGTTGGAACAATACGATAGAGAATGCGTGATCGAAGTCTCCATAAAGGGTCACGTCTGCTGGGACCAGAACGCTCGGGAGACAGATATACGAGCCAAATAATCGAGTTTCGCATATTCAATTTGGGAGAGACAATCCCTTAAACGTCAAGTTTCGGTTGTAGAGTGAAGGCTATGGCCCCACGTGTGTGTATGTATGTGTGTGTGTGCGCGTGCAGTTTGCTATTGCAGGGAACTTGACACCCAGGACGTGAATAAAAATGACACAGAATCTCCCCATTTGGTGAGGGTATTAGACCAAATAATTCCTCCGACTGTTCAACTGAAAATCTTAGTTGGATGCAGACACGAACAGAGGAAAACAAAATAAATAAAAAGTAATTCAACAGTATTGAAGGACAACAAATCAACTCTTCAACAGAATTTGTGAAGAGAACTCCTGCCGAGCTCTCTCCAAACTGAATTCAGTAATTTGATAATCTAGTGAAGAACTTACGCAAGGAGACGCCTAACTGTCAAGCTATTCCTTTCAAATCGCTGAAATTTTCACACACACACACCCGGCATGGAGTGGGTAATTCATTTTTGTCCACATTCCAAGTCATGGTTAAAAATACACAAGCCTCAAGTCCACCTTATAAGGGAGGGAACATTCTGGCGGTATTCTTATCCCTCTACCACAGGACAAGGATTAAAAATATATATATAGACATAAAACAAGTTTATTGAACGGTAATTCCTTGAACAATATCCCGTAACAACATAACTATGAAGATAAGTCTTTATATACAAAACACTCTAAAGTTACTCCGTAATAAAAATAATAATCATACTGGCAGTAATTGTGATGGTGATTGTGATGTGATGGTGGTAGTATTGTTGGTAATAGTGATGGTGGCTGAGGTGGTGGAACCGGTGGTGGTAGTAACAATATTGGTAGTGTTACGAGTAGTAGTAGTAGTAGCAGTAGTAATAGTTCAGCCTCAATAGTCCACTCCAGGACCGGGCTATGGTAATATTGGCAGGCGCCCGACAATTTTATTCAGCCGAGGACAAGGAGGCCCCCAGGCTTGAACAGGACCTCTCCGGGTCGCGACCCGGTTCACGAAAGGGTCGTTGACCATCTAACCAGTGAGGTCTGCCGAGATTTCTGGAAGTGAGGTCAGATCAGGTCAAACAATGTTTTGTCGGGTCGAGAGAAGACTGACCACACGCCTCTGCTACGAGATGGGGATCGAAGCTTCCATCTCACACACACACACGTCACATCACATGTCGGACTGTCCACCGTGATTGCAGCTTCTATACAAAATCTGGTCTAGGTGCAGCTGGTCTGCTCGCAGCTGGGCTCGGGGAAGCTGTCCATGTGTGAAAATACTGAAAAGAAGAAAGGGAAAATAAAAGGCTGGGGTCATTTAGTGCCAACATAGACTTGGCGTGGACTTTGTCCAAAGACTTAAGTTACAATGGTTCCCTGACCAGACCTTTCTTGCACTACAAGCTTCTTATTCCTTTGCCCTGTGAGCATACCTCCCATATATACATATATGTATGTGTGTGTGTATATATATATATATATATATATATATATATATATATATATATATATACATATATATACCAACGGCTTTTTACCCCTTGCAAGGGAAATAGCCAAAAAACAAAGGCATAAAATCCACTCCCACCCATTCCATCCCTCTCCGTCCTCTCATGCAGAAAAGGAGAAGACGGGGAGAAATCCCTTCGGACTGCGTCAATTTATTTCTCATACATACTCCCTCACCCCCCCACCCTCTTCCATACATCACAGCATCATCCATACACAACCATTCTCCACTCACCCCTATCTTCTATCTTCTCCCTCAACATACATTCCCTTCTTTTCCAATGCCCCTTTTACCCCATCCATCCATCTCATCCTTGGTCGCCCCCTCATGTTCACTTCTTCCACCTCTGCTTTCCACACCTCTTTTACTAATTTTTCTTCACTCATTCTTTCCATGTGTCCAAACCATCCCAATATTCTTTCATCAACCCTATCTCCCTTCTCCCTTTCCACCCCCGTTCTCCTCCTCACCTCCTCGTTTTTCATTCTATCCAACCTAAACTGCTACCATGCTTCTCAGGCATTTCATCTCAAACATATTCAAACGCCTCTCTTCCTCTCTTATGTTCCATGTTTCTGCCCCATACAGTGCTGGCGGCACAATCTTTCATACAATCTCCTCTTAGCCTCTATTCCCAAATGTCTATTTCTCATTAAACTTTTTAATCCCCCAAGGCATTTACTTGCTTCTCTCAGTCTATATTCTACCTCCACTTCCACTCCTCCCTTTCCCGCTACATTTGCACCCAAGTATCTAAAGCTATCCACTTCCTCCTGTCTCTCCCCCCTTAATACTCACTTCCAATTTGCTGCCACATTCTCCCCTTTTACATCTCATCACCTTACTTTTACCAACATTTACTTTCAACTTCCTTCTTTCGCACACCTTCCCAAACTGTCACCAACTTCCTTAATCCCTCCTCTGATCCTACCACAAGCGCAGTGTCGTCCGTAAATAACAACTGGCTTATCTTCCATTTTTTTTCTTTAACCATCTCCAATCCCCGCCCCATCACACACACACACACACACACACACACACACACACATATATATATATATATATATATATATATATATATATATATATCTATATATATATATATATATATATATATGTACACACACAAACAACCCCAAATCCCCTTACAAGAAGGGAGTAGTGGAGCTCAACTCTTGCCTCGAATCTTCCTGCATGATGAGGGATTGTGAGGGGAGGAGTGGTGTCCTAAAACCATCGCTCTGCCCCAATGAGTCGCCCTTTACGACAGGTAGGAACATACTGGCAGTATTCTTGTCCCTCGTCACAGGATACTATATCATGGAGGGAACGTTTCACCATTTAACTTTTAAAAACGAACACCAGCAAATGGTTTTGATTTCCTGCAACGGTCCTTTGTGGACATTTATTTATTCATTGACTTATTAGTTTATTTGATTAAATATTCATTTGCCATTTTGCCACTCTCTGAAATACTTATCCATGCACTATATACCAGAAGGCTTCTTACCCATATAAGTCAAAATAACGCCCCCCCCTCAGAAAAACACCATCACCACCACCCATATACCTAGAGGAAACTCTTCCCGGGGTGGGGTGAATTTACAATCCACCATCTACCACCAGCCCCCTCATCCACTTTCCTCGTCTGCCCACACTATACCTATAATACGTTCCGCCCCAGCCAAATCTCTCGATATTGTATACCATAAGTATCCCAGCTCCCTATCTTTCCCGGACCCTATCGAGTGGCCTACTCTCTCTCCACAACAAAACTGAAAGGATTCTCGGTCCGGAGTTTTCTGCCTTTTTTTATTTCCAGTTCTTTTCGACGGCAAAGGCGTTTAAACGGTTTTTAACGGTTTTTTTATAACGTTTTTTTTTTTTTTTTTAACGGACTCTACTTCCTCCGCGTAAGTTTCTGCTCCTTCCATCCATCGGAACAACTTCGGCGTACAATTCCTGATATTGGAGCGATAAGTGGCTCCATCGCTCAACTTCACATGCAGGTCCTGTGCCATGGGTCTCATTATTAGCCCTTTCAGTGTAGGGGGAGGGGGTGGTGGCTTCCCTCAGCTGGATAAAATCGCTAAGCGGCAACAAGAATAAAGGTATAATTCATAAAACGAGGCTCTGTTCCCCCTCATCAACGGGGTAGCTGATGCAGTTCATAACTTTTGCTCGATCCTTCGCTGGAGAAAAAAAAGGGGGGGGGGGAGAGGGGTCTAGTCCTCTCCTTCCGCCCCATTTAGTCACCTTTAACGAAACGCAGAGGGACCACGGTGGCGGTATTATTGGCCTTCCACAGCACCCCCCCCCCCCTTATGGGTTGGTGTACATCTGAATATTATAGACTTGATTATATGTGGTTTGTGTGAGACTCAGGTTCGACTCTCCGTGACGTAATTGCAACCCTGGTGTAGTGGTTAGCGTCCCGGGCTGCCACGCTGCGGTGCCGAGTTCGCGCTACGTTTACGATGAGAAGATTCCACTGATATTACACACCATTAACGTCTCCCCCTGAGCAAATGGCATGGGTGTAAGGTGTATTCCCCAGTGATCTATCCGAGCTCAGTTCTCTATTGGGGAGGGTGGTAGCTGCCGGTCACAAGTCCAGCCCGTGATCCATGACCGCGGTGAACCCATGCGAGCGGCGCCATCTGAGTGTTGACACCCTCTGGGAGATGTGCCATCTGCCGCAGATGGTTCGGGAGGGGGCTGTCGTGTTTGTTAGCGACGTCATATTCCATCTTATGCTCCGTTTCCTTTAAGAGGGCAAAGATTTTATGAAATTTTCTTCAAGAGTGCTGCCGAATTTTTGTTTTTCATTTTTTTTCTCTCTTTTTTTTCATATTTCATCGACTCCGCAATTTTCTTCTTCAACTTCTTCTTCCTCTTCTACCCCATCACCCCCTTTTTTTCTCTACTCTATTTGGTTTTTATTTTCCTTCGCCTTGTTTTCATCTTTGCACTGCTGGACAAATTTCGAAAAAATGGTTCCTAATACGATTTCTTGAACGGAAATGGATCTCGGGAGTAGAGCATCTGGGGTTTGTGTTCGGAGAAAGTAACAAATAGCTCCATCAGTAGAGGTATCGAAAACACATACACACACACACACACACACACACACACACACACAAAGGCAAAGGATTACAAAGGCGGAGCATGCCGACAGGAGACCTTTTGGTCCATAACTAGGTCGGATGCGAAAAAAATCCTAATAATAATAAATAAATATATATATAAATAAATAAAATATAATAATGTAAGTATCAAATAAAATACATAAATAAACGCATAAATAAATAAATAAATATATAAATAAATAAAATATAATAATGTAAGTATCAAATAAAATACATAAATAAACGCATAGGCACAGTCAAACAACAAAAAGGTAAATAGTAAATAATAATAAATTGACATATAACTAATAATAAATGAGAATCAGACACACACACACACACAGACACACACACACACACACACAAACTGAAAATGGAAATCAATGAACGCCATACCTCTGCCATCACCCTTCCCATCACGGACTCTCTTCCCTCGCGATAAATCTCTGCCAGGTTGAAATGAACAGCGCAAGAGACAGACGCGGCTCCGCGTACAAGCGAAACCTTCCCGAATCTGGTTTTGGTTCCCGCGGTTTAAAGGCGCCGTACATTACACCCCGTGACGGATCTGCCGCCTATCGCGCTTCCAAGAATCGCGATACGCGCGGCAAGGGAACAAAGCACACATGTCGTTATCATGAGCAATATATTGCTGCTACTGGTGACTGTCGCGATGGAAGTAGACTTCACGTGTGCGTGTGTGTGTGTGTGTGTGTGTGTGTGTGTGTGTGTGTGTGTGTGTGTGTGTGTGTGTGTGTGCGCGCGCGCGCGTGTACTTGCAACTTATTTTTCGTCCTCTATCCAGGATCAATACAACTATCGCAGTTGTCATTTCCCCCCGTCATCTATGTTGACTTGTGTATATATTCATATTTCACATTTTCAATCTTGTATTTCTCTATTTTTTTCAAATTAGTTTTATTCGTTCTTCTCTGGATTGTGCTTAATGACACCTTTTTTCATTTTTATCTGGAGTGTGCTTCATGCTAGCTAGCAGAGCTATCGAACAGCCGAGGGCCACAGTTTCCAACTGCTCTTCTCTTTCGTAACATTCCCCGACCCTTGGCCGAGGCTCAAACATTCCTCTTCATCAGGTCCATGTCTATTTGCCCGGAGGTCCAAGTGACACAGCAGTGGATAAAAGTCTTGCAGCAATCTCAGGATTCGCTCCGCGCTCGCAGTGTCTGCCATTGCATAGATGTTTTTTTTTTTCCTCTTCTTTTTCTTCTTCTTATTCAGGGTTCGCCTTGCACTGTCAGATATTCTATCGCTCAACGGGGTGGCACAGAATCGGGGATAAATGTTCTACTGGATGAGTGAGACCCAGTAGTTCAGGGCTTTTGTCCGGACTGTATTCCAGACCAAATCTCACATTGTCTGGCTTCCCGGAACTCGCACTTTTTTAAGTGCAAAGACACAGCTTTGGTGTATAATATCCTCGCCCTTATCAACCGTGGTGGTACTGGTGGTGAAAATGGTGGGAGTGTGGTTCTAATGTCCTGGTGGCAAATCGCATTTTTACAAAACGGTGGAAACGCACACTATGCTTCAGGATCATGTGCTAGACTCGTGATCGACAGCTACTACCCACCCGAATGAGAGTCGAGACCTAGGGATAATATTGTGATCTGTTCTGTAGACACACCATACACCTTTGCCCAAGGGAGACAGTAACGGATTTTAGTATTAGTGGAAGCTTTCAAGTGTTCTATATTCCGTCGCCGATAACCACCGGTTCTATCCTTAGGGGACATAATCTTCTTCGAATGGGTACGAGTTTCCAACCACAGACCTGCGCGACTCTGGTCCGTAGAGGCGTTACTGAAGTTACCTAAAGATCGACTGCATAAAACCTACACAGTGTCCTATGCTACTTAAGATATTATTCAAATGGAAAGAAACCCTCCATCGCTAAACTCGATTAAGTTGTCACGATTTAATCTACGCGGACGACTGTGGGGGGGAAAAACCACCATATAGGACTTCTGTTTACCTAAGAGTAAGGATTCCCGTTTTCTCGCGTAACCCCCATTCTTATGCCTCACTGTCCTTTAGCCTCATGAAGAATTCACTTATTCACTAATTCTAATCGTTAAACATCCACTCACTCTCACTAACTTTCGATCTGTGGACCTTCTCATGAAGTTCTATAAGCCCTTATTAAGGGCACCAGGTCCCGAGGTCGAGACCCTACGACTCGGAGGAACCCCGTCTTCCTTCAGGAGGTTCAGGTTGTGATTTCAGCTCCACTCCATTTCGGGCCGCGCTATTATGCAAGTCTACATTCCGTGAAAACGTGGATACGTATTACAAGCAACTTGTGTGGCTTTCCAATATTGTTGCCAAATGGAAGTAATTTCCATCGCCTGGAATGCCGAGACGAGGTACACTGAGC
Source organism: Oratosquilla oratoria (assembly GCF_046742065.1). Taxonomy (NCBI): domain Eukaryota; kingdom Metazoa; phylum Arthropoda; class Malacostraca; order Stomatopoda; family Squillidae; genus Oratosquilla; species Oratosquilla oratoria. The sequence continues at coordinate 44,350,573 of NC_134792.1, read as the reverse complement.
TCTTCGCCCACACACACACACACACACGCACAAACATACACACACATACGACACCTCCACAGACTCGGCATTCCTCAAGGCCACGTAACAGTTCCAGGGCTTCTTCGGTCACGTGTACAGCTACCACGTCATCTGTCTAGGTCTACAGGTGTCAGGTCATCTGTCTCACGCCTGAATGTGTCAGGTCACTTATCTCCAGGTTTCATGGTGCCAGGTCACTTCTCTTCAGGTCTTAGAGTGCCAGGTCACTTTACCTGAGGATGCCAGGTCACTTATCTCCAGGTCTAAGGCCGTCATGTCACTTGTCGTCAGGTTCACAGGTGCCAGGTCCGAAAATCGCTGCAGCAGTCGTACAAACACAATTCAGCTCCAATTATGAGACACATGAATCATTTCGTACTTCGTTGGAGCCAAATTATGAAGTGCTCGTATGGCTGCTGCTGCGCTGATTTGCTCAAATGAAGTTTGCCAGGCGGAGTGCCAACACATGTGGGCAAATGCTCAAGTTATACAAGTTGCGCAAACACGTGTCCTGGTTATTTAGGCACGTTCCCAACTGACTCAAACTTTTTTTTTCTAATTTCTGGTAACCCCCATATATATATATATATATATATGTGTATTTACCTAGTTGTATTTACCTAGTTGTATTTTACGGGAAGGGGAGCTATGCTCGTGAGGTCCCGTCTTCATATCTCATTTTATCTAAACTATTTTTAAATTCATGTATTGTTTTTGCACACACCACTTTCTCATCTAACTTGTTCCAACTGTCTATTGCTCTGTGAGGAAAGCTGTTCTTTTTCAAATCTCTTCTATAGTTGTCTTTTTTTATTTTCTTTCCGTGTCCTCTTGTATTTCTGTCATCCCATTTTATCAGATTCTCTCTATCAGTAATTTCTATGCCTTTCATGATTCTGTAAATAGCTATCAAATCTCCTCTCTCTCTTCTTTTCTCTAGTGTCTGTAGTTTAAGTTTTTGTAGTCTCTCTTCATATGATAGTTTTGAGAGTGTTGGTGCCAGTTTAGTAATTGCTCTTTGTATTCTTTCAAGTTTTTTTATACATTTTTTTGTACTTGGTGACCATATCGTTGCTGCATATTCCAATCTTGGTCTTATCAGGGTGACTAGGATTTTCCTCACCATTTCTTCATCCAGGTATGTAAATGCCACTTTGATTGTTCTTATTAAATTATAAGTTTCTCCAAAAATCTTATTTATATGTTTCTCAGGTGACATATTATTCATAACAATGACTCCCAGGTCCCTCTCATTTTCTACTCTTTTTATTCCTTCTTCTCCCAAATTATATGATCCTGTTATTCTGTTTTTGCTTTTTCCAAATTCCATTATACTACACTTTTTTGTATTGAACTCCATCTCCCACTTCCTACTCCATTCTTGTACTTTATTTAGATCTCTCTGTAGTGATTCACAATCTTCTTCAGTTTTCACTCTTTTCAGTAATTTTGCATCATCTGCAAAGAAGCTCATATAGCTTTCAATTCCTTCATCCATATCATTAATATATATAGCAAACATTATTGGGGCCAGAACTGTTCCCTGCGGGACACCGCTTATTACTTCATTCCATTTTGAGTGCTGATCTCTTATCACTACTCGCATTTTTCTTTCTTGCAAAAAGTCTTCCATCCAATTTAGCAATTTACCTTGTATTCCTCCTTCATATTCTAATTTCTTAAGCAACTTCTTATGTGGTACTTTGTCAAAAGCTTTTTTTAGGTCTAGAAATGCACAATCAGCCCATCCATCTCTTTCTTGTATTATATCTATTAGCCTTGAATAGAAACATATTAAATTGGTGACGCATGATCGTCCTTGTCTGAATCCAAATTGCCTTGGATTTAGTACGTTGTTTTTTTCCAAGTATTTTACCCATCTACTTTTGATAATTCTTTCACATATTTTTGCTATTGTACTTGTTAGAGAGACTGGTCTATAGTTGGTAGGTTCTTCTTTATTTCCTCCTTTATATATAGGTACTATATTTGCTTTTTTCCAATCTTCTGGAACTTTTCCTTCTTTTAAGGAACTGCTTATTATGCTATGTATTTTGTCTGCCAGTTCATTCCTACATTCTTTCAGAATCCAGTTTGCTATTTCATCTGGCCCATGCGATTTTCTGACATCAAAATTACCCAAGTGTGTCAATATTTCATTCTTCGTTACTTCTATTTCTTCCATAGGGGGGACTTTTTCCTTCCACTCAATCTCTTCAGGTTGTATATTTTCCCTTGTAAACACTGATTTAAAATGTTTGTTCATAATTTCTGCCATTTCCATTTCCTCAGTGTATTCAACTCCCCCTTGTCTTAATTTCTCCAAGTCTTGTTTGTTTTTCAGTTTATTGTTTACAAATCTGTAGAATAGTTTTGGTTGATCTTTACACTTTTCTATAACATCTTTTTCATATTTTCTTTTTTCCTCTCTGCACTTTTGTACATATTCATTTCTATAACCAGTATATATTTTCCATTTTTCAGGTCTTCTGTCTTTTTTCCATCCGGTCCAGGCTTTGTCTCTTTTGTCTTTTAACTCCCTACAACTTTTGTTGTACCAGCATTTTACATATTCTTTTTCTTGTTTTTGTCTTGGGACATACTTTTCCACTCCTTCTTTGTAAATTTTTGTCAAAATATTCCATTTCTCTTCCACTGATGTTTCTTCTTTGTATATTTCTTCCCAGTTTTCTTGTTGGAAGAATTCTCTTATTTTATCAAAGTTTGTTTTTTCATACATCATTCTTCCTTTTCTATATTGTTCATTTCTTTTCATATATTTTTCTTCATTAAGTTCCAGTTCAATCAATATGTGGTCACTTTTACCTATTGGTGTTTTATATTCAATCTTGTCCACTATTCTAGGTTCAGATGTAATTATTAAGTCTAGCCTCGATGGTTCTTCTTCATTTCTATACCTAGTGTTCTCTTGTATCCATTGTGTCATTGAATGGTCAGTAATCATCTCAAGTAGAGCATTTCCCCATGAGTCATCACCACTCTTTACTGTCATTTCTTCCCAGCAGATTTCTTTGCAATTAAAGTCGCCCATCATAACTATTCTTCCTCCGTCTTCCATTATTTTAGTTAATGCTATCTTTGTGTCCTCTAACATACTTTTATGTTCATTCTCCTCCCATGAGGCTGTTTTCGGAGGCACATAGTTGATCACAAATTTTCTGCTCTTCTTATCTCGGTCTTCCACTTCTATCATAATCATCTCTACTGTATTCTTTCCATATATGACACCTTTCACGTTTATATCCTTCTTTGTCAGGAACATAACTCCACCCCCTTGTTTTTTCTCTCTGTTTCTAATCCAATAATTGTATGTATCATGTCCTACACTGTTGGGTGGTAGTGGGCCTTTTAATTTTGTTTCTACAATTCCCATTATGTCCGGTTCTTTTTCTTTCAAATAATCATTCAGTTCATTCAATCCTGTTATCAATCCATCTATATTTGTGTAAGACACTCTTAGTTTTCTGCCACTTCCATTGTGTTCTCTGTTTCCCTTATGTTTTTCTTTAGTATGTCGAACTGCTTTATTTTCATGTTCACTACTCTCCAATAGAATCTCTCTTTCTCTGACTCCGTTCTTTCCTCGTTTTTTGCCTTAGCTTCAATTCTTTTCTGCTTTTCTGCCTCTCTTTCCTCCTTATTCATTTCTCTTTTTATCCATACCTTTTTATATTGATCATTTGTTGCTAGTTTCCCTGTCTTGGATAGAATTTTCTCTGCCGTTGTTTGTGACCTGAATTTAATCTTAATTGGTCTGGTCTTATCTGTACTATATTTTCCGAGTCTGAATTTTTCCTCAATTTCCTTTATAATTTCTGGTTCATCTTCCTGGACTAATTTTAATAAACTGCTTACCCTTTCATTTTCCTCCTTGATTCTTGCGGTTCTATCTGGGTTATGTTTCTCTTCCATTCCTAATATAATTATACATTTCTTTTTGTCAGCTAATTCTCTTACTATATTCTCCTTCTGTCTCATCACTTTAATAACTGAGTCTTCATTATGTTCTTTCAATTGCTGTTTGACTATGTCAGTGAATGAAACCTTATTCCCTTCTTGAGTTATTCTCCAATTTTTAGCTTCTGTAGCTATTTTCTCACTGTTTTCATTACTATTCTTCTTCAATTTCTCATTCTCCTCCTTTACATTTCCTAACTGTCTTTTTAGGTCCTCTACTTCTTCAGTTAAGTTTCTGTTAGCCTTCTCTAGTTGTTCCAATCTTTCAATTCTTTGTAGAATGGAGCCTACATTACCTAACTTACGTTCCAAGTCCTCGATCACCTTATCAACTCTCTCCTCTAGTCTTATCAGTCTGGGGGGGGTTGTGTCCCCCCCACCCTCTTTAAATCCCTGGAACATATTCTCGTCACTTTCTACTGTATTTCTCCTTTCTATACTTCTAATCTTTACATTTTTATTTGCCATTTCGTCATCCGGTGGTCGTTTCATGTTGATCTTCCGCCCGTCTGCCTGGGCCAAGTCCTCCACATCCTCATTATCTTCCATTTCCCCAGTAATCCCTCCCCCTCTCCTCTTTCCTTACTTTCCCACTACCTCACGAGCAATTCCCCCCCCCCTGCAAATACAAAAAGGCACTTCTCTTTGCGTTGGTATCCTCAATCTGCACTTTTCTTCAGAGCGTTCGTCAAGCCGTCCGTTCGTTGAAAGTGTGTGTGTGTGTGTGTGTGTGTGTGTGTGTACAGTATATATATATGTATATATATATATATATATATATATATGTATATATATATATATATATATATATATATATATATATATATATATATATGCGTAAATAACCACTAGGAAAAGTAAACTAACGAAACAGGGCGCTTTCGTATAATTACATCTTTAGTGCTGATACAAAGAAGGAATTATAAAATGAAGAAACAAGGTACAGAATATATGACTGAGTGAGACATGGTGAAGAATTCGGAGAGGTAGTGGAAGAAGCACACGTGACATTTGATACCGTCTTGGTAACCAACAAGTACGGGACAATTGCTCTTAACTGGTTTATTACAATTTAAATAATTTCGAAATTTCATGGCAAATATAACTACTTTTTACAAACCTTGATGGAGATTAATATTTATTCCCTTACTAGATTTAATCTAATTGCATTCAATTAAATTTCTTTCTGTGATGTTATTGTTGAATGTGATGACTTTAGCGTTATCCCAGTCACCTGGGTGGTTAAAATGGTTCATGTGGTTGAATATGCCGCTAGATTGGTTTCCCTCTCTAACGTATTTCTTGTGTTGATTGATTCGTGTTTTGAGTGTTTTAGCAGTTTGACCAACATAAAACTGATTACATGATTTATAAGGTATTTTGTACACACACCCTTTATCACTATTGACAGAATTATTTGTGATGAATTGTCTTACAGTATTCTTATTGTTAAAAACTACATTAATGTTGAAATTACGTAATATATTTGGAATGCTTTGTAGGTTCTCGTGGTACGGTAGAATTAGCAAGTTATTCATATTGAGAGTTTGAGTTGACCTAAAGTTATGAAATGTTCTTTTAGCACAATTGTAAGCTGTATCAAGAACATGTGTGGGGTATTGCAGTTTAGTACCAATATCGTAAATACATCTTATTTCATCATCGATGTACTCTGGACAACAAATGCGTAGGGCCCTAAGGAACATCGAAGAGAAAACAAATCGCTTTACGCCATCAGGGTGTGAGGAATAATAGTGTATACACAAACAAACATTGGTTAGTTTACGATCTACACTAAACTTCAACTCACTTTCACGGCGGTAGATATTACAATCAAAGAAAGGCAAAATACCTTCATTCTCTATCTCCACCATGAAATTAATGGAACTGACAAAATTTTTAAGTTTACATAAAAAATTACTTACATTAAATTAAATGGGCCACAGACAGGATGTCATCAATGTACCGCAGCCATATTATGTTGGAGGGAATGATCTTACTTAATATTTTAGTTTAAAAAAAACTCCATGTATAAATCACTCAATACGGAGAAGAAAGGATTTCCTCATGCCAAATTTCTGAGAATAAAATTTATCATTAAATTGGAACTTGCAGTCTTTAACACAATTTAATCAGTTCAATTAAGGTGCCTGAGGGTAATGGTAAATTGTGCTTATTTAACTCTTCTTTTAGATAGATTAGAAGATCCAAAGGAACTTTAGTAAATAAACTAACAATATCATAACTTACTCATCTAAATTTGTAATCTGGTTTTACCTCACATGAATCACTTTAACCACCCAGTTGACTGGGATGACGCTAAAGTCATCACATACGACAATAACATCACAGAAATTTAACTGAATGCAGTTTGATCAAATCTAGTAAGGGAATAAATGTTAATCTCCATCAAGGTTTGTAAAAAGTAGTTATATTTGCCATGAAATTTCGAAATTATTTAAATTGTAATAAACCAGTTATGAGCAATTGTCCCTTGTTGGTTACCAAGACGGTATCAAATGTCACGTGTACTTCTTCCACTACCTCTCCAAATTCTTCACCATGTCTCACTCAGACATATATTCTGTACCTTTTTTCTTCATTTTATAATTCCTTCTTTGTATCAGCACTAAAAATGTAATTATACGAAAGCGTTTGTTTCGTTAGTTTACTTTTCCTAGTGGTGGTTACTTACGCATATATATATATATATATATATATATATATATATATATATATATATATATATATATATACAAACTGTATATATATATACATATATATATTATATATGTATATATATATATATATGTGTGTGTGTGTGTGTGTATTTACCTAATTGTATTTTACGGGAAGGGGAGCTATGCTCGTGGTGTCCCGTCTTCATATCTCGTTTTATCTACACTGTTTTTAAATTCGTGTATTGTTTTTGCACACACTACCTTCTCATCTAACTTGTTCCAAACGTCTATTACCCTGTGGGGAAAACTGTTCTTTTTTAGGTCTCTTCTATAACTGTCTTTCTTGATTTTCTTTCCATGTCCTCTTGTATCTCTACTATCCCATTTTATTAGATCCTCTCTATCAGTAGTTTCTATGCCTTTCATGATTCTATAAATAGTTATCAAGTCTCCTCTCTCTCTTCTTTGCTCTAATGTCTGTAGCTTAAGTTTTGCTAGTCTCTCTTCATATGATAGTTCTGAGTATTGGTGCCAATTTCGTAATTGCTCTTTGTATTCTTTCAAGTTTTGTTATACATTTTTTTGTAATTGGTGACCACGTCGTCGCTGCGTACTCCAATCTTGGTCTTATCAAAGTGACCACTATTTTCTTCACCATTTCTTTGTCCAGGTATGTAAATACCACTTTGATTGTTCTTATTGAATTATAAATTTCTCCAAAAACTTTGTTTATTATATCAAATATTTTTTCCATACATCAATCTTCCCTTTCTATGTTCGTTTTTTTTTTCTATGTATTTTTCCTCATTTATTTCCAGTTCAACCAATATGTCGTCACTTTTACTTATTGGCGTCTTATATTCAATCTTGTTCCCTATTTCGGGTTCTGATCTGATTATTAGGTCCAGTCTCGATGGTTCTTCCTCATTTCTATAACAAGTATTCTCTTGTATCCATTGCGTCATTGTATGTTCTATGATCATATGTAGTACATTTTCCCATAGGTCGTCTCCACCCTTCACTTTCATCTCTTCCCAGCAGATTTCTTTACAATTAAAGTCACCCATTATAACTATTCTTCCTCTATCTTCCATTATCTTATTTAGTGTTATCCTTGTGTCTTCTAACATATGTTTGGTTTCTCTCTCTCTCTTCCCACGAAGCCGTTTTAGGAGGCACATAATTTACTACAAATTTCCTGCTCTTCCCACCCCTGTCCTCCACCTCCATCATAATCATCTCTATTCTTTCCATATGTGACATTCCTCACATGTATATCCTTCTTAGTCAGGAACAAAACTCCATCCCCTTGTTTTACCTGTTTCTAATCCAATAATTATATGCACCATGTCTAACACTGCTGGGTGGTAGTGGACCTTTCAATTTTGTCTCTACAATTCCCATTATGTCCGGTTCTTTTTCCTTCAGGTAATCATTCAGTTCGTTCAAGCCTGTTATTAAGCCACCTATGTTTGTGTAAGACACTTTTAGTTTTCTGCTACTTCCATCGTGTTTTCTGTTTCCTTTCCGTTTTTCTCTGCTATGAACCATTTACTCACTTTCATATCCACTACTCTCCAATAGAATTTCTCTCTTTCTGACTCTGTTCTTTTCTCGTTGTTGTTTTTTCTTAGCTTCTAGTCTTTTTGTTCTCTCGTCCTCGCTTTCCTCTTTATTCATTTCTCTTTTTACCCATACCTGTTTATATTGATCACTGCTAATTTCCCTGTTTTTGCCAAGATATTCTCTGCTGTCGTTTGTGACCTGAATTTGATCTTAATTGGTCTTGTCTTATCTGTATTGTATTTCCCTATTCTATGTATTTCTTCAATTTCTTTCCCTGTTTCTTGTCCATCCTCTTGAACTACTTCTAATATCTTGTTTGCCTTTTCCATCTCCTCTTTTACTCTTGTGGTCCTATTTGGATTATGCTTCTCTTCCATCCCTAATATAATTATACATTTATTTTTTGTCCGCTAAGTCTCTTACTATATTCTCCTTCTCTCTCATCACTTTAATAACTGTGTCCTTAGTTTGTTCTTTCATCTGTTGTGTCACTATATCTCTAAATACAACTTTGTTGTTCTCTTGGACTTTTCCCCCCTGTGCTTCTTTTGGTATGGACTCTTTATTTTCTTTATTCTTTAATTCCTCATTCTCATATTTTACTTCTTCTAACTGTCTTTTTAATTCTTCTCTTTCTAGAGTTAGGTTTTGATTCTCCTTCTTTAGTTCTTCCAGTTTATCAACTCTTAGGGTAACCAGTGTTAATTGGTTAAACCTAATCTCCCATGTTTTTTTTGTTTTTTTTTTAGTTTCTCCTCTAGATTTACTAGACGGGGGAGGTTGTCACCTCATCCCTCATTAAATCTATAAATGCAGTTATCTTCTCTTTCCATTGAGCTTCTATTATCTATATTTCTGCTTTTGACCCCTCTGCTTCCTTGTTCTTCCTCGTCTGTGCGTTATGCACCCCTTTTGTTTATAACCCTTCTAACATCCGGGGCCCATTCGTCCCCTTCCTCATTTTCCATTTTCCTCAGTAATCCCTCTCTCCTTTTTCTTCACCTTCCCACTACACCACGAGCTTTCCCCTTCCCTACTAATATAACAAAGGTACTCCCTCGTCGTTGAGATCCACGAAAATTACCCTTCTTTTCCGGAGTTCCAATCTTCGCCGTGAATCCGACGTACGTGTGTGTGTGGTTCGTCGTACCAAGAAGTTCGCTACTGGCAAAAAATATAAACAAAATAAATACATAAATATATATAAATCAACACGAGGGTAGGCGCGCGTGAGGCCGGGGACTAAACGCCAGCCCTTCGAAAACGCACCATTACAGATCCCTTCTTTACCGAGTGGCACTTTCCCTGTAATATCTGCCGCCAGACGATTTTATTCATCCCAGTAACTCCACCGCTCCTCACCTTGGAGTCCAGGAGGTTGCAGCCCAGGTTGATGAACAACTTCCGTACCAGGTGGCACTCTCCTGGCTGCCTTCAGGCGATTTTTATCCATTTCCATGACACCCTAGCTTCGATGATGCTGCATGGGAGATTTGTTGTTGTTGGACTGCAGTCCTGATAGCCAATAGAGTATGTTGTCGTCATTCCTTAAACTGTCTGGCCGAGCAGTCCTGTCTGTCTGAGGATTGCCACGACTAGAACGGGGTTTTCCCACAAATCCTTTATAGAGTGTATATGTGTTGTTGGCGAGTGTGATTGTGTACAATGCAGTCTTCCATGATGTGTTGTATAGTATGGGGTGAAGCGTTGCGTCCTAGACAGTTATCTGCGATGCAGTCATCCAGCCTCTTCTGGTGGCTTCGAAGGTCTGGGTGGTACCCGCATCGCTGTCTGGCCAGGTGGACTCTGTTCTTTAGGGGGGAGAGAAGATTCAGAAGTCATGGCGTGGAAGCGTTTTCGTCATGGCGCCATCCCCACAACCCCAAAAGTTGGGGACTACCCAGGTGGTCATCGATCCCTGGGGGGGAATTTGCTGTGACGAGTGTCCCCAGGCGATTTCTTTCAGCTGAATCGGATTCCAAAGTCACCATTTCACTGCGATCCTCGGCTTCAGGCGTGTAGCTGTCACCAAAGGTTTTATTCAGCTGTGGGAAACCGTGCTCTGCAGCCAAAGGGTTGAGTTAATACTCACCTCGCTAATACTAGAGTTAATACTCGAGTTCATACTGAATCAATACCTGAGTTCATACTTGAAGGGCAAGATCGTTTCTGAACGACGGACATCGATGTTGTATAACGTTATGACTGTCAACAAGTTATGAGTAAAAAGCAGCAACGACTGCAACAGCACTGTAGGAGCGTGACCAAACGCAGAGTATGGGATCCAATGTATTTAACGTTTCGCCCAGCAGGGCTTCTTCAGAAATAATATAGTGGACAAACATCTGACTCCTTATATAACCCGAGCTTGCGGGGAGAAATATTAATAACTACGTAACAAGCAATTTACGCAAATTGTGTTTACACCAGTTTCATGTTCGTTTCTCCCCGCAAGCTCGGGTTATATAAGGAGTCAGATGTTTGTCCACTGTGTTATTTCTGAAGAAGCCCTGCTGGGCGAAACGTTAAATACATTGGATCCCATATTCTGCGTTTGGACTCGCTCTTCCAGTCAACAGGTTATCTTAACCAGCTGAAGGAACTGCCCCCCACCCAACCCCCGGCTACGTTAACGAGTTAAACAATAACTCGATTATGTCGGTTAACCTTCAAGTCAACGGACGACAGAGATTAATTTGTTACACATGAGGGGATCTCATTCCGATGCCTGGCGATTTTATTAGATTCTAAGGAGATCTTCGTTGTTTAAAATGAGGGGAACATACGCCATGAGGCACTTAACTGCGATCGAAGTCATCACCTTTGCCCTAGGTGCTTTGGGACTGATGAGCTAGGTATGAGAAATTGTCAAATAGGAGATGGAACCCAACGAGCATTGCTCCTTTCCTGCATACTACATTTAGGTAAATACAGTCTATACAGGTGAGTAGTGCGAGACTCGAACCCTCTGATTGCACCACTTAGCTTAGTTAACCTAAATCAACTAACTGTAACGAATTTGTCACACGTTAAATAATGTTGTTCTTATCCCTCAACACTTCATTCTGCTGAGAGGAATTGTCAGAGAGCTTTGACAATCTTCGCTTTTTGTCACCAACCTCGACATATGCTTCACGAAAGAAAGGTAATAAAAAAAAAATCCAGCACATCAAGGCTAAATCCCACACTCACTCCATAGTGACTGTAGGCCAACTGTCACCCCAAATCAAAGCCTTTGATGTCCGTTACCATGAAATCCCTTTGCGACATTCAGATCACCCTGAAACAGATGTACCCTTGTCGCATTGAACTGTTTCCATTGAAATAAATTCCACTCCTATGCCTTGGCTTTACAATTCCAACCCGCCTGTTATGGCTCAACAGTTGGTCTAAAAGAAAGTCTTAAAACCCAATGCGCACAAACAAACTGATCGATGCACAACTAAAACATCTGACAACTAAAAAATTACCTGCATGGTACTGAGTCCAATCACTGTGTTACATTTTATGGAACAATATATTTTCATGGCCTTGTGAAGTGTACGTGTAGCAACTTTTTGACTATGACACTATTTTTTTTTTTTTCTTTTTTATCCATTAAGTTACTGTTGCACACTAGGTCTTATTTCTACATAAATACCAATGGCCTCCCCTTTGTAAATAGGGATGAGGTACTACTGTGCAATATCTAAACAATTTTACATAATGAACTGCCACATACAAAAAGTAATACAAAATATACAAGTTACAAAGAGATACAATGATAAAACATGCCAACAGGAGACTTTTCAATCCATAACAAGGTCAGAAAAATAAGGTTGGAGGTGTCAGAAGACAATTAGAGGCTCTGGAAGCCATACATGAAGGGACAGCAAGGCAAGTGGCAATCACTGGTGGATGTTGTGGATCGAATTGGATCTTTGGGCTTGTATCACAGAAATGGGGGTCAATCCCTTACATACTAGGTGGTGCTTTTCCTCTTGCTCTGAGCATCAGCAAGCTATTTAATTCATCTCCATGGCAACATGTCATTAGTGAAAGATTACGGCCAATCTCAATTAATACCCTCCATCCTGGATGACATTTTTCCTTTCGGTAATCTAACTCCTGCCAGGCTACCTTGTTCACCTCAATGGTACCCTCTTGTTTACCCCAAAATTGTCAAAACTAGTTTATAAATTCTATTCTGGCAACTGTCAGGTGACTTTATTCAGCTGTGGAAGACCTCAGACAGCCATAAGATTGTAAACTATCACAAATAACCCTGTCAATATTGAAAAAGAAATGTATCATTTTTATTCTGGTTGCTGTCAGGCAATTTTTATTCAGCTAAGAAGAATCTCCAAGGGTCAAGGAATTAAAAGTGTCTCTGTGGCTGCAATACCCCGTCTGGGATATTGGCCCCATCTGGGGTATTGGCTGCATGTTATTGTGGCAAAGTAGCATGCAGTTGATACTTTACGGTCTATATGGGGCGCCCCTACGTACCAGAGCCACACATCATTTTGTCTGTGATAGAGGAAAACTCTGTACATAGAGAAATGATGACACTTTTATACTATGGCTGTCCCTCCGTTATGCTGTCCCCCAACCCCTTGTTACTGTCCTGTACCATTTCTCTGAATATTCATTTCCTTTTTTTGCCTACCTACCCTGTGGTGGGGGCAAAAGAATACTGCCACCAAGTATTTCTACTTGAGTCGTAAAAGGCGACAAAAAAGGGACGGGGGATGGGATTATGAGTCCTACTACCAGTAGCTCCAAAAGGGGACATTCCTAAAAAAGAAAGTAAAGGCATAAGAGGGTCTGGGAGCTTTCCAACCAGTACCCTAAGGTTTGGGTCTTTTAATGTGCATGGATGTGGTACAGATGAGAGTAAAAGGGAAGAGATAAGCAGTATGTTTGTGAGAAGAAAGATGGATGTACTGGCTTTGAGTGAAATTAAATGAAAGGAAAGGGCAACTGTGAGTTTGGGAGTGTGGCTGGGAGGTACTCAGGAGTGAAGAGGGGATGAGGGAGATAAGGGGTGGCTATACTAGAAGTGAAGAGATAAGTAAGCGGGAAGTGGATTGGAAGGAGGTGTCATCAAGGTTGATGTGGATGAAGGTGAAGCTGGGAAAGGAGATGTGGGTTTTTGTAAGTGCGTATGGACCTGGTAGTGAGAAGAGCGTAGAGGAAAGGGAGGCTTTTTGGGTAGATATAAATGAGTGCATAGAGGGATTAAGGAGAAATGTCAATGTAGTTGTATTGGGAGACCTAAATGCTAGGGTAGGAAATGAACCAATTGACGGAGTGATTGGGAAGTATGGAGTTCCAGGTAAAAATCGTAGTGGAGAATTGATGGTGGAGATGTGTCTTGAAAGAGAGTTGATGATAGCAAATACAGTGTTTCGGAAGAAAGTCAACCATAAGTACACATGGGAGAGGGTGGTGGATGGAAGGGTAGCAGATAGAGCATTAATGGACTATATAGTGGTGACCAGGAGTATGGTAGGAAGAGTTAAAGATGTACGTGTTCTAAGGGGAGAGAGTGGGGGAATATCAGATCATTTCCTGGTGGAAGGTAAATTGAGAGTGGAGAATAGGTGGAGAAAGAGGAAAAGGGCAGAAGGTAGGGAGGTACTTAGAGTGAACTGCTTAAATGAGGGAAAAAAAAAGGAAAATTAGTATAAGAAGAAGTTGAGAGAGGAGTGAGAGAGAGTAAAGGATAGAGTAGAACTAGGAGTGGAGGAGGAATGGAGATAGTTCAAGGAGGGAGTCATAAGGTGTGCAAAGATGGTGTGTGGAACAAGGAGGGCGGGAGGAAATTGAAGGAAGGGTAGTGAGTGGTGGGATGAGGAGGCAAAGAAGGGTGTAGAAGAGACAGACGTCCCCCAAATCGGGCTCGCCCAAAGTGGCTCGACAAAGAAACTGAAAAAAGTATTGCTAAAAAGATACAGGCTTATAAGAAATATAAGTGCTCGGGTGCATCAAATGACTATGAAAATTATGTATCAATACAGAGAGATTTAAAAAAGACAATAAGAAAAAGAAAACGACAATACGAAATGAACATCGCTGATAAATCTAAAGAGAATCCCAAAGAATTCTATAGTTACATTAGAGATAAAAAGGTTGTTAGGAATCACATTGGTCCACTATTATCTGCTGACGGTCAACTTGAATATTCAAATGAAGGAATGTGTAGTATCTTAAACAATTATTTTAGCTCGGTATTCGTAAACGAAACACCTCAAAGTGAATTCCAAACTGAAACCTGTGAAAAGTCTGGGGTAAACTTACTCACTACGGTAAATATAACAAAAGAAAAAATTAAAAGGTGTATAGACAAACTCAAAGTTAATAAAACACCAGGGCCTGACGGTTGGCATCCAAGAATCTTAAAGGAAATGAAAAATGAGATTGTTGTTCCATTAGAAATTATTTTCAAGAAATCCATCATATCCCGAGATGTCCCAAGAGAATGGAAGCTAGCTAACGTTACTCCCATATTCAAAAAAGGTGACAAAAAGAAACCAAATAACTATAGGCCTATAAGTTTGACTTCAATCGTAGGAAAAATAATGGAAACTATCATCAGAGATGCTATCGAATATCATTTAGAAGGTAACCGTTTGATAAATGATAGCCAGTATGGTTTCAGACGGAAACGTTCTTGCGTGACTAACTTACTCGAATTCTACAACACAGTTATCTCGAATTATGACAAAAGAAACAATATAGATTTAATATATCTAGACTTTGCAAAAGCTTTTGATACCGTCCCACACGAAAGACTACTTACTAAATTAGCTTTGCATGGAATAAGTGGTAGCCTATTAGGTTGGACTAGTAATTGGTTGAAAGGTCGAAAACAGAGAGTTGTTTTAAATGGAAAAACTTCTGGATGGAAAAGTGTTGCAAGTGGAGTTCCTCAGGGTTCCGTTCTTGGGCCACTTCTATTCATAGTATATATAAATGATATAGACCATGGACTAAAATCTACTGTTTCCAAATTTGCTGATGATACAAAACTGTGCAGTGGCAAATGATCACTTTAACCAATTAGATATTCAAGAAGATTTAGATAAATTACAGCAATGGTCTGAAAAGTGGCTAATGAAATTTAACACAAGTAAATGCAAGGTAATGCACATAGGTAAAAATAACAGTAAGTACGATTACAAGTTATTTGGAAATTCGTTAACAAAAGTGGATAGTGAAAAAGATCTCGGCGTAATTATAAGTAACGACCTCAAATCATCCAAGCAGTGTATTTCAGCCTCTGAGAAAGCAGATAAGATTCTGGGATTGATTGCGCGATCTTTTGATTTCAAAAGTCCATCACTCATTAACAAGCTATATAAATCGTTAGTTCGTCCACATTTGGAATATGCTGTTTCCGTATGGTCACCGAATCTCATTAAAGACATTGACAGATTGGAAAAAGTACAACGGCGAGCCACAAAACTGATTCCAAATATCAAAAATAAATCATACGAAAATCGACTTAAGCACATGAATCTGTTTTCCCTAAAAAAGCGTAGACTCAGAGGTGACTTGATACAGGTCTTTAAGATTTTAAAGGGAATTGACAACATCAAAAGTGACCAAATTTTCACATTGAATGAGAATCAGACAAGAAACAATGGTCTCAAACTGTCCGGAAATAGATTCAATTTGGAAGTAGGTAGAAACAACTTTGCCAACCGTGTAGTTAATGAATGGAATAAACTTCCTGCACAGGTAGTGCAATGTAGTTCAGTTCGAAGCTTTAAGAATCATTTAGATAAATACCTAAGTAAGATGCTGTAATGATTATAATTTATGTTATATTATTTGTTTTTGTTTTGTTATAATTTGTCTGTCTGATTTTCATTTAATATTAGTTATATGCCAATTTATTATCATTTACTATTTACCTGTTTATTTGTTATTCAACTATACCTATGAATTTATTTATGTATTTTATTTGTTATTTACATTATTATAGTTTTTATTTATTATTAATATGATTTTTTTTTTCTTTCTTTTTTTTTTTTTTTGGCATCCGACCTAGATATGGATCAAAAGGTCTCCTGTCGGCATGCTCCGCCTTTGTAATCCTTTGTAATCCTTTGTAAGATGCAGGCATTCATAGATTGGCTACCAATTAGGACAAGGAAATCATATGAGAGGTACAAAGTAAAGAGAAAGGAAGTTAAGCATAAGATAAAGGAAGCAAAGAGGAGAGCAGATGTGAAATGGGGAAAGAGTATGACAGAAATTTTTGTAAGTAATGAAAAGATGTTTTGGAAGGAAATTAAAAAAGGAAGAGGAGACAAATCAAGTAGAGAAGAAAAGGTAAAAGGTGCAGATGGAGAGATGATAATGGAAGAGAAGGCAGTGAGAGGAAGGTGGGCAGAGTATTTTAGGGAGTTGCTAAATGTGAAGGATGATAGGGAGGGAAAGGTAGTTGCAGTGGGAAGTGCTAAGAAAATGACCGTGATGAGTGAGGAAAATGGAGGAGAAATAGGGAAGGATGAAGTGAAAGCAGCTATTAAGATGATGAGAGCAGGTAAGGCACCTGGGTTGGATGAATGCCATGCAGAATGTCTGAAGAAAGGAGGTACAGTTATGGTGGACTGGCTGGTGAGGTTATTTAATGTTTGTTTAAGAGAGGGTAGAGTGCCGGAGGACTGGAGGAGTGCCTGTATAGTTCCACTTTACAAAGGAAAGGGGGACAAGTGTGAGTGTAGTAGTTTCAGAAGGATCAGCTTGTTGAGTGTAGTTGGGAAGGCTTATGGGAGGGTCTTGATTGAGAGGATTAGGAGAGGAAGAGAGGGAGTAATTGGTGAGGAACAGTGTGGTTTTAGGACAGGTAGGGGATGTGTAGATCAGATTTTTGTGGTAAGACAGATATGTGAGAAAGCTATAGGAAAAGGTAAGGATGTTTTTTGGGCTTTTATGGATCTGGAAAAGGCTTACAACATGGTAGACAGGAAGGCACTGTGGGAGGTACTGCAGATATATGAGATAGGAGGAAAGCTGTTAAGAGCACTCAAGAGTTTTTATGAGAGTAGTAGAGCTTGCGTTAGGATTAGAAATGGAGAGAGTGAATGGTTTGAGGTAAAGGTGAGACTTCATCAGGGGTGTGTTATGTCACCCTGGGTGTTCAATCTTTACATGGATGGGGTGGTGCGAGAGGTGAATGCAAGGGTAGTGGGTCAGGGGTTGGAGATGATTAAAGAAAATGGAGAAAAGTGGGAGGTGAGCCAGCTGTTGTTTGATGATGACACTGCGCTTGTAGCAGGATCAGAGGAGGTTTTGAGGAAATTAGTGACAGAGTTTGAGAAGGTGTGTGAAAGAAGGCAGCTGAAGATAAATGTGGGCAAAAGTAAGGTGATGAGATGTACAAGGGGAGAAAGTGACAGTAGGCTGGAAGTGAGCATTAAGGATGAGAAACTGGAGGAAGTGGATAGTTTCAGATACTTGGGTGCGAATGTGACAGGAAAGGGAGGAGTGGGGGTGGAGGTAGAATGTAGATTGAAAGAAGCGAGTAAATGCCTTGGTGGATTAAAAAGTGTAATGAGAAATAGACATCTGGGAATGGATGCTAAGAGGAGGTTATATGAAGGAGTGATTGTGCCAACAGCAATGTATGGGGCAGAAACATGGAACATGAGAGAGGAAGAGAGAAGGAGTTTGAATGTGTTTGAGATGAAATGTCTGAGAAGTATGATAGGGGTTACTAGGCTAGATAGAGTGAGAAATGAGGTGAGGAGGAGAACAGGGGTGGAAAGGGAGCTGGGAGATAGGGTTGATGAAAGAGTATTAGGATGGTTTGGACACATGGAAAGAATGAGTGAAGAAAGATTAGTAAAAGAAGTGTGGAAGGCGGAGGTGGAAGGAGTGAATATGAGGGGGTGTCCTAGGATGAGATGAATGGATGGGGTGAAAGGGGCTTTACAAAAGAGAGGAATGTCTGTACAGGAAGGATGGGAGAGGACAGAAGATAGGGGTGAATGGAGAAGGGTTGTGTATAGATGATACTGTGATGCATGAGGGGAAGTGGGTGAGGAAGTATGTACGAGAAATAATTTGACGCAGCCCGAAAGGATTTCTCCCCGTCTTCTCCTTCTCTGCATGAGGGGACAGAGAGGGGGGTCGCTGAATTTATGAAGCAGCCTTGCTGTGGATGTGCTGTGTCTTGCGACACTGCCTCTGACCTAGGGCAGTGGAAAGGATGCAAGGATGACCCGTCATCCAGGAGGTGCCAAGATAAGAGGGAGGGAGGAGGGTGGAGGGGAGTGGAATATATGGGAAATGAAATGGGTCGGAGTGATTTCTATGCCTTTTTCTTTTTGGCTACCCCCCCATGTGTAAGGTGGCAAAAGCCTTTGGTATATGTATGTATGTGGCTACAATGGTCAATGCATTTTGTGTAATATGTTAAAGCCATTCTTATTTCATTTTGAAGGCTTATATTTTCAGAATTACTCTTATGTGTTCCTGCACTGTGTTGGGGAGAAAGAGGGGGTGGTCTGTGTCTTATCTGTTTACAGTTATATCGGAGATCAGGAGGAGAGCAGGGGTGGGCTGCTCAAAGATTACTGGAATGGTTTAGACACTTTGGGAGAATGAGAGAACAAAGATCAGCAAAAACAACTGTGGAAAGTAGAGGTGGATGGAGTGAACTTGAGGGGACGACCAAGGATGAGATGAATGGGGTAAAAGACACTTTGAGCAACAGGGGAATTTTGATATTTTGACACAGTCTGTAGAGATCTCCCTGTCTTCTCTCTTTTCATGTCTGTCAAACAAGGAAGGTAGAGGTTGGGGGATGGGGGGAGTAGGGATTGGTTGTGTGTGGATGATTTTTAGATGCAACCTGAAGAGATTTCTCCCTATCTTCTCAATTTTTTGCATGAGGGGACAGAAAAAGGGGGTCACTGTACAAGTGAAGCAGCTTTGCTGGATGTGCTGTGTCTTGCTGCATTGCCCAGGTACTGGGCAGGAGAAAGGAATTACCCTTCATCCACAAGGAGCTAAGATGAGAAGGAAACAAGGGTGGTGGATGGGAGTGGAATGGGTGGGAGTGGGTGCATGGCTTTGTTTTGGCTACCTCCCTTGTAAGGGGAAAGAAGGCCTTGGTATTTACATGTAGATAGATATTCGTAAATAGCTGGAGTCCAGGAACCATTTTTAGAAGAAAGTATATGCTGGACTCATCATTTGCCAATTAATTCCGACGTTTCGAACCCTGAAGACGAACCCCGGACAGGGTTCAAAATGCTGGAATAAATTGGCAAACAACAAGTCCAGCGTATACTTTCTTCTAAAAATGTAGATAGATATATTGGAATTAATGATAGATCACCAAATTGGTACTCTGAAAAAAGGACCAGTATTCTGGGGAGTAAACCTCTGTAGCTCCTATTTGTGTTTTTTGAATGACTTTAAAGTTAGAATGAAATAGTACATTATAAAGCTGTTGTGCAATGGAATGTTACTAGATGTGCAAATTCACAGATAAGTCACGCAACTTGGACATGCAGGGGTTAGTACAGGGGTGTCAAACTCATGGCTTGCGGGCCAAATGTGGCCCGTGAGATGGTTGTAAGTGGCCTACAAGGTGACAAGAGATTTTTCAACTCAAGTTACTATAATTGTTATAACTAAGGAAAATGTAATTAAACTGTTAAGTTGAAAATAATAACTTTTACTTTTTATCTATTTATTTACTTATTCCTGTTGTTGTTTTTTTTATGGCCCTCGATACATTAATCAAATGCATAATTGGCCCTCAAATGGATCTGAGTTGGACACCCCTGGGTTAGCGTAATTGTAATTCACCAGTCTTGGTTCACATGCTGGACACATGATTGACCTACTAACCTCCCAGATGAATTCAGAGTTCTTTTATGGCCCAATCTATGGGTAATGCTGTGACCTTACACACACACAC
The DNA here is from genome assembly GCF_046742065.1 of Oratosquilla oratoria. Classification (NCBI taxonomy): domain Eukaryota; kingdom Metazoa; phylum Arthropoda; class Malacostraca; order Stomatopoda; family Squillidae; genus Oratosquilla; species Oratosquilla oratoria. The sequence continues at coordinate 44,330,401 of NC_134792.1, read as the reverse complement.
AACTCCTTGCCCACCAGAGTTGGAGTGCCAGGTCACAGTGCAGCAATGCTGAAATATTCAGCCCTGGGCAGGACTTCAACTCAGATCACTGAATTAGCGGTCAAGAGTGGTACCACTGCACCATTGAGTTATGTAGTTATAACTAAATGATGACAATGCGAAACCATGTACTAGCTATAATGCAGATAACATATCAAATATATTGTGAGACTGATTAATAAAATGTGGACCTAGTAAATATGGAATGCAAAAGTGTCTTATTTAATAATCAAGAAAATATTCAGTATATGTACTGTACTGGCTGGCAGCATTAACTTCACTAAAAATACTGTGCACCACAATGGGACCTTTACCCTTCCATGCAGTGGCATACATTTTCAATTTTGTTGTGGCTACTAGCATCTGCTTTTACTCAAATAAAGTGTTGATACCAGACCAATATGGAAACAAGGGAGGTAACCCTTCACTGAGTACATCTGGTGTTAATAATCAGTGTCTGTGTATTAAAATACAGCAAGATGCTACTGAAGCCAAGCAATCTACAAGGATACAACTTCCTAGTTGACAAACCATCAACTCATTCTGTGACTGACCCCTGTCATTTGTAGTGATGAGCTTGATCTTGTCAACATAATCTACCAGGACGTTTCCTTCCATAACAGCCACTTGACGGAGCACCACTGTCCACACATCATCACAATAACGATATGACTGCACCTGACCAATCTAAGTTCCAGGAAAGAAGAAAGAAGACTTATTATCAAAGGGCATACTCACAGCACAAATTGAAATTTGATATTTCCTTCAGTTGCTCCTTTGTCTGAATTCTGGGTCTTTTATTAATCAAAGGATCTAAATTTGTCACATATCTAAATACATTATGGCTATGGTATGCTGTCAATCTTCCCAGATCTCCTCCACGATCATTATGCAATTTTTGCACATCACCTCTCGACATGATTATCTATTGAGAAAATATTGTGAACATCTCTATCCCTATCCCTCCTCCTGTTCTTCTCCATCTCTTCCTCCTCTTCCCCCTCTTCTTATTCCTCTTCCTTGGCTTACCTTCATCTGGATATGGGATTGTGCTTGCTTGGCAATGATTACTGATGCACTCACATCAAACTGACTGAGGACCCTCAGGGCAAGGCCTTTAGGTATGCGGGATGCCTGCAAAAACAAGCACAAACAAGGCCCTCAATGAAACCATGATCAGTATCATAACAAGCCAAAAATAATAACACATATGGTGTTATAACAGGATTAAAATATCTATGAATGTCTAAGGGAATTCAGTACATGCACAAGCAAATGCAGCAAGATAGGATGTGGGGGTATGAAAGTGGTACAACACCCACCCTACAGCCCTGACCTAGCCCCTTGCAACTTCTTCCTGTTCCCACACATGAAAGACAGCCTCAGGGAAACAAGATTCCAATCAACAGAGGAGCTGAAAGAGGCATCAGAAAGTTACCTGAAGGGACTACTGAAAAAGGACTTTGAGGAGGCCTTCCAGGATTGGGAGGGACGCATGCAGAATTGTGTAGATGCGAGAGGCAATTATTATGAAGGCGACAAAGTTTTGTAAGCTTATGAAAATACATAGTGTCTCTCCTGACAGAGGTTGAAGTCATGGCAGTTTGAACCCTGCCACCAGCAAGACGAAGCAAGTTCATGGTTCATTAAATTCCATGCTACAAAGTCTTCCATAAAGGAGCACCATCCCTGCCCCCTGGTTGGGGGGGGGGGGGGTCATGACATTAAAAGTGAATCATCATTATCATCACACACATATATATACCAAAGCTTTTTCCCCCTTACAAGGGAGGTAGCCAAAAAGGAAAAGGCATAAAATCATTCCCACCCATTCCATCCCTGAATACATTCCACCACATCCCTCCACCCTCCCTCTTATCTTAGCACCTCCTGGATGACGGGTCATCCCTGCACCTTGTCCACTACCCTGGGTCAGAAGCAGTGTCGCCAGACACAGCACATCCACAGCAAGGCCGCTTCATTAAATCGGCGATCCCCCCCTCTCCGTCCCCCCATGCATAAAAGGAGAAGACGGGGAGAAATCCCTTTGGGCTGCGTCAAATTTTGCTCACACATACTACCACACCCCCCATCCCCCCGCCCATTCCACCTCATGCATCACAACATCATCCATATACAACCATTCTCCATTCACCCCTGTCTTCTGTCCTCTCCCGTCCTTCCTCAACAAACATTCCCCTCTTCCCCAAAGCCCCCTTCACCCCATCCATCCACCTCATCCTAGGACGTCCCCTCATGTTCACTCCCCCCACATCTGCCTTCCAATACCCCCGTCTGTGGTATTGGCTGCTTGTTATTGTGGCAAAGTAGCATGCAGTTGATACTTTAGGGTCTATATGGGGTGCCCCTATGGACCAGAGCCACACATCATTTTGTCTAAGATAGAGGAAAACTCTTCATAGAGAAATGATGACAGTTTTATACTACGACTGTCCCTCCGTTATGCTGTCCCCCAACCCCTTGCTGCTATCCTGTACCATTTCTCTGAGTATTCATTTTCTGCTGTGGGGGAATTCCCTGTGATGGGGGAAAAGAATACAGCCACCAAGTATTCCCACTTGGATCGTAAGAGGCGAGAAGAAAGGGACGGGGAGTGGGACTAGACATCCTTCTCCTTGTAGCCCCACAGGGGACATTCCTAAACAAAAAAGTAAAGGCATCACACACATACATTTATATAAAAAAATCTTATTCAATAACTGCATTACCATTTTCATACCAACTACACAGCACAAAACAAGCCAGCACCATCAAAACATTGATAGAATTCAATGCATACCAACAAAGTTTTGGGCAAAAAAGATATACATACTCTACAATCAGTCCAATTATGGAACGGTTACAAAAACAGTCCAATTTGCATGATGTTTGTAGATTTGTTTTAACTAGCTATATCACACAGTAAGCGACATGTAAATATACAAATAAACAAATATATAAATAACAAAGATAACTTGACCAATATTATTCAACAAAATATACAAACCTATAAAAATAATACACATAAAAGTTTATATACATTATCAAAAAATCATAACATCAGATGAATCCATAACAAATACTACCAACTTCCTTAACTTAGCTCACAGAAACACAAAACCTTTCTATCAATATATGAGTAGCCACTGAAATACCTGCAACATAAATGACCATCAACAAAAACTTTTTTTCAATTTTGTGCAAAAATTAAAAATTACACACACCAAAATGCCACTGGCTGCAGTGTGTAAATATATGTAATGATTACGTATAAAACCTTAATACCAGCAGCCGTATTTGTGTCTGCTCCAAGGATCTCAATTTGGATCACTCAAATACAAGACAAGATTGCTACCCTTGAGCCAACTGGGGTGGTCTAACAAATGAAGAAAAGATGAAAAAAAATTGTACTGTTGTCTTTCAAAGGTCGAAGGGAAAACTTATTTTTATTCATTTTATAATTACACAAATCTATAGAGTGAAGAGATTTTACACAATAACAGCTATATCTAGCACAGTAATTGCAACATAATAATGCAAAGTTAAACAAAATTACAGAAAATATAGAAGAAAAAAAAATCACAATGGCTTTTTCTAAATATCCTGGCCCCTTTTCTGCTCGGGGAGCCTAGTTGCCACCAAATAATTTTATTGAAGTCACACTATAGAAATGTCCTTAATCTTTGTATATCTGTATATTGTTTAATCATTTTAATCAGTACACTACAATTAGGTAAATACAATTAGGTACATACATACCAAGGGCTTTTTCCCCCTTACAAGGGAGGTAGCCAAAGTCAAAAGGCATAAATCCACTCCCAACAATTTCATCCCCACATACTCCACTCCCATTCACCACCCCTCCCTCCCTCTTTTCTTGACTCCTCCTGGATGACAGGTCATCCCTGCATCTCACCCACTGACCTGGGTCAGAAACAATGCAGCAAGACACAGCACATCTACAGCAAGGCCCCTTCATTCAATTGGCAACCCTCCTCTCTGTCCCCTCATGCAGAAAAAGAGAAGACATGGATAAATCCCTTCGGATTGCATCAAAATATCACTCACACATACTTCCTAATCCCTCCCTATCCTCCACCCACTCCCATGCATCACAGCATCATCCATACATGACCATTCTCCACTCACCCCTATCTTCTGTCTTCTCCCTTCCTTCCTCAATAGACATCCCCCTCTTTCCCAACACCCCTTTTATTTTTCTGGCTAACACAAAATAGTTTTGATCAGTTGAAGAAAGAACTTAGGGATGTGATAAGCAAGACCTCTTTCATGGAGACTTTCATCCCCCTGATGTTAGATATATATTCCCAGTACAAGCAAGAACTGCACTGATATGCTGTTCTTCAGATCAACACCCTCTATGGAATGAAGACCAACACAAAATCAGCCTGGTAACAGACCCCTAATAATTTACTAGTTCTGTTTAACATTGCAAACTTGGGGAAGGTGCCCCTTACAGAAGACCTTGCAGCATGGGATTTTATTAACCATGCCCTTGGTTCAACTTGCTGGTGGCTGGGTTTGAACTGCCCCCACCTTGACCTCTACCGTAAATAGCAACACTTTAACCCATTCAGCCACCAAGCATCCAAACAGACCCCAAACACCCTAAATCCAACCACCACATAAAAGACATGGAACACATTATGCTCTGCTGTCCTACATTCATTCCCTCAGACAGCTCCATAAAATCTCTACACTGAGTGATTTATGGGTTGAATCGGTGGCCATGGACAGTATTTTTGGAGGTGTGGGTCTCCCACAAGAGAGATATGGTGTGACAGATTGACTGTTCTAGTTAACTAGTAACATGATAAAAACCTTGAATGCATAAATGAGGGATATCATATGTTGAAAAAATGTGATATAATGTATATGAAACCAAGACCTAGGACTACCAGAGAAGTGTGCAATGATCCTTAATGGAGGGCAGAACACAGAGTAAATATTGTATATTGGATTCCAGCTGCAACATGGAAATAATCACAACAGTTAAAGAAATGGTACTGCAATAATTTCCAATAGCAGCTTTGCTGAGGAAATACAAATATTACAAACATTAAGAATACATATTAGAAATTCTCACTCTTATTGAACTCAAGTCTCTAAGAGAAAAATAAATAATAATAATAATAGTGATATTAATAATAATATTACTAATAATAATAATGATAATAATAATAATAGTAATAATAATAATAGAAGATAATAATAATAGAAGATAATAATAATAATAATAGAAGATAATAATAGAATAATAATAATAGAAGAAAGCTAAAGATAAATGTGGTTAAAAGTAAGGTGATGAGATGTACAAGGGGTGAAAGTGGCAGTAGACTGGAAGTGAACATTAAGGGAGAGCGACTGGAGGAGGTGGATAGTTTTAGATACTTGGGAGCAAGTGTAGCAGGAAAAGGTGGAGTGAAGGTGGAGGTGGAATGTAGATTGAGAGAAGCGAGTAAATGCCTTGGTGGATTGAAGAGTGTAATGAGGAATAGACATTTGGGAATGGATGCGAAGAGGAGACTGTATGAAGGAGTGATTGTGCCAACAGCACTGTATGGGGCAGAAACGTGGAACATAAGAGAAGAAGAGAGAAGGAGTTTGAATGTGTTTGAGATGAGGTGTCTGAGAAGTATGGTGGGGGTTACTAGGCTGGATAGAGTGAGAAATGAGGAGATGAGGAGGAGAACAGGGGTGAAAAAGGAGCTGGGAGATAGGGTTGATGAAAGAATATTAGGATGGTTTGGACACATGGAAAGAATGAGTGAAGAAAGACTAGTAAAAGAGGTATGGAAGGCAGATGTGGAGCGAGTGAACATGAGGGGACGTCCTAGGATGAAGTGGATGGATGGAGTGAAGGGGGCTTTGGGGAAGAGGGGAATGTCTGTTGAGGAAGGAAGGGAGAGGACGGAAGACAGAGGTGAGTGGAGAATGGTTGTATATGGATGATGTTGTGATTGCATGAGGAGGAATGGGCAGGGGGGTGGGGGGTGAGGTAGTATGTGTGAGCAAATTTTGACGCAGCCCGAAGGGATTTCTCCCCGTCCTCTCCTTATATGCAAGGGGGGACAGAGAAGGGGGGTCGCCGATTAAATGAAGCGGCCTTGCTGTGGATGTGCTGTGTCTTGCGACACTGCTTCTCACCCAGGGCGGTGGGCGAGGTGCAGGGATGACCCGTCATCCAGGAGGTGCTCAGATGGGAGGGAGGGTGGGAGGGGTGTGGAGTGTGTTTAGGGATGAAATGGGTGGGAGTGTTTTTATGCCTTTCCCTTTTAGGCTACCTCCCTTGAAAGGGGGAAAAAGCCTTGGTATATGTATGTATGTAGTAATAATAATAACAATAGTAATATTAATAATAATAATAATAATAATAATAATAATAATAATAATAATAATAATAATGACAATAGTTACATATAACTATATACCAAAAGCCTTCTTCACCCTTGTAAAGGAGGTAATCCACTAGGGCATGCATGTTACTCCAACTCTTTTGGGTGGGGAGTTGGGTGTGAGTGTGTGTGTGTAAGGTCACAATATTACCCATAGATTGGTCATATATGAGCTCTGAGCTCTCATCCATGTGGATAATAACTATAGATCACATGTCCAACACGTGACCCAAGATCATGGTGAATCACCCTCCCCCCAGCCCCCTGGGCTGGACCTCCAGAAAAAGATGAGATTATTGACTTCTTTTGGGGGCAGCACAGAAATGAGTCTCATACTGCATTTATCTAATTCTAATACAGTATAAGAGTTATGCCTAAAGCTTTGGTCAAGCTTTGCTTTAAATTTGCTTATGGTGTTTGGATGTATTGTTTCTTCTTTTGTATTGTTCCACAAATCAATGTATTTGTATGGAAAGCTGTGTCAGTATTTATGTGAAATGTGTGAAACTCTTGTGAAGTGACTCATGGTGCATGTGTATTAATCAATCAATCAGTTGCCCCTGATCTCTCTCTCAAAAGACCTACGGCCTTCAAGTAACCTGCAATATTTTTATGATCTTTTAAGTTTGCCTTAGTTCTATCATTAATTACTCATGGTCTGAGCACACAATGTCTCTCTGAGAAAGTTGTTCAAGATCCTTAACTCTGTTTGGGAAACTGTACTTCTGACAACCTATGTACCCATCCACCTCTGACTGAAACTGTCTTTGCCCACTAAGGGTTGACAATATGAACAGAACAATTAAAAAGTGGAATGAACTTCCAATGGAAATAAGAGTGCTCAGGATACAAGTGGTTTCAAACTGAAGTACAGTTGCATTGAGACTCCCCAAAATGTAAGGCAGCAGAATAAACACATGGTGCTATGAGCATTTATCTCTGTCCTGGAAGTGAACATGAAAACAACTCTATTCAAATATTACAACTCTATATACATGCATATAACAAAAAGGCCCTGTTCCCATCACCATTATAAGAGGGTGGTGATATATATATATATATATATATATATATATATATATATATATATATATATATATATATATATTGTGACATGCTATCAATATTAGTTTTCAAAGTTCACTGAAAAAAAATATAATTTCTGGTACACTGGGGATATTGCATTCAACTACATGTAATTGTAAAATAAAGAACAATGGCTATGCTCATGGGATGCCATCATTGTTTCATTTCATTTTGGTTTGAATTAATTTATATTACCTTCTGGGCCTGTTTTTTTCTTATTCCACAAATAAATACATCTCTGTTGAAAACTACTTTTTGATGTCCTTTATATATTTTCCTTTCTTCATTTATATCTACTACTCTTAGTTTTTTTTCCCATAACAAAAACCTGCCTACACAACTATATCTTCAGCATAAATAAATCCAAGCTGCAGAGATGCGTGATGTGTAATGAGGAAGGTACTCATGGATTCAATGAAACAGGAAAAATACATGAGAGTGAGAGACAGAGGAAAGGAGAAGATATGTGGGACAAGAAAGATGGGAACACATGAAAAGAGAGACGAGAGGAATGGAGGAAAGGATGAGAGAAAGAGAAACATAGAGATAAGGAATTAGAGGAAGGTGGAGAAGATGAGAGAGAGAGCGAAAGGGAAGAGGAAATATGTAGATGGAAAAAGGGTAAGGAGGAATATATAATAGACAGGCAGACAGACAATGAGAGATTCGTTGTATGCACGACTGTGACGGATTTGTCAGATTAATTTCCCTGTCACACAAGTTAATTAAGCATCATTCCTGTACAACAAACATACCGCGATTCTAGACTGCCAAACTTTTAATATAATGCAAACTCGTGGTGCAGTTCAGCCAAATTGCAGCATTTATACGTAAATTATGCATAATTCTCCCCCCCACCTGCAACTGTTGGGTTAGCTTCCCTGCTGTGGGACTTGAAATCAAGACGCAATTAAAACTTTAGCCTTAAACTATGACAGCAATAACTTCATACCTTCACCAAGTCGTCAAGAGCGTCCTGCAATGCTTTCCCAACTCCAGAACTTCTGTACAACTGATAAGGAGCCATGACTTTTTAAAACCTACAAGAAAACGACTTTTATCCATGCATCAACCGTGCTCCGGGCGTTGGTCTTCCTGGAACGCATGTTTCTCTTGTTAAAAAATAAATATGTATATACACCATTCCTCGCAGGATACAATGTAAAAAATTATAACGGTTTATGAAAAGACAAATATTCTATAAAATATGACAGCACTCTGGATTGTTTTTCTGTGTGCGAGTCAAGTCAACATCCGTAGTTTCATTAGCGAGATTGAAAGCCCTGGCCCATTTCAGCTGTCGAGTAACCTAAAACACAAGTCAGAACGAAAATAGGTAAAAACGAAAAAATGTTGTACCACACAGCAGCCAACTTCGTTTGTACGGTTGGCACACTTTAATCTGTCACAGCCAAGTTAGCCAACAATCCGTTCGTTGCACCTATGTAGTATTGTTAGCGTGATAGAAACTCTTGCTTTCGAGTATTGCACGAGAATTCAATCATCATCTTTCCAATTTCCGCGTATTCAGTTTGGATTTCTTTTTCGTAATTGAGTACAAAAGCTATGTATACAGGAACACAATACATTCGTGTCGAACGTGCAACAGTGTAAAGAATAGTTTGAATGCTTCAATGCAAGGTTAAAATACCCTTCACAATAGCTTTCCTAAATTGATTTGGTGTTTATGCTGTTTACCTGCAGTTCGTACACAAAATTACAAGAAATTTACAAAAAGTTATTTCAAAAGCCCATGAGTAATAATGAAAATAGTTAAGACAAACTCGTTGAAGATGCATTCTATCACATTAATCCTACCAGTACCAAAGTAAATTATAATCGGGCATCTATTATGCATCAACAAGAAAGCGTTTTACCAAATGTAAGAGGACAGACCATTGATTTGCATAGTGCCATGCCGTATATTCATTATGCCTTAGCACTAAATTGCAATTCAAGCGAATGTCAACTGAACTTGCACTGTACAGATAATTTCTTGCGTTCACCTGTTAAAAAATAAAAACAAAATAGCAAAGCATTAACACATTAGTTACAGATGTGCGAGATATTCATATACATATTAATATATTCAATATCAGCAATACTGTAGATTTTCAATATTTTTTTTGTGATTTAACTCGTCGGCAAATAAACTTAACGCTTGGATTCCTTCGTATGATTTTGTCTTGTCTCACGATCCATTCGCCCGACGTACATTTTGGCCGTTCTCTTCCGCTATTTTAGCTTTGTGGGAAGCACTACAGTGCGACCGCATGAGTGAATGCACCAAATTACCTCCCGCCCTCATTCCCCAAACAATACAGGAGAGAAGTTGATGGACTTCTGTTTATAATTGCAATTGTTAGCCCTTGCACCTAACTTAACGTAAATTTCTTTGACACGGTGAAAGGAAATGTGATTCCTGGAATTTATGTACAGACAACCACATTAAAAATATCATGGGGGAGAAAACAGTGACGTTACCCTATGTGCATCGTGGGAAGAAGGGAATCTGGGAGAGAATTCAACTTTTGCGAAGGATGTTCCAGCACGATAACGTTTTGTAGTAGATTACTTGTTTATTTTTCCCACAAAATGTGAAAATCACGTTAATTTTTTGTAGCAGATTACTTTTTTCACAAACAGTGTTTTGTTTAAAATTTGGTGTAAAAATGGAAAGAAGAGGCGGAGTCCTTCATGAATTTTGTCGCCGATAACTGAGCTTGATAACTATCCTTGAGGGAAATAGTTCTGCTTTATACTCCCACACATTTCCATACTGACGAGATTCGTAGCATTTTTATTATTATTATCATTATTATTATTTTGTTGTCGTTGTTGAAGACTCATTTCCACTCAAAAGAGAATACTGATCTATTTCAACCTGTTCATCCTTTCTGTTCTCAGATTTCTATTTGGCCTCAACAACCCAGTCTTCAGTGCGATGTGGTTATCACGGATAGAGGCGCTGATTTAAAGCAATGAAATAGTGATGGTGTATGTTAATTTTTATTTAAGGTAAGGTGTTGTTCTATGTAAGAGAAGCTTACAGCAGTTGAAAGCACTGTCCATGAAAATGGCTACAACTATTGCAATGGCATTCGCGCCAAAACGCCACATCTGCATCGTTTGTCATTTTAGTTTGTTTGTAGTGAGAAACGCCCGAGCATACAAACTGTCTGCCTCCAAGGCGCCTCTCTGTGGCGTAACAATTTCGGTGTCTCGTAAAGCTTCAGAAACATAAACCAGATTTGGAAATGTTGATGATCTTTATGTAGTGTTGTCGACTACAAGTCTGACGTTATGGTTTTTTAACGGCCATAATCCACTCTCCCTCCCTTCTCACATTAGTGTGTACTATCAGTTTTATCAGGCTTATGTTTCTCTCGATTAAATTTAGAATATATTTGTTCATAGATTTTGTAGTGAATAATTTACAGTGGGTGTCAACCAATGCCGATCATTGTACAAAGTGTCTAAATATATTTTGTTCAAATTTTATGTCTGGAAAGTTTTTATGGTGAATTTTATATTTGTTTGGAAGGAAGGGTATGGTTTTGATTTCATATTCAGTTTTCAAGGAAGGGTATAATTTCACAGTTATATTAAATTCTTAAGGAAATGTAGCATGATATCATCACTGCTTCTCCTATGAAAGTCGTTCCCCACGGTCGTCGGCGGTGCTCCCGTTGCCACGCGGGCTGATGAACGCTCTGTTGCCAACATTTACCACCATAGTCAAGTCCTCACTGCGTCAATGCCCTCAGCTCCAACACTACCAACAACGTCAGGCTGAAATCATTGCTAGCGTTCCACAGTGTCTACTAACCGTCTCTTCATCTCCCCGTCCCTCCCGTCCACTCCACTGGTGTCGCTGCAAGACCTTGCCATTACCACAAATGGCGTCGCGCGGTAGAGCAAGCCTTCCTCCCTCCCTCACCCCATCCAGCCCCAACTCTCGCCTTTTCTTCTCCCTCCCTCCCACACTCCCGCGTTTCTTTCCGCTGCGTTGATTATTATTTCTCAGCCAGCACGCTTCGAATGCTCACTTAACAATGTAGCTTGTGTGGGTGAAAGCTGAGAGTACTGCGTTGTGAGCTTGTCCCCTCACCCCAACCCCTCCCTCCTCCTCATGGACTCTTGCCAGACAAGTGACGTAATTACGGCGCAAGTTTCCACCGAGTAGCACCTCTGGTTCTGGAGCAAGAACATATCAAGTTCGAGAGATAAGACGTCCCCCCCCCCCACCCATCCGAAGTCTGGACTGCTTCCTGGATTCAACCAACTAGCTGTCTCTCGGCCTCCAGAAGTCGCACTCAAGACATTTGTGAAACCAGAGATCACAGAGGACGTCTTCACTCCGAAGTGCTGAGCCAAACCTCGAACACCAAGAACCTGGTCGTTCTTGAGTTTCCTAGGGTCAGACTCGAAGTATAGATAAGAACAAATCAGTCCACTTGGGAAATAACACCAACGATATGACGTCATTCGGCCTCAGCATTTTCCCGCTTCCCTCCATGGCGTAATGTCGTCGTTGTTTGTTTCTTCTTTTACTTTACGAAGTGAATTGAGTTCTATTTAAACTAGAGTCAACATTTCTTAGTCATCCGATAATAAATTTTATATTATCCAAGTAATAATGCATTATCAATTTGGCATAGCTAAGAATGCAGACCCATAATCAACTGTCGCCTTTTTCGTTAGGTCGACCAATATACCTGTTTTGAATAACAAATGCACGCGAGTGCGAATATACTCACGACAGAATAATTTGGTACTGACAAAAGTCAGGATGCAACGCATGATTCTATATTGTAAATCTCGTCTGGATCAACACACAAACGCGCACACGCACATGTACACGTTACTGTAGCAATGAGAGGGAAGAAAATGCCGTGAAAGCTCAACGATAACATCATTAACGTCCGCAGGAAAAATGTTATTCCGTTTTCTTTGGTGGTACAATATGAAACGGTGAAGAAACCAATTTAGTTCCTAATTGCAGATTTATAGACACTTGTTTACATGCGTGTTTATTATCAATTTGTGTTTATTCATTTTCGCAATTGTTTCTACATCATTGGGAAATTTCAGACATATCAGGTGGTCTACTAGTAACGACATCACTAGTCACTTAGTGCTTTCACATTCCCTCAAATGAACTAGAACACGTTTCTCTGAACATCAAACAGTTCAACCACTGACGGTTGAACACAAATACATCGTTGTTCACACATTGAACTACATCACTGCATTGGCAAGGACACACACGAACAAAGATTATCGAAATTGGAACTACCAACACGAACAAAGATTATCGAAATTGGAACTACCAACACCAGAGCAGAGAAGAGAAAGAGGTGATTTACTGACTATATTTAGAATCATGAAAGGAATGGAAATCCTTGACAGCAATGGTTTACTAAAAATGACAATGGAAAAACAAGAGGTCATGAAAAGAAACTCAAAAAGAATAACTATAGAAGAGATCGGAAAAAGAATAGCTTCCCACAGAGTGCTGGATATATGGAATAACTTAGATAAAGAAACAGTGTGTGCTAATACTATTCAAGATTTTAAGAAGAAAAAAAACTTGATGCTGAAAGATACAAAGACGGGTCACTACGAGCATAGCTCCCTTCCTGTGTAATGCAACTAGGTAAATACACGTTCATGAGCGACTACTCTGCAAATTAATTAGCCTAATCTTCCACCAGCCTTTGTAGCAAGTGTCAGACCAGCATGGCTGATTAATTGGAATACATTGACCACTAATTATGTGTTTTGGTGAGGGGAAAAAAATGTCCCAAGTTTCGAGTTCTGAGACAATCATAGTTCAATACAATGGCCGCTTTTGTTAAATTTAACACGTTCCATTGATTTGGCAACCACCCACCCTCCGGTCACTAATTAGACCTTTAATTTAGATTAATTTATGTTTGTGAATTCAGGTGTGGAGGGGGGGGGGAGGGAAGGTAGAGTTTCATGCCACAAAGGGATTTGTAGAAATGTGAATCGTCAGGTTTCAAATCGTTTCGAATCTGAATTTTGGTCGTTAACGGTCTCTCCACGGAACCGTTGTGAGCGTCAAAGGCAGCGATACGATTTAAAGACTAACCGTTAACGACTTTTTCGTTGTCATCCCCCTCCTCTTCCTTCCCTCCTCATCCTCTTTCTCCTTTTCCTTCCCTCCTCACCGTCTTTCTCCTCTTCCCCCTCCTCACTCACCCTCTTCTCTTCCCATTCCTCCCACTTTTACCTCCTCTTCTTCCTCCTCACCTTCCCCTTCCAGCTCATCCTCCTCCACTTCCTCCTTTTCCTCCGCTTTAAATCGTTCTTTTTCAACTCCCTCCTTCCACATCCCACCTCCTCCTTCTCCTCCTCCTCCTGGACCCATTTATAAACATTGAGAGGAGGAGGAGCATAAACAATCCTCCTCCTCCTTTGTGCGGAGGGACAACCTCGGCGAGGACTTTTGTCTCCTCTTTTGCTCAGCTGATGGTACGTACCAACGGATAATGAAGAGCCCCCGTGACGTCATCCATCACAAATGCCCCTGTGGAAACCCTGCCCTTTGGAGGAGGAAGAAGAGAAGAAAGTGGAAGAGGAGATGGAGGGAGAGGATAAGAAGAGGAAGAAGGAGAAGGTTGGAAGTGAATAAAGAAGAGGTAAGAGGAAGGGAAGAAAGAGAAAGAGGTTGAGAAGAAGGAATATGAGAGGAAAAAGATATGGTTATGGTAAGAAGGTATAGGGGAGGAAGGTGATGAAGAGAAGGAGTGGAAGAGATGGAGTAGGAAGAAGGGGTGCTTCTACACTGACTGAAAGCGTCTGGAGTCGACCAGAATAAATTCTCGGAACGCCTAAAATCCGTTACAGTGGTTGGTAAGCGACCGTTACTTCTATTTAAATCGCAACATTTTGTGAACACAATTCAAGGGTCGTTGTAGTGGGACTAAAGCACGGCTACTATAGCTTGCGACTTTACTCAGTTTACTCAAAATTGGCGATTTTTCTGATAGAACTAAAATAGAGAAAATAGGTCACGATGCACAATCTCTGGTTCATCGTGATTGGAGAACTACAAGCACAGTTGTTCAGTAGAACTAATGAAAATGTTCATCAATTTGGTTGAACAGATATTGCCATTTTGCAAACGAAAACATTGACGATCTGAATAAAAAACGTTACGATATAAATGAAAACGGTTACACTTTAAATGGAAAATATTACTTGAATAAAAGAAATATACGATTTGATTAAAAGATCATTATGATTAATGAAATGTAGCATTTGAATAAAATGGTGACTCTGATAGCTAAATTACTATTTCAGTCAAGAAAATACAATCATAATGACCAACACGATTTAAAGAGAAAATTATTATATTGGTAGTAATAAAAACATCACGGTTAAAACGCAGTGAGTCATATTAAGATTAATAGAAAAATTGGAAAATATAATTTGACCGAAATAGCTATAATTCGAATGAAAATATATTGTTTTAGTAGTAGAAAATATGATTAAAGAATATGATTATTTGGAACTGATATCAATGAAACAATTGAAAGACGGTCAGCAATCAAAGATCCATTTTGTGCTGTGTGACAAGGGAGAAATTCGTATCAACGACGACGACTAAGTTGATCCGGCTGAAGTTTCTGTAAGAAGTTTTTGGACGATACACAACCTCGTCATGTCGTATGAGAAACTTCCTCAAAGAATACTGGACAACTCATTCTCGTCTCACCATTCCACAGATTACCTCAAACATTCTTGCTTCAGAGAAGAAGAAAAAAAAACAATCTGGAAACTCAGTGAGACAATATCTATTTAACAAAAGCAGAAAAAAAGAATATCAGCTTGATTATCTTAGCCAGAGTAGCAGAACTCCCTTGACCTAGTCTGGGGTAGTAAGTGCGGCAAGGATGAATCGGGTGTTTGCCTGGAAGATCACAAAAAGTTAACTGAAACAAATTAGACCAAGACTTGTAGAATCGTTATCCATTCTAAGAATTGAATGATTATTCACAGATTATTTGCTAGATGGACTGATGAATAATGGTTCTTGTTTAAAATTAATTATTTTCAAAGATAAATCGTAACTTTTAGACAGCGCAAAAGAGCTGAAAGAAGAAGACGTACAATTTCCCCTGATGAGATAGAACTCGAGCGAAACAAAGCCAGTTTCCCGCCATGTCCGTGACGTCATGTCGCTGGCCAAGAGCCGACTGTGTGCTGATGACCGAATTGGCTCTCCCTTTGTCAGGTAAATCACATCGAAATCAGTCTTGTCTCGATCCGACACCAAGGGGGGAACAATCACAGTTCCCGAGGTCAAACTCAGGTTCCTCCCTCTCCCCCACCTCCCCCGGGAGAAGGAAGGGTGGGAGAGAAATTCTCTTGGTGTAGGGAGGGACTGCAGCAGCTACTGCTGCTGCTGTTCCTTAAAGCTGACGTTCCGGCTATCTGTGCCATCCCAAGGACCACCTAGGAACGGTACCACCTGTTTCAGATGGTGTCTACAGAGGACCAGCTGGGTGTGATTGGGTTGGGACAGCGCCACTTATACAAGAGGACAGGCCACCTTCCCTGTAGATAGGATAACACCACCTGTGACAAATAGTGTCACTCACGGAACCAGCTGGCAAGGGAACAGGTCAAATGAAGTACACAACTTTTGCAGTAGATGGGGTGACCAGCTGGTTGCAGATGGGACGGAACCCTGACACTTGCACCAGCAGGAATCTACAAAGAACCAACTGTCCAAGGCTTATGAAACGGAACGTTACCATCTGTACCCAAAGGTTCCTTGAAAAGATAAGCTGGTTGAAGGAGAGGAAACAAGAGGACCCCACCATCTTTACCAGATGGCGTCTGCAGAGAAGTGACACAGACATCTTACCCCAGGACCAGATGGTGTTTCTTGGTGACCACCTGATGGGCAGAAGCGCAAGACCTTGTTATCTGGTGCCTGCAAATGGCGGGAAAGGGATTTTGGAGTCATCTACCGTGGGGGAGGGGGGGGACACTTTACATATTTTATTCTGGTTGTCGCCAGAGGATTATATTCAGCTGGGAGCAGGGGCCCCTGCTGAACAACAACTGGCACATTTTATTAATTTTTGTTATACTTTTATTTTACACACACACACACACACACACACACACACACACACACACACACACACACACACACACACATATATATATATATATATATATATATATATATATATATATATATATATATATATATATATATCTTCTTAAGGTGAGTGAATGTCTCCATCGAGGTCATGGTGGAAGCTTCCTCAAGGGCTCTAACTCGACCGTCAAACCCGAAACCGCTCCTAAGGTGGCCCCGAGGGGACAGTGACGCTGTCCTTGGCCTAGGATCGAACCCGAGGGGAACATACTCCCCGTTCTCCGTCAGCAGAGAACCAGCCAGCTGGTGCCGGGACGGAGCCTCGCCACCTGAGTCAGAATGTGCTTGCAGATGGCAAGGAGGAGCCTCGCCAAACGGCGCAAGGAGAGATTCTTGATTGGGCGTTCCCCCTTCAGGAGAGGGAAATTGGATTAGGGCACCTTTATCTCAATGCAGAACGATTGGTGAGTCGGATCAACTCATCAACTATCCATTAGAGCTCGACTTTTAGAAATGGCGAGAAAAATAGAGCGCACAGATTGGATGTACAGATTATTGCCATGTTACATAGACGCACACATATTGAAAAAGAGAAAGAAGAAACCAAATAACAGTTAGATGAAGAAAGAAAAATCTCTGAGGTTAGAAGAGATGAAAACATGTTGACAGGTAGAATCTGAGAAAGGTGAACAACACAGCCGACCTGCGTTGCCTTCCACGCCGTCATGACGTCATCATCTTTATCATGACGTCATCGTTATAATGACGTCATCGTCTTCGTGACATCATCGTTATCGTCATTATGTGAATCACACGGTCGACACAGCAAGGAGAACCTCCCCCTCATTTCCTACGTTACCCCCCCCTCATTCCCTCCAATCCTCCCGCACCCTCCCTCTCCACCCACTCCCTCTCGCCCTCAGAACATGCATTCATGTCACTGCCACCATCACTTAGGTCATCAGCGTCAGTCTACTTCATCGTTAGTGTCACAGTCGTCGAGTTTCAACAAACACGGTAGAGGAGGAGTGGGGTTAACCCCCTCCCCCAATGAGGAATGGAAGAGGAGGTGGGAGGTTGCTGTCGGTGGCAGGGTGGGCCTGTTACCATGGGTGGAACCTTTGTGCAAAGGCTACTTTACATCAAGGCCCCGTCACCTGTCAAGGAAAGGTGACCCGTGGGCGGGGGGTTGGGGGTGGGGTCTGTAACGAGGTCAGGCGGCTCCGCAGTTGATTGTACAGGCTGGACACAAAGACTTTGTGTATGATATGCATTATTCGTCTATACATTGTCATCATATTGTATATATAGTATATATATATATATATATATATATATATAAATATATATATATATATAATATATATATATATAATATATATTATATATATATATATATATATAGTATATATATATAATCACGAACAACCCACAGTCGGAATAAAAAGGAAACTTTAGGAGAATGTGTA
>NC_134792.1:44289746-44307246 GCF_046742065.1 Oratosquilla oratoria | reverse complement strand
GGGAGGTAACGGGGCTGAAGAAGGACCGGGGGAGAGGTAAGAGGCACGGAGGGAGAGGCGTTCTCGCAAGTGGCGAAGCTGAGAGGCAAAGAACATCGAAGAAAAGGAGGAGGAACAAGAGGTGAATGTATAGGAGGGATCTTGGTAGCGGCAAGAGCAGCGGCGTTTTCATGGAAGTATGTTGTCGGTGATTACCAGCGTTTCTGTCCATGGGGACATTATTGCGCCGAAGAGGAGTGGCCAAGGAAAAAATTTAAGATATGATAGCAGAACTAAGAGGTAATAGAAGTTAATAAGTGATTAACATTCTTTTTAAAATATTGCCGCTTACTCTGGTCCGTAGAGGTGTCACCCAAGACCCTAAAATATTGACTGCACATAACTTATGCAGTCCATATCCCATACAGGGGCTCTCAATGAAGATGAGGCTGAGAGATAGAAATAGTATGAGAAAATGAGGAGACAGGGGTACCAGGTTAAGAAAATGGGAGATATTGAAGAGAGATCTTCTGGACTCTCTCTCTCTCTCTCTCTCTCTCTCTCTCTCTCTCTCTCTCTCTCTCTCTCTCTCTCTCTCTCTCTCTCTCTCTCTCTCTCTCTCTCTCTCTCTCTCTCTCTCTCTCTCTCTTTTTTTTTTTTCTCCCAACTCCCTCGGTCATTTATATCTTCTCCCCTCTCATCCCTCCTCCTTTCGCTCCCATTGAGACTCTTTAAACATCCCTCCCTCTTCCTCTTGCATTCACCTCCTTCCGTTTCCCCCATTCCCTTGCCCTTTCCCTTTGTCCTTCTCTCCCCCCCGTTCCCTTTCCTCTCCCTATTTCCTTCCCCTTTTACCCCTTCCCCTCTTCCCCTTCCCCTTTTCCCCTTCCCCCTCCTCTCCTTTCCCCTTCCCTTTCCCTTTCTTCTCCCTTTTACCCTTTCCTCCTTCTTTCTTTCCTTTTCACGTTTTCCTCTTCCCTTTCCCCTCCATCTTCCCTTCATCTCCTTCCCCTCCCTCATCCCATCTCTTTCCTCTTTTTTTCCTTCCTGTCCCCCTTACTTTCCCTTTCACCCGTTCCTCTTCCCTTTCCCCATTCTTCTTTCCCTTCCCTTCCCTTCCCCATTCCCTCTTGCCCCTCCTGACCCCCTAAGTTAGCCCCACCGCCTTCTCTCTGGACTGGGCCACGTTCAAACTCGTTCAAATTGCTGAAGAACAAAGCGGCCCCTTACATCAGCGGGCGGGGCCAAAGTTACGACCCCCTCCACTCCCCACCCCTGCCCCGCCCCTCTCGACTATTGGCGAATCCCGGGGCCCGGTACCGGTACCGGTGGGTGTGCATGGCCATGAACACACACACACACACACACACACACACACACACACGAGCTCTGAGCTCTCTTTCGGGAGAGAAATAGCTGTCGGTCACGAGTCCAATATGTGTTCCAAAGACCAAGGTGAATCACACACACACAGACACACACACACACACACACACACACACACACACACACACACACACACACACACACACACACACACACACACACACACACACACACACACACACACACACACACACACACACACACACACACACACACACACACACACACACACACACACACACACACACACCTCTCATGGCGCTGTGGTTAGAGCTCTGGCCTGCCACTACGGAGGTCCGGGTTCGACTCTCGCCCGGGGCTGAAATAATATCAGTATCGCAGCGCTGAGGGGTGTTACTCTAACTCTCGTGGGCGGGGAGTTGGGTGTGTGTGTGTGTGTGCAAGGTCATAGCATTACCCATAGATCGGACCTACGAGCTCTGAGCTCTCTTCCAGGAGGGAAATAGCTGTCGATCACGAGTCCAACACGTGATCCAAAGACCAAGTGAGTACACACACACACACACACACACACACACACACACACACACACACACACACACACTTCCCCTAGGGTGGCTTTCAGAATTGAATTTATTTTCTATTTATTTTTTACTTGTTTGTTGTATTTTCTTATATTTCTTCCTGATTTCAAAGTGTAAATTGTGAGAGTGTCCGACAACAAACTAATTTTGATCATGGAGAAAACAGCCTTGTTTGTGTGCGTGAGGGTGACTGTGTGTGTGTGTGCGTGTGTAATTTCAATGTACATGAGGTATACTCGTGGGGATTCCGTCTCTTTGCTTCCATCGGTTAAAGCTAGAAGAGAGTTTACTTATACTGTCTACCATTTCTTCTTGTGTGTGTGTGTGTGTGTGTGTGTGTGTGTGTGCGTGTGTGTACGCGCGTGTGTGCGTGTTCACCAAAGCGCTTTATAGTTGGCGGTGACTAAATTTGAACATCGACAGTTTTAAGAGCGATGTTGCCTTTCCGGGTTTTATCGACGAAAATAGTGCCAATTTTCACGGCGGTATAATTTCACGTCTGTGGCTTTTTGTTCAACACAAAACGCGTGTCATCCCTACTGCTCAAATGCACTTGAGATAATTGAAATATTCAGCGGATGCGCCTTTTTTTTTCTTTCTTTTTTAATCTTCCAACGAGATACCAGAAAAATACCTACACATTCCTCCTCATATTTCACATTGATATTTTGAAAAGCCAATTTCAATACTGTGTGTATTTGTGTGTGAACATGTACAGTTATACACGCACACATACATATGCATATACAAATAAGATATATAGTATATGAACATATACATACATATATATATATATATATATACATATATGTATATATATATATATATATATATACATATATATGCTAATAAGAACACGGGTACGTGTGTTCACTTATGCAAAGCCATGTACTTTTTGCACTGAAGATGTAATATACGAAAGCGCTCTGCTTCGTTAATTTCTTTTTTCCAAGTGATATACTTTGCATATATATATATATATATATATATATATATATATATATATATATATATATATATGTGTGTGTGTGTGTGTGTGTGTGTGTGTGTGTGTGTGTGTGTGTGTGTGTGTGTGTGTGTGTGTGTGTATACAATATTGTTATATACAGTTGCTCCCTGACTTTTTTTTTTTATCAAAATCGTCTTCATGAAGGAACACCACGAGCATTATAGTTCTAGTAAGTTGTGGGTCAGGTTCGGGTGCCTGCAGTTGCACCACACTCACACATAGAGTGCATGAGAAGTCGACGATAACGTTCACATGAACAAGGCATTTTAGCTGGCTGCGGACGTTCTTTCGCATCGACCTGCCGGTGGGTCGACGCTTCATAATGACCTCTGACATCGACCAAGCCTTTTTATTATTATTATTAGTAGTAGTAGTAGTAGAAGTAGTAGTAGTAGTAGTAGTAATAGTAGTAGTAACAGTAACCTTCATTAGAGTTAAATAATATAAGATATAAGAAGGTAGTCGAGCACAGTCATCGGCGAGAGAGGGGCCAATGAACTGTGTCTGTGGGAGACAGATCCTGACTGCTTTCATCACACAGTTCCGCGAGGATGGAGGTCGTTAAAAAAATAGTAATAACTAGTATTTTTTTTTTTTCTTAGGAAAATGTCCCCCGAGCATTTCCTTACCTCTCCACGTTTCCAAATATCCCTTTGTCCGATATGTCTTTGTCCCCGATATTTTTTCGAAAAAAAGGGGCCTTTTCGTCGTGAAGCTGCGCCGACAGCACTTCCAATTTTGCATAAAACCAGAGCCTTCCGTATTGATCTTCTTTTGTCTTTTTTCAGCTACGTCACCTCCACGCAGACCTTTAAGCATAAGATATTGTTTTCCCCATCATCCACAGATGGCTCCACCTACACCGGATCAAAGGGCAGCCATTTTTATGAACCCGCAAAAGAAAAACGAAAATCTAAAATATCAGCAAACCATATCCATTGTCAAATACCACACAAATACACAGACATAAGAACATAAGAATGAAGGAGACTGCAAGAGACCATAAGGCCTACACTAGGCACCTCCATATCCATCACCACCTGTCATCCCCATCCATAAAGTTGTCTAACAGTTTCTTAAAACAACTGATAGTTTCAGCGCTTACTAATGATTATTAAGCCTATTCCATTCGTCGACCACCCTATTAGTAAACCAATTCTTGCCCACTTCCTTCTTAAATCTAAATTTGTCCAGTTTAAATCCAATAGAGAATCATTAACTCAGTTCTTGAGGAAGACCCAATTAGAAAACGGAGCAAGTGGTGTGTTGTTATTCCCCTCATCAAGGTTTCTTCCGGACTTGTGTGCGGTTTCCCTTATCTTCATACACGCACCCTATTGTCTCCCCTCGTCTCCCCTTGTCCCCCCCCCACTCCCCATAGTCTTCTCCCCATAACTCATTCAGTTGACATCAACTTTGGCTCGTGTTCACACACCCAACAAGTTTTGTCGCTAAAGGTTGGACCAGCTTTCACACATGTCTAGAAAACGGAAGGAAGGAAGATCGGAAGGAAAAGAAAGGGAAGAAAGAAAGAACGGGAAAGAAGAAAAAAGGAAGAATGTTTCAGAAAGAGAGGGGAAAAAAGAAGATGGGAAGGAAGGAAGGAAGGAGGGCTGGAAGAGAGAAGAGAAGAATGAAAGAAAGGAAGGAAGGGTGAGAGAAATGTCACCCGCTTCCCCCGTCTCCCCCCTCGGGTCGAAGTAAATCGAACTCGGGGACTCGAACTCCCCCCTCCCACCCCCTCCCCCTCCCCGCCGACGGGAACAACACAATTCCATGAGAATTCAGACCATGGCGCCGACCCTAACCACTGACCCTCTTCTCAGGGGGGTTAGGGTGGGGGAGGGGAACTCTCCCCCCCCCCTATGAAGCGTGGCGACCACTCTCAGGGGGAGTTTAGAGGGGGAGAGGAATTTATCTTGTGGGGTCCGTGGATTGCGTCCACCACTACCAAAGAGAAAGAAATGGAGGGACAGCTTCGTGTGTATACATACGATACATGTATACATGCATGCATACATACATACATTCATACATACATACATATACCAAGGCTTTTTCCCCCTTACAAGGGAGGTAGCCAAAAAGGAAAGGCATAAAATAATTCCCACCCATTCCATCCCTGAATACACTTCACACCCTCCACCCTCCCTCTTATCTTAGCACCTCCTGGATGACGGGTCATCCCTGCACCCTGTCCACTGCGTACGTACATATATATATGTATATATATAATATATATATGTATATATATATAGATATATATATAAATATATATATGTATATATATATATATATATGTATATATATATATGTATATATATATATATATATATATATATATACAACACATACATATATTATACATACGTGCTTGCATACATAAATACATACATACATACAGTGCATACATACGTACATATGTACAAACATACATTCATGCATACATATGTACTTACATGCACACAACACGTGGTGTGCTTGTTGCACCCCGGGTGACTCCAGGGTCCTCGTCTCTTGCGGTGAGTCTGGAATGAAAAGGACATCGTCCAGGGCTCATACACGAGAGAGGGATTGTCTTCACCAGGATCAGAAGCAAACCGATTTATTTAATTTTATTTTTATCTTATTGTACTTTGTGTCGACTTAGTCCTTAATCATCATCATCACCATCATCATCACCACCACCATCATAATCACCATCATCATCACCACCACCTTCATCGTCGTCATCATCACCATCATCATCACTACCACCGATATTATCATCATCATCATCACCATCATCATCACCGCCACCTTCATAATCACCATCATCAATATCATCATCATCATCATCATCATCATCATCATCATCATCACCATCATCATCACCGCCACCTTCATAATCACCATCATCATCACCACCACCTTCATCGTCGTCATCACCATCATCACACTACCACCACTATTATCATCACCATTATCATCATCATCATCATCATCATCATCATCATCATCATCACCATCACAGATTAGACCACTTGACTATGAGATGGACGCCTCCATCCAGGCCCGAGCCTAAGCCTTTGGATGCAGAAAACCCAGGCGAGGAATTTTCTGAGATCGAGATGACCTTCGGCAGGAAGGACATTCCCAGAGAATCACGATCCACGTGAACCACTTCTTTATCGGGTGGCACTTTCCTATCTGCCCTGCGTGCCGTCAGGCTATTTTATTTATTCCCGTGGCACCCTCTCCCCCACTCTCTTCCAGTTGCCGCTTCACCCTCGAGGAGGACCTTCACTGGAGGAGGACCAACACCTGTTGCTCCCTCGACAGCACTGCTTGGCACTCAAGGCCACACGCACGTCGACCTCCTCCTCGGCTGTCAGTGTCAGTGACACCATACATAACTAATCTTCAAAGGGTAAGAGAAGGAGGAGGTGAAGGAGAAGGAGACTGAGGAGAAGGGGGGCCAAAGGAGGCTGAGATGGTGATTGTGGTTGTGATGGTGTTGGTGGCGGTGGTGATGGTCAAGGTCATGGTGGCGATGCATATAGTTCCTTGACAGAAAGTTCTTGGCTCCCATGAGAAGGTTTCCCGTCGGGAGTGACGACCTGGGACAGTTGGCTAGCGCAGGAAAGATTTAGTCCTTCTGTCGAAGTCCTCCCGGCGGAGGTGGCCTCTACTACAGGAACAACAACCCTCCTCTCCTTTCATCCTTCTTCTTATCCTTCCCCTCCCCTACCCTCCCATCCCATTCCTCCCTTATCATTCCCATCCTCTCATTTCCATGAGTCCCCTCCCATCTCACCCCTCCTTTCCTCCTTTCCTCTTCCTCCCCCCTCCTCCCCTAGAATTACCTCCTCCTCTTTCTCTCTTACCTTCTCAGTCCAACCACCCCTATCATTTCCTTACTCCTCTTCATCATCATCATCATCATTCTCTCATCCGCCCTCTCCCCAATCCGGAAACGCGGACGCTAAAGTGGTTCTCTACCAACCTCCTGATTTCCAATTTAGTGCCAAACAGCTCCTCGGAAGCTCAGCACCCCCAAGATATTAAAGCTGTTCCTGCAGCCGGTGCCAGCCAGCCAGCAGCCTTGCATGTAAGCGAGCAGCGGCCGCTGATGATCCACATGTAACAAAGACCCTTCCCACCCTTATAAGGGGGTGGCCACACACACACACGCACACACACACATATACACACCCCCACACACACAAACACACACACATACACACACACACAAATATACACAAATCATAAACAAATAAAACCCATTCAAACACATTTTCAAGGATTCCACAGAGATTGGTTAAACTGCAACCCAAAAACAACAACAGACATTCAACCCGTCTTATCTCAGCGGCAGCTAATGATGGACGGTATCAAGTCTTTTCACTTTCTTCCCTTTTTTATTTCTTCCATTCTTTATCATTCCTTCCATTTGCCTCGGATCCTTCGCGTCCAGTGTGCTCCTGAAATGTTTTGTTTCTCTCATTCTTCGTAAGTTCCTTTTATCTTCGGTTTAATCTGTTGGGTTTTCTGATATCTATATTAGCTATAATCTAATCTTTTGTCGTTTATTTTCGATCACTTCACCTTTTTTTCCGAGCTGATGAACGCATGAAATAGAGCCAAGGACAGACAACTAAATTAGCTTCCATGCCCTTGTTAGCTTTGTGATTAATTGACAGAAAATGACCTCCAAGGTAATTACCCTTCACGGAAGGTCCTATCACCCTTCCCGGAAGGTCTGGAAACAAGCTTCTCTGTACCTGTTCGCCGTTGTTGGTTCATGCCCGTTCCCTGGCTCTGATGAAGGTCACCAACTTGAATCGAAATATGGGATGCGGGTCCACACACGGCGTCAGCTTTGATGGACCTTATGCTCAGAATACACATGATCGTTCTTTGCGTATGTGGCTTAGAATCCCACGTTGTCGTGTAAGCCGGCAGTGGGTGTCGCCTCTGAGTGCTTTGCTTTCGACCTGCAGGAATCTCCTTTACTGGGCATGGACAGGGGAACCAGGGGGATCCTCGAAGCAGCCGACAACTGCGACAACCCATGTTGACAAATAACCCAATGATAGATACCAGTTTTCTATTTTCATTTCTCTCTCTGTCTATCTACCTCTGGCTCTATGTACTAATGGAGGTATGATTTCAGGGGATGCATCCTGGGTACTTTCTCAATATTTATCTACTTTCCAAAATTATATTTCTAACACTGTGCCAAAGACAAGGATTCGGTGACCCGACAGAACCCAGTGAGCGAACAAGTGAGGTCACAGCAAACGGAGTCATACGGAGGTCACAAGAACAAAAGACCGACCAATCAGGAGGAAGAGCTTTAGGACTTCCATCCGAAGTCCACTTGAATCAGAAGCATGAAGCCTGAGCAACCAGTGCTTCTTTGAGCGTGCAAAAAAAAGTGTTCTTTAAGAAACTGAAGACATTAGGGCAATGTTCCGACGTCACAACTTAATTCATCCAATAATC
This sequence comes from Oratosquilla oratoria, assembly GCF_046742065.1. Taxonomy (NCBI): domain Eukaryota; kingdom Metazoa; phylum Arthropoda; class Malacostraca; order Stomatopoda; family Squillidae; genus Oratosquilla; species Oratosquilla oratoria. The sequence continues at coordinate 44,298,840 of NC_134792.1, read as the reverse complement.
TTGACCGTTACAAATAAGTGCCTCCCCTTATGGGCATGACTTTTCTCCCATGTACCAATAAAAATTTTCTCTTCGTCCACCTTCTCCAATCAGAAAGACTGTTACAATGTCTTAAGCAATATTGCTTACACAAGCAATCTCAACATCGAAGCAGAATGGTCTAGTTTACATATTGTCACCTCAGCATGAAGATCTGTACCCTAGCTGTTATTTATAAACTTTAGATGGTAAGATTATGCAACACCGCAACTCTTTCGCTGCTATTGTTTTCAAAGCACCTAACTCGTAAAAATGAAATTCTCTCCACCTACCCCTCTATCTGCCTAGTTATCTACCAGCCTCTTACAGACAAGGTCGTAACGCTGGGTATTATGTTTTCCTGCAGTACTTTTGGAGTTTCTTCATCGCTACGTAATACATTTATTTTTACACAGAAAAAGTTGTGTGACTCTGGGTTGTAGGGGTGACACGAAACTCCCTGTAGTAATTACTACATACATTTATGCAGTCGGTATATTATGTATGATTCACCATGGTCTTGGATCACGTGTTGGACTAGTGATCAACAGCTATTTCCCTCCCGGAAGAGACCTCAGAGTTCATATATGACCAATCTATGGGTAATGCTGTGAACTTACACGCACACGTACCCCCAACTCCCCGCCCACGAGAGTTGGAGTAATGACCAGCAGCGCAGCGATACTGAATTTATTTCAGCCCTGGGCGGGATTCGAACCCGGATCACCGTAGTGGCAGCCGGGAACTCTTCCGCTGCGCCACGAGCCATGGCCCAGTGTGTGTGTGTGTGTGTGTGTGTGTGTGTGTGTGTGTGTGTGTGTGTGTGTGTGTGTGTGTGTGTGTGTGTGTGTGTGTGTGTGTGTGTGTGTGTGTGTGTGTGAAAAAGAAATAGAAAGAGAGAGAGCATGGCCACGTTCGTCTTCTCCTGAATTGACGATAAAGGCAGATCCCTGTTTTAATCAAGTCGGCCCTTCATCTTTTTCTTGCGAGTCTGGATGCTTGAAGACCCTCTTGAAACCCGAGCCACCGACTTGCCAGAGGGCTTGCAAGGAGTTATCTGAAGCTGAATTTCATATATTACGCACATGTATCAGGTTACACCATTATCCTTCATGTGATCTTACCAGAAAAGTCTTTTTTTCCTGAAGAATAGGAAAGGAACATATGAAAAATATCAACCCTCCACCCTCCCTTCCTCCCTCCATCTTCCTCCATCCTCTTTCCTCCATCCTACCCCTTCCATCCCTCTCTCCTCTCCTCTTCTCCCTCCCTCCTCCATCCCTCCTCCCTCCTTATTCCTTCTCTCCTCCACCCTTCCTCCCTCTCTCCTCCACCCCCTCTCCTCTATCTTTCATCTCTTCCTTCTCCCTCCTCCCCCATTCCTCCTCTCTCCCTCTCCCTCCATTGTCCTCTCCACGTAAATAAATGCCCTCTCTCTCTTTATTCCACTGATTTTTCCTCTCCTTTCTATCCTTTATTTATAACTAAACCAAATCTAACCTAACCAAACCTAACCCATCTTAACCTAACCTCGCTTATATTACCAAAATTAACTTAACCTAACCTTGCTTATATTATTACCAAACCTAACCTAGTTTAACCTAATCTTGCTTATATTACCAAATCTGACCTAACTTATCTAACCTTGTCTATATTACCAAACCTAACGTAACGTGACGTAACGTAACGTAACCTAATCTAATCAACCAAATAATCTACTCCCCAGTCGAGCTCATATGAACAATTACAGGAGTGATACTTCACTCAAAAAAAAAGAAAAATAAATAAATAAATAAATAAAATATAATGAATAAAAAACAAACAAAACAAAAAAATCGCCCCTCCCTTCACTCCCGCCACCCAAAAGTGGTCTGATGAGAGGTAGGGGCCAGGGGATTGTTACTATGACCTGAGGAACTCTCCCGGTCAATAGACGAGCAGAGCTCTCTCTCTCTCTCTCTCTCTCTCTCTCTCTCTCTCTCTCTCTCTCTCTCTCTCTCTCTCTCTCTCTCTCTCTCTCTCTCTCTCTCTCTCTCCTCTCTCTCCTTCTCTCTCTCTCCTCTCTCTCTTTCTCTCACTCTCCTTCTCTCTCTCTCTCTCTTTCTCTCTCTCCCTCTCTCTTTCCCTTTCTCTCCCTCTCCTTCTCTATCTCTCTCTCTCTCTCTCTCTCTCTCTCTCTCTCTCTCTCCTTCTTTCTATCTATCTATCTATCTCTATATATCTACCTATCTCTATCTATCTATCTACCTATCTCTCTCTCTCTCTCTCTCTCTCTCTCTCTCTCTCTCTCTCCTTCTCTCTCTCTCCTCTCTCTCTCTCTTTCTCTCTCTCTCCTTCTCTCTCTCTCTTTCTCTCTCTCCCTCTCTCTTTCCCTTTCTCTCCCTCTTTCTCTCCCTCTCCTTCTCTCTCTCTCTCTCTCTCTCTCTCTCTCTCTCTCTCTCTCTCTCTCTCTCTCTCTCTCTCTCTCTCTCTCTCTCTCTCTCTCTCTCTCTCTCTCTCTCTCTCTCTCTCTCTCTCTCTCTCTCTCTCTCTCTCTCTCTCTCTCTCTCTCTCCTTTCTCTCTATCTATCTATCTATCTCTATATATCTACCTATCTCTATCTATCTACCTATCTCTCTCTCTCTCTCTCTCTCTCTCTCTCTCTCTCTCTCTCTCTCTCTCTCTCTCCCTCTCTCTGCAACATCTGCGAAGCCCTCGTTCCTTCGTCGGCTGCAGTGGTGTGCATATTTCAGCGGAAGGGTAATCTTATCTCGCGTGAAGCACAAGAACGTTGGGACATCGTCCTCGCCTTTATGCCTCCGAGGCCGACCTCAAGGGAGAGGAAGAGAACGCCTTCCTTGGATGGATGACGCCGCAGAAGCGCCCTGCAAGGTTTCTTCTCTCCCTCCCTCCTCCTCCTCCTCCTCCTCCTCCTCCTCCTCCTCCTCCTCCTCCACGTCTTCCTCATCCTCATCCTCACTCTCCCCCTCGTCATCCTCATCCTCATCTCGAGATGTCTGTGATAATTATCTTCCCAAAGTCATGTCGTTTCGCATCTACCTGCTCGTAAGAATGAGGGAGAGAGAGAGAGAGAGAGAGAGGGGGGGAAGGGAAGAGAGGAAGTTCTGGTGTAGAAGGTTGGAGGGAATATACGATGTGACAGTACGGGAGGTTGGACATACTCTCTTTATAAATAAATAAATAAATAAATAAAAAATCTGACCATGATTGATGGGTCGTGTTTTTTTTATTACTCATTATCTATGGTTTATGTAGATAATTGCGTATTTCCATCAAGAGAGGAATTTATATGAAAAAAATACACGTTCTCGAAGTTGGGTCAGGTATACCACCGAAGCGCCACGGAAGAGGGGCATATCTTTTAATGAGATTTATGCTTGAGTTTGGTCATACCTTGGCGGTAGGGCTGGGCGGGATCCGAGTACTGGACCCGAATCCACCGGATCCGACAAGGCAGGAGGGACCCGAGTACCAGATGTTGGTACTCGGATCCGCTGAGACGAGTACAAACGATTACTCAAGGATCTATTTTCCCTGTGGAGCCAAAATTCGTTATAACCACTATCTATACGAAGCATTACATTTATACCATACTTGATATTATCATTAATTAGTTACAAAGTCATATGTTGCAAATGAAATTACAATACAAAATAAACTATTATTTTCGGCTAGCGATACATGGCATACAATTTCAGTATTGCCATCGGCATCTCAAATTCTTCGGAGACTGATTGGCTGATGCGCTGTGACGTCACAGCTATTAGTAACATTTCTTCCCTTTACATGTGATCCTATTTATTTCTTTTACTCTCTACATTGAAGGAATTACCGTTTGTGATATTGTGTGATATTATTTTAAATGTGAGACAAATAATTACTGTTAAGGAAATACCGTTTGTGGATATTACTGCCTGTGATATGAAAAAAATATATACTTTACTTTATTTGTTATTAATTTGACACAAAAAATACTATTTCCAAGGAACAATTTCCTGTACTATTTTTCCTGAAACAAAAAAAGCATACATTGCTGGTATACATGTATGCTGTATATTATATAGCTGTCAGTGAACAAATAAAACCAAAGGTCCTTAAAAAGTGTTTCAATTATAACCACAAGGTTCACCCTAAATATGTTTTGTAACGTGCACCGTGTACAATCTTTTTTCGGTAGAGTATCACTGAACCGTAATATAACTAATGCAAACTTTTTTGTACAGCAGTAAATATGTAACAAATATAAATCTGTGTGCATAACTGACGTATTATAGTGGACAAAATACTTCAGCAGTCAGAGATAATTCAGCAGTCAGATAGAGATTCCTTGGTGCTTGAGTGGGATTCGCCTAGTTGGTGTGGACTCGAGTAGATGTAGCTGTGGCGATTACCAATGCCAGGCGAATACCGCGCGACTGGGATCCGACAGAGGATGTCAGTCGGATCCCGCTCCCAAACGAATCCGTGGACTCGCGCTGCCAGTTCTCCGTGCTGAAGGAAGTACTCGGATCCGGATCCGAATCCCGCGGATCCGCCTGGCCAAGTACTCGGATCCGCGAATACTTAAGAACTCGGATCCCGCCCAGCCCTACTTGGCGGAGCTTTCGTAAAAAAAAAAAAAAAAAAAAAAAAAAAAAATATATATATATATATATATATATATATATATATGGACTCCAGGAGGCCGACAAACAGCTGCCGGGGACATTAAAGACTTTGTGGAGCTTTTGACTGTTCTCACGCGCGCTCTCATTTGATCTCCTGGTCTCTTGAGTTTCTCTGTAACCTTCCTCACGTCTCTCTCAGGTCCTCACGAGGTCTGCAGTGATTACCCATTCTAGTTTTTTTTTTTTTTTTTTTTTTTTGGGTCCATACTTTTTTCACTTGGTGGTCGTCCACATCTTCAGTGCACTGAAGATGTAATATACGAAAGCACTCTGCTTCGTTATTTTCTTTTTCCAAGTGGTCTACTTTGCATAAGTGAACACACGTACCCGTGTTCTTATTAGCATACATATATATGTATATATATATATATATATATATATATATATATATATATATATATAAATATATAATATATATATATATATACGATAGGGTAGACAGAAAGGCACTGTGGGAGGTTATGCAGATATACGAGATAGGAGGAAAGCTTCTAGGAGCTGTCAAGAGTTTTTATGAGAGTAGTAGAGCTTGTGTCAGGATTAGAAATGGAGAGAGTGAGTGGTTCGAGGTGAAGGTGGGACTTCGTCAGGGATGCGTTATGTCGCCCTGGCTGTTCAACTTATACATGGATGGGGTAGTGCGAGAGGTAAATGCAAGGGTAGTGGGTCAGGGATTGGAGATGGTTAAAGAAAATGGAGAAAAGTGGGAGGTGAGCCAGCTGTTGTTTGCGGACGACACTGCGCTTGTAGCAGGATCAGAGGAGGGATTGAGGAAGTTGGTGACAGAGTTTGGGAGAGTATGTGATAGAAGAAAGCTAAAGATAAATGTGGGTAAAAGTAAGGTGATGAGATGTACAAGGGGTGAAAGTGGCAGTAGACTGGAAGTGAGCATTAAGGGAGAGCGACTGGAGAAAGTGGATAGTTTTAGATACTTGGGTGCAAATGTGGCAGGAAAAGGTGGAGTGAAGATGGAGGTAGAATGTAGATTGAGAGAAGCGAGTAAATGCATTGGTGGATTAAAGAGTGTAATGAGGAATAGACATTTGGGAATGGATGCTAAGAGGAGACTGTATGAAGGAGTGATTGTGCCAACAGCACTGTATGGGGCAGAAACATGGAACATAAGAGAGGAAGAGAGAAGGAGTTTGAATGTGTTTGAGATGAGGTGTCTGAGAAGTATGATGGGGGTTACTAGGCTAGATAGAGTGAGAAATGAGTAGGTGAGGAGGAGAACAGGGGTGGAAAGGGAGCTGGGAGATAGGGTTGATGAAAGAGTATTAGGATGGTTTGGACACATGGAAAGAATGAGTGAAGAAAGACTAGTAAAAGAGGTATGGAAGGCAGATGTGGAGATGTTTGTGCGTGGGTCGTGGCTATGTTCGTGAGAGGTGTGTGTGTGTATCTTACGGGAAGTGAGTAGAGTTCACTTCCCGCGTGTAGAGCGCGTTCCTAATTAGCCCCAGGTAAGGCACGAGCTCTCCTGCTTTTCCCCAGGTTGGGTTTGAGTTGTGTATACTTGTAGCCTATCAATTATTGGGCTACATGCAATATTATTATTACTATTATTATTGTTATTATTATTTCATCATTATTGCTATCACCAGTCAAAGCTGGTGAAGGGGTGTATTATTAATAGGTACGGTTATACACGTCTTATCGTGTACACCGCACGTGGGACGGGCGCAGCTGACAGATAGTCTGTACGGTGTGGTCTAGGTGTAATGTGTTGTATCAGGTGTTTGTGTCTGTCGTGCAGTTTTTCTATGTGTCTTGAGTGAAGTTTGTGTTTGTGTTGGTTGAGTGGACGGATGTTGGAAATTCGGTGTAGAGACTCAGTGGTTCTGAAGTCGCTCCATCGCGAACCCGTGATGAACTTGACAGCGGCATTCTGAACCTTCTGATGCTCGTAGTTATTAGTGGGACATGTCAGCTGGCTTAGTCCCGGGGACTGGCACAGAATCGGTCTGACGAGGGCTAGGTACAATCGACGTTTGGTGGTCAGTGTTGCAGTTTTGAAGAGTCTTAGCTTTCCCAGCACAGTCCTAGCCTTCGCTCCCTGCTTGCGGAAGTGTGGGGTCCAGGTAAGGCCACTATCAAGTGTGCTACCCAGCACACAGGTATGGTCCTTCACTGGGATGTTTGTGTTGTTTATTTTAAGAGGAGTGTTTGTGATTGTTCTGTTGGTTCGCTTGCAGCAGAAGTATACAACATTGCATTTCGACGCGTTGGTCTTAATGCGCCACTGTTGCTCCCACGCGTGTGTCCCGTCTAGGATGTTTTGCATTACGTGTAACGCTCCCTGCAGCGTTTTTGTGTCTGCTGATGTGGTTAGTGTCGTCCGCATACGAAAGAGTTAGAGCCTGGTTGCGTGGATAAGCTGGCTCTGGCAGGTCATTCGTATATAGATTGTACAGAGTGGGGGCAAGGACTGACCCTTGCGGTACTCCAGCCTTCGGCACAAAAGTTTGTGAACGGCAGGGCAAAGTCGAAATTGTGGTACAATTTGTACTTAAGGCCTTCATGCCAGACAGTATCGAATGCCTTCTCCACATCCTTACAAACCAAAATGGCCTTACCAGGGCGACCGTCTGGCGGTCTTTGAACCCATTGAGTGATCATGGATATTACGTCGTCTGCACCGCGCCCCGGCCGAAAACCAAATTGGCAATCCCTCAGCACATTCTCCGTCTCTAGGTACACGGTCAGGTGGCGGCATAGGACGTGCTCAAACACCTTGCCAAAGTACTCCAGAAGGGAGATCGGCCGGTATGAAAGGGGGAGTGAAGGCGGGTTTCTGAGGTTTAGGAATGAGGATGGTGTGGGAGGCCTTGAATAGTTGTGGGAAGTACCCAGAGGCTAGTGAGCTATTGTATAGTGTCGTCATGTGTGAGATCTGAATCTTCGGGGTTCGTCCGGTCTTTATACACACGGGTCAGGTCTTGACCTGTGCTCCTAATTGGCACGAGGTCACATTCGTTGCCCGGAAAGTCGGACGTAAAACGTTCTTATGCTGCTGAGCCACCAAGTATGGTGTGTGCGTTCCTCAAAGAATCCAGTGTCCATCATCACGAAGTCAGGCGAAGCTCTGGTTGAGTTATAGCTGGGAATGAAGCTGGTACTGCACGTGAATTCCTCAAGGAGGCTTTGTCGCACCCATGGACTTCAAGGAAGCTTTAGTCGAACCGATGCTGCCGAGTGTCACAAGCGTGTCCAATAGGACCTCTTTGGAGATCAGCGAGGTTGTGGGGCGGGCCAGTAGAAGAGGCGAGGAGAATAGATAAGGAGTGAGGACAATCTACCCACAAAAAAAAAAAAAAAAAAATATATATATATATATATATATATATATATGTATATATATATATATATATATATATATATATATATATATACATATATACCCACACACACACACAGACCTGTGTCCATTCATACTCCCATCGCTCTTTTATCTTCCTTGTCCATTTTTCACTTTTCCAGCTTCCTCTTCAACACTCCTTCCCCCCTTCCCCCTCCTACCCTCTTCCCCTTCTCTTCTCCCTCTCACCCTCCCTCTCCCCTCCCCTCCTCCTCTCCCTCCTGCTACCCCTTCTCCTCCTCTACATTTCCCCTTTCTCCTCCCATTCCTCTCCCTTCTTTTTCCCTATCCCCCCTCTCCCCTCACCTTCACTCTACCTCCCGCCTTTCCACTTCCCCTCACCCTCAATCTACCTCCCCTTTTTCCACCTCTCCCTCTCCCTCTCCCATTACCTTTTCCTCTCCATCTCTCTCCCTTTTCCTCTGCCGCTTCTTCCGTATGGCAATAACGTGCACAGACATTGCAAGGGGCAGGTGCTTTGGGCTGGAAATTGGGCACTTCACTCTTTTGTATTATGCGTATTTGGCAACTATCCGGTAGGGTGCAACACCATTTTCCACATTATCATTTCTGAATGGTAAGAAAAGGGAAAAAGCCTATGAGAAAAAAAAATTCATTCATTTTTATATATTTTTGTGAAGGGCACTTTTGGGGCACAGGGCAAAGGGACAGGTGCTCGGGCACCCAGCCCCCCCCCCCCTCTGCATGGGCCTGCTGTATGGTGTATTAACTGCATGTGTTATGCAGTTGATATTTCAGGGATTCTAGTGGCACCTCTACGGACCAGAGTATGCAACATTATTTTATAGTTTAAGACTAATCTCCACTCAAAAATTTATCTCTTTAAAAATTCTGTTTCACCTTCTTTCTTTTATCTTTAAACTTCTTGGCCACCTCTGCGGCGTCACCTCTTCAGGATGACGTATCTCTCAGGATGGAAGCGCTGGTTATCGCTGAGTAATGAGAAACCCTACCCTATCCTACCATGCCTTCTGTCAACCACTTTCTTATCTTATTTTATTTATTTATTTATTTATCTATTTACTCATT